>NC_133157.1:28287500-28912500 GCF_040802235.1 Manis javanica | reverse complement strand
CTCAGCACAAAAAAAGAATGGTAATTATGTGATGTGATCATAGGTGCTAATGATATGGGGGGAATAATTTTGCAGTATATCAGCTTATCAAATCAACACACTGTACACTTTAAATTTACACAGCTTTATATGACAATTGCATCACAAATGTGGAAAAGATATCAAGGAAAATAAATTAGTATTTATATAGTTTATATTAAGCTAAAATATGCTTATAGCATTTTAAAATCATTGTTCAATCAACTAAATCTGGCTACTACAAGAGGGTTCTGTTGCATCAGTTTCTGGGAATTCAGAAGATCCATGGATTAAAAAGAATAATACTTAATGAGCTGGAGCTATTAAAACAATGCTATTTTCTCATTTAGATATAGATAACTATTTTTAAAAAACATTACCTCCTTACTTTTTAGAAAAATAAAAATACCAAAAAATCTGTGATTAGTAAGTACATTTGGATTGAAATCATGGTTTCTGATGTGTACAAATGACATAGTCTTGGTCGTTTCTTAACTGGATAAAAACTCAGTTTTTGAAACTCAGCTATAAAATGTAAATGATGATCACATACATCACACAGAATTATTGAGAGAATTAAATGAGATGATACACATACAAGATGTTCTTAAAGTGTGATCCACCATAAAAATTAAAAAGTACGTAAAAATTTCTAAATTTGAGAAAAATTAGCCACAGTAGAGAAGATCACATGATATAATCTTTCCATAAATTTAACTAACAGTTGGAATAACAAAGGCCAATGTGGTGATCCTGAATATCGTTCGATAAGCTACCAGCGTCCTGTTTGTACCTGACCGCCTCTACACTAGGCCTGAATTTCCATCTGGCATGGGTATTAAAAGGGATCTTATTTTGTTTAGCAATCTTTAGTTTTCTTTTCTCATGGAAGCAAAATAGAGCTGGCCTTTCCTAGACATTCCTGAATAGTAGATGCATCATGAGTGGACTCATATTCTTGCTGAATAATTAATCTCATTAGTTAACCAGATGAACCCAAACCTTCTCAGCCAGCTCCTGAGTAGGACCTTAGAGCACCACAGAGTCAGGGCATCTGTACCACACTCTGACCAGGTCAATTGCTGGTTTTCTTTTAAATTACTCTTTTTACTACCAAGGAACAACTGAAGAGAATTTTCTGAGTCCTTTTTAATTTGTCTCTAAAAACAAACTGAAGACTGAAATTTGAAGACACTGTTTCTAAGAGGCTATTTGTCATGGTAAGTGATTTATATATATTTAATTTTGGAATGACATATTTAAAGAAGAAAATGTGAAGCTTGTTTTTAATTGTAATTTTAGGTATATGAGTTGCAGTACTGAGAATATGCTCTTTTGGTGCTATGTTAATAAAACAAGTACATATAAAAGATACTCTTAAAATGGGAAACATTTTTAACACAGTAGTAGTTTTATCCATCAGGCATTGTGCTGAGTACAAAAGACTTTGGTTCTGGGTAATAAAGGCACATATTTTTGTAATTAATTCAGTTAATCCTTTCAAGATGAAGGTAGACCTTCTTCCTGGACAAATATGAAAGATAAATACGCTTTATCATTAATTGGAATTTGAAAGCAATGCCAAGGAAATGTGATTGACACTACAAGGTTGCTTGTTTCAAAAAGTCCTATTGCTTTTCATTATATTAGAAATATTTTCATATTCTGGATTTGCCACAGGACGTGATATATACAATTACATTATTTCATCTTGTTTTATATCTAGAGTCAGGATATGAACTTATATAAACTAGTTCTAGCTTTGGCCACTGGATATCACTAACAGCTCGAATCAGGGAGTAAAAGACACTATAGGTTTTCAGCCTCAAATCAGTCCCGGTGCAGTATGTAGTCTAATCAATGAGCCCTCTTAAAATTTGGGGTCAAGATAAAAAGAAGTTTGCTCTCTAAACCACCATAAAGAGGATGACTTATAGAACTAGAAACATGGCCTATTCTAAGAAGGTGATCCTAAGTTTTTTACAAGCGTAGACCATCATACCTGCTTTAAAGCACACGGTTCATCCCTGCCTAATTTCTAACCTGCCTCTCAGTGGTAGAGGCCTGCTTTCTTTTTTCCTTAAACCCAGGTGGCTCTTTAGGAAAGAGTCTCTGCTCCTTAAAGTATAGATTCTGTCAACCACAAGACCCAGAGTGAGTGAGTTCCCATATTACTACTAGGCTAAGTCCTTATTTTATGATCTTGGATCTTCTCTTTCCTAGGATAATGCTGGGAATATCCACTACATTAAGAAAAATTATCCCCCTGCTGATGGGGCACAGCCATGGCTTGTGGCCTCTCAACAGAAATTTCTCATCAGAAAACAATAATACAACCATTAAAACATTGCCCAAATTTTGAGTTATTAGACTAAAACAGATCATACCTTTTTTTGTGGTTCTTTCTCAGGGAGAGGTAGGGCCAAGACCTGGCAGTTTTTCCTGTACTATTCTAGGTGTGTTTTCAGAATATCTGTGGGAAATTCATGTTTCCATAAGAAAATTCAGCTGTCTGCACAAAATTAAGCACAAAATTAAGACACAACTATTTCTCCAAAGATAGAAGACACAATGGGCCAGGATGCTAAGGTGCTAGGCTGACTACAGAAGAGAGCAGAGAAGCTTGTTATAACAAATTTCTGAGTCTCAGGGGTTCGGGAATATTCATATTTTTTTTCAAGCATCACAGGTCACATTCTAAAGCCTGCCAAGTTTGGGAAACACTACGTTGATAGCCTTTTATAATGTTAAATAGAGCCATTTTCGCAAATACACCATTTCAGAAGACACTTCTTGGGAATTTTCTGATTACAGATGATTGGGCTGCAACATTGAATTCAAAGCTTCTTCTTATGCAAAGTAGAGAAATTCTTAGTGAGAACTTTAAATTGACTTTGGGAATGGGAGCTTTTATACTCCTTACTAAATTAAAACCTTTTCTAAGACCCTGGCTCTAAATTCACTGTATTTCTTCTTTTTTTCCTCCCATTTTCCTCCAAGTTTTTCAAGAAAAACATATCACAATCATATGGCTAAGGAAGATGGTTCAATCCTGAGCTGAAAGTAGTTCCTTCCACTTCTTGGATGACATGTTATTAGATATATACTATCATTGAAACTACCTGACTTAAACATTAGTGTGATGTGCATTTTAATTATTTTTCCTGGTATGGCTTTGAAAAAAAATCTGTCAAACTTTAAGGTTTCATCTGGATTTTAGTTCATTTAAATGAATGAAATTTGAAAGGTGGGAAATGTGCATTTAAGATAAATGAATGGGAACAACCCTTTATCAGAATTGAATTAGGAAAATGGACAAAGGACTTGAACAGACATTTCTCAAAAGAAGACATACAAATGGCCAACAGGTACATGAAAAATGGTCAACATCACTAATCATCAGGAAAATGACAATCAAAAGCCACAATGAGATTCACCTCATATCTATTAGGATGGTTATTTTAAAGAAAGTTATGTGTTAGCAAGAATGTGGCAAAAGAGAATGCTTATACACTGTTGATGGGAAGGCAAAAGGTGTAGTCACTCTGCAAAACAGCATGGATGTTCCTCAAAAAACTAAAAGTAGAATAATAATACAATCGTACAACAATCTGTCTTCTGGATATATATCCAAAAGAATTAAAATCAGCAACAGAAAGAGATATCTGCACTTCTATGTTCACTGCAGCATTATTCACAACTGCCAAGACATGGAAGCAACTTAAGTGCTCATCAGAGGATGAATGGATAAAGAAAATGTGGTATATGCCCACAATGACATATCATTCAGCCTTATAAAAGAAGGAAACCCTGTCACATTCCACAACATGGAGGAATCTAGAGGATATTATGTTAAGTGAAATAAACCAGACTCAGGACAAATATTACATGATACCTTATATGAGGAATCTGAAATAGTCAAACTCATACAAGCAGAGACTAGAACAGTGGTTGGAGGGCAGGGAGAGAGGAGAGATAGGTAGGGAAGTATTAGTCAAAGGGTACAGAGTTTTAGCTATGCAAGAAAAAGTCCTAGAGACAATGTACAGCATAGTCCCTGCAGTCAACAATACTGTGCTGTACAGTTAAACATTTGCTAAGACAGTAGAGCTCATGTTGGGGAACAAAACAAAGCCAACAAACAAACATCTAAGGAGCAGGAGGGTAGTTCTGAAGGTAATGCATATATTTAGGGCCTGGATAGTGGTGATGGTTTCACAGGTATATGCCCATCTCCAGTCTCATTAAATTGTACACATTAAATATGTCCAGGTTTTTAAAATTTATCGATTATACCTCAGTAAAAATATTTTCAAAATTGAATTCGGTGCATTTTATTTATTTATTTTTACTAAGCTGAGAAATAGACTACTTTGTTTTTAAGGCTACTTTTAACTTTACACAATGATCTTATTATAAGACTTACTCCTTAATGAAGAATCTTTAAATGTACAAGTATTTTCTATAGATTATTTCAATAAACAAGTATGATCCATTTGTTTTTTATAAATGGACTCAATTTTGGAATGAGAATCTATATTCTAATCTATTTTTTTGCCATAGCCTTGCAGTGTGGTCTTGGAGAAGTCATGATTCTCCGCATTTCATTCATCCGTTGAGCAAATTTTTGAGTGATTGTCAAGCATGATAGATCCTGTTCGAGGCACATCAATTTTTTTTTATGTGTAAATGTGGAGACATAATTAGATTGTATTCAAGGTCCTTTCAGCTTTAAAATCATGAGTCAAGGATAAAATTTACACTTTCTCTTCATAAAGATTAAAGAGGCAGCTTGGATTTTCTCTGGAGAGCTCAACTGCAATCAGATATTTGAGAAAAGATTTGAAAGAAAGCAATAACTCCCTTAGAACTGCTAAGGTCCTCTGATGATTGTAATGGAAAATGAGTCAAATGGCATTTGGAGCTTGAGGGAGAGGTTTAGGGGGAAGGTGTACCCCAGGGCTCACTCTCACACAGAACAACAGCAAATGGCTGAGTTGTCACGGCAACAAGAACAGTGGCAATTGCGGCTTCAGCCGCTGAATTACTGAATACACAGTACCTGGGGAGGTGGGGCCAGAAAGAGTGAATCACACACACACACACACACACACACACACACACACACACACACGTGCAATTCTGCAGGGTAGGCAAAGCAGCCTCGTGTGATCCTTCTCTTAGGATGATGCCCAAGGCCCCCAGAAGCAACCCTTCCCCAGCTGCAGAGGTCGTATTTGTCAGCGGTATTCACTTCCCCGGGTACACTTCCCAGGACTTAGTGATTGTCCCTCTAGAGTGAGGGCTATACTGGAGTATGGCATACGGTCACAGAACCTTCTGGGTCTCATCTGAGGGTGAGCCCAGAGCTATCCTCCTAATTGGAGTCTGTGACATGCCAGGAGGCACCACCTCTTTATGAGCAACTCTTTCAGGCAGTGATCAGTTTGATGAAGACCAATCTTCTGTTTACTTGGTCCCTGAGCAACGACCCCAGTGCCAGCTGCTGGCTCAGACTTTACAAAGATAGGGAGAAATCATTCAAGAAAGGAAAGATCCAGTGCTTGATCTCAGTTGGTGCTATACATATGCAGCTTATTAAGCATGCAAATTCCTGGGTGAGTACCCACTTCAAACTCAGACTAGCAATAGGAAGAGTATAGACAGAGGGACCTTCCATATAACATGTTTCAAGAGATCTAAGTCATTATCATTTAAACTGAGACCTGAAAGATGCAAAAGAGATAGTTTGATGAAGGATGATTATCCCAGACAGAGGAAATGGCAAGGTCAAAGACCCTAAGACATAGACATTTGGATGGACAAAGAACAGAAAGATGGCCAGTGTGGATAGAGTAAGTGAGCATGGAAAATCCTGGTGTAAGATAAGAGCATGAAGCCTGGTTGAGTCTGTTAATGATGGAGTAAAGTGGACACATTTATAAAACAGAGGGAAAAGTGATGGATTGATTAAAAGGGCAAGGAAATGAGAGAAATAAAGGCTGGACCTAGATTACTGGCTTGACCAACTGAGTAGTTGTAGTGACACTTAATGAAATGTGGAAAAATGGAAGAAGAAACAAGTTAAGGGGTTGGGAACCAAGAATTCTGTTTCAGACTATTATCACAAAAATAATCAAACAAATCAGTAAGAGAGAATAAATTCTTGAAATAGTTACAATTATGAACAGAAAATTAAGAAAAAAACAAGTATAATATTTTAATACAATAGGAAGAAGCTTAGATAATAGAAAACATTGACATGATTGGTTATAAAATAGTTCATCTAGAGTCCTGCCTCATATCACATATAAGTTAATTCCAGATGAATTAACAATTCAAAAAATAATTCTGGGACAACTAGACTTATCCATACAGAAAAAATGAACCTCAACTCTTGGTCATGCCATACACAACAATTAACTCAAATTGGATCCGATACCTAGCCATAGTTCTTAAACTATTAAATATTTGGAAGAAAACATAAGAAATCCTTTGTGATTTTGGGCTAGACAAAGATTTCTTAGGAAGGACACAAAAGGCAAAAACTGATAAAATCAGAGTCTTTGTTTTTTGAAAGACGAGAGTTAAGTAAATGAAAAAACTAGTCATAGATCATAGGGAAATAATTGTAAAACAAATTTATGACTGGCATCCACTATATATAAAGAATACTTACAACTTTATAAGAAAAACAACTGAATTTTTTTAAGAAGAAGAAAATTTTTGAATAGACATCTCACCTATGAATGGAAAATATAAGCACATAAGCAGATGATCAACATCACTAGTTACTATGTAAATTCAAATTAAAATCACAACAAGAGACCACCGCACACCCTTTGAAGGGCTAAAATTAAAAAGCTTCGCAAAGCAAGTGGTGGGGAGACTGAGGAACACCTGAGAATGCAAAATGGCATAGCCTCTTTGAAAGAAAGTATGGCAGAATTTTATAAAGTCAAGCATACACTTACCATACAACTCACATCTCTCATGTCTACATATTTACTTAGGAGAAATGAAATAGATATGTCCACACACAAAATCTTCTACTTGAAGGCTTTTACATTTAGGCAAATAATAACATAATAATATATAATATTATAATAATGTTATAACAAAATTATGCATAACAACCAAAAACTAGAAGTGATTTCACATACCCAGTAACTGGTAGGTTGAAATTAAGTTGTGGATAATCTACACTATGGAAAAACAAATTAAGTATTAATATATGGGAATATGTGGCTGTATCTCAAACACACAGATGAGAGAAGATGAACACAAAAAACTATATAATCTATGAACCCATTAATACAAAACTCTAGAAAAGGTAAAGCTATAGGGACAGGAAGATCAGTAGTTGCCTGTGGTCAAGCATCAGGAGAAGGTGTCAATTGTGAAGGGGTATGAGAAAATTTAGGATGATGGATCTGTTCAACAACTTGATTTTGATGGAGGTTACATGTCTATATGCAATTATCAAAATTCATCGAGCTGTATGATTACAGTGAATGAATTTATTGTATGTAAATTATACCTCAATAAAGCAAAAAAGTAAATAAAAATAAAATAATAAAAACAGAAAAAAATTTAGGAGATTCTATTATCTCAGGGTAAAGGATAGCTTTCTAAGCAAAAGAATAAAAGACAGACATAGTTGACTACATTAAAAAATTTTTAATATATTACAGTTTGACACTTACAGGAAATGGTAAACTGCAAAAGAATAATTGCAACATCCACGACTGCCCAGGAGTAAATATCCCTGAAGAGTGGTAAGATCTTACACACTTTTTTTACACGAAAAAGAGAGTGCAATAAAAAAATAACCAGAGTGCATAGTGCATAAAGACAGAGAAGATGATGCCCAAATGGCCAAGAAATGTGTGAAAAAATGCTTAACCTTACTAGGAAAATGAAAATTAGAGTATGAGACAATTTTCATCCATTAGACTGGAAAAAATTTAAAAAAGCTATTACAAGGAACATGGTGAGAATGCAGGGAAATGGGCCACCTCTTAATGCCACTGATGGCAGTGTGTCCCTAAAAGTTCTGAGGAAATTCATCTAGAAATATATGTTAAAATTATAATGCACATATCATTTAATCCAGCAATCCCACTTTTGGGGCTTTAAGTAGAGGCAAAGGTACTAATACATGAGGAATGTACAACACTCTGCATGGAAGAATTGCTGGAAGCTGAAATAAAGAAAAACAGGCAACTATTTGAGTAGGAGAGATAGCTGAATAAATTCTGACACTTCTATGCTATAGATTACCCTACAGATATTTAAAAGTAAGTTAGAGGTTTATTTATTAACTGTAAGTGATACCCATGATATATTTTAAATGAGAAAATCAAGTATATGATTTTATTTTTGTAAAAATCACCACAACCAAAAAACCCACACTGGTATATGTACTATATCGGAGCCCTCCTGGTCATGTGGAAAGATAATGGCACATGGCTACTGTCGGTAATCTTGGGAGGGGAATGAAGTTAGGAAGAGATTCACTTTTTCTTTATATATCCTTGCATGTCTTTATCTTTGCAGTTACATCACCATGTGCAATGAGGAAGTATAACTTCTGTAAAATTATAATTTAAAAACCAATAAAGAAAATTCTTTAAGAGTACATGGCTTATTCTTCAATTTAAGGGATTTTAAGACACTATATATTGTGAGATGGTTTCCAATATGGGTAATAGTTTGGAAAAAAGTGTAACACTACCATGGTAAATGTACATATCGATTGTAAAGTGAATCCCAATTTCAGAAGCATTTCAAAGAAGACAAAATTCAGCTTAGTGGGACAGAGAAACACTTTTCAGAAAAATATATTAGTTATATCTCCCTTGCCCCATTTCCTTTTCCCTTCCTGAAGAAGGTGAATCTATTAACTATCATATATTTCTTAAATACTTGTGTATGTGAGCACATGTGTATACACACATGCGTGCACACATATACAAAACACAAAACCAATCCTTTTCCTGAGTTTATTGGCTTGCACACATGAAAACAACTTTAAATGATGGTTGTGATGATGTATATTTGGATGATTAGACACAGATCCATTTTTCTGGTTAAGAAAGGGAAAGAAATGGAAGAGAGCACATCACAGAGGTTGAAGAAGGACTTGGGGAGGAGAGGAGGTTTGAAGAGAGAAAGAATTGGAAGCTGGTGGGGAAAAAAACAATCGTGGGAAGAGATGTCCAGTGAAGGGTGTTTGCATTGAAGAAAAAGTGCTGTGTTTTGCTATCCATGGACATGTCTTCCATGTAATCTCTATTAAAGTTTATATAGTTCATTACTGCCTTAGGAAGTGATTTTCTTTTTAGAAATGTGTCTTGCTTCAAGATAGATGTAGGGTAAAATCATAGACTGGCCATGGGAGGCCATGCACATGTGGTTATAAGAAAATTCAGGAGATGTAGGCCTTACTGCTACTACATTATTTTTTCTTCTTTAGGAAATGGGAACTTTAAGAGAAACCATAGATTTGTCGTCTACAAAATTATGCATATTTAATACACAAATAATTATTGCATGAAGATTTATGCAGAACTTAAATTGTGGGTTAAGGCAGAAGATGGGAGGAAGGAATTACAAACATTTGAATGCAGTAATCAATCCTGAATTCCAAATTAAATTGCAAAAGCTAAAACTGTAACTGAGTAATTTAAGAAGTATCTATTCCCACTGGAACTTCTCATTTTATGAGAGAACACCAGTTACTAAACAAACCAAAGTCAGTGAGGTCACATTCCCTAAGACTCTGGTAATAAATACTGGCCAAAATAATGATAACTTGACTGTTCTTGTTCATATTTTCAGTGACTTAAATTGATGATTAAATTATGACTTTTATTTTTCAAGTAACTTTTTCCATTGTTTATTTATCTAATCATAAAAAGGAAATGCAGAACATGAGAAAAAGTAAAATACATACCATAATGTAAAAAAAGAAGAAAAAGTATTTTTGATCAATTTTATTCCAGTGATTTTTCTATGCATGTGAAAGTGTAAAAACAGAATTTGTTTCCATTTATAGTTACAATGAAAAATCTTACTCCTACCAGCAGTGGACCAAATTTCTCATTGTTCCAGTCTTACCAACATTTAGTTTTATCAGATATTCTAGTTTTTAGCCAGTCTGTGTGGTTGTATCTAATTGTGATTTTAACTTGAATTTTTCTGGTTGCCTATGAGCCAAAATTTTAAAGACTTTTCATAGACATGTCACTTGAATTTCCTTCTTGTTCATTGCCTGTGCCGGTCTTTGACTAATTTTTCTACTGTATTGTCCATATTTTCCTTAATGGTTTTTGTAGTTACATTTTTCATTTTGAGAATATGGTAGATTCACTCTTAATTGTGAGAAAAGATACAGAGAAATCCCATTTGTCCACTGATCAGTTTCCTCCAATGGTAACATCTTGACATAACTATTGAAAAATATTATAATAAGGAAATTGACATTGACAAAATCTACAGATATTATTCAGAGATCTCATTTCGTATGTGCTCATATTTGTGTGCAAGCGTGTGTATATATTTAGTTCTCTGCAATTTTACCACGTTTAAGTCCGTGTATCTACTGCCACAGTCAAGATCCTGAACAGCTCCTTTGTCACCAAAATCCCTACTGTTGCTCTTTTATAACCACACCTACCTTCCCATCACCCTTCCACATACCTTCTCTGAAAACCACAAGTCTGTTCTCCAACTCTGTAATTCTGTAATTTCAAGGGTGCTAAATGGAACAATACAGTGTGTAACCTTTCGCAGTTGGCTTTTTTTCTCAGCTGAATTTTCAGGAGATTCAGCCAAGTTGTTGCCTCATCTATTCTTCAAATGCAAATGTGCCCACATGTCTGTGACATTCCCTTCTGAATTTTCTTTGTCATTCACCATAGTATTTTTTTCCAGTATCATCAGTAGGAATTATTGCCAGTTGTGCCAGTTTATATACACTTCTCTCTTCACCCTTAGGGTACCGTGAGCCTATTTTTACACTTTTGCCTGAAGTCACAGCACTTTGAGACACTGCCACATGTGTGTATTACTTCCTGTTAGTACCCAGGAAGACTGAGATTCTAATTTGTGTTTAGTATATGTGCATTAAGGTGAGGTCATTCAAGTACACTTTTGGAATGAACAGTTGAAAAAGCATTTAAAAAATACTTTCAGTTGGGATAAAGTTTTCCTGATTAAAATAATTGCTATTCTAAAATGTGTTTTTAAAAATCTCTTCACTGCTTCCTCAAAGATTTTAATTCATCGGCCTTCCTTTGACATAGATTCCGTGACTTTATTTGCATTTGCTTCTTCAATTCCTATCCTGTTTCTTTAGAATACCTACGAATAAAGAGTACTAATGAGAAACATTTATTTATTAAAATAAAATTCTCTAGTTCCTAAGGTCTTCATGAATGGTAGAAGTACTATGTTTGCAATGACTTTATTTCTTAGCTCATTAAGACATCTCCAGTTTGTTTCCCAGGTTCCTGAGTTAGCACAGTGCCTGACATTCATTAAGGTGCTTCATAATGACTCTTCATGAAGAGTGAACTAAATTTGTAGATGATATTGTTTATTGCTTAACCAGAAGTCAGAGTTGCAAAAACAATATATACACTGATTAACACAAATGCTGTTTCTTGCTGTTGACTGGTTAACATGCATCCTCAGATCTCTAAAACCAAAGATTATAAATTGAAATGGAACATAAAGGAGATGATAGAAAATCTAAAGAAAATACAGGTAACAACTTTTAAAACTTCAAGAGAAAAGAGGTGCAAACCTTTTGAGCCTCCAGATTTAAAAGTCTAATTTATCACTTTTATCATATCTACACACATGAACACACCATTAGTCACAGGGTACATGAAGGTACTTCAGAAAGACAGGTAGGGACTTGGGGACAGAATCCCTTCAGTGCATTCTAATGAACTAACAGCTGGAACACATAGATCATCGATTGCAGGAGCTTGAACACACCCTAGGGATCATCTTCTCAACTCCCTAATTACACAGAAGAGAAAAGAAATGAGATTGAAAGGAGGTTGTTGACTTATCCAAGGTTACCCTGTTTGTAGCAGAACCAAGTTCAGATCTCAGACAAATTAAGCCGTGTCAGGGTTGATCTATTTGACACAAACCAGTGAATGTTAACCTGGAAAATGCTTTGCCTAGTCAGTCAGCAAATACATATTGGTCCCCCACTCTGCATGGGCAAAGTGCTGGGCATTGTATGTGCAGAGGTGTATAAGATCTCACTACTGTGAAGCTTGCTAGTTTTGGGGGACTTAGACACATAACAAGAGGCACTGATATAGACTGTGTTAAGGGCTACAATGCGGACATGGATAAAATGCTGAGAAATTGCTGAGGAGGAACTCAGCAAACAATGTTTTAGAGTGCATTTGTCGCATCCCCCAAGTCACTGAACATTCCCTTCACGGCAGCTGTGGTGAGAAGGGATATGTCACACAACCTCCTCTGGACTTGGCAGAAATGACCTGAGTGTTCAGCATGTTTCTAGTTCTATTAGAGAGCACAGATCTGTGAATTAGTGATTATGTTCAGCTTGATTGTTTAAGAAGCTCTGAAAGAATAATCCCTAAAAAGAAGTTCTGATATGTAACCAGAGATGCAGAACTATTTGGATGTTTGACAAAGGAAAAAATTATAGGGAAAATATATTTTACCTTCATAGGATGGCAAGTGGAGAAATCCTGCATGCCTCTGGGAATAGTTTTCAATTTGCTTTCCCAGGATGCAATGTCCTACGTCTTTAATTTGCCCATGAATTTTTGTTGTTGTTCTTCCTAGAGCACAGCTCATATAAAGGAACTACGGCCCTGCTCAGAAAGATCGACCCAGACATACTACTCGGCAGTTTTCTTTATCTATCCCAAAGTCACATTACAAAACATTCTTTCTTGCACTTCCACTTTCCCCCCTTTTGGTTCTCCAGTTGTGGGCATTTTTAGAGCCCTGTGTCAGATTCCTTCAGCCCACTTCTGATTTCAGCCACATCTGTGGTGGACAGTTCCAAGCACCTTGAAAGCACCCACTCAAACATCCTCTGTGCCTCTCCAGAGCCTGCGGAAGCTTGTCCAGCTTGTGTGCAGGTAGCCTGGATGTGCAGGGAAGTTAATGCCTCTAGGAAAGTCTTCGACCAATGTGGAATTTTAAAACACAGCTTCTTGTCTTCTGATGGGAAAATTCCAAGAACCATTCTATACAGCATCTGGGACAGTCCCCAGATCAAAGAGCCCCAATTACCCATAATAATAAGCTGCCCGGTAGTTACCTTGTTATTGTTGTCCCTCCTCACCTTTTCGCTTTTGCTCCCTTACTACAGGTGAAATCTCTGATCATCTCTCAAAGACACCTACCTACACTCAAATCCTTCTCTCAAGCTTTGCTGTGGGGGACCCAAGACAAGACACTCAAAATTCTGACTTTTTATACTCATCATCAGTAGCCTTGGTCAACACATGATTAATATTGCTTTGATAATAACCTTTGTTCTAGGACTAAGTCATTGGCATATAAAATCACTTAAAATAGGTATCATGTCCAAAATTTGCTAACCAGTACATTAAAAATAATGGCACTAAATCTGTTCAATGATGTAGTAAATAGGAAAAGCTAGCAGGACAAGTAGGCCAAGAAATCTATGTAAGCTGAGCTGAAGCACTACTTTTTGCACTAAATTTTGCTTCTCCTGAGAACTATATTGGAGAGAAAGTACAACATATTTGCAGTAGGTCCACTTGTAATACTGCTCAGTTTATTGTTCCCCATTGTTTGCTTAGAAACTGTCAGTTTTAGGTGAAAGGCTTACTTTATTATTTTTTTCTTCTTCATTCCCCTACTTGTAAAAGTAATAAACATTCATTGTAGAAAATACAGAAAACTCAGAAAATCATAAAGAAGAAAAGAATAATCATGTGTGATTTCATATCCTATCCATAACCACTATTAATATTTTACTAAATGCCTTCTCAGTTTTGAGAATGTATATAGAAGAAAATAGAGTAGAGAGATGGAGAGAGAGGAAACAAGCTACACTTCTAGTTTTGTGCAATATTTTTCTCATTTCACAGCATTTTACAATGTCACTAAGAAAACACTAGTATCTTTTTAAATGCCCACAGATTACTATTAAATTTTCCAAGTTTGCATTATTGCAGTAACATTTGAGCCAATATATTTTGTATGTAAGTATGCAAAACTCTGACACTTCCTTTATAGAGATCCCTGGACATGGGATAGAGGGGTGAAACAGCATGTGCATATATAGTGATCTTTATGCTTATTGTCAAATTACTCTAAATGTTTCACAGTTTACACTTCCTTGCAGGGCTGGCTTCATGGGTCCCAAACCAGTGCAACTGTACAGGGACCCAGGCTTACTTAGAAAGAATCCCGTGCTTGTTTAATGCTCCTTGGGGCTGCTATCTTGAAATTCTAAATGTTTAAATAAAGGACCCTCAATTAAATTTTGTAATGGACCCCAAAATTATGTAGCTGGTCTTGTCTCCATGAGAAAACCAGGACAAGAAAATATGTTGTGTGTTTTGCAATTGGAGAAATGGAAAAATGTGTGAGAGCAAAGATTCAAAAGGAAATCTTTCTTCCCAATTTCTTTTTCTCTATTCTCTGTTTCTCATTGGGTATTGCCTATACAAATCCAGTCAGTTTTTTGTTTGTTTTTGTCTCATATCCCACGGGGAAGGTTAAATTGTTTTAGCTAGGCCTACTCAAGAGCTGCAGGCAGTCTGAGCCTGCTCACACAGGTGGCAGCCATTTCTTGCCTAGGCTGTTTTTGCACTCATTTGGGACTGTGCACTATTTCCAAAGGTGGAATAGGACGTTGCTCCTGTGCTAATGGTTAGATGGAAAATAACACCCACATCCATACATATAACTTTGTCTTGAAAGACAATGTTGAGATGGCAATTTAGAACCAAGAAAGGTGGGGGTTGGGGGGAGCTTTGAAAACAAGGGGAAAAGAGGAGAGCCAAAAGAGCAAATTGAGAAACACGTATAGATCCGCATCCATTCATATTCATACCTATGTCTTTTCCTTGGTACTATTTTTTAACAATATTTTTAAAGTAGTTTGATAAACTTTATTCATTGTTAAGCATTTTTTTTTGTTTTATTAAAAATGCTTTGGGCTATTTTCTCAGTTTTACTTGCAGCTGGTTATATATGCCCTGATTATTGGCAATGTTTTTGAATTTTCAGTAATTTATGTGAAGGTGCAAATGAATTACATTTTTATCCAGCAATTCAGTTTGATTGATTATCTTCAATGATTTTAGATTCTTTCACCATTCTAAAACCTGCAGGATGCTGGCTATATGACAGACCCTTTTCTGATTAGCATTTCATAATTCATTTTCTTTCCTATATACTGAAGTATTTGCCAAGACTTTGAATTGCAAGCTCTGGAACTCAAATTATAAACATAAACCAAAAATAGGTAATACTGTGGCTCATGGAAAGATTTATGCCCAGCCCTTGTGTGTTTACGTCCATCTATCATGAGGGCTATGGTGTGCTCATCCACTGACAGCCCCACTAAGGAACGGAGGCTGGCAGATACAGTGACATGCCCAGTCCAAGTGAGCAGTGCAGGCCCAGCATCATTTTCTTCCAGGAGCCTGCACTGAGATTACATGCTTTTTACTGTGGTTTCAAGTCTTTCAGCACATGATACCCATTCTTGAAATGGCAATGATTATTACAGGTAAAAACTGCTTCAATGTAAATACAAGATAAAAAAATACTTAAAAACATAGCCAAATAAGTGAAGTTGGCCTTATTTTTTCAAAATTAATTTAAAATTCATGAAACCAAAATAACTTAGAAAATGCCAACATCTACCAATTGATAAAATCACATTAAAGCATATAAACTTAAAAAAATACTACTCTTTAAGACTCATAGATACTGAGAAGTGACTGGTGGTTACCATGGGGGAAGTTGGGATGAGTAGGTGGGGACAGTGAGGGAGATAAAGGGGTACTAAAATTGTCAAGCATAATATAAGCTGGTCATGGGGATAGTAGTACAGCATAGAGAATATAGCCAATGATTCTGTAACGTCTACCTATGTTGGCAGATAGTAACTGCACTAGTGGGGGTGAGGATTTAATGATATGGGTAACTGTTGAACCACTGTGTTGTATATTTGAAACCAATATAAGATTGTATATAAATGATACTTCAATTAAAAATTATACTATTGTTTAATGAAAAAATATCAAGTTGTTTTAGGATAATTGACATAGAACTGTAGGCAAATTGACCAATTCAGTGGAGAATTGCTGATCAAACAGAGAACACATAATTGGCTAAAATGCATTTAAAATTATTTAGAATTTCAAAATAAGGAGGAACCTCCAAAATTCTGAAAAATGGGAAAGTGTTTAAAATTATAGAAGTCATTGCATAACTGTCTCATGTTAGCTTAACATTGCAATTATATAAAAACCAGTGATGGGGAAAATTTATTTTTAACTGACTTAACATTTTGACCAATTTCATTTTAACTACTCCATTTGCAGTCACTGAACAAAAGCACAGTGCTTAACATTAAAGAATGGTAATGATAATGTACCCTAAAATTCTTTAGATTTAGCATTCATCTAGTTTAGCTTTTCTCTATTGCTATTTGATGAGATGATGCAATTCTCTACTAAAAACTTTCATTTTTATCACCTGGTTTGAAGGTACTGTAATTGCAGTTGGTTTGTCTATCCCCTTTTTCTCTTTGTTTTAGCAATTCTTCATAGACAGCTTATGTGGTATATTATTTCGGCCACATTATTTGGTTGTTTCATGGGTGGAAAAGTTCAGCCTAGTTCCTACCATTTTGCCCTGGCCTGATATATTTTTCTAAATACTGCATCAAAATAAAGTTATCTTTCCCTATAATTCAAGGAATCACTTCTTATTTCTTCAAATTCCTTAGATTTTTGTTATTTTAACAATAATTTTGGAATTCAGGGTTATGCTTCTAAGAACATGATGTAGACATACTTTCCTCTAATACTCCTATTAAGTACAATGAAAAACTCAAGACATTATATGTAAAGCAAATACTGAAAGACTCTTAGAAATGGTGAAAAGAAAACAAACTGGCTAGTGATACAAGAGCTTGAGGAACAAAATAGTTCCTTTTGGCTTTATTTTGCTTCATATATTGTGGACATGGAGCTGGAAAAATGTGGCAAACTAGGAATGCCAAAGGTGCAGACAGTAATGACAAAGAGCCCCACCACAAATATGTTCGGTAGACAGAAGACCAGGAAAGAAACACCCTAGCAAAACAGAAAACTTTTAGACAATAACCACTGTACTCTAGCAAAAAAAACCCCCCACAAATCAAACCAAAATAAACCCCAAAACATAAAAAATGGGTCCTATCTCTAGACAGGCCAACAAAGGCAGAGTGGGGAGCTTAGACTTCCACTCCTGTGAAGTTATAATAAGGTGCCCCACCACCTCACCAGCGAAGAAATAGAAAGTTTTAGCAAAGAAAAGATATAATGAAGACTCCAATGGAAATTTTAGAACTGAAAATACAAACATCAAAATATGAAGTTATTGGATGGGCTCAACAGCAGAATGGAAGGGGCAGAAGAAAGAATCAGTGACTTGGAGGATAGAACAATAGAATTTACTCAATCTGAAAAATACAAATTAACTGAAAAAATGAACAGAGCCTCAGGAATGTGAGACTATAACAAAGTATCTAACATTGCTACCAGGGGCCTTCTGCAAGTACAGAACAAAGAGGGCAAAGCTGAAAAAGTACTGCAAGAAATAATGACTGAAAACTTTCCAAATTTGGGAAGAGACATAAACCTACAGGATAGAGAAGCTGAGCAAATGACAAATAGGATAAATCTAAAGAAATCCTTGCCGAGACATATAATAAGTAAACTTCTAAAAACTAAAAACAAAGAAAAAATCATTGAAAGCTACCAGAGAAAAATAATACCTTGTGGAGGGAACACAATAAGAAAGGCAGGCAATTTTGATAATCCAGACTCAAGATGTTGAAGGTCTGGCTTAAAGCATTTGGTCAGCAGTGTCCATGGATGTCCAGATATTTATACCTCCATGACTATTAAAAATGTGAGAGGTTGTTTATAAGCCTAGACAAGATATAAATGAAAAGAAACAGGAGTGTAAAAGTCAGAATGGGAGAAGTGATTTGATCGGATGATTAAAATATTATTTTTGACCTTTTTCTCTGTTTCAGTCATATGGCTTCTTTACCTCAGAGGACTACTGAAATTAGTGGGCAGGGCTAAAGGCAACTGAACTTTTTGCACTAACAGATTACTTGTGTACTGATTAACAAGTCCTTTCTGATATGGCTTTGTCTCTTTTACTCATGGAGAATGAAATATTTGTTCACAGAAATGTCCTTTGAAGATGATAGACAATAATATGATATACTCACACATCTTTTTCTCAGAGTGACACTGACATTTGTACTCTCATCTTCACTGATTCATTTGGTAGCAATAGTTTCAGTAGATTGTGAGTGTTTCAAGGACAATGACTTGACTTGAATTCCTTAGTGTAGTAGACAATGTGTGAGACTTAGTCAGTATTCAATTAATGTTTGAAGAAAGCATATTTACATAAATAAATACTGGAATAAATTAATGGACCTCTTGTGTGACTAGATACACATTTTTCCACAAAGCAAAACAAACCCTCATAAAAACTGCCTTTTTTATACTTTAAAAAACTTGTGCAATAGCATGCATATTTTCATTGTTTTGCTTTTTAAGGAAATTTTTTTTTCTAGACAATTCCTGGCATTCTGTATAACCTATTATTACAAATTAATTTGAGTAGCTTTGAAAAGCTATTAAAGCAAAAAAGTGAAAGAGGCACTTTATTATTTGTCAAGCAGTAAGGATTAGCACCTTTAAAAAATTTTCATATAGGAAAGACACTAGAAGTAATCATATAATTAGACATTAGCCTAATTATTATATGTGTGACCTAATTAAATTTAACCAAAACAATTTGCCTTATTTCTATTATTTAATTATGTGCCTTAAAGAATTTGTTAATTTCCACCAGTTCACAGCATAGATAAAATGATTTTATTAGAGTCTTGAAATTAAAATAAAAATTTTAAGTGCCAGAACCTAGAATTAAAATTTTTTGGGGGGAATTCATTGATATATTAGTATGCATGTGTCTGTGTGTTTTAATATAACACCTTTACAGACATGTAATTCACATGTCACATAATTCATCTACTTAAAGTGAGACATTTTTTTCAGTTGTTTTTAGTGTATTCAGAGTTGTTCAATCATCTCAACTACTTGATTTTAGAGGATTTTCATCACCCCAAAGAAACTCCATGCCCATTAGTGGTCACTGCCCATTCTTCCTTTCCCTCAGCCCTTGTCAACTAACTTCAGATCTACTATATGGATTAATGGATTTGCCTATTCTGAACATTTCATATAAATGGGATCAAATAATATGCGGCCATTTCTGGCTGGCTTCTTTGATTCAGAATAATGCTTTCAGGATTCATCCATGTTGTATCATATGTCAGGATTTGATTTTTGAATCAAACCCCAAAGAATAATATATTTTAGTCTAGTTAAGCCAATTTGAAGTTGAAAATTACAAAAAATAGTCATTCTCTGCTGCAATCACCATACCTTTATGTTGTTGAGGATAAATCTGTGTCTATCTCCAGCTTCTAACATGTACTTTGAAGATCATGTTACCTTATACATGTGAATGAATGAGTGAATGAATGGATGTGAAAAAGAAGTCAACTCCAAAGATGCCCAGTCTCAGTTGTTACTAGATTTCATAACATTAGACAAAGACATGAGCCAATCAGTTTCTTGAAATACGCAACCAATGGTAAACTATACCATGAATCAAAAACATAATCAGCAACACTAGGGAAGTAAGGTTTTAACTAAGTAGCTTATAGACCAGAGGTGGGCAAGAAATGACTCTTCCATTTTTAAAACTATGTATGGTCAATAAACAAAACTGACAGAACTTGCCAATCAATAAAGAGAATAGATGGAAAGTTACCCAAACACACCAGCAGCTGTACTAACGACTACTTTCAAGAATGGCCTGCCAGAAAGCCAATTTGTCTTGATGAATACTGTGAGAACAACCAGAATTTTCACAGTGAGGTTCCTGTACCTGAATGTCCATTATGTTTTTCCATTTCCACCCTCTAAGGGGACAGAGGGTGGAGGCAGCTGTGTGAAATAGTGGAACCGCTGGGAGGTCAGTAAAATGCAATTCAGACAAAGTGAAAAGCCTTCCAAATAGTGCCAAGGATCTTCTTAAGCAGACGTCTAGTATAACAATGATGCTTTCAAAGGAGAATAAAGGCTGATGTATGTTTTTAAGGAATCAGAAGTCACTGTAAAATGAAAGTCTTGCAAGAAAGCCCTGCTAGTTCCAAATATTCTGCAATTTTGCACAGATGTAGTTCAGTTTTCTAAACAGTGGTTGTACTAAAATGTCAGTTGAGCTGGGGAGTATTTACTGTTCATTTTGTGGATGATTCCACTGCCTTTTGTTATTTGCTTGGGGAGCACGGGCTGAGGGTTGCACTTAAGTTTAAAGGCCACACTAATCTGCATGTATAGTCCTGATCTTTGTCAAAAGTGCTTTTCAAATCTAATTTACAAACCAAAAATCCTAAGACACGGGGAAAAAGAATTACACTGCAAAACTGTTCCTACCCTGGGAAAATGGTAAATAGTTGGGAATTATTAAATGTAATTCTTTAAAGTAATCTGGATTTGAATAACTCTTTTAGACCAGTCACTTTAAAATTATCTGAAGTTTAGAGAATGTGAATAGAGCCATAGGTTTAACATTATGATTTTTAAAGAATTAAATAAATTTGAAATATCTAAGTTTTTATTGTAGTATTTTTGTTTATAAATGGCTAATTAAAGGCATAAAGATCCAATTATAAAGTGAAAGTTGTAACTGGATAAACTACATGTATAAATCTTAAATAATTTTATTATTGCAATCATTGTAAAAGAGTAGAATGTATGTAGAAATTAATGTCTTGACTTCCCATCAATGAATTATGTCTTTTTAAGTAATCCTAAATAGGATGTTAATTTTCTGCTTTCTCTGCAATTCAATTAAGTAAAATTATTGGTGTTTCTCATGTTTTTGATACTGTGATAAATGTGCACTCAAACTGACTCTACACAGCAAGTTTCTAGACTAGCAGGGAAGATAGACATTTTAATAAGCTATTCCACTATACACTAATTACAATATAAATATATACAAGGAACAGATATTTCTTAGGAATGGAGCAATTTATAATGCAGGGATGTTGGCCAGGGAACTATTCCTGGAGGAAGCTCTATCTCAACTAAGGTTTAGAAAGGTAACAAATGATTTACCAGACAGACAAGGAAGGATGGAAGATACTCCATGAAGAGGGTCTTCTATGTGCAAAGGCAAGACATAAAACATTATGCTATGTTCTGAGATATAGGAAATTATTATCATTGCTATCTGAAATGTATCTTTTTAAAATAAAAATATGAAAAGTTTCATATAATACAACACTTAATTTGATACTTTTCAAAACAGCCTGGTCTAGAATAGCCTATTATTAAAAATGCTCCTAGGATTACATCTTATAAAAATACATAGATTTTCTTTAGTGGATTTGCTTGTTTTTTGACACATGAACAAATGCAGGCATACCTCATTTTACTGTTTTGCTTTACTGTGCTTTGTAGATTCTGTTGTTTTTTTACATGTTGAAGGCTCATGGGACTCCAGTATTGACTAAGTCTAATGTCACCATTTTTCCAGCAGCATTTGCTCACTTTGTGTCTCTGTGTCACATTTTGGTAATTCTCATGATATTTCATACTTTTTCATTATTATTATTGTACTTGTTATGGTGATCTGTGAATAGTGATGACAACTAACTGAAAGATTAGAGGATGGTCAGCACTTTTTAGCAGAAAGTATTTTTAAATTAAGGATGTACATTTTTGTTTAGAAATAATGCTATTGCACACTTAATAGACTACAGTACAGTGTAAACATAACTTTATGCACTGGGAAGCCAAACAATTCATTTGACTTGCTTTGTGATATTTGCTTTATTGTAGTGGTCTGGAACCACAGTATCTCTGAGGTGTGCATGCGTATTTTTTTTTTACCGTGATTATAAACAAGGATTTAAGAGCATAGCTTATATTATTTTTGAACCTCTAGCTTAGAATACAAGATATACTCTGCTTTTCAAATCCTAGTTTTATCATTTAACAGCTGTGTGACCATAAACGAATCCCTAACCTCTCTAAGCATCTGTGAATTAAATATGTCAAGACAGCTCAGCCCTGCCCATGCCCTGGAAATGGTGCAGCTCACAGCCTCTGCCATCTAGGTGGTCATCTTTTGCATTATACTGTATGACATTTCAACTTCTTTCATCTGCCCACTTACCGTTCTCTTCAGGATACTGCTATTATTCCTATGAGGTATGGATGGTTAAGAGAGCACATACTTGCATTATTCATCTCATACAGAAACAGAAAGGGACATTGAAGGGGTAGGAAATAGTTGTGAAATATTTTGTCTTTTCCCAAATAGATTAAAACATTTATATTAGTCACTCAGGCTGCCATAACAAGATGCCATAGACTGGGAGCTTAAACAACAGAAGTTTATTTCCTCACAGCTCTGGAGCCTGGAAATCTGACACCACAGTGCCAACAGGGTTGGGTTCTGATGAGAGCTCTCTTCCCACCTTGCAGGTGGCCGCTTCCTCGTTGCGTCCTCATGTCAATGTGGTGGACAGGGAGTGATCTCTTTCTTTTCATATCTCAAGGCAATTAACCTCATCATGGGGTCCCTACCCTCATGACCTAATGTAACCCTAATTACCTTCCAAAGGCCCCATCTCCAAACACATCACATTGGAAATTAGGGCTTCAACATATGAATTTTGGGGGACAGAAACAGTCAATCCATGACAACATTCCTTTTGATTTTCCTTATAAAAAGTTTAGGCACTAATTTTTAGAGGAATCTTGTGATTGAAAGACCATGGACTTTGAGACTTTCAGGATAAAAAATTCAACTATAGCCCCATTAATATCTACCTTTACGGTGTGGACAAAATATTTCACTTCTGGGTCTCACTTTTTGCATCTGTTAAATGAACAATAGTACTGATCTTTTGTTTCCATTCATTATTTGCTATGCATATTGTACTATGCCAAGAATTTTATTATCATTACCTACTCAGTCTCTAAAATAACATTATGATATATTTCACCTCTGTTTACAGAGGAAGACACTAAAACTGAAAGAGGTTAATTTTATTGTCACTTGGCGAGAAGATGGGTGAGACCCAGTTGAAGTTCACTCTAAAGCCTGTGTCTCTAACCAGTACACTTACTGCCACCACATTTTTTAAGATTGTGGTAAAGATTGAAAGAAAAAAATGTATATATAATGAATTATGATCTTAGTGGAAAAGCATCAGTACCTGACAAATGCCAACTCCCTTTTCCTCTGCATTCTTTTCTGCTATTTTATTTAAGGGCCTTGTAGAGTGGAAATGTATTCATGAGCAATGTATTTTATTACAAAAAAAAATACAACAGCAAAAAGATTTTAATGGCCCGTGGAACTCATTTATAAGAGATTTTAAAAATATGATTTTCCTTTGGTCTTCAAAAGTGAGTTTAAATAAAGTCTTTAAAGAATTCAGAAATTAATTTTCTTCATACACAATTTTTGATGAGCTGCTGGAGCGATTTTCTGGAAAGTATCAGTGACTTTTCTGTTATTCTCTCATCTTTCAGAGTATTTGACTGCTATGAGACACCCACAGACACTGGTAAAGCTAAGTCTTGTGTCTGCCAGAAAAAGAGCTTTGCTATGTGAGGTGCATTTAATATAAAATAGTTATGAAAGAATAAGAAAAGCATGTGTTGTTTCACTGACAGTTTGACTTTTCAGATTTTCAGATTCTGTAATAACTTAAAAAGGAATGCAATATTAAAGATCAGAAATCTATGTAAGTCAGCCATCTTTATATTAAATTAAAATAGAGTGATGTCCATGTAATAAAACATAGCTTAGCTCTTACTGCTGTATGACGGTCTGCTGTATCTCTCATTTGTCTCAGATGTACAGTCACATGTTAAGTAAAGGGGCTGCCATATTTTTTGTTGCTTGTAAGAATGCAGTATAATGTGAGTTATAACAGAGCATGACTTCTTCTCTTTGTTCCACAAGGGTTCATCACCTCCATGGTTTAGCTGTAACCCTGATCAAGGTTTGGACATAAACAGATATTTAAATTTGCTATCAAAGCAGTTTTTTCCCTCAAATAATGGGTTACAAATCCCAGGAGTCCTTTCACCCTTATAAAGAAAATGATAAGGTGACTTTGGATGATGGTTTTACATAGCTTGATCATGCCTGGTAGCGAAAGGTGGGAGGGAAATTAATTAAGCCAGAGTTATATCCTTTACATGCCTCTCTGTAAAACCTTTTGCCAATAATAGCAGACTTTATATTGTTAGACAGGCTGAAGCTGAAGGGACTCAAATTTTGTCCCATGAAAATATGCCTACAATTTAATTCAAAAGTAACTATATCTTTCCTGATTATTATCAGTATAGGAAATAAAAGGGAAAAACTCTTCTGGATCCCTTAGCATGTACAGTTGGAAATTATTTGAAAACTCTCAAAAGAAAATCTGTCAAGCCATTATTCTCCAAGAAGACTCAGCCTATGGCTGTGGCCTGTGGTGATATTTCAGTATGAGCTTTTGACTCTGGGTGGTGTGTGGCACTCTGGGGACTAATCTGGGCTTGAACAGGGGGACCAAAACAGGGTCCCCAAATCTATCCAACTGCCATTTAAAAAGTTATAAAAGGATTTGGATTAAATATCAATATATTTAGTCCCAAAGAGAATGCTTCATTTCTTGGAGACAAGTCATTAAATCAAAAGTGACAAGCACCAGGAAGTCAGACTTTTTTCAGAACATTTGCTGACTGATTTCACCTCTGACAGTCACTTGTGCAAGATTTGAACATAAAGTTCATTGATGAAATAAGAATGTACTGAGCACCTACCATTTATTGAGCTGTTTTTGCTATTACAAAAACTGGATATGGTGGTTTATCTAATGTTGTGGTACTTAAAAGATATTGATGAGAAACTTGTCATTTTCCTAAGAATGATAGAGGACTAAAATATGCAACATTTATTGACTTTACTATGTGTTAGGCACTGGATTAAATCAGTAATTTGGATTATTTTTCAGAGAAACACTGTAATATAAGGTAGCACAAATTAGAATTTTTTCAGTGCAGCTCATATAATGTTTGCTGCAAATCCAAAGAGGTAAGTATTATTTCAAATTAATAGGTGAAGGGATGAGGTGAAGAGTTTCAGATATGTGCTCACAGTCACACAGTCATGGTGGAGATGGGCTTCTAATTCCAGGGCCATTGTCTTAATAACTCTCCCATGATTTGTGATTGAGGGGAGCCTCAGATTTTAGTGACAGCAGAGGTGTTTATATATATAATTTTCTCAAAACGGATTCTTGGATTTCCTCTTAGTTTTTCTGAGTACAAAGAATTTCCACGTCTTTCCCACAAAAGGGTTATCTCCTTTTGTTACTCACTCTTCTCCAAGGGCAAAACATTGGTTAGTAGTTCTGGTCAGAGCTCAAATCATTGATTGGGATACAATTAAAATCATATAACATTATTGTACCTTTAAATCATGGCGATCCATACTACCTTCTCCCTTTAGGGACTCTGGTTTTAGGCACTGAGGCCAAGACAGCCAATTTCTTGCAATTCCTGTTTGTATTCCATGTGGCTGAACTGATAAATCAAGTTAAGGACCCTATTAAGGCCTGGTCATCTTGCTTGCACTATGTAGGCATTCCTGAGAATGCTCCTCATAATCTATATGGGAAGGGGGAGTGTTGTGAGATGAGAATTAGAGGATTGAGATACCCTGATGAGACCCTGAGACTAAGGCTTGTGTTCTGGGTCAACTTTTAATGCATTTGGAATAGTAGTTGCTTGCACAGGTGTTAGTTGTCAGTAAACAGCTGTCTGATTGAAGTTCTGTTCTGGTTCCCTCTGTGAGGCTTCTTGGGGAACCGCCTGTGTGGAGGTAGAAGTGGCTTGGGTTAGGATTGGATTGGCATATCTTTGAATTCATGGCAGCAATGTTTTCAAAATGCTATTACAACTCATCTAACATTATCAACCTCTCATCTGGCATATACTGAAATGTATTTTCAAAATATGTCATTTGTCTTTTCAATTTTCTTTAGAGTATCTTCTGCCACAGAGAAATTTCATTTAGGATGATACTCAAATATCTTAGTCCTTTTCTGTATTATTTCTGACTTTGGGGATATATTAAGAAAGGCCTTTCCCACTGTAAAACCTCAAAGCATACTTCTATATTATTATTCTTTAAAGTTAAAAAATTAAATAATTCTTCTGTCTGGAATTTATGTTTTGTATGGTATATGGTAAGGGCCTAGATTAATTTTCCCTTCCATCCAATGTTTAGATATTTGTTTCAATGTCACTGATTAATTTTACTAGTTTTAAAATTCCAGCTATAACAAATCCATTACTTGCCTTTTAATTTCTTGTCTATAACTCAATACACTCCAATATAATTTGTTTGCTTTAAACAATCATATTTCTTTACAAAATGTGCGAAATGTGCACATGCTCTTTTGGAACCACCATAAATACTAATGTTTATGTAAAATTGAGTATATTCATCTCCTTACTATTGATACTCAAATGTGGATTTTTTACAGTCACATTGACCACTAAGGCCTTTCTTAGAGTTAACTCTGGGAGGGGGATTAAAGGAGCTTGCCTGTGAACCCCAATGCTGTCTTCATATACCATAGATACTTCCAAGTCATAATTTTCTTGCATAAGACAATGACCTCCATCCTACTGAATTTTAATAAGAGAAAAATGTCACTGATTCAAAGAATGGCAGTTCTGGTTAGGCCCATAATCATAGGTCTAAGACAACTCAGAATGTGATAGATGATCAAACTGAGGCCTGATGAGGAAAGAAATGAAAAGCTGTACCTAAAATTCTGATATGCCATAATGATAAATATAATTACGGTATTAGCAATGATTCGACTATGTCTGTTGTTGTAGGTCGTATGTTAAGCATCACTTAAAGTCTTAAAATAACCACAGTTTTATTTTTGTTTTTATGTGAGAAAACTGAAGTTCAGAGAACAAGTAAGTTATTTAAATAACTAGGCAGTGGTACAGCTGGAGCTGGGATTTATACACAGATTGGTCCAACTAAAGTCTGGGCAAAATTTTCAGTTTGTTAATTCATCCCACTTTCCTTCTGTATCTATGCCCAGTAAAGTAAGGATAGCAAGCTGAATATGTAATCAATGAATGTCTTCCAATAGAAAATCTATGTTCAATGACTGCCAATCCTATCAATTAAGGTCTGTCTTTCTGTTACACTGCAGGGAAGTCATAGAGAACAGCTATTTGCTGAGCAACAATTTCTGTTTAACAAAGATAGAGTTACAGATGAAAGAATTTTGCAACTATTTTAAAGGCATTTTTATACAACTATCTGTGCTTCCTATGATTAGGACTATCTTAATTATTTTTGCCATATATTTGCAGTTTCTAAACTGTCAGGACAATCACATTCTGCAAAGTGAACACAATCCTTTAAAATTATAAAAAGAAATACTTTAGAGTAACAATTTCATTTAAAGGAACAGTTTGAAATGTGCTGGATATGGCTTCTGGGCTCATTTAATTTATAGACAGCCTGTTTCAATTTCCTCTAGCTTGCACCCTCATGGTTCAACTAAATTAAATAAGCTTTAACAATTGAAAGGAAGAATGGGGACTTTCTACTGAGCAAAATGGAAAAAGTATAAATAGCCCCAATTGCCCTCACCCTAAACTCCTGCTCTAAGTCTCAAAGGTAAATGGCATAGCTGGAGGTGGAGGTGTCTGGTACCGATGCTGATTTTGGGTCCCCATCTCAAGTAGCTTGTTTTTTAATTTCACTGAGGAAATTGAGAGGCATTGAGTTGGATCTTAAACCACCTGGACAAAAAGCTGTGCACTGTGATTACACGTCCTTTCCTGATTATTCTTCTCCCCTGAGGTGCCCTCAAAGTAGGGACAAGTCTCCATAGCAATCTTTACATCAGAAATGGCAGGTGGGGTGGAGTAGCTTGATGTTTTGTCTTACCGGTGAATTTAATACTTGGTGATTTTAGAAATTAAAACATGCCTTTGACTATATTATAATAACTAGGAAATTATTATGTCCAATATATTAATCACATAAAATTCAAACATAGTCACTATTTAGGCCCTGAACAAAACCTCGGTGTGTATTTTTGCTTTTTACAGAAAATAAATAAATATTTGAATGTTTTAAAAATAACAATATAGAAAAATGTCTAATACTTTACTCTTGATTCCAATTTACATTAAACATTCACATCAGAGCTTTAAGAAATAACCTCTGTGAAATGAAATACATTTTTATGTAGGAAGAACCAATGGTTTTTATTGGGAGGGGATGGTCTTTCACAGGAACTAAGCAAATCCAGTGGACTCCTCAGATATTCAATAAGGAGATGAAGTGATGGTGTTCTACTATATTAGATGAAAAATCAAGATGAAAAATATAGGTATCATTTCTTGCAAACTATTCTCAATATTTGGTTTTTCAGTAAAAGGAGAAATGCAACCCAGAGCCAACACATTTCATCATTTAAGTTTCATTATAAAAATGACAAAAACTTACTGGCTTGGAAATGTTAAAGGAAACATGATGGGATATAGCACCTGTTAATAGTTGTCAAATCTAGAGAATTTCAAGCAAGAAAGGGGGGGAGGTGCCAAGTGGAAGGTTTCTGAGGCTCTTAAAAAGTGAAACTTTTATGAAATGCTTTCTCAGTGGTTCTCTCTGGGGTAAAACCTATTCTACATTTGGAGCATGTTACCACTCACCTTGGAGGCCTAGCAATTGTACCTTAAACCAGCCTTGCTGCGCTAACGATGACTTAGGACCCTAAGTGACAACACCTATAAATCTTGTTTCAAGAGTTGGATACAATACAGTTATATCATTAAAGTAGGGATATGCATGGCAGCCAAAGGCTGGCTGTCAGCAAGGAGTCCAGGTCAGATGTAACCAGGAGTCCCAGATGGAGTCTTAGCCAGGGTTTCCTATAGCATGCTGGTCTGGTAGGCATATTTGTACCGTGTAACCAGCCCTGACAGCCAGCAAAGCAACCCCCTCCCTCCAGACCCACCCCTTGGGAGCAGGGGTCTGTCAAGATCAGTTGTCAATCACCAAGTTCACTGTTATCAATAAACAAACCTGACAAGATGGTACGAATGGTCCTGAAACTACTCAGACTTATGGTTACAAAGCAATGTTATTAATTCATATATTTCATGCTTTGGTTAGGAATTGTGCCTTGCAAGTATTTTGGCAAAACAATTAATCAATTCCAGACTTGCTGGAGTTAACCCTTGCAAGTAAGTATAGACTTACTTGCCCCAGGGAAATACTTCAGGAAATGACAGTAAAATGTTACTTTCTTACTAGATAATTGGAATTTATCACTTGAGTAGATATATGGAGTGATGTTTTAGGATTTCTAATATGATAATTGTATAAAACAATTGTTTTAAGAGTTGTGTTATATAAAGATACCATTTTTGTCTTTTACTTAAACAAGAAAGGTAAGCTAAATGCCACAATTCTTCTAGAAAACAGCATTTTTAAAATGTGAGGTTTATGCATTACTATTCTCTAGGATGCTCATATTCTTTTAGGCAGTACATAGTGGAATCTTGATAATTTAAGTGAAGGTAAATGTATTACTAATTTGTTCATTTGGGTATTGGTTGATTAAATTGTGCCTGTGATCCACAGCCTCTCAGCTCCAGATCTACCCTCCACTGTCCTCTTTGTGTTACCGGAGCACTTCTTCCTCACCAGCTGGTACAGTGTTATTCTAAGGGAATGGGAGGAGGAAGGGACTCCCTTCCTGGGTCTGGTGTGCCTTGCTCCTCTCTGCTTGTTAACGATTAGGCTCCATGTAAGACATCTGGTGGAGATCACCGGATCTCCTGGATGAGTTCAGCAGGTGGTTGTGTTGATTTTCACAGACCTTACAGCTGGGTTCCTAGAAGCAAGGCCAGTGGCACCTCAGCTTCTGGGTGAGTCCTGTGGGGATCCCAGCTGGCTTCTACAGGGCTAGTTCCAAGGGCACCCAGCTGGCTTTCTGGAGCCTTCCCAATGATGATCTTTTGGTGAGTTCTGCCTGGGCAGCTTCCTAGTAGCTTTCCAGTTAGGTCAGCTGGAGCTCCAACTGTCTTCCCAACAAGTTCAACAGCAGCCCTAATATTCAGCTTCCTGGAAAATCTGTGCACACCCTGGAAGATGGTTCTGTTTCTATCCTCGGCCTTCTGACTTTGAACAAGCTCTAGGTCAGGACAATGCAGTGACACCATCATACTGACTCTTTACATTCTGCAGGTAAAACACATATTCTTCACCTAGAATTTTTTTTTGCCACTTATACTACTTCTCAGGCTGCTGCTTCTGACAAAAGACAGAGTTCTCAGGTCAAAATTATGCAGAAATAATTATTCCTAATTATTGGAACATTAAAGTGCAGTTCTGATACACCATTAGGGTTTTCCCAAGAGACTAATTTTACTCCGTTTTTTTCCTCTGGAGAAAGAGCAATCAGGGAGTCAGCCATCAGCAAACTGTTAAGAACGTACAGTCCCCAAAGAAACATTCAGAGTGGAGCAGAAAAAACATTTCTTATTCTGTGCTCCTCACAAAATGAGGCATCTATTTTCAGGATATTCTGTTTAATCAGGAGAGTGAGGACATAGTCTTCCTCCCCCAGCCCTTTGGTCTTTTATTTTTTTCTCCCTCTCACAGACTGAGATGACAGGTCACCATTATTTTCTCACAGAAGTCCCATTGGTCTGCACCTCAGATTTCACCATTTCCCAGCTGTACGGTCACTATTTGGTAGTCCGGTTTATCTACATTGTCTTCGTTATTTCCACATTGCCTAGCTTTTTTATTTGTTTATTCTTACATATGCCTACATCTTGAAGAAAACAGTTTTTCTGATTCTGCAGTTTCCTCTCTTGCCATCCATTAGAACTTTCCAATGATCATTGTCTTGCCAATGGGTTTCAGCCCTGGGCAAGTTCGCTATGGATTCAATGTGACCAAAGAAAATGACAGTAAAATATTCTTGGGGTGAAAGGGTTATACTCAACTTTATTTCCAGGTGGCAGGTCAGTCACTAAAATCCCATTCACTCAGAGCGAGTCTGCATGCAGCAGGCCGGTCTCTGTCTCTGGACCTCTCTACCCGCACAGCCAACCTACACAGCCATCCTTCGGGCCCTTCTGCCCGCACAGCCGTCCTCTGGGCCTCTCTGCCTGCACAGTCATCTGACACAGCCATCCTCTGGGCCTCTGTCCTCAGTGCTGCCACCACTCCAGCCTCTTTTCTGCTCTCCTGCAGCCTTGCAGCTGTGCCACCGTGTTGCACCCAGAGCACTAGGCAGAGCTCTTTATATAGAGTCAGTAGTAATATATTGCCCACACATATGTAGTGAGCTAGCCAATCAGGACCAGGTAAGAATCCTGCCCACAGGAACTCTCATTTTATCCACAATCATGCTGCTGGACCCCACTACCACCAACCTGGCAGGAAAATCTAACCACTGCCTATTTTTGATGGGTGGGGGATGGAAAGTCAGTTCCCTGCTCAGACCACCACTATGTCCTGGCAGGGGAATCAGAGCTGTCTGTGTTCACCAAGCAGGTGTTGGGTGAGCTTCATACTCAACTCAGCTCTGAACCAAGTTTGTAGGCACCACCTAAAGAGAATGGGGGCAAAGCCTCATTCTTGCAGGCAGGGGATGTGAGATTAACTCCCTTCTCAGACACTGGGTGGGAAATCAGGGCAGGCGGCTTGTTTCTGTGGAGCAAGAGGAGGGAGTAGAGCTGGGATTCCTGATCATATCATAGGAACAGTATGATTTTTCCATTGTGCTTGCCTATATTTGGGCAGGAATTTCCAATAAGGTTTTCTGTTGTTGGGTCATCTTTTCCCAGGTCCTTTGCTAGGGGAACAGGCTTTTCTTGAAACCCCTTTTTGCTTGTTTGTTCGTGCCTTTTGGTAGTTCTGGGTTAGACAGGCTTCTGGAGTGCTCTGTTAGGGATGTGTGGGAACTAATAAGGGAACTCAGAGGCTCACGACAGTGTCATTTTCTAACGTTCTGAGGTCCTGAGGCAGTTTTCTTTCCACCTATTAGTCTTCTATGTATGTTTGTTCTATCAATGGGTTTTTAGATATAAGAGAGATGACCTTGGAGGTATGGCACTACTCTACCTTTTCTGGAACAGGTCTCCATCCACTTTGAATTCTACTAAAGTAAGGATTACTGTGCATCCCAGTTTTTCAGAAACACTGACTTTATTCCACTTTTCTGGCATAGTTTTGGGGTGCCTAAACAAACTACCCTATTACACTGTTAGTTTCTCTCTACGTTTTCTGCAGGGACTATAAACATAATCTTTAATTCATCACTTCAAACATGTTCTTCATAAATGAGATTTTTTTATTCCAGTGTAGCTGATACACAATATTAAATTGCTTCCAACTATATAACACAGTGGTTCAACATTTTCACATATTAAATCCTCACTCCAACTACTGCAGTTACTGTCAATATACAAAGATGTTATGGAACCATTCACTATATTCTCCATGTTGCCCTTCCATCCCTGTAACCAATTTATATTATGATTGAGATTTTTGTACCCCTTTATTCTGCTCACCTTCCCCACCCAGCCCAACTCTTCCCCCAAGGTAACCACAGTTATTTCCCAGTGTCTCTGAGTCCACTACTATTTCATTCATTTTGTTTTATTTTGTTCTTAGATTCCACAAATAAGTGAAACCACTATCCAAAAGACAAGAAATAACAAGTGTTGATGAGGATGTAGGAAAAAGGAAACTCTCCTACACTGTTGGTGGGTATGTAAATTGGTACAGCCACTATGGAAAGCAGTGTGGAGGTTCCTCAAAAAACTTAAAATAGAAATACCATGCAACTCAGCAACTGTACTTCTTGGAATGTACCCAAAGAAAACAAAATATCTGATTTGAAAAGATACATGCACCTTTATGTTTACTGCAGCATTATTTACAATAGCCAAGATATGGAAGCTATCAAAGTGGACTAGATGAATGGATAAAGAAGATGTGGCATATATACACAATGGAATATTATTCAACTATAAAGAAGAAGGAAATCCTGCCATTTGTGAGAACATGGATGGGCCTAGAGAGTATTATGCTAAGTGAAATAAGCCACGTGGAGAAAGATAAATGCCATATGATTTTGATGAACTAGAGCAAATAATCCTAAAATTCATATGGAACCACAAAAGACCTGAATAACCAAAATAATCCTGAGAAAGAACAAAGCTGGGGGTATTATGCTCCCTGACTTTCAGGTATACTACAAAGCTACAGTAATCAAAACAGTATGGTACTGGCACAAGAACAGACCCATAGATCAATGGAACAGAAGAGAGAGTCCAGAAATAAACCCATCCATATATGTTCAATATATGACAAAGGAGCCATGAATATTCAAAGACAGTCTCTTCAATAAGTGGTATTAGGAAAACTGGACAGCTTCATGCAAGAGAATGAAACTGTATTATTGTTTAACTCCATACAAAAAGTAAACTCAAAATGGATCAAAGAACTGAATGAAAGTCATGAAACCATAAAACTCTTAGAAGAAAACAGGCAAAACTCTCTTGAACATGAGCATGAGCAATTTTTTTCTGGACACATCTCCCCAGGCAAGGGAAACAAAATAAAAAATGAACAAACGGGACTACATCAAACTAAAAAGCTTCTGTACAGCAAAGGACACCATCAACAGAACAAAGATAACTTAAAGTATCAGAGAATATATTCATAAATGATTTAATTTATCTGATAAGAGGTCAACATCCAAAATATATGAAGAACTCTTACATGATTTTTAACAAAGCTCCAGTGCTATTCTTATATTTCAAATCAGATATTTCTTTGTTCTATCATACTTTACCTTCTTTACCTTTTTCCCTAATAAGTCTTCTTTTTTTGACTTCCCATTTTTGTGAATGCTGTACTACTCTCAGTTATAAAGCTCTGGAATAATCTTTAATTCCTTGCTCTCCTCCATTTCCAATTCCAATCAGTTAAGTACTGTTGATTCATTCTTGGAAATAGTTTAAGCATCGTTGTTCTGATTTCTCCCTCTTCAATCATCTTTACACACTATTATTAGATGTTCTTAAAATGATCCTCTAATTTGTTAAATTTTCAGTGGGTCCAAACTCTTTAAGGAGAATTTAATACCACCATTTTCTGCCTGCCTTTCCAATTCCCTCTGTTGTCTAACACAAACCAATTCTAGTTAGACCCACTACCTCTGGTTCTTTAGACTAACATGATAGTAAATTAATCAGAATATTTCAGTAGCAAAAGTCAGAATTCCAATTTAAAATTTGCATAAGGGAAAACAAGGGAATTTAATCTGATGAAAAAATAGATTTTCAGGATAGATTTTCAGACACAGATGGATCCAGGGCTTCCAGTGTTAAAAAAAAAAATCTCTGTTTTGGCTCTGTTTTCTCCTTTGTAGGCTTTGTTTATAAGCCAATTCCCTTGTCACAGAGGAAAATTGGCCACCCGGCATTTATATCCTCCCAGTTTAGCAATTCCTATGGAAAGAAAATTCTTTCTTTTCATAGATTTATCAACAATCCCATGACTCCCATATTTTGAAATGTCTTGTCATGTTATCCCAGGAATTAAAGGCAAAGTGATTTCAAAACAGCCTGAATCACATGATCTGAAAGCAAATGAATTCCCCCTGCCAAACTGAGGTTCAAAATCAGAAAAGGTAGAAGATTAAGTAACAAATTTTCACTACCAACAGATCATATGTGTGTACAGAACATGAACTTGGTTTTTAAGATTCCTGTTTTTCCAGCATGTAGGAATAGTGCCTGTCACATAATGTGTTCTCAATAAATGTTTGATAAAGGGAATTTTTTTCCATATCCAGGCTTTTGTTATTTTGGTGCTTCCCTCTTAGAACACCTCTCCATTCTTCTATTTTAATCCACACTTGAACCTTGCCTTCCTTATATTACAATCTTCTAGCCACTGTAGTATTATCAGACTCTTAAAACTTTTTTCTGCTTTAACACTCTTGCAATTATACACTATATTTTATTATTATTTATGTGTTTCACATACATAGATCAAGTCATAGCGATTAAATTTAAAAAGAATTTAAAAGGTAGAAAGCGGTCTTATACTTGAATGATAGTCTCCATGGTATTCAGTGTTTAATTTTTCAATTTGGATGCAATGTAACAGGCTTAAAAAGCAAAGCTATGATTACATGAATTCAACCAATGAAGTTTATTTTACAGTAATAAAAGATATAGATTGAGCATTATTAAATTGTTGTCAAACTGTTTATACATATACCATAGCATAAAACTATAAAGAAAAATCCATTTAAAATATAACAAGTGGACAAATGCAAAATTGCCCTGGAAAGCTTGAATACCTCTGTTAAAGTTCCAAGTAAATATTTATATTACAATAAAGTTGATTAGTTGATAAATTCTTAGTATTTGCCTGGCATAGATACATTTCTTTTCATTGTTGAATGGGATAGGTATCATTGACTCTGATGTATTTATCTGACACCATTTTTCGGAACATATATCTCTCTATTAGACCATCATCCTCTGACTTCCATAACTGTTTTCTTTTCTGCCATAAATTTTTGAATTGTATTTTGAATACAAAATAGATACTCTTTTTCTACACCTTGAGTACTATGTCCTCTGTCATTCATTATGTAGGTGCTTTTTTTTCCTATTCATTCCCCATAACTAAGAATACAGATATTCATGGAAACACATGAACTGAACAGAATGTGTCCCTTCCACTGAATAAAATAGGAATAACCCACAAAAAAGCAAGTAATACAATATGTTCTAATAATGGAAATTTAAAAATTATACCTTTGAATATATATACAAGAGTAGCACAAGGTAAAACAAATTAAGATTATGTATTTCCTTTTCTCCCTTCAATCTTGGAATTGTTGTCTTGGTATATGAATTTGTCATTATAAACATTTATATTGTATGTTTAAATACATTAAACATTATATATCCAAGAATTCAAAGTTTCTACTTAAACACAGTGTTGCTCTGATCTTTACTATCTTACTGATTTGTTGGTCAGTCATGAATTTTAGAGTTGGCTAATTATTGAAACAAGTAGCATTTTCTACTGGTAGTTGATGACAGAGAAAGGGACACAGATAAAAATTTCATTTAGTTTGCTAATGCCAGAACCATAAAAGGAGCTGAAGGGACCTCCAGGAGTCACTATGATCCTCAAAGACTGTATGGTATGTTACCCATACACCTCCTTGTATATTAGATATATGCTCCTTAAATGCAAATACTCATGTTTATTTGTAAGAAATACGGTCATTTTCATGAATATCCAAATATATCCAAATATACTTTCACAATCTCATTTGTTTTCAGCAATTTAAATCTTGGTTTTATCAAGAGTACTAAATTGGGCTTATTTTTTATGATGAAGTTTACTTACCTTTTAATTAGCTGTGCTTTAATCCATGATATGTTTTTATGTCCATAGGGAATTTACAAAATCTAGAATAATGTTTTGTTCTTCTAGTTCTCCAGTTCTAATTAGAATGCCTTCATCCTTCAAGGAACGTTTTTCCCTTCACTTTTCTTAGGGAATGCAGCATATAAACTTGAAGTTACAGACTATTAATACATTACTTCTTAGCTGTTACTCTCACACCCCATATGCATCAAATTGGGAGTAAATCAAGAGCTTTGCTGAAGTTGGATTTTTCTGTATTAGTTTTCTCTTCACTCTACTGGTCTATTTCAAAGCTGCAAGTTGAGTCAGGCCTCTGCTCCATTGCTCAAAAGCTGCCTCTAGTTCTTTAAGTTTATGGAGCATCCTTGACCATGTAACTGTGAGCTGAGATGGCTCTATATAGTTTCTGTTTTGGCTCTGACATATCTTTTCAGAGATCACTTTAAAAGTACATTTTAAAGTAAGATCTCAAAGACCCACCCAAAGCACCCTGTGGCAATTAAAAAAAAATCAGTGTCTGAAGAACGGATAAGGAAAATATTAAAATGTTATCATTGCCATGGCTTAAAGTGCCGCAGTAGATATCCAGTTACTATATTTCACCAAAAGAAATCAGCCAAAGGCTCTATTTTTAGGCTTTTAAATCTTAATAGGAAAATCAGAACAAGGTAACTGTGAGTGATTTGGAATCTCGTCAAGCTTATTCATAAATTTTCCTAAATGACAAAGTAACAGGTTTATTTTGGAATTTGTAATGACAAATTCTCCCTAGCATGTCTCTCAACCATAGGTTTGTGCTTAAGTTTCAATCCGTAGAAGGTCATTATTGAACATTTTAATGGAAGCACACTAAGCAATGCTGGAAAAGTACATTGCACAAATTGGGAATGCATCACCAAGGGTGCATTATGATGAAAGATAGTTTATTTCTTAGAACAGTTTCTATTGGCCTCTTTTGTGGCACAGTTTGCTTTTTACCAACAATATTGATTCAATGTTTTGCAAATGTTAAGCATCTATTATAGCAGGGATCAATACCAATATCAGCATTAAGGGTTCTCAAAAAATAACCTTCAAATACTTATTTTTCCAGCCCCTGTAATATGTCTACTTACAGTAAACAATGTTCAGTGTGAAATAAAAGCAGGCTAACAGTTATGACTAATTTTGAAGGTTAGTAGTTTGCTAATGTCAGAGAAATTTTTCTATTTAGTAAAATGCTTTTTATTAGTCCTTGAAAATTGAGAAAAATAAATACAACGTACTAAGCTTAAACTACATGTAATAATTCAGTTTGAATGGCTTTCATTTATTACTATGAAATTATTCTTACCTTTTTGTTTTTGATATCCTTTAAGAAATAGTAGTAAAAGCAGAATAGTTATTTTATTTTCATCCCTTGATTTATTAGAATAAGTTGGTAATCTTATTCCACTTTTCTAAATTACTTTTAGCAGCTTTTTTGAGGTCTAATTGATAGACAATGAGGGCACAAATTTTTAATTTTGAAGAAGTCAGGTTTATCTAATTTTTATTTTATAAATTATGCTTTATAATAAGAACCCAAGCTCACATGAATTTTTCTTGCATATTTTCTCCTAGACCTTTTTTTTAAATTTAGTTCTATGCTCTATTTTGTGTTAATTTAGAGGTACAGTGTGGAAGTTAAAGCATTTGCATATGGATATCCAATTGTTCCAGCAACATTTGTTGAAAAATATCACTCTTTTTTGCTGAATTGCATTTGTGTCCTTGGTGAAAATCAATATGTGTGAGTGTCTTTCTGGACTATATGGCCTGTTTCATTGGTTGATTTTTTTTGTATGTTTTCACCATACCATATTGTCTTGTAGTGTAGCTTTATAATAAGACTTGAAGACATGTTGTATTAGTTCTCCAACTTAGTTCTTTGCAAAGTTGTCTAGACTATTCTTGATCTTTGCATTTCTATGTGAATTTTAGAATCAGTAATTTTTTAAAGCATTCTGAGATTTTAATTTGAAATTTGTTGATTATGTAGATCAGTTTGGAAAAAACTGACATCCTTACAATTTTAATCCATGAACACAATTTTGACCCATGAACACAGTATATTTCTCTGTTATTGTTAAGTCTTCCTTTTTTAAAAATTACAGTATCATTACTATACAATCTTATAAAGGTTTCACACGAACAACATGGTTTCAATATTCACCCATATTATCAAGTCCACACCCACCACCCCAACGTGGTCACTATCAGCATAGTAAGATGCTGTAGAGTCATTCCTTGTCTTCTCTGTGCTATACTGCCTTCCCTGTGATCTAGCTATATTGTCTTCCTTTTGTAAAAATCAGAATTACTTTATATTCAGTATACAAGTATTTCACATATTTTGTCAAATTTATCCATAGGATTTTACATTTTTGATTGATTATAAATGGCTTTGTATTGTTAATGATCATTTTCTAATTATTTATTGTTATATAGAAATACAATTAATTTTTGCATAAGGATCTTGTATCCTACAACCTTCCTAAAGTCACTTATCAGTTCTGTTTTTTTTTTGTAGATTCATTAATTTTGTACATAGCTTATCATATTTTCATTGCAATCCAGATGGCTTTCAGTTTATTTTCCTGCTGTATTTCATTGGCTAAAATCTCTAGTATAGTGTTGAGTAGAAGTGGTTGGAGCAAACATTCCTACTTGTTCCTGATCTTAAAGAGTCAAGTGTTTAAGTTTAAACCAATAATTTTGTTCTTATTTTCTATATTTCTCATCTGTTCTTTGCTTTTTTCTTCTTTTTCTGTTTTCATTTGTACTGTTATGATTTCATTTTCTCTCTGTTTGGCCTTTTTACGTATAATTTTGTTTTGTTATTTCAGGGGTTGTATTATGATTATAGTACAGTTATCTTTAAGTGATATCATACAACTTCACATATAACATAAGGATCTTATGATTGTATACTTCCATTTCTCTTTTCCTGACTTTGACACTTTTGTCATACATTCACTTTTGCATATTAATTGAATATACATCTTCAGAGTTTCCTCAAATCTTCTTTTGTATTTGATAAGATAAAAATTGATATTCTAGGACTTCCAGTAGTAAGGATGGGACGTAAAAATAAATGTTTCTTTTTCTTTATCATCTTAGACTTCAAGATGCATAGCAGATATTGAGAAAATTCAGGGCATATTAGTATTATGAGATAACTACTAAGTTAATTACTGTTAAGAGTTCAGAAAGAGAGAGAAAAAGAGTCACAAAGGTTTTATAATCAAGATTGCAATTTCCCTGGGCCCAGGAGGCAATAAGGCACTAGTAAATACTTTTAAAGCAGAGAGCTGCATGAAGCATGAATGGAGTGAGCACAGGCCATAGAATCAAGAATATTTCTGATCCTAGTTCCATTACTGAAGAACTATGTGATACTGGCCAAGTTTCTAAAACCTCTCTGAGCACCATTTTACACACTTTTTAAAGTGAGAAAATAATACCCACTTTTCAGAATTGTGAAAAGCAATAATGATATATTTAATATATATTTAAGGATAAACAGTAATAATATATATTTAAGGAAACTACTTGTCCACATACACTCAATAGAGATTATTGTATTTTGTGTGTGATGTCAGAGTTGTATTCTACCAAGCTTAATCTTCATGCAGTCTATAGGATTGCTTAGTGGTAGAGTAGAGGAAGAGTGGGGGGAAATTACAAAGCCTGGGGAAATGGTAATATACGTCTGGCACAGTAGTGGGTAGTAAATAGAAGAGGGGTGGAGAATTAGAATTCCCAGAGTCACTGTTAGTTTACCGTTAAGTTCTTACTAAACTCCAGGCAATATGCGTGTACCAGTCTGGGTCCAATCAGGAGATAGAAACTTCACATTGGGTTAATCAGTGTAAGTTTAACATAAACAATTATTAACTATGATAAAAGAGTAATTGTGAGACACAAGAAAATTCTACATGGTACATGGAAGGTGTAGGGCTGAGGGAGAGTACTCAAGAAGTACAAACCTGGAAGAGCTTCAGACCTTGATGCAGGAGTTATGATTTAGTCCACCAGTTAACAGAGAAGTTGACTGCTTTAACAAGGCTGGTGCTGGCTTGGAGTTGCTGGAAAGGCAATAGGCAATACTCCAGCATGTAGGTGGGGAAGCAGCTGGTTAGCAGTTGGTGGGAGAAGTGTTCAGTGAAAATCTAGGTGCTAGTGAGTGCAAAGCAACTTTATAGTATACAGACCCTGTAGGGGTGTCTAACCTCAGCTGGGCAAGGAGGCCCTGAATTTGTGTACACTACTCAGGAGCTCTGCTTGCTCTGTTTTCTCAAGCTGAGGCTAAAAGGTCACAGAGGGACTATGTTTTGAGTTTATGACTGGGGGAATTTTCCACTGGATGTCCTTACATCCAGAACACAAACTCCAGTCAGCACTGAAAAATGTGAAAGATCCTCTTTTCCTGGAATGTCCCTAAAACACCCCTTACATGAGCTTACTTTAAAGGGAAAATGCTTAAAGGAACTCTATTGCTTATCACAGAATATATATTGTAAAGTTTATTCAGAGGAGAGAGGTACTAAATTGTTATCTGACACACTGCTACGTGGTGATACAATGTTGAATAAGAAGGAATTTTGGATTAGATTTTGTGGTTGAGGACAGTCCTCCCACAGGTGTTAGGATGAACAGCTATCCATATGAGTTGCTGCATTTTTTACTTCTTTGGGGAAAAGGCAAAGCAAATGCAAATAATATCAAAGTAAAGAGAAATTTCTTCGGATGACATTTAAAAAAAATTGTAGAAGACTGTGATAATTCTTGAAGCTAAGATGCTTTTAAAAGATCTCTTATTTTTTTCTCTGTTTCAGATAATTTCCTAGATCATAGTAAAAAAATTTCTTACTCTGGGAGAAAAAATGAGTTTTTCCTATGTGAAATTTCCATCTTGCCTAAAGGGCTTAAACCTGATTAGATTTTAACAAGGAGAGGCCTATTTTATCCCTGGGTGAATCTTGTACTTCAGTCCCACAATATAAAGCTAGGACTACTTTTCAATCTTTAGGTCATATTCTATTTTAAGATGTGAAAGTAAAAGTGGTACTTTAAAACTACTAAGAGAATTACTTGTTTAGATGTGTCTTCGGGTATGAATGTTAGACTTCAAAACATTTATGAAAAAAGTAGTAGTTCTAGGCTTATTAAATAAATCACCTGAGGATGGAGACCTGGTTCGCAATCAGATATCAAACCTGAGAAGCGGCCTTGCTATTTTTAGGGTCCTTCACTCCATTTAAGTGACAGGAATGGAAGCTGAGGGAGGGTGTGTGGGAGGATCAGGAGCCGCTCCATACAGCGTGAGCTCCTGAACCAATGCAAGTGATTTTGTTATAAATGTAAGCTCATGTTGGGGAGCATGCTAGAAACACTTTATTCCCACTTGGGGCACAGATCTTAAATCTCGAAGCAGTTATTTTTTTGTGGTATATATGATGAATGATTTACAAATGTTGTTAATAAAGTAGGCTATGGCTCATGTTTCTAGGTTCTCTGGATGTTGTTCCAATAACGAGATGCATGTAGCTATTTTTGTCCTGACAGAAATATTATGGCTGATCAAGAAAGCAGAAGGCTTATGTCCCCAAAAACTCCAGGACTCGAATTGGATCAAGTCTTGAGGATATCATATATATACAACTGAAAATAAATAGGAACAACCATGACATATGGAAAAAAGATTTTAACCTTTCCAATACAAGAAAAAGCCAACATGGACAGAAGCCTTTCTATGGCTCATTTATGTCTGAATTTCAACACCATCCGAATCCAAGAGCCCAGGAAGAGAACGCTCTCAACTCACCTCACTCCTGATTTTGCAGATGAGCATTTTTATTCTTGAGTACATGCTTGTACATCCTCATTTTCTCATAAAGCTAAAATGTGTTTTTTGTGAGAAAAAATTCTCTTCCTAGATCCTTGCTGAAATGTTGCTATTCCCAATCTTGTGCATTTTCATCTACTGATGCTATGCCCACAGTTCACTTCATTATATAATGGTCATCCTGTAGTTGCCCACATTTCTTGTGGCCAGTCACACACCATTAAGCATCTCAGCAGATAACCCAGTGTCCCGTATGCTCCCAAACATCTATGGCAGCTCTATTTTGATCCTAGGCTCAAGGGAATGAATGGCAATATATGGAACTTTTCTCACTGGTTCATTATCAAGGCATTAGCTGCCTTTTCCCATTATATCAAACTTCAGGGGAAAAAAATCTTCCCATTTCAAAAGAAAATGGAATACACAGATAATAGAAAGTGCAGATAAAAGAGAATTACTAACCTCAGATTTCTGAGTTCTGACCTCTTCAGCTGTTGCTTCAATAGCTGGTTGCATTGTTAGAGGCATCTCTCTTTGAATATGAATCCCCTATTCAAGGACACGTTGCTGTGTATCTAACAAAGAACCAAGGACAGTACAGGCATTGAACAAATTAAAAAAATACACTGGTGCTATCATTCATTAAAATACACATATTTACTTCTAAAGTTTTGCTTTTGATTCCAGAGTAATAAGAGTCATCTCAACGCTCCCAAGGATATGGTAGGGATGATGACTCAGTCCTCAAGGGCTAGTTTTCACATCAAAATTTTTTGGGAAAGTCGCATCTGCTGAAGAGCCTTCCCTGCAGTTCCTGAAGGTGGACAATTTTGGAGTCCTGTTAGAACCTGGATATTGAACTCCTCTTAGAACTTAGAATTTGGATGCCTCTGATGGGTATCCATATAGACTGATAACCATTAGTCTTCCTGGTAAGTATTTGAATGAAACTCTACATCAAAAACAATCCATTTTCTTCACAACATATTCTTTCATTTGACTTATATTCAGAAAATTTCTGCCTGTCCATCTAAGCTTAAAAATAGATTTGTAAATACTGCATGCTTAGCATTTTCCTACCAGGTAGAATAGAATGGCAAAGTAACTTTTCATTTTAAAGAATCTGGAAATTTATTAAACAAAAACTTGATATAGGGATATAGTAAAAAATAATAGCCAAGTGATAGTCTTTCACAATTAGTACTCAAGTTTCAGTAGGATGTGCTATGTCAGCAGAATCTCCAGAGGCCCCGTTGTCAGTGTTGACAGGAAGTCAATTATTCTTTCCCCACACCCTTAAGTGTATTTATGTATCTCTTCAAAAATGACTTTTGCCATATGTCCAGGAACATGCTTATGTTTCTTCCCTCTTAAAATTTTATGTTAACATTTTATTTCTCTCCTCCAACACTGGCTCTCTCTTGCATTCCTGTCAGAGCGTTCCCTAAAAGGACTCTATGGGCTATCTTCACTTTATCCCTGTCATCTCATTCAAGAATGTTTCCTATAAATACTACAATGATATATTTGATGCATATAAAAGAATATATGGGACACATTTGTGAATTATAAACTCATCATCTATGCAGAGTAGAATGTTGTCCACATCATTGCATTTACCAAAATGTTTCTCCCCTCTACTACATACACTCTTTTTTGAAGCAGATAGAAAAAGTACAGGTGAACTCAGGGAGGAGAGGTGCCCTGAAAGGTTGGAGAGAGAAAGTTTAAGGTTAAAAGGTTGGGAAATAGTTAAAGTTACAATCTTAGAAGTGTGGGTGATCCCAGAGAGAGGAGCGTCCCACATACACTCTTAGGCATCCCTTAAAGTGACAATCATTCTGAGTTCTGTTTTGTCATTCTTTGGCTTTTTAATTATATACACACATCCATACAAGCAAACATACCTCCATATACACATATTATACACACACATACATATGATGTATTTAGTTTTTGTTTATTTATTAGCTTTACAAATAGATTATACTATGCAGTGTTCTGAGAATTGCTTAGGTGCCTAAGAGTCATCCATGATGTTTCATGTGGCTCTAGTTACTCCATTTTGCTGCTTGCTAAGTCTAACAAGTTATTCATCTATTTTTCTGCCAAAAGACATTTGAGTTGTTTCTGTTTTTTTCCCTCCATACACCACTGTGTGTACATTCTACATGTAGAAGTATTGTCTATAATATAAACCTAGGAATGGAATAGCTGCATTTTTATTCACTCATTAGCTTGCTACTATTCCTCCATCAAAATTCTTCTCACAAAAGTTGCTAAAGAGTTTCTAATTGCAATATACGTAGTGAACATTTTTTCTGTATCTCATATTATTGGTATTATTGACTCTCACTCTTTCATGATATTCTCTCCTATCTTGCCTTTGAATGCCACTTATTCTTGGTTTTCCTCTGACCTGTGTTGCCTTTTTTATCAAAGATATTTTGTTAAAAAGGCTCCCTTGATTTAAAGAATTATTCCATTATTTAATGTTTGGCATCTATTCTTGTTATTTATTGTTGTGTAACAAACTACTTCAAAAACTGAATGTATATATGTATGCATAGTTTAAGTATTTTTACATATACATACATGTATATAGAGAAAAAAATGTATCTTTTGTAGGTCAAAAATTCATGCAGTACTTGGTTATGCAATTTCTTGGCTGTACAATGACAAGGGGTCACTTGCTGGTGGCTGGTTGCGTCCGGGAAGCCCGAAGTGTTTCCAGTCAAAGGCCTGACACCATGGTGGGAATGGCGGAAGGTTGACTCAGTGGGGTCCTCTCCTTCAGGGTCTCTCCATGGCATCTCTCCTGCAGAGGGACGAACTTCTTCACTGGTAGCTCTGAGTTCAAAGATACTAAGGTATAATCTGTCCTTTAGGGTGGTTAATTTCATGTGTTTCAAGTTGACCAGGCTAAAGGATGCCCAGAGGGCTGGTAAAACATTACTTCTGGGTATGTCTGTGAGGTGTTTCTGGAAGAGACGGGCATTTGAATCAAGGCTAAGTAACGACAATCATCCTCACAGTTAGGGCGGGCACCACCCAATCCACGGAAGGCCTGGATGGAACAAAGAGACCGAGGAGCGGGGAGATTAGTCCCTGCTGGAGCTGAGACACCTGTCTTCTCCTGTCCTTGGACTCTGATGCTCTTGGTCCTTAGGCCTTCAGACTCAGACTGCTACTCACACCATTCCTTCTCTGGTTCCCAGGCCTTCAGGCTTGGACTGGAGATACACCACTGGTGCAGATGGAAGATGGCCGGGCTTCTTAGCTTCCATAATTATGTGTGCCAATTCCTCATAATAAATCTCAAAATAAATATATAGTCCTCAAAATAAATATATATGTGTGTGTGTGTGTGTGTGTGTGTGTGTGTGTGTGTGTGTGTGTATCTTATTGTTTCTGTTTCTCTGGAGAACCCTGACCAGTACACTATCCCTTTAGAGACTAGGCTGGGAAATGGCTTTGTGTTCCTTCTGCTGAACACTCCTGGTCAACTATCTGATGGATAAAACATGTTTTCTCATTGTTGTTTTAATTTGTATGTTATTGACTATTACTGTGAGTTTCCTTTAATATGTCTATTTGCCATTTGCTTTTATCCTTCAGAAAATTTGGCTATTTTAATACTTTATTTTTTGATTGCATGTAATTTTTAAAAATCATTTGTCAGGTATCTTTGCCTATTAGGAACATTAATTCTTTGCCCGTTATATGTTTTACAAATATTTCTTTCCTACTTGTAATAACCTTCATTTGGTTTGTGGTATATTTTGACACATAAAATATAAAAAAGTTTTGTGTAGTCAAATTTGTTCATTTTTCCTCCTCTACAGCTTTTGAGTTCCCTGTCTCACTTAGAAAGAATTATCTAAAGATTTGTGGCAATACAGTTTGCTAATAGCAGTACAAAATAAACACACCTTCCATAATGTTCTTTAAAGTAAATAAAATAATCATAAACATGTCACCATATTGACTGCAGTTTAGAATAGCTCTATTATAATGATATATGGACACTAACTTGAAGGATTGATTAGAGCAACAAGAAGCAGAATCCTGTATATGAACTGAGCTTTGAAAGAGATATTGTTATTCCCAGGACTTCATTTAAAGCTGACTCCTGGCAGCCATGTATCTTTTCCCTTGTATTGAGGCAATGTGTAGCCAGGAGAAAAAGTCCCTGTTCTTCCTTCTCAGCTTGCTTAGCGCAAGCAGATCCTTGTATCCGGCACTCTGGAAGCAGCCAGATCTGGTGCAGAGCGACCCATCCAAGGGCCCGGGTTCCCCACCTCCTCTGCCCTAACATCACACTAGCTTTCCCAGCCTTGGTCTCACCTCTCTGAAGGCTGCCCCCTCCTCAGCCTGCCTCTGCTTCAGGTCAGCAGCTGTCACCTTCTGTTCGTGGCACTGCAGAGTCCGTACCTTGGGCTCCAGTCAGGTACGGTGTCTAGGCTGCAGCCCCTATAGGTGGTGATCACTGCCGGCAACTCCAGGCTTTGGCTTCCTTCAAATTCACTCAGATCCACAGCACTTTATCTGAGGGACACTAAAAAGCAAGTGAGAGGCCAGCTCAGGGTTCCTGACAAATGTAGTTGCCCACATTACCGCTCCTTTTGTTAAAAAATTAGACTAGTTTTCAGGAGCCTAAAATAGAGACTATTTCACAGGGATATGGCTCTGGGGCAATTTTCTTTTCCAAAACTCTCTGCATGGCCATGACTCAGTGAACATGGTCACTGACCATCCGCTCCTACAACCCTTCTCCCTTGTCTGGGACATGAGATGATTTTATTTTTTTCTTTTAAGGAGTCCCAGTGAGGCCACAATAGAGTCCTCATGGTCAGATGGCTGGAGTCAAGCTGATCTGGGACCCTGCCTCATCTCTGCTACTTACTAAGTCAGGTCATTTAACCTATTTTAATGACTGCAAAATATTAACATATATCTTATCTTGCAGGACTATCATTAGAATTACTGATAATGTCTGAAAACCATCCAAACGGTACTTGACCCACTGTCAAGTGTTGCATAACCTGCTAAGTTTAATGTACTACATTTCCTTAGATAATGTACTACAATTATCCATAAACAGGGATTTGGCTATACTTTCTAGTGGTTTTTCTCAAGGTATCTGCCTAGTAAAATACCCCCCAAGGTGTATCACCACCATCTCAGGACTCCCACAGAAGAGATATATAGAAAAAGGTTCAAACAGTGTTCCAGGCCTACATTAATTTTTACATTCTATATCCCAGATTTTTCCTAGTGATCTGCATAACTAAAAATATAAATGCTTCATATTAAGAAAGATAAATAAAATTTAACTTATTCCACTATAGAAATTATATATTCAGTTGAATATAGAAATCAGAAAAATGAGCATCCCAGATTTCAATAGGCTATCATGTGACTTTAAGTCTATATGAATGAGATTTTAGGAAAAGGAAAAAAAATAATCACTGTCATTTGAAATTATATGTCTAGGCCCTTGGCTCTAAGGCCTGAAATTCTGAATCAAATTGCAATACAGAGTCTTTTTCCCAAACTAGTATTAGACCACATGTGAAGAGGGAAACAATTATCAAAAGGTAATGTATTAAAATATATGTAATATGGCTAATTTCCTTTTAAGACAGTCAAGTCTCTTTGTCCAAGATCAGTTCCCAAATGTTGCATTACAAAAGTTCAAAAATCAAATAAGCAATATTCTTTGCCTCACTTCTCTGAGTCCTCAACAGAAGCATGCCTAGATCCTATCTTCTAACTAGGAAACAGCTCTGAATATTATAGCAAAGGCATGTTGCTAGATTCTTGTTATCCTTACACTTTGGCCTTGGCAAGGCTGATCATTTCATTTTAATTGCTAGATCCTTAACTGTAATTAGTACTACCAGCTGTGCCCTCTCCTCGGCTTTTTTTGACACAGTTAAGTCCATATGAACACTAATTAGAGATACTGGGATTGATCACATTATCTCTCCTACACAGTTTCTGCCACTGACATGATCAGTTGTTGCATATAAATGTCCCATTACACACAAGGGGTGGAGGGAGAGGACTGATGAATATGGCTTTCTCCACTATCTGTTGTCACTGGATACATATTCCTGCAGGGAATTACCTGACAAGTCTAATACGCTCAATGAAGAACATGACCTAGGACTGAACTGACTTGCTTTACATTTCCTGGCATTTATGCAAAGCTGATGCTACTATTTCCTCCCAATGTTGCATGAATGTTCTTACCCTTATTAATTGTTAAAATGCTTAGGGATCACACTACAACTTTTGCTTTTGGGTTCCTATTCTCCAAGATGGCTTAATGTTTAAATTTGAAGGTTCTTAATTAGATTGATAGAGAAATATGCAAATATTCATGATTCTAAGTTGGTTTTGGTTATTGCTTTGCCCTTCTCATTTCTAAGTTTATCTTATAATTCCATACTTCTATTTCCACGGGTTTATTTTTGTTCTAACTCTTATGTTAGACCACTGGTTGACCCACAAGCAGGACCCAGGCAACTGGAAGGTCCTTATCTCCTCCTCTGTCTTTGGAATGTATGTTCTGTCCACTTTCCTCACAGTGGGAGCCATTTTCAAGGACACAGCCTTGAGAGAGCAACATGTTGTTGAGACTATCTGGACTAGATATGTGAACTGAACCCCATAAAGGCCTCTACATAAACTCTTAAGTTTCTGGTGAGTGGGTGTGGAGATCTACTCATCTCACAGCCACCCCAAGACAAGCCTCCTATGTAAATCCCCTTTCATTTTAAACCTGCCCCCTGCCAATCTGGAACAACCTGCTCTGTCCTTCAGTCTCTCCTTGTTCTGAACTCTGTGTTTGGGGGCCAGTTTGCAAACAAACAGTAATTAACTGACATATTCTTTCCTGTCTAGTAAGTAATGTGTTCAAGGTGTGTTTTGACTCTGAGCACATAAACAGGCATACCTTGTTTTATTGTGCTTCACTTTATTGCACTATGCAGATAATGTATTTTCTTTTAAACAAATTGAAGGTTTCTGGCAACCCTGTATTGAGAGGGTCTATTGGTGCCGTTTTTCCAACAGCATTTGTTCACCTCATGTCTCTGTGTCACATCTTGGTAATTCTTGCAACATTTCAAACCTTTTCCATTATTATTTTATTTGTTGTGGTGATCTGTGACTGGTGATCTTTGATGTTACTATTGTAATGTTTGGAGGCACCATTAACTCTGCCCATTTAAAACTGTGACCTTAATGGATAAGTGGTGTGTGTTCCGACTGCTCCACTGAGCAGCTCTTCCTCTGTCTCTCCTCCTCTCCTGGGAGCCATCCCTGTGACACAACATTTATGAAAGTAGGCCAATTAATAACCCTACAGTAGTTTCTGTTCAAGTGAAGTCACACGTTTCTCATTTTAAATCAAAACTTAGAAACGATTAAACTTAGTGAAGAAGCACATCAAAAGCTAGCATCGGCTGAAAGCTGGAACTCTCATGCCAAACAATTAGCCAAGTTGTGAGTGCCAAGAAACAGTTCTTGAAGGAAATTAAAAGTGCTACTCCAGTGAACACATGAATGATAAGAAAGCTGCCTTATTTCTGCTATGGAGAAAGTATTAATGGTCTGGATAGAAAATCAAACCAGACACAACATTCCCTTAATGTTAGTCAAATTCCCTTAATTAGAACAAGCCTAATTCAGAGGAAGGCCCTCTCTCTTCATCTGTACAAAGGCTGAGAGAGGTGTGGAAGCTATACAAGAAATGTTTGAAGCGAGCAGAGGTTGTGGGTTTATGAGGTTTAAGGAAAGAAGCCATCTCCAAAACATAAAAGTGCAGGCGAAGCAGCAAGTGCTGATGGAGAAGCTGCAGCAAGGTATCCAGAAGATCTCGCTAAGACAATTAATGAAGGTGGCTACACTAAATGACAGATTTTCAATGTAAATGAAACAGCCTTCTTTTGGAAGAAGATGCCATCTAGTACTTTTAGAGCTAGCAAAGAAAAGTCAATGTCTGACTTCAAAACTTCCAAGGACACGTTGACTCTCTTGTTAGGAGCTAATGCATCTGGTGACTTTAAGTTGGAGCCAATACTCATTCGCCATTCTGAAAATCCTAGGGCCCTTTAGAATTAATGCTAAATTTACTCTGCCTGTGCTTAGAAATGGGACAACAAAGCCAGGATGCCAGAAAGCTTACAACAAAGTTTCCTGAATATTCTAAGCCCATAGTTGAGACCTACTGCTCCAAACAAAGATCCTTTTCAAAGTATTACTGTCCATTGATAATGCACCTGGTCACCCAATAGCTCTGATGCAGATGGATAATGAGATGAATGTTGTTTTCATGCCTGCTAACACACCATTCTGCAGCCCATGGGTCAAGGAGTAATTTCAACTTTTAAGTCTTGTTATTGAAGAAATTTACGTTGTAAGGTATAGCTGAAACAGAGAGTGATTCCTTTGATGCATCTGGACAAAGTAAACTGAAAACCATTTGGAAAGGATTCACCATTCTAGAGCCATTAAGAACATTTGTGATCTATGGGAAGAGGTCAAAATACCAACATTAACAAGAGTTTGGAAGATGTTGATTCTTACTCTCATGGATAACTTTGAGGGGTTCAAATTTTCATAGTAGGAAGTAATTGTAGATAGATGTAGTGGAAATAGCAAGAGAACTGGAATTAGGAACGGAGCCTGAAGCTGTGACTGCACTGCTGTAATCTCATGATAAAATTTTAAAGGATGAGGGGTTACTTTTCATGATGAGCAAAGAAAGTGGTTTCTTGAGAGGGAAACGGCTCCTGGTGAAAATGTTTTACAGATTGTTGAAATAACAAACAACTTAGAATATTACATAAGCTTTGGTAGAGCAATGGCAGGGTTTGAGAGGATTGACTCCAGTTTTGAAAGAAGTTCTACTGTGCGCAAAATGCTATCAAAACAGCATTGTATGGTTTAGAGAAATCATTCATGAAAGGTAGAGTCAATCATTGTGGAAACTTCATTGTTGTCTTATTTTAAGAAACTGCCAGAGTCACCTCAACCTTCAGCAACCATCAATCAGTCAGCAGCCATCAACTTCAAGGCAAGACCCTCCAACAAGCAAAAAGATTATGAGTCACTGAAAGCTCAGATGATGGCTAGCATTTTTTAGCAATAACGTATTTTTAAACTGAGGTCAGTTCACTTTTTTAGACATAATGCTACTGCACTAATATGCTATATTATAGTGTAAACATAATTTTTATATGCACCGGGAAACCAAAATATTCATTTGATTTGCTTTATTGCAATATGCACTTCACTGCAGTGGTCTGGAACTGAACCTGCAATATCTCTGAGGTGTGCGTGTATTAAAGGGTTTTTAGTTCTAGCCCTTTCCCACTATTGTTGGGAGATAGAGTCCCTATTTTTGTTAATTTGGAATTCATTCAGGTTCTCCTCATGGCCTAATGTATATTATAATTTCTATAAATGTCTCATGTGCAATTGAAAAAAGTATATTTTTTCCTGCTGTTTGCATGTATAGATATTTTCTATTAATAATGTAAGCCTTATTAATTCTATTTCTCTATTCAATCTATCAAATATTAACATTTCCACATAGCTATGCTCTTCCTTTGCATAGCACATTTCATTTTATGATTTGAAAACCTATTATTTTTCTGTATACTTCAGCATGTATTTTCTAAGACTAAGAAATTTTCCTAAACACAGCACAATGATCAAAATGAAGAATTTTAACAGTGACACATTATTATCTAACCTGAAGTCCACGATCAAATTTCACCAACTGCCTCAGTCGTGTCCTTCCTAACTTTTTTTTTCCTGTTTCAGTATATGTAGCCCAGGATCATGTCTTGCATTTAGTTGTCATGGTCTTTAGTTCCCTTTAGGTCTGAAGCAGTTCCTTGGCCTTTCTGTACCTTTCTCCACCTAACACTTTTGAAGAATCCAGGCTAGTGTGTGGTCCTTATGTTTTCTCATGATTAGATTCAGATTGTATGTTTTTGGCAAGGATATCAGAAACAGTATTGCACCCTTCTCAGTGCATCAGATCTAGGAGACACAGGACACTGAGTTGTCCAAATACTGGTGCAGTCAGCTTTGTTCACTTGATGAAGATGCCATTTTCCCTGTTTCTCCATTGTAACTGTATTACATTCCCCTTTGTAGCTAATAGATCATTCTGGGCAGATGCTATGAGTCTATGCAAATATCCTGTTTCTCATCAACCTTTTGCTGACTAACTTTTCCAGACATTGATAATGTTTCCCTCAAATATTTCTTCCTTATTTATTACCTGGCATTCTAATGAAAGGAATAGAATTCTTCCCCCATTAATTCATTAATATTGCTGTGGACTAATGTGCTATTACTTTTTTCAATGGATTATAATCCATGGCTGTCATTATTTGTTTTGATGCTCAAAATATTTGGCAAGCAGGGGCTACATCTGAGTGGACTGTGTATTTTTTTTATATGTCCTCATCATCCTTTGAGCACCTCTTTATATTCTTTCATATCTAGATATGAAACTATGAAGTTTTTTTGACACATAAAGGTTCATGACGGTGTTGTCTCTTTCTGTGGATGTTATCTCCTCTTTGATTTTAAAACATATATACACCTTTGGTAAATGTGGTTATTTTTGTGGTTGCTGGTAATAGTATTTTTCTCCTTGAGATTGTGGCTCCTTTGCCTTCTAGAGTAATACGAATAAGGCCAGCACTAGTCACAGTAGCAGAATCGTAGGAAATATTAATGCTTTGTGACACTTTGGAAACCGGCTCCCAGAAAGGCCAAGCCACCTCACTGAGGTCACTAAAATGTGGAGGTTGCTTTGTTACAGCAGGTAGCTTTACTCTGAGGAGAAGATGGAGAGATTAAAAGTCAAACGGAGCTTCAAATTTCCACAGGGGAAAAATTAAGAAACTACTCTTCTGATGTGATAACTGTCAAAACTCTAAAGACTGTGCACACCCTTATATTTTAATACCTACATGTTATTAGCAGAAAATCTTCAGAACCAAAAAGAATTATGCCTTTTCATCTCTGCTTTACCCAGTTCCTCCTTCTTTAACATCCCATCTGTATATTTTGTCCTGAGAATTGAGGTAATTGAGCAAGCAGTGCAGCAGGGAAGTGAGACACTGAGTAGATCACCTCCTTTGTCACAGCCAATCAGGGAAAGAGAAGGGCCTCTGGAAATACAAAGGTACTGATATGATATATTTAAAGACTGGACAAAGGAGATGGTGTCTCTGCATAACATTTTAAAAAGTGGGAAGAGGTGATTAGGGGACCAAACATCAACATAAACCACACAAAGTCCCATGTGGCTCCCTAACTTTTTTGGTAGGTTTCAATTCTGTTTTCTTTATATTTATTTTTTGTAAAACATAAACCATTAATGTGTATATATTGCTACAATTACTTCAAAAATATTCACCATTATCTACTAAAAATGAATATATGTTTATCATATGATCCAACAATTCAACTTCTAGGTATACAACCAGGGATGCATGCCCATGTGGGCCCAAGAGGCATGTCATAGGATACTCAGAGCCACATAGGTTATGGTGACCCACAGTGAGAAAGTCCAAATGTCCACCAACTGGAGCAACCAGACCAAGAAGCAACAGCATGGATGAGAACCTGCACCGGAGAGACATCCCTGGCTCAGTGTGCAGAGTCCACATCCTCTACTGGATGGAAGCTCCCATCCCAAATAATAGCAAATGAGTGCTTTTGTGCTTTGGTTTTTTCATAGAAAGAAAAGCACACTGAAATTCAGACAATAAAAGGTTAGTAAAACAGAACTGAAGCATCAAACTATTATCAAAATAACCATAGTGTCATCATATTCCTAAAGCGACAGTGAAAACTAAATACACACAGGATTGATTTTTACCATTATAATATAATTTATTTATTAGCAACTGATCTTTATTATCCAATAATACTCAAGATGTCCTCTACTCAGCAGGACATCAGCAGATTCGTAGTTTTGATTTAGGACATTTAGGATACATGGATTCAAAATGCTTGTGTGTGTGTATATGTGTGTGTGTTTAAGTGCTTGTGCACAGCATATGTATAAGTGGGTACATACTGTGAGATTTCATTTCGAAGATTCTTTTACATGTTTATTTAGAGCAGAAATAATATTGAAAATGACCTCTCTTACAATGGGACTATGAACATAATTTAATTACATAGCTCAGAACTTATTCTGTTCCTGCTATTATAATTAGGGTTGGCCATTGAGACAAGGGAAATGAATCTGCAGTCTCAAAAAGAGGCACAAAAACAATATACTAGTTGTTATTATTTTTCATTAAATGGTAAAAGGGGAGAAAATTTGCTTTTATAGTTACACTAGTTATGTAGTGCCATGAATTACAGGCTTCATGCCTGTAGTTTTCATTGGATACCAGTAGATGGCAGATTTATTTGCTTCATCATTAGGCCAGCCATATCCTATTTCTCTTCTAGTGAACAAGGAATAAAAAAATCTTAGATTTATCATCTATTGAATACTTTGTTGACACATTATAGCCTTGTTCATTTTATAAAAGTCCCTCACAATGATTTTCACAAACAGATAGCTGGGGTCTGCTTGGAAAATTGAAACAGATCAGGTGTGTGCCTATAGGATACCTCTTGGAGGTGTATCATTTGTAGGGGTGCTCTTGGGAGCTAGGTTCAGCTGGAAGGATTTTTTTTTATTAACCAAATAGCAATTTATATAAGTTTCCAGCATGGAAAAGATATGAAATTTAGATCAATAGAACAGGTGAAGTCAAAGGCTGAGAAAAATTGGAACAAGTGTCCAAATGGAAGCTGAATAAACAGTTAAGCATACTGTAGGAAGTCAGGAAAACTACAGACTGAAGCCTAAATGAGTTCAAATCTGGGGTCAAGGTCTAAGACCACATACAATGTATCAGTTTCCTACTGCTGCTCTAACAAATTACCACACATGTAGTGGCTTAAAAGAACACAAATTTATTATCTTATATACAATTATCTTCTGGAGGTGAGAAATTCCAAATGGGTCTCACTGGGCTAAAATCAATGTGCCTAAAGTAAAAACTGTGTTCCTTTTTGGAGACTCTAGGGGAAGAGTCTATTCTCCCACCTTTTTCCAGTTTCTAAAGGCTGCTAGAATTCCTTGGATCATGCCCTGCTCCCATCTTTAAAGCCAGTAATTCTCTGTTAAGTCTTTCTCACAGTACATCATTCTGACCCTTCCCTCCTACCTTCTTTCACTTACAAGGATCCTCATGATAACACTGTACTCAGCATCATCCAGGATAATCTTCCCAGGTCAGTTGATTAGCAACCTCAATTACTTTAATTCTACTTGAGACTTTAACTCCCCTTTTGCTATGTAACAAAGCATATCCATAGGTTCTAGGGATTAGAGCATGGACATCTGTGGAGCTATTATTCTGCCTACCATAGATATTGAACATGTTTCTCACACAACTGGCTAGGATAGAGGATGTTTTCTTAAAATGGCATTGGGGACTGAATGTTTGTGTCCCTCCAAAATTCATATGTAGAAATCCTAACCCCCAATATGATGGTGTCAGGAGGTAGGGCCTTTGGGAGGTAATTAGGTCATGAGGGTGAAACCCTCATGAATGGGATTAATGCCCATATAACCGAGATCCCAGAGAACTGTCTACCTCTCGGTCTGCCATGTGAGGACATAATGAGAAAACAGCACTTTCAGACTGCTCTCACCAGAACCTGAACCTGCTGGCACCCTGGCCTTAGAATTCCAGCCTCCACAGCTGTGAGAAATAAATTTCTGCTGTGCATAAGCTACTCAGTTTATGGCACTTTGTTAAAGAAGCCCAAAATGACTAAGACAAATAGCAAAACTAACCAGACTGGACCAAATGAGCATACAATTCTGTCTACCTCTGGCTCAGATAAATTGCAGGCTAATTCTCCACACAGTATTAACAGCTAGTTATCACTATCCAAAAGTGAGGAAAAACTGGGGCAGGATCACTTTCCAAGTTGGTTAAATGACAGGCATGAATTTCATGTGATTCTCTTTTTTTTAATTGAAGTATCATTGATATACAATCATATGTTGGTTTCGAATATAGAACATAGTGGTTCAACAGTTACGCATATTATTAAATCCTTACCTCCAGTAGTACAACATAGGAATGTGATTCTTTTTCATTCTTTAGTGTACAAAGCATCTCTTCAAAAGTTTTTTAAAATGTTTCTGTATTCTGAACATATGTGTTTCCCTTGAAGCAAAACAGATTAAGAATCACAGCTTTGCTCATAATTTAAATATTCAAATTAAGAGGGATTGTACCATTTTAGGTATTGACATTTAGAGCCTCAAATCTGATTTGGCTACTATATTCATTCAGTTTACTGTGGCATTCATAAAGTTCTAATAGCTAAGAAATCTTATTAAGTAATGTGCTTGTAAATTAATAGACAATCAAGAATTATCTCATGGCTCATAGACATCCTCTATTTTAATGGTTCTCAAAATTGCCATTAGAATTATCTGGAAGTTTAAAGAAATACTATACAAACAATCTATTCCAACCCAATTAAGTTAAAATCCCTGAACATTAGTATTATCTGAATGTGCAGCCACACTTAAGAACTGTGCTATCTAGATTTTTCCTATTTTTCATTCTTCCCTTGTCTGACTTTCTTTCTCTCTACTCTGGGCTTAGCTGAGAGATTACCTTTCTCACGTAATAGATGGAGCTAATTGGGAGCCTGTTTTTATTGAAGCTGCCAGACTGTATTTCCTGTAGAAAGTCAAGCTGGTTTGTTCCTGACAGCAACTGCTTTACCTGTTTCTTTGAATCAACAGATAAATGAAGGGGCAAACGTACTCAAACAGATAACAATAGAGGTTTTTCTACAGGCACAAAGTGATTTTAAGTTACCCAAGTGTTTTATATTTATTGATGAATATGTTTTTAACAAAGAGATGTTGAGTTATGATTATTATAAACTGCTAGCATGGTGCCATTTCAAGTGAGAAGTATTTGTACAATGAGAACCATTTGCATTTGTCTCTTTATCGCTTGAAACCAGCCAGATTTTGACTATTTAGAGCTGACTTCGTAACAGATTACCATTACATACCATATTTGGACATGAACAATGTTAAAGGCACCATGAGGTGTCACAAAAATGATGTGACTCTTGTGCTGTGGCGTCTCTGAAAGCCATTTTATTCGCAGAACTTTGTGTTCCTCAAGCACCTCTTGTATACTGTGCAGTGACACCACACTGCATAATTACAGACAATCCTGAATGAGTATAACATTATATTACAGATTTTGAAGAAAAGGAAGCTAATTTATTTGTCTCCCATATCTGCATCTGCCAAAGTAATTGTGTTTTTTCAACCAGATGATTTTTGTCTGTCCTTCTTTGTGTGATAATGGATCTGGTCATTTAAAAAACACATTTTGAGTATGCAAAATTAAACCTGACAAACAAGTTTTCCTTGTTTAAGGCTTGTTGAATTGCATGCTAATAGATTCTCTCTCCTGCGATAGCAGTGTTCACAGAGGGAGAGCCTGGACTGCTTATGATAAGTGTGTCCATGTCCAGGCGTGTTCTGAGTGCTCACTGCATCAGCCAACTGAAAGCCGATTTACATGTTGAACTACATGGTTTTACAGGAAAGAAACCTGCCTGGAGTCTGAAGTGGATGTGTACCTTCATGACTAAGACATTAAAGCTACTGTCAAAGACAGGTGTCTCCTTCACTGCAAGGTCTTCAAAGGGGAAGGGTTCAGCTGGAGGAGAGGTGGGGTTGATGTGCATGATAATAGATATGTGGGCACCAATATCTGACATACCCTGTTTTAAGACACTGAGGCTGTCTTCCAACCTCCACATTGGTGTCAAAGCAAAAACTGCACTGACAAATTTAAACAGGCAAGGCAGACTTTATTCAAGATTATTGCAATAGTGAAGAGAGGCTGAACTCAGATATGTTGAAACAAGAGGTAGAAGGGTTTTTAAGCCCTGAGATCAGCTAGCGGAGAAGGACTGGTGGACATTCGGGGATAGGTTGATCAGTGAGACGTGTTGAGCATACTGATTATTGCTGAATGTGCAAATACCTTTCTTTGTTGTTAGGCCATCTGTGTTGCTGGTTGGTACCCACCCAAGTTAGGCTCCTACTCTCCCAGAGAGACTGGGAAGTTGGGATGCTGTCTCCTTTGATGTTCACATTTCAAAGAGATGATTCCCAAGTCCTTGAGAAAGACATTTCTTGGGCTGTAAAACTGGCAAGAGGCTAGGAGATTTATGTACATCTCAAAGTAGAAGAGAAAGAGAAAAAGTTTACAATTGCAAGTTACCTAAAGTAAATGCTCTAAGAAAAGGGAGGTCAAGGGCTTAGAGTTAGGAAGAAACCCATATAAAGTCAAGCTGAGGGGAAAATGAGGCCATCTCTTGCCACTGGACTAGTACTAAAGTCTCAAGGACAGGCGACCTCAATAAAGATGGATTCAAAGAAAAAGTGATGCCTTGAAATTTCTTTATTAAAAAGAGAGCCCCAGGGTAGTGCTGAGAGAGGAAGCATGTTTCTGTATGTCCTGTCAGCATAGAATCCCTGCGGCAGAAAGGAGCAAGCCTCTGCCAGGGCCAGTGAAGAGTGAGGGTCCTCGAAAGAGCAACAGGGAGTAACGGCAGAGTGAGAACAAGAAGCCTTCCTGGAGCAGCCCCTTGGGAAGAAGCCGAGAAGTTTAATTCTCCCTGTGCACAGTGTGACAACCTTGGGGCAAAGCACGTGAAAGTCGCGGGAGGTATTGACAGAAGGCAACTCCCTCTCATAGGCACGTGTGAGCACCCCTTGGACCACTCTGAGACCAAAGGGAAGTATCTGGAAAAGGCTGTGGTTTCAGTGAGCCTGTTGGGAGGAGTGAGTCTAGCAACTGCCTTCTTTTTCGTCCTCAGATCTTGCAGTACCTTTCAGACTGATGTAGTTGTCAGAGCAGAATACTGAAAATAATACACTTGTTTCTATTATTCAAATCATAATTTCAATTTCAGTTTTGCCACTTACTCACCTATGTGATCTTGAGCAAGTTACTTAAATTCTCTGTGCTTGAGTTATATTTTTTCTCCTGTGAAATAAAAACAAAAACAAAAATACTGTACATGATGAGTGTAAATGATGAAAGGTATAAAAAGCATAAGCCCACTGCCTGGTACATGACAAGCCCCATCTCCTTCCATTTACATTCCCATGAATGTACAGAGATGATAAAAGGTCGGACATATCAAATTAGAAATACATTTCAAAGTAGAAGAGAAAGAATACAAGAATTTAATTAATATCAAAAACTTAACTAAAGTATTTATTTAGATGGTCTCTGTGCACAGAAAGTTGGAGAATTTAGGAAGTCTTCAAATTATAGATGCTTGAAACCCTTGGCCTCAATTACTTGGATAATTCAGATGAAAGATATTAATATTTTACTAGTACAGTGGTCTCAATTCTCTGGTCTATTCTGCATGCAGAAGTACTAATATATTTGTAAGAAATCTCTTTAATGTTTCTCATACTTCACTAAAGGAATAAAGATGTTATGTATATCAATCAAAAACCACCTTCTACTTTATTATATCCAACCTACAGAGCACATATGAAAATATGTCATCTAAATACACGATTTACCAAGATTTTATGACATTAAAATAACATTAATGAAAAGTTTTATGAAAAAAGAGGGATTTTCCTGTGCCTCTCTGCAAGTGTGTATGTATATATGGAGCTGTCGGTATGAATCATCTGAGTTTCTCGGATCTATGCAGGATTTTCTGCATCCCTAGCTTTGTTTAGCTGTTTCAATGCAACTATTGTGAATTTCTCCAGGTAACTGGTTTCACTTGATTATACTTTCCCCTAGAATTCCTAAAGACGTCTTAAATACCAACATCTCATATCTTTTATGATACCCTGATTGACTATCGAAAATGACTGAACCCCAAAATGTTGAACCTTATGTAGGTGTGCCACTGTGCCTTAAGCATTTCTTCCTAACATCTGCCTCTCAAAGTTCATTTGCCTCTTTTGTAGATGGTCTCTCTGCTTGTGTTGTAGGCAAAATAATGGCCCCCAAAGATGTCTACATCCTAACCCTGGGAAACTGTGACCATTATCTTACATGGCAAAAGGGACCTTACAGATATTAAGGGTGAGGATCTTGAGTTAGGGAGATTATCCTGGATTATCCAAGTGGATCCAATCTATTCATATAAGTTCTCATATGAACAATGGAGATCATCTTTTCGGATTGCGGCTAGAGAGTGGCCATTGGAGAAGGGTCAGAAAGAAGTAACGTTTCTGGCTTTGAAGACAGGAAAGGATTGTGGAAGATGAAGCTGAGGAATCTGTCAGCCTCTAGAATATGAAAAAAGAAAAGAAACAGACTTTTCCCTAGAGCCTCCAGAAAGGAAGGCAGACCTTCTGATATCCTTATTTTAGCCTAGTGGGTCCTGCTGGATTTCAGACCTACAGAACTATAAAATAATGAATTTGCATTGTCTCAAGCCATTCAGTTGGTTGTTATTTTGACAGCAGTGATAGAAAACTAGTACACTTGGGATCCGCATATTAGAACCTTAGTGTGAACAGGATGAAAGGAACGGGAAGGGAGGGGGCATTCTGCTTTACAATTCAACTTTAAGGGTTGTCACCTTCCTGGAATTTCACTGAAGATACTAACTTGGACAGCTTTCAAGACCTATTCTACGCACATCTTTAACAGAATTATGTTGATCACTTTTTTTCCAGAATCAGCCTTTGTGTATACCATGGATTAGCTTTGGGGCTTTGTATAAAACCTTTCCAAACAACACTCTCCAACCATACTGCTGTCTTTGCACATTTCTAAGAATATGACGATCATGTGGTTATTGCCAGTTACTTACCCTGCTCACTCAGCCTATGATTCGTCATGGTGAACTTCTCATTTAACTGATGGACAGGAGAACCTAACTTGTTCCTTCTCTCTCTGCTCTAAGGGACTTTAATATTTCTCCCCTTATTGCTTCCTGAGGTTGTTTCCTCCAAATCAGTCCACAAAATCCTTCTCCCATATACTAATTCCCACAATGATTTGGGGACGGGTGGTGTTTCTGTTACTAGTTTACTATAGAGTGCAGTTTACGTATCTTCTGCAACCAGTCTTTCTACCTGTGACATAGATTTTTCTTTGTTTTTTCTTTTCACCCTAGTTTACCTCTCAATTCCTATCACATGTATCTTTGCCTTCACATGTTTACAATATAGAACTAAAGAATGAATTTACATTCATGTATGCATATGTCCATGTTTATTTAATAGCAATTTAGACAGCAAGTGTTAGTTTCATATACATATATGCATATGTTAACCTGAAACAAGAAAAATTAAAAGTAAAATAATTAACATTAGATAATTTTACTTTTGATTTTTCTTGGTAGGCCTATAGGTCTTGAGGTATTGGGAAAATCAGTCAATAAACTGGTAACATTCTGAAGGTCTTTTGTTAGTCAAGTTTCTAGTTGTCACCTGTTACTGAAATGATACCATATATTCTGATTGCTAGTGCTTAGACTTAGTTTGCATTAAGAGTGATGACGAAAGTCCTTTATTTGGCTGATGCCTACTCTACCCTCTGCCCATGAGATAATTCATTAAATAAATATGTATTACCTGAAAATTATATGCCACACATCATCAAAAGAGAATGTAGACACATATTCCTTATCCTAATCAAAAGTACAATAAACCTAGCATGGTATGAAGTTGTATGCTTATATGGTATAAGCCCGGTATGCTTATAGTCAGTTTTTGAGTTAGTGAACACTTTTACTACTTACAAAGTACCCAAGTTTCCCCAGGCTCTACCATCTCCCACTTCTGTTTCCACCTCTCCAACTTCCTCTACTATCTTTCTTATACAAATTCTAAAATAAGCATTTATTATACATAAACTCAAATACTGTTTTAAACAAAAGCTAAGTATCCTTGTAGCTGTAACACTGCATGTAACCTGGAATGGGAACCTCTACACCACTTAGGGACTGGAAGATAACTTGTTGCAGGTTGGATGCAAACACACTCTAGTATAAGTTACTTTGGGGACAAAACTTGAACTATAATGAGAAATTTGGAACAAGTGAAAATAAGTTAGAAGGAGAGCTGTTGTGGAAAGCAGATGGTAGTCCAGGGGGTTTTGTGACTTTCAACACAATAGTTCTACGAGGCAAGCATCTAAAGTAACCAAGCGAAGTTTCTTTTGAACTGCACTCCAGGACAGAAAAACAGAGGGGTGACAATAGTCCATGTTACCTAGAGACAATTCAGAAGTAGCTATTCTTTCTCCTTCTCTGTTGATTAAAATGTGAACATAGACTAGGGAAGGGCAAAAACCATGGCCACAAAAATCACTTCTCATGACACTTAGGTATTTTTTGCATCATAATCCCAGAACACCTGTATTTAACTGCTTGCTAGATACTCCAATTATATAAATTTTGCTTTCTTGTGTGCTAACTACTCATGGACATGTTCTAATAACTTGGGTGAATTTAGCCACTTCAGTGAACACAGTTATAAGCCAGACTCTATGCCATGTTCTAGCATAATTATACCAAGTGCATGGCAGTCCAATCTTTGGAAGCAGCAGAATGCAGTCAACCAAATGCTATCCTCTAATTGGAATTGCATACACAAAACTACCATTGGTATGTATGTATGTGTGTGTGTGATCTACCCAAATGCACAGCCCCAAATATAAATAGAACTTGTATGTCCAAATATATATGGGTTTGTAATGACATAAGGCTTTACGGTTTGGTACTTTTTTCAGCTCTACTAAGGATTACAAGTGGAGACGATAGACTTTAGAGTTATCCAAGTGTTGGTGTTTTGTCAGGCTTATGCAATAATGCATTCAGGCAATAATGCAAAAGTATTCTTTCAGATAATCAAGATCAAGTTAGGCCAACAATGGAAGATAATCCAAAGGGAAGTGATATAATGGCAGGAAATGGGAAGAAAATGGGTTAGATATCTCAATAAGGTTAAAGTAACTTAAGGAGTGAATTAGTACATCAAAGCACTGAAGGAGTCAATGGTATTAGAATCATTATGGAGGTTCAATATTTCAAAGATGGAACCATTCTAGTCAATGACAAGAGTGGATGGCCAAACTGAAGAGTACCTGAAGGTCCTTAGAACTAAGGCCAAATGATGACCAGGTCAGTTTGTATTCATTAGGGCTTTGAAAACACTCAGAAGTGGGATAGATACATGAAATGAGTCATGGCATTTAAGTCTTCACAGAGTGTGGATAATTATGACACTTGTAAATATCAGGGACAAGGAGGGACCAGTATTGCTTGAAGAAATTCCAAGGAACTGGAATTTAAATCAGAGTGAAATAGCAATTATAGTATACAGGCCTGGGAAAAGAGGGAAATCCTATCTCATTTTCTGACTTGCAGGTCCATAGAGAGTGTAAGAGTGGTTAAATTTCACTGGAGATATCTCCTGGAAATTCTGGGTGTTTTGGGTAGACTGTGGTTTTTAGTTAAGGACAACAAATGCATAAATTAAAGATCAATGATTCCAAAATGTGCAGAAGAAAGGAGGGATAGCATTGTGTAGTACAGGGATAAAAATAGGGGAGAGGAGATATGTAGAAAGGGATTTTTAGTTCAGGAAGTTATCATAGTTGATAGAGATGTAAATTGGATTATTAACTGTCTTGCTGTTTTAAACGTCTCTGAAAGTGTTTCAATGTTGATGATAAACCGAGGCTGCAGGTACCATCAGAAGCCTGGTGGGTCACAGCTAGGTCTGGACTGCAGGTGCCATAGGGCAGAACTGGAAGAGACTTTGGTTGGCTAAAACCTCTGTCTGTAGGCACTCAGGTGTTTCACTATGAGTGTGTAGGCTTCACAAATATATGGAAGGATGTGTTTTCATTAATAAATTAACTTTGAATTAACTTATTCACTTCATGAAATGTACATTTATACAACTTCACTTTACTTATTGACTTTTCACATTATAAAGGTAGAAAACATTCTAATGTCTAAGAGGCTGTGTGTAGTGGTTAACAAAAATAAATACTGGAAAATAGAAAATGTCCATTGGTGGCTTAACCCACATCACATAAAGAGCTGGATTTGCTTGAACTTTTTTTTCTTCTGTTGAATGGAGTATTCTACTTTTTATTTTAGCTATTGTATATAACCAAAAAATTCTAAATAAGTACTCACTGCACAAGGAGTTTTACTGCTTCTTTCAAATGGGGATCTGACCTGCCCTGCCCTCTTTAATAGGGGCTGGTGATAACTGGTGGAGGGGTGCGGTGGCAGGTTCACCCAGCTGGTCACCTGCATAAAGAACAGCTTTCCCATTAAAGTGAATCCATCCATGAAGGACCTTTGAATGTTTTGCTTCTGCAGGATGGGGGCTCTGCTGATGCATTCTGCTCAAACCCCAAATGAAGAAACGGTTGGGTTATTTTTGATTCAAAGCAAGCAAGGGGGTGATAAGCAACTGCCTGTTCAATTGGAGCATATGCTGGCTGAGTTCTAATTCTCCCTTTGCCTTGGGACCAGAGGCTGCAGCCTAGAAATTCCCACACTGGGCTGATCTTCAGAATCACCTAGGGCTCTTTTGAAAATACCGGTATCTAGGCTTCCCACTCAGAAAATTTGATTAATTACATTTTAGCTGGAATATAGAGGTCTGTGTTTGAAATAAGCTTCAGGTAAATATTTCAGGTTTGGGGATCATTCTTCTAAATCAGTGGTTTATAACCTTGGTATGGGATAGGATGGGAAGGAAAACTCTGCATGTGACTTATGTATATCCCCCACTCCCAAGTCCTGTGTCCCCAAATTAAAATCATGTGTCCCCGAATTAAAATCTTTGTTGTAGACTACTTATTAGTTACAAATATTAATCATGCTTATTGAACATGCTTTGGGATAGAATGGTCTACCTATAAAAAGCATAAAAGATTAAATGCTACAAAAAGCAAATAACCCGATTAAAAAATGGATGGAGGATCTGAACAGACAATTCTCCAAAGAAGAAATTCAGATGGCCAACAGGCACATGAAAAAATGCTCCACATTGCCAATTATCAGGAAAATGCAAACTAAAACTACAATGAGATATCACCTAACACCAGTTAGCATGGCCAACATTAAAAAGAGTAAGAACAACAAATGCTGGTGAGGATGCAGAGAAAGGGGAACCCTCCTACACTGCTGGTGGGAATGTAAGCTAGTTCAACCATTATGGAAATCACTATGGAGGTTCCTCAAAAAACTAAAAATAGAAATAACATATGACCCAGGAATTCCACTCTTAGGAATTTACCCAAAGAAAACAAGTTATCAGATTCAAAAAGACATATGCACCCCTATGTCTATTGTAGCACTATTTACAATTGCCAAGATATGGAAGCAACCTAAGTGTCCATCAGTAGATGAATGGGTAAAGAAGATGTGGTACATATACACAATGAATGCTATTCAGCCATAAGAAAGAAACAAATCCTACCATTTGCAACAACATGGATGGAGCTAGAGGGTATTATGCTCAGTGAAATAAGTCAGGCAGAGAAAGACAAATACCAAATTATTTCCCTCATTTGTGGAGTATAACTATGAAGCAAAACTGAAGGAACAAAACAGCAGCAGACTCACAGACTCCAAGAAGGGACTAGTGGTTACCAAAGGGGAGGGATGGGAGAGGGTGGGTGGGGAAGGAAGGAGAAGGGGATTGAGAGGTGTTATGATTAGTACACATGGTGTGTGGGGGGATCATGGGGAAGACAGTGTAGCACAGAGAAGACAAGTAGTGACTCTGTGCTGTGGCATCCTACTACAATGACGGACAGTGACTGCAATGGGGCTTGGGGGCGGACTCAATAATATGGGTGAATGTAGTAACCACATTGTCTTTCAAGTGAAACCTTCCTAAGAGTTCATATCAATGATACCTTAATAAAAAAGAAAAGATCAAATGGTAAAAGACCTGACTTTTTGACAAGATAAAGAACTGGGGCTACTGCCTCCCTCTTTAGGATAAAGGTACTACCTACTTCTTGAGTTACTTGCTCTCAAGTCTCATGAACTGGGCTTAAAGTTCAACTCTCTTCATCAGGAAATAGCTCTAAATACTTCAAGCTAATTTTTACCCAAAAGCAGAATAGTGTATAAAAATCAGAGTCTGGCTATTTGCAAATAGAGCTGTCCATAAGGGCCATATCCAGGTATATGAGGGAGGTTCCCTAAGAAGCTCAACAGGGCTCTGGGCCAGGAGACAGAACACAAGTTGGAGTGTGGGGATAAAACACATGATCATTGTCATGGAGCAAAGTTCAGTCCAATACTGGTAGTAGATGGACCAAGGGAGAGAGAAATTCAGCAACATGATGACTAGAAATGAACCAGGATATGAAAGAGTAAGGACAATTCAAGGACGTATGCTGCTTGCATGTATAGCAGAATTATTTTTATACACTTGCCGGTGGATTTCTTGGACAGATGGAAGACTCATGAATGACTGGATAGCACATTATGGATGGTAGATTCCTGCCACACAACCTAATTATGTATTTTACCCACTCATTTGTTTCCCTATAAAATGATCACATGGAAATATCAGGTATTGTCTACAAGACATATCCATTTTTTTTTTTGTCTTCTTAACATCGATCACCCTTCATTTAGTAATGGTGGTTCTAATCTTTGAGGAATTCCCCCCTTCCTGGAGATTCTATACTTTAATGGGTGCAGTGATGGGTATGTTACTAATTAGACCCAACTGAGACTCAGTTCTGGGCCGATTGTTGGAATATTTATGAGGGACATGCATGTTTTCCACTGGAGCTTCTGGGAGGACTGAATAAAAGCCTGGACACCATCTTGTCTGGCAACCTTCTTGCTATAAGACAAATACCTGCCACAGGAGGGCGCCACCATGTGGCAAATGGAACCAGTAACTTAGGCTCCTGAATCCAGCCATTCCTCAGGCTATTACAACCTGAACTTCTCAGATATGTGAGGCAGTGACTCCTCTCATTCTCTTTTAGTCATGTCCATTTGAATCGAGTTTTCTAATGTCTTCAAACAAAAACCATCATGATTAATATTTCCTGAAAAAGAAAGTTATTTACTTGTTGAAAACTATAGTTTGCTTATGGTTCAAATTTAGTGTGTAAGAAAATAAGCTTTTAGGAAAAATGCTGATAATAATCATTTGTTGAAAGAGTGGATCCAAGTAAAGTAAAGCTATTTAAAATAGTTGTTCCAAAATAAGCTCGAAGTTTCCCGAGTAGAAAGAGAACAGATGATAAGAGTGGGAAGAGAGAGGGCAAGGAAAGGGAGTCTTAACAGAGAACTGGAATTGACTGAGAAAAAGCTAAAAACACATATAGAAGATTGAAACCGTAACACCTAAGAGATGATTTATTCTTCTACAATTTAATGGCTATTTCTTTCAGTTCTTGCCTCCCATACTTAGAGAGAGACAGAGTCAGGGAATCTATTTATAGTAGCTATCTGCTAAAATAGACAAATAAATGAGAAAAAGTAAAAATGTTTTGGTGGGTATTCATAAGTGGCAGATTGTCAAAAATTATTAAGTGGTATGAGAACTTCTATTTATTTTATTGTTAGTTCAGTCTGGTAATAGTTGTCTCAATTCTTCTTCAGATGCTGGGGTAAGCTCCATGCGATCACTAAGGAAGAAAATTTCTGAGCTTGCTCAACTTGGAGATGTTGTTTACACAAGGCCGAGACCACACAGTGGGAAGGACAGATTGACTGGTGGATGATAAGGTGTGTAGCTCAGTTGAAATCAGTTAACCCATTCATAATCCTACTTGAGTTGTACCTAAATTAATAACTTACACCAGGAGTCTCATCTTGAGGCCATGCCATATTTATTTCTGGGCTTCAGACCTAACTGTTACGTCTAGAGTGCTGGCAGGAAGCCTAAAAGGTGCTTACTGATATGCATGACTCATGACCCATTTGGGAGAGAATTCATCTTAAGATATGACTCAATGAATTTGGTGGTGTGGGGAGAAAGATTTTGGGTCAACTCTGGTGAGGTCAAAATGCTTATTCTTCATTCTCTGATTATGGCTGTATATTAGAACAATGTAGAGATGCATGTAGAACAATGTAGAGATGCATGTACAAGCTAGCGAATCTGTTATGTAAAATACTCAACAAAAGAGTGAGCTGCAGGCAGCATAGCACTGGAATCTTTCTCAAGAAGTCTAACACAAATAGGAGGGAGGAGGTCATATCTATTTTACCACAACCCACAGAGCTCCAGACGTTCAGCAGTAAGGAGCACAGTGTTTTTTGTAGAAGCAGTGCCTTGCAGGGAACAACAGCTTCACACAGAGATGTCTTGACATGGTACACACTATGCAACTCAGAAATAATAGCTGTGCTTAGCAAAACTAGAGTAACTTGCTGGAAGAGGTATCTGTGCCTAGAGTAGTGGTGCTATCTAGAGCGCATGGCTGAGCCTAGCAGGAGACAAAGCAGTGTCCACTGTGGGCACCCTGCTGGAGAGGAAAGGCAGAATATGATGGCAGCGTCCACGGCAACAGGACTGGAACAACAGTATTGCCCATATTGTCAGAGAGGGAAGGTAAGAGTGGTGCCCAACGATTCTGATATAACCAGAAGAATCAGTGATGCTCAAGGAATGCCACATGGTAGGTGATCAGAACTGTCTGTGACCCCTATTTAGCTGGTTTTCTCAGAGTGTTGGGATTCTTCAGTACACGTCAGGAAAATATCCTGGGGAAACATGGCTGATGGGCAGAAACAGAAAACACACACATACACACACAAATATTTATAGAGCTAATTTCTATCGCTTCTAACCTGCAATTCTATCACAAAGTAAATTTTAGTGTCTGTTAGTATTGAAAGGCAAAGTCCCTCTCCCCTCATAAAAATTAAGAGCTGGTTCTAAACTCATTTAGATAACCAGTTACTCCAGGAACAATGAAAAAAAAGTGTTCCTTTCACTCCTTATTTTCTTACAGCAATGAATTCACATAATGCCATTTTGACATTGTAGAGACAAGTCTATTAAAATATGAATTTACGGCTACTTTGTCTCTTATGTTGGTCCATTTAGCATAATAGTTGCAATTGACCTAAATAGCAGAAAGTACATTTTATTCTAAGTGTTTGAAATTGAAATAGATTGAATGATTTTTCTTGTATATATCATTGTTGAAGTTTTTGTTACACTCTAAATTAATACAAATAGCAGTAATAACACAACGGGATGCACCTGGCATGTATTACTGGATTTATCCCAAGCCACTTTTTCATAATTGGGCATTTCTATTCATGTAACTGGAACTCAGTAATGTTTTTAATGTTTCAAAATCATAATGTTTTAAAAATCAAACTTGCAGAAATATAATCAATATAATCAAGGAAGCAAGGCGTGGAGTTGTGGCAGCCTATAAAATAGGAATTTACCACCTATTTGAATATGTTTTGACAACATGTATCAAAAGCCATAGAATATGCATACCCTTTGATTCCAACAATTCCTCTTCTAAGATTTATTCTACAGATGAAATTAAAGATGTACATAAAGATTTGGCTAAATTCTGTTCATTACATAATTTATATACTGAAAATTAGAAATAACTGAAATATATAAAATAGGGTCTTACATAATACTACATATCCAAACAATAAAAAATCAGGTAAACTTTATATTAGTTTTTTATAAATTTTTTATTTTACAATGAAATGCAAATATGTAAAATCACACAAAACATGTGTATCTTAATGAATTAGTTTAAGCTGAATGACCCGTGAACAGCCACCACAGGAATGCTCCATATGCCACATCTCTATCTCCATAAATAACCACCATTCTGGTTTTTTTGCAATCACTTTCTATATCTCAATTGGTTTTATCACCTGAGTGTTCATTTCCAAGTATAGTTCATTCTTACTAATTAAAACAAAAATACAAAGCCATCTTGATATGTCTTATAAATCTCATAATCCACAAGTTTTCTGTGTCTTGCATTTGTTTCTTACAATGTACCTGTTGAAGACCCTAAGGGAATTTTGACCTGTGCAGTTTTCTAGTCTGGATTTTGTAAGTTGCATATTCTTGGTACATTTCAACTTGTCCTTCTGTCTTCTGTATTTCCTGCAGACTGGCACCTTATTCCCGAGGCTTGTTAAAATTCATGTCTGATACCTTTTGCAAGTCTACCACGTGGGAGTGGTGTGCTCCTTCATTACTACATACATAGCGTCAGGTAGTTTCCCATTTTATGCTTGCAGCTGTTAGATCTACTGATTATTTGGGTTATAAATCAGCCGTATTCTATCAATTTATTTTAACTTTACTAATTGGAACTATTTAGACATGATTTGTCATATCTATTTATTTGGTAATCAAATAAACAATACAATCCTAATCATAGTCAGGATTATTTTTCTGTATTTGTCAGTTTTGAAATTACCATACATTCTCTCTTATCCCTTTAGTCCTGGTTCTAAAAGGAACTCTCAGTCCTTATTTCAATGTCTCTAATCATTTTGATTATTTGAAGTTCTTTAATAGATTCCTTGGGAAGATCTTGCAAGAAAAATAATCTTCCATGTTTACAACAGTTTGTAACCTTTATAGAAAGTTAGTTTAGTTGAATATAAATCCTTTGCTCATATTCTCTTCCCTTGAGTCTCTTAAAGGTTTTCCCATTTTCTTTCCAAAAACATTGTGTTAAAAAGTCAGGTGATAATTTTCTATCTCAATGTCATATACTATTTTTTTCCTAGGTGCCTAAGAATCTTTTTTTTTGTGTGTAGGAATTTTACTAGACTATGTCTTGCTGTTCATCATCTGTACTGATATTAGCAAGCACATGGTATATGCATCAAATCGCTTTTTATTTTAAATCTTCTGAAATTATAGTTTTTAGGATTTGCTGTCTTTTGAATGAAATTGGCATTCTTCTTCAGGGACTCCTATTTTAAACAATTTCTTTTCTCTCAAACAATGTCTATTTTATTTTTTTTAGAAACTGTCCTCTTTTTTATCTTCAATTTTTTATATTAAATGATACTTTTTCAGTCCTATGTTCCTTCTTGTTTGAATTCACTTTCTGAATTATTTTCTTTTATTTTTAATACTATCCTGAATTCTGAACATTTCTGAGATTTTCCAGTTCTGATTTCTGTTGTTTTTTCCTCTTTTGTATTATTTTCTTAATGTCATGAAAGAAAAGGTTAAGTTTTCATCTACTTTGCAGTTGTGTCTTTTTTCATCTATGGGGATGTTATTCTGCTCCTTATTTTCTCTTCTCTTACTTAATTAACCTTGCATGCAATTTGGCCTTGATACTTTTCTCTTGTTCATTTTTATGTGAATTTAGTTTTATGGAACTTAATTTTTATGCAAATTTAGTTTTTTGAACATTACCCAGAGGTTCAGAGTCATGTTATTAACTTCACAGATTTTCCTCTTCTATTGTCCTTGTGTAATGTTTCAAACTATGGAAATTTTGTTGTTTTCTGCTCAATTCTAATTCTGCTCCTAGTACTTTCTCTTCAGTATGAGCCTTTGCATTGGGAGGGAGCCCTGGAAGGTCAGACTCTGAAGAATAGGTTCTGTCTCTGGGTTGTGGGACTAAAGCTCAGCTTTCAATCTCTTTTTCTCTCCCTCTCTCAATCTGCCTACAATAAGTTTTTATTGAGAAAACAGAACTTTACTTTTAAATGCAAGTATACAGAATAATTTTGATAGCAAATCTTTAACCTTTCAACTTCAGTTGATTCACTCCTTTATTCATAAAGCAGATATTAACCAAACCCCTACTAAATGCTGGGCACTTGTACTTTATCTGTAAACAAATCAGATATGGCACTTAAAGATCTACCACAATCTGGTAGGAGAACTCAAAGTTCTTCACAATCATATCTAATAGGTTTGTGCAGTGAGGACCACTCCAACAGAATGCTGTCTGACTAGTAAGCTTCAGTTTTTCTCACATATGAAGATCTTTATGTCCCCGCTGCCTTTATTTAACTATGTTTCCCACAGTCCCTTCAGGCACATATTACTCAGTACCCTTTGATGATTTTCTCTTCATTTCAGACTCTTCTGAACTAGCCTCCCTCACTCTTATCTTCACTTCCCAGGTTCTGTTGATATTTCTTTTTAAATTAGGGTTTAACTTTGCAAGTTATCTGGGAAAGCATTTTCATGGAAGCAGTTACCTAAATAAAGTTATTTCAGTTTTAAGCAAGGAAAATTTATATTTTCACAGTGGTCTTAAACTACAGTATTACACCTCAGTTTATAATTGTTCCTTTTAATAGCCCTACATATCATTTGTCTGGAATCCAGGAAGTTCACTTTTGGTGGGTTAATTTATTCTGTAATAAACTGGACAAATTCTTATGCTCTAAAATATATTCCCCAGAGATTTAATTTGTTCTTCAAAATAAAACATAAAACAGTTTTTTGGTTAAAGTATTAGAGGTACAGTTTATCTGAGTAATTTATAAAATAGTGTGTGAAATGAGTAAGATGATCTTGTAAAAATCAACATAAGACCATGAATATTTCTTTATGATTGAAGTTCTTTTTCACAGATGAAAACAGACAAACTGGCAACAATGATACATTACTTTATCCACTTTACATCTTGACTTTAAAACTGATGAAATATGAAAACTAACTTGGGTATGGAAAATGCTCTGTTCATTTACAGTTTAAGAAATGAGAGATGTTTTTATGAATCTAGTGTTTAACCTGGAAAAATATACAGTGGGCTAGAGCCTTTGGGATTCATGTAGAAAGAAATAATAAGATAGCAATTAATAGTTGGGTATTACAGAACTAATCTATTGATTTCTGGTGAGATCACAGAGTATAAAACTTAGAACAATTAGTTGTTAATTTTACATGTAAAGAGTTAAACAATCTTTCTGCATCCCTTATATATCCTAAAACTATTAATTTTGCCCAGTCTTCCAAATAAATGTAAGATTCTGGCCTAAAACTCCTGGTTTTCTGACTAACCCTGAAACCAAGGAATATATTCTACAACTTACTTAAAATTTTTCTTTCTCTTGCCAAACTCAATCTCACAGAATGTATTTTTCTATATTCCTTACCATAGCCCGCCTACTTCTGAGAATGAATAACAGAACATTTGCCTTGTACCTTGTCCTTAGGGCTGATTTAAGTGTATACAAATCTATAAACTCTGTTAATGGCAACAAATGAGGTTTCCTCTTTTCTCAGTTATTTTCTTATGGTCTCACATTAGGTTCATGAATATCACAATCTATCCTTTGATTGGCATTATGTTAGGCACACCTAGAAAATCTACAATGAAAATCTGAATCAATGAAAGAAAACATATCATTCAAATTTTTATAAAATTAGAAAAAGACTTAGGCTCTATAGAAGGCAATTTAGCACCTGAGAGATTTTACCATCATCATCACCATGTAGGGAACGCTGACTAATACTAGGCCATGATGAGACACAAGTACACATCTGTTAAGTAGCTAGAATAAAACATCCTGACAATACCAAATGTTAGTGAATTTGTAGAACAAATGGAACTCTCATGCATCTTTGTTGAGTATGCAGAGTGGCACAGACACTCTGGAAAACTGTTTCACATTTTTCCTGTAAAATTAAACATATACTTAGCATATGTCCTTGAAACCCTACTCCTAGGTATTTACTCTAGAGAAATAAAAATTGATGTTCACACAAGAATACATATACTGTTTATAACAGATCCATTAATAATTTTCAAAAATTGAAAACAATCCAAATATGCCTCAATAGGTGAATCGATAAACTGCAGTTCATCTATAAACTACTACTCAGCAATAAAGAGAAATAAAATATTGACACATACAACAATTTGGATGAATCTCAAAGACATGAAGCCATGTGAAGGAGACCAATTTCAAAGAGTTACATGTTATATGATTCCATTTATAAAACATTTGGGAAAAGGCAAAATCATGGTAACAGAGAACAGATCAGTGGTTGCCAAGGGCTGGGAACTTGGTGTAACTACAGAAGGTTGTGAGAATTTTGGGGGCCTTTGGAATCGTTCTAAATTCTCATTGTAATGTTAGTTATATGAATCTATACATACATTAGAATTCATGGAACTATACATTAAAAGTCAGTTTAATTGTGCGATAACAATATTAAGGAATAAAACATGAACCCTTTGTTCTCAATATATGTGGGTCAACTATTTCCTCTGAATAAGTATGACCTTCCCCAAAGTGTCCTGCAGCAATTTACCAGGTGACTTTATGCTGGGAAAATGAGACACCTAGACCTTCTGGGGGTTACTGGATGCCAACTCTTTATACACCCCTATTACTAGAGATCCGGAAGCCCTCTGTGCTTCACAAGTCATAACTCTATGGCGGTCAGTGGACAGATTGTTGGGGTTCAGTGGTGTCTCTCAGGGTTGTATGGGGCAAAGGATCACACTGTGGTTTTTTTCCTCATTCTCAAAACATATAGTAGAAATGTATATACTTGGTTACCACAGAATTCATACACTGATTCCTGACTGAGGGAGCGAGGGCTACTTACTCCACAATGTCACTATCTGGTCATGACAGAACAAGGCCCTAATGCCTTGGAGCCCATCTACTCTAAGTTTCATCTCCTCAGCCACACGAGACAGCCACAGGCTCCAGTGCTTTGCTGTCTCTTACCCGGCACATGACATCATGGAGGAGACTGACAGAGAAGGTCAGGCTCACCACCTCATTGCTGCTTCCCTCCGCAGCTTGGATCATCAAGTCCTCAAGGGCATGGTTAGACTTCAATTAAATGTCTTCAAAGACCTGTTTTGCTGTTGTTAGTGGTAATGGTGGTATTTAAAAAAATATTTTTTAAGTCCAGTTCTTGCAATTGTTCCTGGAAGCTAAGTTACCCAAAAAAATGGTAACGCATCTGTCCTCATGTGCTGATTAGCAGAAGTTGTGGTATCACACAGATGCCCTAAGTGCACTGAGCATTGGCGGGGCTGTGTCCCATGCTGTGCCTGCCATCTACGGGTTCTGTGGGCTCCTCTGGCTCTTGCCAAAATTTGCCTACAGGCTTCCAGTTTTGAGTGGGTTCAGAGCTAGGAAAAAATCCTCTAGCAGGTTCAGGCTGTGCAACAAGCTGCCCCACCACTTGGGTTCTTAAGACTCCTCACACCCAAATACGTAGGAAAGGTCTGTGGCAAACAGAGATGCTGCATGGAGCCCCTGGCAATCTCAAGTAAGATTCCTAAGTTTTTGAAATAAGTCGTGTTGTCTTCTGCAGACAACGTATTCTGCATGTGAAAGCAACTTCTGGGGTGAGGACCACTAAAGAATGAACACATGATGATTAGATACCAAATAATAATTTGAGTCAAATGAGTCATCATATGTCTTACTAATTCATTGAACTATATAATTTACATGCACTGGAGCATAGTTTTGCATTTTATTATAAAATAAAAATACTTTATATAGGAATCAGTGCTCCAGCAACTTTGGATGGCTCCAGGAAATGGCACAAGCAGACTCATTTCCCTATGGCACCTGCTTCTATTATTTTACTGCCTCTCCCTCAACCCACCTTTCATAAGGACTTTATTATCATATTTTGTTAACAGGAATGTAGGTGACATGCAATTGTATATTAGTTTCAGGTGTTCAACATAGTGTTGGACAATTACATACATGATAAAATGCTCACCATGATGTGTTATCATCTGTCACCATGCAAAGTTATTAAAATATTATTGGCTATATCCCCTAGATGTACTTTTCATCCTCATGACTTGCTTATGTTACAGTTGGAAGTTTGTATCTCTTTATCTCCTTCACCTATTCCACTCATCCCCCCACTGTCCTCCCCTCTGACAATCACCAGCTTGTTCTCTGTATTTATGAGTCTATTTTCTGTTTTGTTCATTTGTTTTGTTTTTTAGATTCCATATATAAGTGAAATCATAGGGTATTTGTCTTTCTCTGACTTATTTCATTTATCATAATACTCGAGGCCCAATTGTGTTGCTGCCAATGGCAAGATTGCATTCTCTTTTATGGTTAACATTCCATTGCCATTATAAATATATGTATGTACATACCGATCTTCTTTAGCCATTCATGTAACTACCAAATTCTAACAGGGAAGAGAATGGGATGGGTCTTATGCTTTGCAAGCACCTGCCAGGAGTGCATGGCTGTTGCTTTACATCCATGCTCAAAAATTGCCCACAAATAGTTGATTCCAGTAGGATGTTACATTTGGTTGTCTACTTCATGTGGGAAGGACTATTGCCTGACTTATGTGCTCCCTCGCTTCATGGGCAATTGCTAATGTTTTGGCTGACTGATGAAGAACTTATAAAGACCAAGATAGGAAGACTGATAACAAGGAGGTTTCAAAGAGAAATATGTGGATGGACCTCTCAGATTAGACATTTTTATGACCTACAGAAGTGCCACCAGACTGTATTTATTACTAGAGGAAACTCTTCTTAACACAATAGGCTGTTCTTGGATGTCAGCTTCCTCCCCTCACTCTAGCCTTTGATGCTTGTTCAATGAGTTTATATACAGAGTGGTCATAGACTCAGAAATTAAGGCTGTGGCAGTTGCTGACAGCACCCTGCCTATATGCCTTGGACCTCACCTTTTCAGTGTATTTAGATAACTTCAAACTGGCAACACCTGCATTTGTGCCTAAATGTTTTTCCTGGCTTTCCTTTTTCATGCATCAGATCAGAAGTTCATGGTAATTAAAATCACTAGGAGTAAACTTCATCCAATGACCAATGGGAATTGATGTATAAGTACCATAGCTCTCTCATACTAAAATGGGTCAGTTCTGAGATGTGTGTTTTACACTTTTTTCTCAGAGTTTCCCCTTAAATTAAGCCCCATTTTCTCACTTTGGTAACTGGCTTAATAAGTTAGCACTTATTGGCTGTCTTTTTTCCCCTGTATCACTTCATGATTCCACTACTTGTTTTTCCTGCATCTCCTAAATAAACCACTGGCACTACATCCATTTTATTTTATCTGTTATGGTGGAATTGAAGCTATTCTGGTTACTACTGCTGAGTGCCCAATTTTCCAGCAACAGAGGCCAAGACTAAATCTATAACATGTCACCATTTCCTGTGGCTTCCAGTGAGGTCTCTCATAAATGATGATTACTTTAGAAATTGTCCATCATGGAGGGGAAGGAGGGTGATGTTATACACATTGGGTGTTGAATAAAAACATGTTCCTAGTAAATACTTGCTATCTAAACATAAAGCTCTTTTGCCAGCACCATATTTAGGACTTTAAAGAATGAGTTATCCATTGACATAGTATCTCACACAATAATGTCTCTGGCCAAGAATGGGCTCTGGAATTATGCTCTGACTCACAACCACAGAGTTCATTAGTCTTATTCTGCCTTCTACTAGTAAGAAATTACTTTGATATCAGAGTGGAATGGGTTGGTTAAGACTTAATTATGGCAACATTTGTGAAAACATAATGAAAGAAAGATATAGATGCGATCTTAAAAGATTTAGTAATGTCTTAGACCGTTAACCAGTTGCCTCATAGCTACAACACACAAATTGAAAACTAAGGGATAAAAATAAAGTACTTAATAACCGGCTTCAAGATTTTTGCCTCCTGTCTCAATGCCTTTTGGCATTGGTCAGTTTGAAGGTCTTGTGTCCCAGGGAGGAATTTTTCCACCAGTGGCCACAGTCACAGTCTCACTTGGCTAAAAGCTGAGAAAATCACCTGTCATTCTGGCTCCTCATTCTTCTGAACCAATGGTTAAAGGAGTCAAAATGACTGACCCTGATTAACAAGTGGGACTGTGGTTTGCTGTAAACAACGGGGATAAGAAAAACTATTTTTAGCACACAGAGCATTCACAGAGACATCTTTTAGTGTTTTCTCGCCAAGTTGACCTATTCAAAGGAAAGCTAGAGTAAAATACTGGGAGAGATTAATGACTACATGGAATGGGTTGTCAAAGTAGACAGTTGTGATTAACTTCAGTTTCATGATTAGTTATAGAAGTGGTGATTCAAACACATTTGCTGTTTTTTTCTTCTCTCTACATGCTTTTCCCACATTACCTTACATAAAGAGCATCGCTGGCAGCTACTATTTTTGGTTTCAGATGGGAATGTGACCAAATTGAAATGATCTCACAATAATAGAGTAGATGATGGGAATTTCTGTGCCTCCCATTTTAAGAATACAAAGTTTGATTTGGATAAAGGACAATAAACTAATCTTGGGGCAAAAATAGTAATGATTCCCTAGATAGTGTCTGTTAAATTATCCATGTATTTGTAATTAATTTTAAAAAAACCTCATATACCCAGTTTGAGTGTACATCTATTTCTTTCTGGGATCCTAATAGATACACTGTTTGAAGTCATAATTTTAGAGAAAGAATATGTGAATACTATGTAAAATGTTAAACTCCCATTGAGATAAAATACATTTCATTCTACTAGTTTAATATTTTTCAATATTTTTACCTTTCAAAATTATTATCACCACAGTTTTGAACCCCCCCTTTTATACAGAAAATTGTTTATTGATTTCCTCCTTTGCTTTTTATCTTCTGCTAGATTACAGATGTATTAAAGGGAGGTTTTGTTTCACATAGATGTTCATAAAAACATTAACATCCAGTCTTACACACTTGGTAAGCATTAAATAAATATTATGGCATAAATTGCATTATCCTCAAAACATAACAAATAGAAAGAGGCATATTAGGAGGAATAAACCTTAGAATAATTAACTTGACAGTTCCTCCTTTCAGTGTAGAATGCTATGGTTTTGAATAAAAGAACCATTTAGGAAATTTCTCCATTGCTTCAGAAACACTGTGTTCCATTGTGCCAGAATCACTGACACAGAATATCTTTGTCAAGTGATATGAACACTTTACAGCCTCCAGTAGTCATGCAGAAGTCTGAAAAACGATGACTATATTTTACCCATAAAACTTATTTTGATATTCAGAGAAAGAATGAAGAGTTCAGTATGGGAGGTATCTTGCATGGTTTGATTAGTTTCTTTATCTTTATTTGTTCTTTCAGGCCCCAGAGGACGATAAATACACTCAAGTAGAATAAACTGTCACAAGTCCCTTCAAGCTTGGTTCTGTTTCATTTTGATATAATCCTACTAATCTTTAAACTCGTCCTTACTTTCTGGAATAAAACTATATACTAAATTAGTATTACACTTTTCCTGTCCCAGACACAACTATATATATATGTTATTTAGTTCTAAAGATTATGATGTTTCCATTATGATTTCTCTTCTGATTGTTGAATTACTTAGGGGTGTGTGTATATGCACGTGCACATATGTGTTTTTTGTCCAAATGGAAGTGTTCTTTTGTTCCATAATTTTTGTTATGAATTGCATTGTGCTAAAGAATATCTGCTTCTACCTTGTAATTCTGACTTTTTGCTCATTTTTATTAGATGACTTTATTTCAAGGTTAGCTTTGTATTAATAATTACATAATTTTTATAGAATTCTGTGTTGGGGGAAAGGAGAGGCTCATCAGTATAATTTGTCATGTCTCAATGACATGACCCTAATATTTTATGAATGGAAAAACAAAACACCCTATCAGTTACAGAGCTAAAGCAGGGGTGAGGAATTTTCTGATATTTTTGATAGCCTATTACTTTTCAAACACTGTGTATATTGCCTCATTCATTTCTTTTCAAAAATGTAAAAGGTAGATATTTTACTAGATTAAGAAATGATAAATACTTGTCCCATAGTCACATAGGAGATTTAGTAGTTAAATCTATATTTGCTAACTTTCTAAAGCATTATCTACTATGTTGCAATTATTTCAACTTGGTCTCCTGATTTCTAGTTCAATGCAATGGATTATTTTCTTTATTGATTTGCAAACAATTAAAAACACATAAGAATGCAAATATAACCTAGAAAAGACAAAAATAATGAGATAGTTTTATGGTTGGAAAATTCTTTTTAACTAACGAGTAAATAAGCATGGAAAATAAGTTCTCAAAGTAAAATTCAAACAAGAGAATTAAGATGGTGCAAAAAATTGAGCAATCAGCTTATATTGTAGTATGTTTTAAAATTAACTTCTTAGGATTAAATGCAATTGGTAAAATTTCAAAACAGTAAGTTTGATAATTCTTGAAAAATAGTTGCCTGTATTATATAATTTTACTATCTCTAGTAATACAGGTGAGAATATAAGTTAACAGGGCAGTATTTAAAATTACTTAACTTCAGTCTCAATTTTCACTACACTATTGTGTTGTACTGATTTCACATTTTAAAAAGAACATGTAGAAAGATTAAAAAAAGATAAGTGTAGCTAATGCTGGACACAATGGTAAATAGAAGTTGCATCCGTTTGTTTCTTGGTCCTCGTTCTCTCTGCTCTGACGAGCAAATCAGCTCTCTCGCCCAGGTTTCAGTGTCCATAATTTTAAAGAAGGTTCTTACAATCTGAACAGAAAGTGAGACTTATCTAATTAGCTTCAGGCATTGAAAAAGACTACAATAGAAGAAAAGTGATAGTTTTCTACTTCCTTTGTGATCATCTTCTTCTCTAGTTCAGAAATTCAGGCACTGTTCAAGAATATGTTTCTTGTTCTAAACTCAGTATTAGCCAATAACTGATAATGCTGCTTATGTCCAATTTCTCTCTGTATCACAATGTGGTTTTGTATAGTGATGCTGTCAGCACACAATGTGAGGTGTTCAATAAGTAAAGTCTGAGCCATGCCAACCTGATGTCTGTTATGGGAGCATCTGCAGTGGACAAGCCCAAACCTGGGCACTCAGCTCAGCTGAGAGCTCTGTAGGCACCCTTGGGGTTCTCTGCCTGTGGTTATGCCTTGTTGGCTAATTTGTAATTTTACTGCATTGTGGTCTATGTCTTACTGACAGGATTTCCTCTTTAGCCCTGGCACAGCTACTTCTATTGTATTTTATACTTCTTCTTCATGAAATACTCTTAATTATTAATCGAGGAATGTTACAATCTGTAGAGCTAGCTTTGAATTTGGAGCTAGCTTCTGAGTTTCTGACCAATATGTATCATTTCCTGCTAGAAAATTTCACTTGGATATTGAGACAGCACCTCAAATTCAACATGTTTAAATCTGAGCATTTAGTCTACCCCAGACTATCAACACTCTTGCTCAAGCCAAAGGCATGCAAGTTGTTTTAACCTTCTCCTTTCTACAATCCAGTGTCTACTTTCCTTGGTAGAATATAATGTCTAGAGGGACAAGGGCAACATATGGATTGTTTACTATTGCATTTTAATGCCATAAAAGTTGCCTGACCCATAAGTAGATGTTCTGAAAATAGTTATAGAACAACTTAATAATGTTGACATGATAGTCAGACAATCCTGGGTCAAATCCTGAATTTACCCACTGAACTGATTAACATTTCGTACCCATTTTCTGGTCTCTATAATGAATCAAAATATTATCTACCTTCATAATATAAATTGGTCACAGGAATGGCAGTGCAGCATGGAGAATATAGTCAATGGTTCTGTAACATCTTTCTATGTTGTCAGTAACTACACTAGTTGGGGTGAGGATTTAATAATGTGGGTAACTGTTGAATCACTGTGTTGTAAACTTGAAATCAATGTAATATTCTATATCAATACCTCAAAAAAATATTATCTACCTTATAGGATTGTAGTAATGATGTAGATAACGGATCTTAAATGTATGTCATCTGGTAAGCACTCAATAAGTGTTGGTTATTAGATTTAAAAAATCACAAATTTTGGAACCCAATATATTGATTTGTGTTCCTTAATTATTTAAACTATTGAAAAATGCTAAATTCCCTCTGGTCTTTTAGTGAAAGTCTAATGCATTAATGCTTTTTTTCTAGTCATCTGGAAAGGATATCTATGCATTTACATGGAAAGCTGGCTGTGAATGAATGTGTTACTTGTAAGTATTTAGCCTGAAACTGGCATTTCATCTTACAGAGTTATAAATTTAAACTGGTTTAAAAATAATATGGATTTTTCATATGAGAGTACAATATTTGCTCATGCTAAAATAAAAATATGAAATATACAAAAAAGCATTTATTTTAAGTCAGAAATTGTCTCTGGTTCATGGGTTACACATTTAAATGTAAGATATTTAAAAATCTTTATTCAATCACATTTGGATTAAATGTTTCTGAAACCTGTATCATATTATAAAATGTCATGAAACTAAGCTATTTTATTTTTATTGAGTTAATTTTTTCTTTTTCATTCTATTTCCCAGGAAATGTCTGAAGTTAAAGAAAATGGAACTATAGTCAACATATAATAAATTCAAGAACAAAAGGCAGACTATACATTATTTGTATTTTCCTAGCATACCTGCTACCTGATCACATCCCATGTTAGTTTATCCACTCTTGAAACTGAGAAAAATTAAAAACGGTAAAGGAATTTAAGGTAGTAAACAGCTAAGCTCAGGATATTTAAAACATATATTAGAAATTTCCCATACTGAAGACTGCTTTTGTTTTAATGTATGGATGGGGTCCTTCAATGGATGCACCCATTGTGAATCCTATTGTAAGCATATAGAATAAAAAAACTGCCATTAGGTATTGCAAGTGAAATTAAACTCTGAATGGTTAGACTAGGAAAACATAAAATCTATGAATAAGATCAGTCACATATAAATATTTTCAGATCCATGGAACATTCAAGAAATAGTTGGCTGAAGGGGTTCTGGTAAGCTACTATGCATGTGTGTTAGCTATTCTTTCTCTGAGATATTATTAAACTATCAGAAAGGATTTAAAAAAGGTACAAACTCACTAAAACAAAGAGTACAAGGTGAGATAATCAGTGGATGGAAAATGTTTAAAATTTTTGATATTGAAAGTGATCACTGAAAAAGCAAAGTAGAGCAAGCAGCCACAGCCTGAAGTTCTAATGAAGATGACGGTAGGAAGGGGAATTCCATTTGTTTTTAATTTCATTAAGAATGGGCACCAATAAAGTGGAGAATGGAAATAAGTCATGACACGAAACAGGAATGATTAATTCTACTCTGCATGCAGCAGAAATGTTATGCCTATTCATAAGAATAGCATGGCTGAAGTCCAGATGTTTAATCAACAAAGGAGAAAAAATGAATTTTTGTTTTCAAGATGAATTGAAAAAATGACCTGCAAAGAATCAGAACAGCTTGTATGGAGGGCCTCTACATTCTGGGCTTTACAGGTCCATCAAGACAATTACTGGACCTCTATCTGTATATCCTACAGATACACAGAAGAAGGCTCCAAATTAATGAATATCACTCACCCAGAGTCATATTCATATTATGTATTTTCTTTTTCTTAAATATGAATGATCATCGATCAACAAATACCTTGCTTTGTGAAAGAGTAATACAGATAAAAGAAAATAGGTCTGGAAGAAACAGAGAAAACCTGCCATACCTTCAGAAAGATTCATGAAATATTCTATCCATGAAACAAGAATGTTAGGCTATAAAAAAGAAACAATAATAGCATTCACCAATTTATAAGTGTTGCAGGCCAGGACGTGTGCAATAAGGTGAGAAACTCATCATAGCTCGATCCAAACTCTTTAATAACTGATAGTAAGACCACAGACTTGGGCATTTACCATAAGAACAGATTTAGATGAAAATTATAATCTTTAATAATCAGATTATAATCATTAGTAATAGTATTATATATATATATAATATATAAAACCAATTCTGACCAAATATGATGGAAAATAAAGGAATAGGAAATACATGAAGTTTCATGAAAAAATCTAATGTGTATGTTTTTGGAATCTCACTAAAGAAAGAGAGAATAAACAGGAGAGAAGCAATATTTAAATAAGTAATAGCTGATAATATTTCCAAATTGATGAAGGGCAAGAAACACTATTCACTGCAAGTAAAACAAATACACAAGAAAACATAAATTACTGAAAATAAGAGATTGCAAACATATACACACCCACACAAGAATTCCTAAAGCATTAAGAAAAAATATAACTGGGGCATTAACCTCAAACAGAAACTAAAACTGATAATTGATTTCTTGCCACGGTCATGGAAGTCAGAAGATAACGGAATGGCATATTTAAAATGGTGAAAAATCCAACTGTTAGAAGCCTATAACCAGAAAAAATAACCTTAAAAATAAATAAAAAGTAAAAATATTTTTAGGCAAACAAAAACTGAGTATTTTTAGCCCAAAAGAAATTCTGAGTCCTAGCCCAAAAGAAATTCTTACTAAATAAAGTTCGTCATGCACATGCAATACGATTCTCAGTGGAACACATAAAGGAAAGGAAGGATAAAGAGTAATCAAAAGGGTAAATGTGTTGGTAAATCAGAATAAATGACTGTAAGACAATTGTTATAATTTCTTTTGAAGTTTCATGAACAAAGCTGGTGATTACAATCACATAAAAAGTAGGAGGAGGGTAAATTGAGGAAACGTCTTAGAAGTTTCTTGTTTTCTCAAAGAAGTAGTCATGTAATAGAATAGATAATAGAATCTAGTCAAGAATCTATGATTAAATCTTTAGAATAGATATAAAAGAATAGAATTTATAACTTAAAAGCTAGTAGAAGATAGATTAATTAAAATGTTCAGTCAATAAATAAGAAGAGAAATAGGAGAGAAAAAGATAACAGAAGACGGGACCAGTAGTGAGATGGTAGAGAATTTCAAGTACATGAGTAACATCTTTCTCAATTTTATTAAAAAAACAATAAAAATACTACTGCATGTTGTTCATACTTTACATTGCTTACAACAGACACAATCTGTATATAATCACATATAAAATTTGAAAATAGATGCAAAAAGAAATGCAAACACAATACAAAAAAAGTTGATATATAACTGTTCTGATGCCAGACAAGGAAGTAAAGAGGATTTTCAGGACAGGCTTGTCTTTATTTCTTTCTTTCTGTTCTTTGGAATTGAATGAGGTGAGCCTGGAGTTTTGTTTCTCCTCTAGCACAGGCTTCCATGTTATAATAGTTCATCTCATGGCCAAAGTCTCTACTGTGCAAGAAGCACTATGATCTTAGTCTGCCATGAGTTCTTTATATACAGAGGTATATGAAATTAAGGAAATTCTACTTCTAATGTGCTCTGTGTATTGTTTAATTTTAAATGTCAGAAGCTATTTACTACTATTTTTCTCTCTTTGTATTTACTCTGTACCAATCCCATTTCTCATTATAAGAAAAATAGGTGCCCTCTTCAGATTCCAGGGGATTAGAATATCGAAATGATTAGGAGAAAAGCACAAATATATTTTAAATAATAGTACAGTTTACAGCATTTTCTACTCTGTGTATGATATTGATATCTAATGTTATTTCTTATCCATGATATGAAGTCTTATTAAAGGAAGCTTTTATGCTGTAAGAAAAAAAATCACTTAATTGTATCATTTCTTTCACTCTCAGACACCAAATACAGCAAAGGCTTTCTTTTTAGTCCAACCTCAACCTAGATTTGAAGAAGTCGATTTAATTGATTTTGACATGGTCAAACCATTGTGTCATTATGAACTTGGCAACTGTGAAAATTTAAGTTTCAACCCCTTTATTCTTTTACCAGAAAAATGCCTCTTCTGAAAGTGAAATCAACCCTCTCACTGTCTCTTACACACTCTCATACTTCAACCCTCATATGAACCATTAACAACAATAAAGTGGGGTTGGGTGAAAACACTCATAGCTTGAATGTAGACCGGGAAAGCCATGAAGCTGACTGTAGAGATAGCCCTTTACATCTACTAAGTGGCATTCGCATGTGAGTATCACTTGTTATGTCCCGTGTACAATTGGCCATTCATGTGGGGCATTGGGCAAGACTGCAGATCGCCTAGACCTAAGTTGACTTACTTGCAATATTTGAGGATTGTTATAATACTAACACTTTTGTAGTAAAGGATAAAAATACAGTGTTTATAAAATAATTTCCTAATGTTGAAGTACATTTATTTTTGGTGTAATGATTCATGAATAATGAATTTGGTTTTGGGTGAAAAAAGTAAATGAATTGGGCTTTTACTACACATTCTAATAATCTTCCACTTCCTAATTTCCTCCCCTTTCAAACATTGAAGCTACCTTATTAACAAAAACAAATGTAAACTCCTAATCTTCCCACCCCCTAAAAAAATGTAACTTAAAATACGCAACCAGTATACAGAAAGATGGATATGAAGAATATATGCCTAATACCTCCCTGCTTTCTCTGTTTAATGTTAACTATGAGTTGTATACAATAAAAGGCATTTTGCATGCATTATATTACTTAATCCTTGCAGAACTTGACAGGTGAAATATAAAATACCCATTTTTAGAGGTGGAGTAAATTATGGCTCCAATATTTAAATAATGACCAAGACACTCAACTCTTTCAAACCCATGTGTGTGAGATGATCATTTCCTCCTCATCTATTTTTCTCTTTTAGTAGTATAACTCCTGGTTTTAGTTGGGCACAAGGCTGCCCAATTTAAAGAGTACATTTTCCAGCTTGTCTTGTTACTAAGATTGGTGTACGAATGTCAACAAAAGAGTCATGTGCAACTACACTGTAGCTCACTTTATGAGAAATGACATCTACTTTTGCCCTTCTTCCTTCTTACTGCCTGAAATATGGAAATTATGGCTATAGTTTAAATTATGATTATATTCATAATGATCATGTAAACATCACAAAAATGTGACATTGCATGGGGGAAAAAAGGCAGGCTGACAAAAATATCATATTTTTCTGAGTTTGGCTGCACTTATACCTTCTCAGTGTATTAACACTGGGGTTTTTAGAATGCATTTTTTATTGAAGTAGATTTGCTATACAATATTATATTCATTTCAAGTATGCAACATAGTCATATATATTGTTAAATCCTTATCCCAGCTAGTGTAGTTACTTATCTCTCCACACAGAAAGATGTTACAGAGCTATCGACTATATTCTCTATGCTGTACCTTCATCTCCAGGATTAATTTATATTATGATTGGGGGTTTGTGCCTCTTTATCCCCTTCACCTATTTCACCCATCCACCCCAACCTCTCCCCCATGGTAACCACAAGTCACTTCTCAGTGTCTATGAGTCTACTGCTTTTTGTTCATTTTGTCTTGCTTTGTTTTTAGATTCCACATGTAAGTGAAATCATATGGTATTTGTTTTTCTCTACCTGGCTTACATCACTTAGTCTAATACCCTCTAAGTCCATCTATGTTGCCACAGATTTCATTCTTTTTTTATGGAAGAATAATATTCCATTTCATATATGTACCACTTATTCTTTATCCATTCATCTATTGATGGGCACTTTGGTTGCTTCCATATCTTTGCTATGGTAAATAATGTGGCAATAAACATAAGGGTGCATATATTTTTTTTGAATCAGAGATTTTATTTTCTGCAACTAAACTGCTAGAAGTGGAATTACTAGGTTATATGGTATTGCTACTTTTTGTCTTTGGAGGAATCTACATACTACTTCCCATAGTGGTTGCATCAATATTCATTCCCACCAACAGTGTGGGAGGGTTCCCATTTCTCCATATCCTAGCCAATACTTGTTATGTCTTGTTTTTTTGGATAGATAACACTGGGTTTTTTCACACTGATAAGAAATTTCTATTTACTAGTAACATTAAAATATGTCTAGTTAAGCCTATGGAAAGAAAATAATTGGAGGATTCTAGGTGCAAAAACTTTTGGAATTATTGCCTTAATGCTGACTGTGTGCTAATAATATTTATGGAAGATCTGTCTGATTTGCTTGATCCTTCTGTGAAATAAGTCTCCCCAAAAATAAATGTCACTATGAGAATATTCCCTCTATGTTTAACAGTGGAATAGAAATGAAAGCCAATATAATTTTATTCTGCTAAGAAGTAGTAACAAATAACAGTAGGTTTATGTTTATATATCTTTAAAATATTGTTAACCCACACAGAACATATGAGCAATTTGGTCATCTTTACTAAGTAATGGTTTTAAGTATCTTTAACAATTTATTGGCACTAATCAAACCATAATGTGACAGTGTTTAATCTCTTCTATGTATCCACAGTTTTGGTGAAACATGTTTTTTTTTATTGTGGTTTGAGGAGCTCTGTTTTTACAGAAAAAAAACAGAAAGGAATTTTAAGTAATTTACCCAAAAAAAGAGCATATTTAAAAGAAAACAATAAACAAAACACACCTTAGAGGACATCAATTAAAAGGAGAACAGAGGAAGTGAGGGATAAAATACACAAGGGTACATAAGCTAAAGAGAAGTCACAAATTCTGGGCTTCCTTATAACTAAAGCGATTACGAAAACATTGAGTTATATACACCATTTAATAAATCATCTCTTTTTTCTACACATAATTTCTTAGCCAATTTATATTTAATTAAATTACCATAAAGTTAGGCTTCCTAACAAACTGGAATGCATTTTTAAAATGGGCAAAAATCCTAAAAGAAAAATTGCTGTTTACAACACTTATGGAAATTATATGACAAGTTTAGTTTTGATGATTTGGACATATGTTTTAAGATACGCCAAATAAAAATAATCCATTCATAATATGACAACAAAGTTAGAAAAATAGTTTTGATGAAAGCAGAAGATGAGCAGATAAAATCTTTTGTCTGCAATTTCAATTTCAATTTAAGTAAACAAAGTGAAGATATAGTACTTAACAAATTTAGCCCAAATCCATAGAGAATAAGCAATATAAGAAGGTCCCTCACGCTGAACTAGTCAGTCTTTGGATCATGGTAACACATTGAAAGGAATATGAACAAAAAAAGCTTTCAGAGAGAATAGGACTGAAAGCTGACCCAAGGAAACCTTTGTCACATTCCATTTCTGATCCATCAGGAAAAGCAGTTGGCTCTACTTTGAAAACGTGTCTAGAATCTGACCAGTTCTTACCCTCCTCCAGTATCACCATTCTGCTTCAAGTCATCATCACCTCATACCTGAACTATCTTAACAGCCTGCTCACTGGTCTCTCTGCTTTCATATTTGTCCCCCTAAGGGTTATCCTTAACACAGAGACATCTTTTTAAACCTTAAGTAGATCATGTCACTCTTCTGAATAAAAACCTCTAATAACAGCCCATTTTACTTTAGTAAAAGCTATAACCCTTAAAATGCCCTGGAAGACACCCTGTGATTTAAGACCTCTCTGACTTCATTTACTACGCTAATCCTTCCTTACTGGGCTCCAGGCACACTGGCCTCCTGGCAGGCACCCCCTTGCCCTTGTGCCTTTGTCTGGCTGCACCCCTACAGTGCAGCTGATGTCCTTCTCCTCTAAGTCTTTTGCAAATCTTACCTTCTGATGGGGATGCTCTGAACAAGCTGTTTAAAATTGCAACCTATCTTTTCCCTTCTGTAATTCTGGATCCCCCTACGCTGCATCTTTTTTGCTTTCAAAGCTATACTTAAGTACAATTGAAAAAATAACCACGAGTATTAAAATGTGCAATTGGATAGGCTTTGACAAATTTACACACCTATGAAACTATTACCACAACAAGAAAATGAGCATACCCTCAATACCAGTCTTTGTACCCACTGGGTAATCCTCACTCCTGCTCCACCTCACCCTACAAACCCATCCATAAGCAACCACTGATTTACTTTCTATCCCTATACATTAGTTTGAATTATCTAGAATTTTATATTAATGGAATCATATTGTATGTATCTTTATTGTCTGGCTCCTTTCATTGACAATGTTTGACTTTCACTATGTTGGTGTACATCAGTAGTTCACTCTTTTTTATTGATGAATAGTGTTCCTTGAATGGGTATATATCACTGTATATTTACATAAAAATTTAAATTATCTCCAGTTTTGGCCTATTACAAATAGAGCTACTTTGAAGATTTGTGTGCTAGGATTTTTATGAACATATGTTTTCATTTCCTTTGGAAGTAGGATGGTGGGATCATAAAGCAGATCTATGTTTAACATTTTAGGAAGCTGCTGAACATTTTTTTCAGAATGGTTGTTATCATTCTGCATTACCACTGGCCGTGTATGGCAGTTCTAGTTTCTTCACAACTTTACAAACACTTGGCATATTTTAATCTTTTCATGTGCTTATTTGCCATCTGTGTATTTTTCTTGAAATCTCTTGCCAATTTTTTTTATTAGGAGGTTTCTTACAATTGAGTTTTGAAGGTCCTTTATAGGTTCTATATATTATTTCTTTACCAGATAGGTGAACTCCAAATATATTCTACCTGTAGCTTGTCTTTTTACTCTTTTATCTGTGTCTTTCAAACAGTGTAAGCTTTAGTTTTGATGAAGTCCAACTTACCATTTATTTTCTTTGACTAGATTGTGCTTTTCTTGTCATACTTAAGAATTCTTTGCCTAACCCAAGTTAAAGATTTTCCCTTTCATTTTCTTCTAAAAGTTTTATGGGCTTACACTTAGGTTCATCCATTTTGACTTAATTTTTGTATATGGCATGAGGCATGGATTGAAGCTTGAAGTTTTTTTTTTTTTGTTAAGGATATTCAATTGTTTCAGCATAGTTTATTGAAAAGAGGCTATACTTTTTTCCCACTCAGTTGCCTTTGCCTCACTGTTGAAAAAAAACTGTCTATATGTGATTCTATTTCTGGACTCTATTAGGTTTGATGGATCTTTCTGTCTCGAGGACAATAGCACATTATCTTGATTACTGCAGCTTTCTAATAAGCCCTGAAATCAGGCAGTATTATTCCTCTAATTTTTTCCTTGCTCTTTCTGTTTGTTTTGGCTGTTTTTGGTCCTTTGCATTTCCATGTGAATTTTAAAATCAGCTTTTAAATGTCCTCAGAAAAGCCTGCAGAGATTTTGATTGGGATTGTACTAATTTTATGGATCAATTTGGAAGAACTGACATTTTAATCTATTTTTCAGGTCTTTTTTCATTTCTTTCAGCAATGTTCTCTAACATTTTAATGTACAGTTCTTTCATATATTTGTTGGATTTATCCCTCAGGCTTTCATAATTTTTACACAATTTGAATGGTATCAATTTTCATAAATTTGAATTTCTGATTGTTCCCTGCTAATACACATATACTTGACCTTAGCATATTGATCAGGTATTTCATGCCCTAGTGAAACTCAATAGCTTTGTTGTTGGTTCCATCAAGTTTTCTACAAAAATGATCATGTCATCTGCCAATGCACGCAGTTTTACTCCCTCCTGTCCACTATGGCTGCTCTGTTTCACTCCCTTGTCTCATTGTACTGGTTGGCACCTCCAGTGAAATGTAGAAGAGAAGAGTGGGAGTGGCATCCATGTCTTATTCCCAATCATAGAGGCAAGCAATCCATCTTTCATATTTAGTGTGATAGCTGTGGGTTTTCTTAAGGTGTGTTGACTTTCATTTTAATAATTTTGTCTACCTTAGTCCTCACTATTTGTCTCTGAGCAGTTACAGGCTTATTATTCTGTGCCAAGTATTGTGCTGGGTGCTTGTAAGTATCATTAAGTGGACATGACAATTTTGTCAAGATACATTTTCACCATTTTACAAGCGAGGAAGCCCCAAAGAGAGGACATGACAAATGCAAAGTTACATTGTTTTACTATTTTGTACAACAAAATTTGTTGTAATACATTGTTGTATCAGTCTGAATAATACCACATAGTATTGGATAGTAATCTCTACAGTAACCTCGAGGATAAGATAGGATATACAGGTGCAGGCTCTACAGCATATAGCAGATTCCTCTTCTTGAGACACTCATGAGCTAATAAATGAATCTGAGCCTTGCCCTGTCAACTATTCCTCATTGCCTCCTAAGTTTGCTTGGGGAACTGGAACACCACACTTACTAGAATGACGTGTAACAATATGAGTAAAGAAATGCTGAACGAGGGCTTGAGTTTTGCTCCACTGAGGAAAATATATAAATTTCAGTACTTTGGTTTTTAACCATTTACTACTTTATGGGCCCTTTTCTTTTGTCCTAGTTCTCATCTGAGTTTCAAATGGGAAAATATATTTGATCAAAACTTGGAATAAGTACATTGTTGCTGTGCTTGCTTTCTCATTCTGTTTTCTAAAATAGTTATTTATGGAATTATAATAGAACAAGAAAAACACCCCCTGGGGTAAATATTATCAAAAGTCTGAGGATTCTCACTCTCACTTTTGAAATAGCTACACTACTCTTCATGCTTATCTCTCCTTTTATACAATGTATTGTTTCTGCAATCTTAAAAGACTAAAACTGCAACTTTCTAAAAATTTCTATCAAACACATACAGAAGCTGGACTCCTTTGTCCCTCCTCTCTAGAAGTACTTCACAGTTTTCTTCATTTGAGTAGTTGGCTGATGCAATGAGCTTTCTGTCAGTTTGAAATTATAAGGCCTCAGAGGAGATGGTTGTGTTTTTTAAATAGGGTTTAAATCAAGATCATGCAGCTGCTATTCAGCAAACAAGAGATGTGTGTCCTAATAATCAACCAGCATAATGTTCTGCTGGGTAATGCTACTGGGGTGATGCCAAGTTGATTATGGATATTGCATAACAAATTCCAACCAACATTTAACTCACAGGCTTTATCTGCAGAAGCTACTACAAAGGCTTGCTGGCCTGAAACTTTTCCACTATTTTCTCTATCCAACTTTGCTCCTTTTCTTGGTTCCTCTTTCTTGGCAATAGAACATTGCTAGTATTTCTGAAATATTTTTTAATCTTTATGTTCAGGACATCTCTGCTTCTATTAATACAAAATAATGAAATTATGTTTTAAGACTTCCAATGATTAATAGCCATCTCATCCCAAATCATCCAGATTGATGTTCTTAGAGAAATAAATCCATCAGGTTATTTTATAAAAAGTATTTAGTGGCTTTCCATGCCCTACTTCAGTTAAAAACTTTATTGTTTGGTGTTCTTAAAAAATCTCTCCCAATTTAACGATCAAGTTTTCTAGTCCAGTTTCTGCCTATATCCACTTCTATCCTTTGGACACCTTTACAACCACAACAGACTATAAAATAACAAACTATTTTTTTATATGCTACCCGGAAAAGTCTGTATCCTCCTTCACCACCAGGAAATCCCTACCACCCTTTAAGGATCAATGTCAGTATTATCTAATTTGTGAAGCTCTTATTATTATTTCCTTCCTCCTAATAATTATTCAAGATTATTTACTTTGTATAGTGAATAAACCTGTGTTTTGGGACATGAAAAATTCCCATCAGTTTAACTTTATGTAATTTTTGGCAAATTGTTTAATCTCTCTGAGACTTATTCTGGCTTACTGTAAAAAATAGAATATTGTTGTAAGATTTAGATTCTTGTTGCTCAAGGTGTTATATGAGAAGCAGCAACATTGTCAACATTGGGAAGTTGTTAGAAATTCAGCATCTCAGGCTCCACTTGAAAGCTATTGAATCACAGTTTGATATTTTAACACAATCTCCAGATGATATGCATGCAACACAATCTCCAGATGATGATGATATGATTCATTAAAATCAGAGAAGTTCTGACATACAGTAACTGCATCAAGCATTGTCCTCTCCAACCAGAACGTACATTCAGTAAATACTAGCTTCTCTTCCCACTAAACTGTTCATCTATAATATTTTGAATATTATATTCATTTACAACAATTCTTTATTTAGTTGTGTTTCTCATCTATTAGATTGCCAGCTTCTTAGTAGTAGAGACCTCTGCATCCCAAACACTTGGCTGTATTCTGGTATACAGTGGACATTCAATAAATGTTTATTGATAGGGTGACTAATGTGCAATATTTAGAAATGAATAATGAAGAATGGAATTTCTAAACACTGAAATTCTAAACATCACACTAAAGAATTCTAGTTCATTAAGGTAATGGTAATATGCAATCTTTGGAGAATGTACACAAGTTCAGTTGTTGATCCACTTTAGAAATCATTCATCTATGAAAATGAATAAAATTTTATTCACTGGTGTGTTTATGAGTCTCACAATCTAATAAATTTAATTAAAGAATTTCACATTTAATTAAAGAATTAATTACATTACTCTATATTGAACAAATATAACTGCTACAGAGGATTAAAAAGAGAAATGAGAATAAGGGGCAAAACTCATCATGTATATTAGAAAGTTGCCATGATTTTGGAAGATTCAGATGTATATCAGCTGGGACCCCAGCAACTCAGATTGGCTTGAATAGAGCATATTCTTTCTGACAAACAATGAGATAGCAAAGGACACAGTGACTTCAAGATAATAACCTCAGAAAAAATTTGGATAGTTGTTGGTACCAAAGACATAATGAATTAGTAACAGAAACACAGTGAATGACCTTACCCCTCCAATGACCAAAGAATTCATACTGGGTAAATAGGTATATGATATGGATTTTCACTATGGCATTATCTTCAGAAAATTCTTCAGCTCCCCACAGAAGTAAACTTGCAATTCACTCCACGTATTTAAACATATTTTTAAACTGTATCAGTGGACATAACTCAGGTTCATATTATATTTCACAGCTCTGCAGCTATTTTGTGTTTTTAGGTATATTTATGGTATACACAATCACCGATTATTTGAGCAGGAAGAGAAATTGTTCTGCCCTTGATAATCCCAGAAAGGGAATGAATCCCAATAGCGACTTAGTTGTAATGCAGAAATTTGACCAAACTCACACTCTAGTGCAGCATCCTGACGTTGGATTTCATTCTAAAAAGCTACACATGGTAGAAATAAAACAAAATAATTTATGTAGAGGTTTTTGATAAATTGTAAAGTTTTATGCAAGTGTAAGTGTGGCTGTAATATTCGGTTTGTAAAAGTGGAATGAGCAGTTCCCTGCTATGATTTGGAAAGTTGCTCCCAATGCCTGTATTCTGAAATCCTTGTGATATTTCAACAATCACTGAAAAACAGCTGTTTAAATATGACTGATGATACTTTCAGCGGTTAGCTGATAGGCTCAGGGATGTGTTCCCATATAGATGACTATCAGAGAAGAAAGCCTATTCAGAGGAGAGAAGGTAGGAGAGAACCAGAGTAACAAAAACAGACAAGAGGTGGATGTGTTTAACTTTGCCCCATTCACAGTGAAGCAACATTGCCTAGAGTTTGTCCCTGGGTAAAACTGTTTCTAAAATAAAAAAAAGATGTAAACAATTCATAAAAAAATCCTACTTGCCTTGATGAAATGACAGAAAGATACAAGCAGAGATATATGAAATAAGATCAGTTCATCAGGACATAAAGATAAGGTTTTTTTATTTATCCTCCAGGCAACCTGTGGATGATATTTTTCTGTGTGCTGTCATTCATAATTCTTTCTCAACTTATCTCCCTGGTCTACAAATGCTTGTCTTTTCCTCTTTACTATGAATAATTCCCACTGGGAGATTTCATTCTGAGGAGGGCTACCATTTATTTGGTAAAATAAATAAAATGATTAAAAATTAATGATATTCTCAAAGATTTATTTCTTCTGTGTGGAGAGTCATTCTTCATTCAAAACATATTTATTCAAGTTCCTGTGCAGGAACTATACCAGAATCTGGGAGTGAAAAATCAATGCTACCTGCCTTGAGTATCACATAATCTAACTGAAATACTCTTTCCCAGGTATCTGCATGGCTCTTTGTTCTCAGCATGGCCTTCAGGTAGTTACTCAAACACAAATTTCTCAGTAAGGGCTTTCTTTTCCCCTCAGGTAAAATTTCAACTATCTGCCTACAAACCTAATGCCTTCTCTGGCTTTTTTTCTTCCCTCAGCAATTATTACCAGCTACTCTACTTTCCTTACTTTCTTATTATCTCTCTCACTCGGATATAAGATCCATAAAAGAGGTATTTGTCTTTTTTCTTATTAGTTCTATAATCCAGGCACTTACAGTAATACCTAACCCATAACTGGTTTTGAATAAATACATGCTGAGCAATGGAAGGACGGTAGAGCTCTCGTACATTCTGTATCTACATGCCAAACGACTTGTTTTTTTCTGGCTGTGAGAATGTGGTTCACTCTTCAGTTGACCATCTAAGAGGTATTTTAAAAAGTATCAATGTTTATTTGCAATTCTAGGGAGGAGATTCTGTGCCATTTTAGTCCTGGAGTTTACTGAGCAACCAGAATAATGAAAATGAGATGGCAGAATAAATGTGTGCAGGGAGGATAACTGAAATCCTTATTTTTCTGAAAGAGAGTGAGGGACAAAGCAGATCGTATTTCCTATGCAGTAGACAGTATTAGCCTCTTAAAGTAGTAGACAAATTGGCTCAGGGAGCTGGCTTTGGAAAATTGAGCAAAAGACTATGATATAAAAATCAGAGAAAATCTGACCTACTTGGCTCCTTGCCACTGATGTCATGTAATCTCTACAACTGTTACTATCTCAATCCATCCACAACCTCAACTTTTCCCTGGGCTTTGGAAATGACCCACACAGGGAGCTAGAGAATGCAAGAATGATGCTTCTCAGCATTGAATCATTTTAACCCCTAGTCTCAGTGATATCTAAAAACTCGTCTAGTATTATGGGTCATTTTTTAATTCATTTGGACTAATACTTCTATTCCTACTTCTTGGTGCCTAACTCCCCCTTTTATGTATTTTAGTTTTTTCTTGCTACCTGTTCAAGCAGCCTATTGTGGGGTGCTCTGTGCCCATTTTAAAACCTGCCCCTACAATTTCATTACAGTATATTTGAAAATATAGTTAAAACAGATATTTTTCTAGTAAAAGAGATATCCAAAATAGCCTTAAGAAAGAGTAAATTTCAATAGACTAATACATCTTAAGCAAAATGAAAGTAGAGCTAAAATTCTAACCCCTCTCAGGAGTTCCAAGCATAGACATTTTAAGAGTAATTGTGATAGGCAACCTTTAAGATTTCTCCTCTTACCCCAGTGATTCTTGCCATTGGGAATTCACACATTTGTGTAGTGCCTGCTCTCACTGAATAGGGCTGACTTGTGCAACCATAAGATGTTGTGGAAATGATGTGGCCTCTTTCCAATAGCCAGCAACAAAATTGCCATCCATGTTAGTGAGGTATGTTGGAAAGATCTTACTGCCCCTATCCTTCTGATGACTTGAGCCCCAGCCAACAACTTGACTATATGAAAGACTGCAAGCCAGAATAACCCATCTGAGCCATTCCTGAACTCCTGACGCAAAGCTACTATGTAATGTAATAAATATATATGGTTGGTTTTAGGCCACTAAATATTAGAGTAATTTTTTTATTGAAGTATCATTGATATGCAATCTTATATTGGATTCAAATATACAACACAGTTGTTATCTTGATTAAAGTTGATGGTATGTTTCACCAGTGTATACATATGTCAAAACTAATGAAGTGTATATTCTAAATATGTGAAGTTTGTTATATGTACCTTTTACCTAAATAAAGGTGTTAAAAATATTAGAGTAATTTTTATCATATCAATAGAGACTACAATTATGTCCCACCCATTTTCAAAGAATATAATATGTTTCTGGTGGCATTCCTTATACTTTGTATTTGATCCTCACAACAACTTTTTATAAAATCATGTAAGATATTCCAGCAGTTTTTTAAACAAAATTAATTAAAAGCCCAAAGACATAAGATGATTTACTCAAGGTTGTTGTGTGTAAATATGCAAAATTCCCAGAATCCCTTGCCTGGCTTTAGTGCATCTGCATATCAGTAGGTGTTTCCAAGGGGTAGAGAGTGGTAGCCACCTCCATATCAATAGGTAATTACAAGGCGAGCAAGGGCTTATCTGGACCAGAGAGTTTGGGTGGGGCCTCTTCTGCACTCTGGTCACGAGAGACACAGGTGAGCAGAAGTGGACTGCTGGTAAGAAATAAATGGGTTTCTCCCACTTTACTTATCCCTCTGACTGATTTCAGTTTTAAAGGTATTTTGCCCCAGGATATTCAATCCTGGAGTTGCAGTTACACAATCAGAATGGTAAATTTGGCTTGATGCAGGTCTAATCATTCCTATGGACTTTCTACCTGTTTCTACAAACCATGTGCCTCTTCAGTATGATGTCAAAGTTTCAGTTTTTTTTTTTTTTGAGAGGGCATCTCTCATATTTATTGATCAAATGGTTGTTAACAACAATAAAATTCTGTATAGGGGAGTCAATGCTCAATGCACAATCATTAATCCATCTTAAGCCTAATTCTCGTCAGTCTCCAATCTTCTGAAGCATAACAAACAAGTTCTTACATGGTGAACGAATTCTTACATAGTGAATAAGTTCTTACATGGTGAACAGTACAAGGGCATTCATCACAGAAACTTTCGGTTTTGATCATGCATTATGAACTATAAACAATCAGGTCAAATATGAATATTCGTTTGATTTTTATACTTGATTTATATGTGGATCCCACATTTCTCCCTTTATTATTATTATTATTTTTATTTTTAATAAAATGCTGAAGTGGTAGGTAGATGCAAGATAAAGATAGAAAACAGTTTAGTGTTGTAAGAGAGCAATATTAGATGATCAGATGTGTGTGTGTGCCTTTAGACTATGTGTTAATCTGAGCTAGACAAAGGCAATAAAACATCCACAGATGCAGAAGATTTCTCTCAAAACAGAGGGGGTGAGGTTCTAAGCTTCACCACTGTTGATCCCCAATTTCTCACCTGATGGCCCCCTTGCAACTGTGCCTGTCTTAGGTTGTTCCTCCCTTGAGGAATCTTACCCGTCTTTGGCTAACCAGTCATCTTCTGGGGCCATACAGGGAGATGTAAAGTTAGTAAGTGAGAGAGAAGCCATATTGTTTGAAAAGGTTAGCTTTTTACTTCTTTTCAGATTTATGCCCTGTGGCTTCTATGCCCAGCATTTGTCTTGAGGTATCTTTACCACTTGGAGAAATTATGATACTCGGTAAATTCGGTATGAGGCACGAATTCTATTTAAGGGTTGTAATTAGGAAGGAAAAAGAAAAGCTATAGAGGTAGCAGATGGAAGAAAACATGGGAGGATTGATTATTTCTTTGACATATCTTCTTGTAGAGTAACTTAAGCATGTATAGGTTTTAAACTACTAACTAAACTGCGCAAACATATTAACATAATAGGAATACAGTTACATAAACAAAGCAGATCTATAATTACCAGAAATCAGACAAATTAAAGCAACCCATTTCTGGGCACTGTTCACATCCCATATGTTCTTTTAACCATAGATAGTCTGTAGTCGTAAGATTTTGGAGCACTACAACTTGCACTTCTCCTAATTCTTGGTTGAGTTCCAACAGTATAGATCCAGTCAAATTTGTTGTTTTACTGTATGCACAGGCCAGCTTAGATATCTCCTTCTTCATTCCAATGGCAAGTCCAGGAAATGGTGGGATGGATGCAGCTACAACTGCAGCATTGCCTGGATCTTTGTGGAGGTTTTTTGATGATCATCTTCTGGTATGAGTCTTCCAGAGAGTGCTGATGTTGGAAGTTCTTCTTCATATCGTATCTTAGTTCATTTTCTGGGTAGCCAAATTAGGCTTTGATCTTCTGTATAAAAACAAACAGACCCTTTGCCCACACTTTGATATGCCCTTTATACCATTGTGTAGAAGTCATTGGAGGTCACCACACAGGAACTGTTTTTTTTTTTAATTAAGAGAAAGGAATATTATCAGAAAAGTGTACCTCCATAGCCGATAATCTGAGACCTTTTAAGTGATCAAAATTAAGGAGATTTAAAGCATGCGTTAATCTTTGATTAACCATTAGTTTTATCCTATCAAGGAGTAATCCCCCTTCTCTTTCTTTCTTTTTTTTAATCTTAATCTATACTTACATGAAGAATACTATGTTTACTAGGCTCTCCCCTATACCAGGACCCCCTATAAACCACATTACAGTCACTGTCCATCAGCATAGCAAAATGTTGTAGAATCACTACTTGTCCTCTCTGTGTTGTACAGCCCTCCCCTTTCTCCCTCCCCTCCCCATGCATGCTAATCTTAATACCCCCTTTCTTCATCCCCCCCTTATCCCTCCCTGCCCACCCATCCTCCTCAGTCCCTTTCCCTTTGGTACCTGTTAGTCCATTTTTGGGTTCCGTAATTCCGCTGCTGTTTTGTTCCTTCAGTTTTTCCTTTGTTCTCATACTACTCAGATGAGTGAAATCATTTGGTATTTCTCTTTCTCCACTTGGCTTATTTCACTGAGCATAATACCCTCCAGCTCCATCCATGTTGCTGCAAATGGGAAGATTTTCCCTCTTCTTATGGCTGAGTAGTATTCCATTGTGTATATGTACCACATCTTCTTTATCCATTCATCTACCGATGGACATTTAGGTTGCTTCCAATTCTTGGCTATTGTAAATAGTGCTGTGATAAACATAGGGGTGCATCTGTCTTTCTCAAACTTGATTGCTGAATTCTTAGGGTAAATTCCTAGGAGTGGAATTCCTGGGTCAAATGGTAGGTCTGTTTTGAGCATTTTGATGAACCTCCATACTGCTTTCCACAAAGGTTGAACTAATTTACATTCCCACCTGCAGTGTAGGAGGATTCCCATTTCTCCACAGCCTCGCCAACATTTGTTGTTGTTTGTCTTTTAGATGGCAGCCATCCTTACTGGTGTGAGGTGATACCTCATTGTAGGTTTAATTTGCATTTCTCTGATAATTAGCGATGTGGAGCATCTTTTCATGTGTCTGTTGGCCATCTGTATTTCTTTTTTGGAGAACTGTCTGTTCAGTTCCTCTGCCCATTTTTTAATTGGGTTATTTGATTTTTGTTTGTTGAGGCGTGTGAGCTCTTTATATATTCTGGACGTCAAGCCTTTATCGGATCTGTCATTTTCAAATATATTCTCCCATACTGTAGGGTTCCTTTTTGTTCTATTGATGGTGTCTTTTGCTGTACAGAAGCTTTTCAGCTTAATGTAGTCCCACTTGCTCATTTTTGCTGTTGTTTTCCTTGCCCGGGGAGATATGTTCAAGAAGAGGTCACTCATGTTTATGTCTAAGAGGTTTTTGCCTATGTTTTTCTCCAAGAGTTTAATGGTTACATGACTTACATTCACATCTTTGATCCATTTTGAGTTTACTTTTGTATATGGGGTTAGACAATGGTCCAGTTTCATTCTCCTACATGTAGCTGTCCAGTTTTGCCAACACCATCTGTTGAAGAGACTGTCATTCTGCCATTGTATGTCCATGGCTCCTTTATCAAATATTAATTGACCATATATGTCTGGGTTAATTTTTGGAGTCTCTAATCTGTTCCACTGGTCTGTGGCTCTGTTCTTGTGCCAGTACCAAATTGTCTTGATTACTATGGCTTTGTAGTAGAGCTTGAAGTTGGGGAGTGAGATCCCCCCTACTTTATTCTTCTTTCTCAGGATTGCTTTGGCTATTCGGGGTCTTTGGTGTTTCCATATGAATTTTTGAATTATTTGTTCCAGTTCATTGAAGAATGTTGCTGGTAATTTGATAGGAATTGCATCAAATCTGTATATTGCTTTGGGCAGGATGGCCATTTTGACGATATTAATTCTTCCTAGCCATGAGCATGGGATGAGTTTCCATTTGTTAGTGTCCCCTTTAATTTCTCTTAAGAGTGACTTGTAGTTTTCAGCGTATAGGTCTTTCACTTCTTTGGTTAGGTTTAGTCCTAGGTATTTTATTCTTTTTGATGCAGTTGTGAATGGAATTGTTTTCCTGATTTCTCTTTCTATTGGTTCATTGTTAGTGTATAGGAAAGCTACAGATTTCTGTGTATTAATTTTGTATCCTGCAACTTTGCTGTATTCCAATATCAGTTCTAGTAGTTTTGGAGTGGAGTCTTTAGGGTTTTTTATGTACAATATCATATCATCTGCAAATAGTGACAGTTTAACTTCTTCTTTACCAATCTGGATTCCTTGTATTTCTTTGTTTTGTCTGATTGCCGTGGCTAGGACCTCCAGTACTATGTTAAATAACAGTGGGGAGAGTGGGCATCCCTGTCTAGTTCCCGATCTCAGAGGAAATGCTTTCGGCCTCTCGCTGTTCAGTGTAATGTTGGCTGTGGGTTTATCATATATGGCCTCTTTTATGTTGGGGTACTTGCCCTCTATTCCCATTTTGCTGAGAGTTTTTATCATGAATGGATGTTGAATTTTGTCAAATGCTTTTTCAGCATCTATGGAGATGATCATGTGGTTTTTGTCTTTCTTTTTGTTGATGTGGTAGATGATGTTCATGGATTTTCGAATGTTGTACCATCCTTGCATCCCTGGGATGAATCCCACTTGGTCATGGTGTATGATCCTTTTGATATACTGTTGAATTCTGTTTGCTAATATTTTATTGAGTATTTTTGCATCTACATTCATCAGGGATATTGGTCTGTAATTTTCTTTTTTGGTGGGGTCTTTGCCTGGTTTTGGTATTACGGTGATGTTGGCTTCATAGAATGAGTTTGGGAGTATTCCCTCCTCTTCTATTTTTTGGAACACTTTAAGGAGAATGGGTATTATGTCTTCTCTGTGTGTCTGATAAAATTCTGAGGTAAATCCATCTGGCCCCAGGGTTTTGTTGTTGGGTAGTTTTTTGATTACTGTTTCAATATCTTTGCTCGTAATTGGTTTGTTTAACTTTTGTGTTTCTTCCTTGGTCAGTCTTGGGAGGTTGTATTTTTCTAGGAAGTTGTCCATTTCTTCTAGGTTTTCCAGCTTGTTGGCATGTAGGTTTTCATAGTTGTCTTTAATAATTCTTTGTATTTCTGTGGAGTCTGTTGTGATTGTTCCGTTCTCATTTCTGATTCTATTGATTTGTGTTGGTTCTCTTTTTCTCTTAATAAGTTAGGCTAGAGGCTTATCTATTTTGTTTATTTTCTCAGAGAACCAGCTCTTGGTTTCATTGATTTTTGCAATTGTTTTATTCTTCTCAATTTTGTTTATTTCTTCTCTGATCTTTATTATGTCCCTCCTTCTGCTGACTTTAGGCCTCATTTGCTCTTCTTTTTCCAGTTTCGATAATTGTGATGTTGACTATTCATTTGGGATTGTGCTTCCTTCTTCAAGTGTGCCTGGATCGCTATATACTTTCCTCTTAAGACTGCTTTTGCTGCATTCCACAGAAGTTGGGGCTTTGTGTTGTTGTTGTCATTTGTTTCTATATATTCCTTGATCTCTATTTTGATTTATTCATTGATCCATTGATTATTTAGAAGCATGTTGTTAAGCCTCCATGTGTTTGTGAGCCTTTTTGTTTTCTTTGCAGAATTTATTTCTAGTTTTTTATCTTTGTGGTCTGAAAAATTGGTTGGTAGAATTTCAATATTTTGGAATTTACTGAGGCTCTTTTTGTGAGCTAGTATGTGGTCTATTCCGGAGAATGTTCCATGTGCACTTGAGAAGAATGTATATCCTGTTGCTTTTGGATGTAGAGTTCTATAGATGTCTATTAGGTCCATCTGTTCTAGTGTGTTGTTCAGTGCCTGTGTGTCCTTACTTATTTTCTGCCCAGTGGATCTATCCTTTGGCATGAGTGGTGTGTTGAAGTCTCCTAAAATGAATGCATTGCAGTCTATTTCCCTCTTTAGTTCTGTTAGTATTTGTTTCACATATGCTGGTGCTCCTGTGTTGGGTGCATATATATTTAGAATGGTTATATCCTCTTGTTGGACTGAGCCCTTTATCATTATGTAGTGTCCTTCTTTATCTCTTGTTACTTTCTTTGTTTCGAAGTCTATTTTGTCTGATATTTGTACTGCAACCCTTGCTTTCTTCTCGCTGTTGTTTCCCTGAAATATGTTTTTCCATCCCTTGACTTTTAGTCTGTGCTTGTCTTTGGGTTTGAGGTGAGTTTCTTCTAAGCAGCAAATAGATGGGTCTTGCTTTTTTATCCATTCTATTACTCTGTGTCTTTTGATTGGTGCATTAAGTCTATTTACATTTAGGGTGACTATTGAGAGATATGTACTTATTGCCATTGCAGGCTTTAGATTCATGGTTACCAAAGGTTCAAGGTTAGCTTCTTTAGTATCTTACTGCCTAACTTAGCTCACTTATTGAGCTGTTATATACACTGTCTGGAGATTCTTTTCTTCTCTCCCTTCTTATTCCTCCTCCTCCATTCTTCATATGTTGTGTGTTTTGTTCTGTGCTCTTTTTAGGAGTGCTCCCATCTAGAGCAGTCCCTGTAAGATGCCCTGTAGAGGTGGTTTGTGGGAAGCAAATTCCCTCAGCTTTTGCTTGTCTGGGAATTGTTTAATCCCGCCATCATATTGAAATTATAGTCGTGCTGGATACAGTATCCTTGGTTCAAGGCCCTTCTGTTTCATTACATTAAATATATCAAGCCATTTTCTTCTGGCCTGTAGGGTTTCTGTCGAGAAGTCTGATGTTAGCCTGATGGGTTTTCCTTTATAGGTGACCTTTTTCTCTCTAGCTGCCTTTAAAACTCTTTCCTTGTCCTTGATCCTTGCCATTTTAATTATTATGTGTCTTGGTGTTGTCCTCCTTGGATCCTTTCTGTTGGGGGTTCTGTGTATTTCCGTGGTCTGTTCGATTATTTCCTCCCCCAGTTTGGTGAAGTTTTCAGCAATTATTTCTTCAAAGAGACTTTCTATCCCTTTTCCTCTCTCTTCTTCTTCTGGTACCCCTATAATACAGATATTATTCCTTTTGGATTGGTCAGATAGTTCTCTTAGTATTGTTTCGTTCCTGGAGATCCTTTTATCTCTCTCTATGTCAGCTATACATTCCTTTTCTCTGGTTTCTATTCCTTCAATGGCCTCTTGCATCTTATCCATTCTGCTTATAAATCCTTCCAGGGCTTGTTTCACTTCTGTGATCTCCTTCCTGACATCTGTGATCTCCCTCCAGTCTTCATCTCATTGCTCTTGCATTTTTCTCTGCATCTCATCCCATTGCTCTTGCATTTTTCTCTGCATGTCCGTCAGCATGTTCATGATTTTTATTTTGAATTCTTTTTCAAGAAGACTGGTAAGGTCTGTCTCCTTCTCAGGTGTTGTCTCTGTGATCTTTGTCTGCCTGTAGTTTTGCCTTTTCATGGTGACAGAGATAGTTTGCAGAGCTGGTAGGAGTGACAGCTGGAAGAGCTTTCCTTCTTGTTGGTTTGTGGCCTTCCTCTCCTGGGATAATAGCGCCCTCTAGTGGCTTGTGCTTTGCAGCTGTGTGCAGAGAGGGCTTCTGCTTCCTGCCCAGTTGCCATGGAGTTTATCTCCGCTGTTGCTGTGGGTGTGGCCTGTCTCGGGCTGCCCCTCGAAGATGGTGTAGCCCCATTGGAGGGGTAGCGGCTGGGAGGCTATTTATCTCCGTAAGGGGCCTCTGTGCTCCCTGCTGCCCAGGGGGTTAGAGTGCCCAGAGATCCCCAGATTCCCTGCCTCTGGGCTAAGTGTCCTTTCCTGCTCCTTTAAGACTTCCAAAAAGCACTCTCCAAACCAAAAGAACAACAGCAACAACAAAAGAAAAAAAATTAAATAAATAATTAAAAAAAAGTAGAAACGCGCAATTTTCTTTGTCCTCAGGCACCAGTCTCAGGCACCCGCTCACCAGTCTTGCTGCCCTGTTTCCCTAGTATTGGGGACCCTGTCCCTTTAAGGCTTCCAAAAAGCACTCGCCAAAAAAAAAAAAAGAAAAAAATAGCCACTCCCGTTTCTTTGTTCTCTGGCATCGGCCTCAGGCACCCACTCACCATTCCTGCCACCCTGTTTCCCTAGTATCAAGGACCCCACGCATGCACTGTGCCTGCGCTCTGGTCCGGAATCCTGGGGCTGGGTGCTCAGCAGTCATGGGCTCCCTCCCGTTCCCTGCTGACTCCTCTCCACCCGCCAGGGGCTGGAGTGTGGGGCGCTTGGGTCCTGCCGGGCTGGGGCTTGTATCTTACCCCCTTTGCGAGGTGCTGGTTTCTCGCAGGTGTGGATGTGGTCTGGTTGTTGTCCTGTGTCCTCTGGTCTGTATTTTAGGAAGAGTTGTCTTTGTTATAGTTTCATAGATAAATGTGGTTTTGGGAGGAGATTTCTGCTGCTCTACTCACACTGCCATCTTGGCTCTGCCTCCAGTTTCAGTGTTTTTTTAAAAGATGTGTGGACCTCTTTTGTAAATCATAGCTGCTCTGGTCCCACAGTGATTTTTTTTTTCTCTTCTTTTCCCCTTTCTTCTTCCCTCTCTCTCTTTCCCCCTTTTCTTTTCTTTTCTCTTCCTTTCTTCAATCTTTCTTTCTCTCTTTCTATAATCCAGAGTAAAAGTGGTACTAAAGGCTATATTACTAGTGGCAGAAAAGAAAGGTTCATGTGTCCATATTATATCCAAGGGAAGATCAAGGGCTTCTTCTACCCAATATGCAGCTCCTATTTTCATCTTCCATTTCCCTCAGCCACACTGTCAAACTGGTAGCTCTATGTTTAACACTGAGAGAAAGCACAGAGTAGGAAGGAAGGTCCTGTTACAGCTCTCCCTGAACTAGGAGCACCGAACTTAAGAGTCATCTACGGACATAGGGACTCAGACAGCTATCACTCTGAATTATGCCATGCTGAGAAGCCAGGAAAACATCCTCAGCATTCACTCAACTATGTGCAGAATCGAGGAGGACTCAGCTGGTGTAATAGTGAGTACAATGTGAGACTAAGGAAAAAAATATAAACCCAAACTGAGAATACTGAAGAAACAAAATTTCTTAAAGCAAAGAACAAAACCAGCAAATTTTTACTATTTTCCTAGATAAGGAGGCATTTGCTATTATAATTAATATTTATTTATGATTTTAGATGGCTAGAGTAACCGAGGTGTTTATTATCTGTCATATTAATTCTGTGCCCGTATTAACAAATTACTCTCAAACAATTACTTCTTTGAGATCAATATCTATATTATCATGAATTTAATCCACTTTATTTTGCTTCTACAAACTCACAAAGTTATTCTAACTCATGATAAAAATGATGGATAAAGGCCTTGGTAGCTATTACTGAATAATCACCAAATACTCAAAAGACATATTTGTCATTATTTTATGATGGAAAAAAAATAAACATTGCTTTTGGTTTTTTTAAATTCTGAAACATTTTTTACTCTATACAAGAGCTATCATTTTATTTTTCATGGCACCAGCCCTTTCTTAAAATTAGGTTTTCAGTTTATCTGTTAATGGACTGACTTGTCGTTAAGTGTTACAGGGCAGTAATATCAATAGCTACCCTGTTTGTGGGCTTATATATCCAAGTTTTAGTCCACAGAAAAATAATAATAATAAATGATGATTCAAGGAAGGCTGACCATAATGTGAAACCATAGGAACGGTCCTAGAGGAGCCATCTGCCTCCTTCTGCACTTCCCCTTTAATTCTAGGTGGGAGCTCTGGCTCACTTTCCTCTAGCAATTGCCTTAGCAACTCCTGGCAATTCCTTCTCATGTATGTGAAGGGTTAAGAACTTTCTATACCACTTTGTAACGAAAAAACTGATAAGCCAGAAATTACATTTTTTTTTTCTGAACTTGCCAAAACTGCTTGTTGTTTTTTTTTTTAAACCTGAGTTTGCAGAATGTACTTGGCATGGGCTGAACTTGCTTGCCTTTAAGCCATCTGTTTTCAGATCCTGAGGGTTGTTATTTCTTCTCTGCCTCAATCTCCCCTGCCCACGTTCCTTTCCTGTTTCCTTTTTCTCCTGACCTACTAACATGCCTGTAACATAACAACAAAATAACTACAACAAAAATCTCTGCTGACAGAAGGCATTATTACTTTGAGGCTGACCCTGTGCTACAGGCAAATAAAGCTTTCTCTTCTTATCTGTTATCTGCGAATTTAGTGTGGGGCCCATGACGACAGTTCCCCTTGCCAGGTGACAGGCCTCTGTTCTATGACTGTTTCTTTGTACATTTCACATTCTCCTTTCAGGTTGGCTTGTGTTTCTCTTCCTCCTCTGCCCTTTGTCGTTGTCTTCCTGGCACTGGCTGTTCCACTGCCAGGCATCATTTTAGTAGCCACTTTAATAGTGGAATCAGAATCCTAGTCTTTACTAGGATTGAATTTACAAAACTGCTGCTCTGCTTTTTGGGGGAACTGATAGCTTTTAGTTCAGGCTCCATCTTCTTACTTTCTACAGACAGCATTTCAGAATTATAATATTTGGTAGGGTAAAGTTCAACACTCTTTTCTGTCTGTTTCTCTTTGAAAACAAATTTGGAGATTTGTGAAATAAATATTAATATGGTCAAATCACAGTTCTTGTTACAGCCTCCCTCCAACCTGTTTATCCCCTACTCTTTCCTATTAGCTGTGAACTCTACAAGCATATGCTCACTTGCTTTAAAAGGATAATCTGTCTCCTTTCTTTCTCTAAACCATACATCCAATTCATCATTAAGTCTTGCTGACTACCTCCAAAACATACTCTGAATTTCATCCAGTTTGATCCAGCTCTACTCTTACATTCTGGACCTTGTGCTCTACCATCTCTTGTACAAAAGACTACAACAGACTTCAAACTGGTACCTGTGTTTTCAATTTTGAAACCAGTCTTAACACAGCAACTACATGGCCATTTGAAGAAGTAAATCAGAGGATTAAAGATGGCAGTGTGAGAGGTGAAACAGAGGCTTCCTTCTAAAACTTCATATAATATGAAAATATAATTAATACAACTAATCCTGAAAGAGCAACAGGAAACAGGACTGTGCCAGACTGCATACACCTGGAGAAAAGAGCAGACCTCATGGAACAGGGTAACGTACCAAAGCTGTGGCCCAGCACGACCCAAGCCCTTCACCCACCCCAGCTCACTAGCTGGAGGAAGAGAAATGGAGCAGGGAGGGAGTGGAGGCCTGGGACTGCTGAATACCTAACTCCAGAGATCTGCTCTGGGAGCCCAAATGTACATTTCATGGCGCTTTCATGATACTCTCGTGATTAGGGGATTGGAAAGCTAAGACAGGCAGAATTCCTGGAGAGACTGAGATTCCAGCTGCTTGTGGAAAACAGGGATCCATATTCGGCTGCTCTGGGACAGAAGAAAGGCAGGCAGTCTGAGAGACTTCCTAACAAGGAAGCCCTTAGCAAGAGGGCTGCTAAAGGGGCAAGGATTGCACAGAGCTTACTGCTCAGGAGAAAGGACAGGTAGACAAAATTGTCCAGGTGCACTCAGCCTAGCAGGTTGGGAGCTTCCACAATTTCCAGGTGCTCCAGCTCCCTGGCTACCAACACAGCTCCAAGGACCCCTTCCATGACAGGCAGCCACAGCACCTTTCTCCTGGCCAGCCCCACCTGGCTCACAAACCGGCAAACCCTCCTCTGGCATTAGGCCAGCCAGAGGGAAGATCTGTCTACAGCAACAACAAACACAAAGCATAGAGGCTTATACCTGTGTGCTCAGCCCACTGGTTCAGGCAGTGGAGACAGGCATAAGGGTTGAGAAGCAGGAAACAGCTCTTTCCTCCCCCAAGGAACCAATTCCCTGCAACCTGTGACATTGCTTCAGGGGGTGAGCAGCTCCAGAGAGTAGAGCTCTGGGCACTAGAGGGCACCATATACAAATATGAAATGCCAAACAAACCTGGTTCAGAAAAAAATTAATATAACTCCTGAGACAGATGACATAGACCTCATGACTCTTCCTGAAAGGGAGTACAAAATAAAAATCACTAACATGCTTGTGGAGGTATGGAAAGATATTCAAGAACTCAGGAATAAATTCCAGTCAGAGATCCAATTGCTGTGGAGCACGATGGAGGGTATTAAAAGCAGACTGGATATGGTGGAGGAGACGATAAATGAAATAGAAACTAGAGAAGAGGAATACAGAGAAGCTGAGGCACAGAGAGAAAAAAGGATCTCTAAGAATGAAAGAATATTGAGAGAACTGTGTGACCAATCCAAACAGAACAATACTCGAATTATAGGGGTAACAGAAGAAGAAGAGAGAGAGAAAGGGATAGAAAGTGTCTTTGAGGAGGTAACTGGTGAAAACTTTTCCAGTCTGGGGAAAGAGATAGTCTCTCAAGTCATGGAGATCCACAGATCTCCCAACACGAGGGACCCAAGGAAAACAACACCAAGACATATAGTAATTTAAGTGGCAAAGATCAAGGATAAGGACAGACTATTAAAAGCAGCCAGAGAGAGAAATAAGATCACATACAAAGGAAAACCCATCAGGCTAATATCAGACTTCTCAGCAGAAACCTTACAGGCCAGGAGGGAGTGGCATGATGTATGTAATGCAATGAAGCAGAAGGGCCTGGAACCAAGATTACTTTATCTGGCAAGATTATCATTTAAATTTGAAGGAGGGATTAAACAACTTCCAGATAAGCAAAGGCTGAGAGAATTTACCTCCCACAAACCATCTCTACAGTGTATTTTGGAGGGACTGCTATAGATGGAAGTGATCCTAAGGTTTAATAGCTGTCACCAGAGGTAATAAAACCACAGTAAAGAAAGTAGAACAGCTAATTACTAAGCAAATGCAAAATTAAATTAACTATCCCCAAAGTCAATCAAGGGATAGACAATACAGAATATGATACCTAATATATAAAGAATGGAGGAGGAAGAAAAAGGAGAAGAAAAAGAAAAGAACATTTAGATTGTGTTTGTAATAGCATATTGAGTTAAGTCAGACTTAGATAGTAAGGAAGTTAACCTCGAACCTTTGGTAACCACAAATCTAAAGCCTGCAATGGCAATAAGTATATACCTATTGATAATCACCCTAAATGTAAATGGACTGAATGCACCAATCAAAGGACATAGAATCACTGAATGGATAAAAAAACAAGACCCATCTATATGCTGCCTAGAAGAGACTCACTTTAAACCCAAAGACATACACAGACTAAAAGTGAAGGGATGGAAAAAGATATTTCATGCAATTAAAAGAGGGAAAAAAGCAGGAATTGCAGTATTTGTATCAGATAAAATAGACTTTAAAACAAAGAAAGTCACAAGAGACAAAGAAGGACATTACATAATGATAAAGGGGTCAATCCAAAAAAAGATATAACCATTATAAATATCTATGCTCCCAACACAGGAACACCTACATATGTGAAACAAATACAAACTGAATTAAAAGGGGAAATAGAATGCAATACATTCATTCTAGGAGACTTCAACACACCACTCACTCTGAAGGATGGATCAACCAGACAGAAAATAAGTAAGGACACAGAGGCACTAAACAACACATTAGAACAGATGGACCCAGCAGACATCTACAGAACTCTACACCCAAACAGAGCAGAATACACATTCTTCTCAAGTGCACATGGAACATTTTCAATAATAGATCATATACTAGGCCACAAAAAGAGCCTCAGTAAATTCAAAAATTGTACCAACCAGTTTCTCAGATCACAGATGTATGAAACTAGAAATAAATTACCCAAACACAATGAAAAATCCCACAAACACATGGAGGCTTCACAACATGCTCCTAAATAACCAATGGATCAATGACCAAATATAAAAAGAGATCAAGCAATATATGGAGACAAATGACAACAATAATTCAACACCACAAAATCTGTGGGATGCAGCCAAGGCTGTGCTAAGAGGAAAGTATATGGCAATCCAGGCCTATCTCAGGAAAGAAGACCAATCCCATATAAGCAGTCTAAACTCATAATTAATGAAACTAGAAAAAGAAGAACAAAAGAGGCCCAAAGTCAGCAGAAGGAGGGACATAATAAAGATTAGAGTAGAAATAAATAAAATCAAGAAGAATAAAACAATAGAAAGAATCAATGAAAGCAAGAGCTGGTTCTTTGAGAAAATAAACAAAATAGATAAACCCCTAGCCAGACTTATCAAGAAAAAAAGAGAGTCTACTCACATAAACAGAATCAGAAATGAGAAAAGAAAAATCACTATGGACACCATAGAAATACAAAGAATTATTAGAGAATACTATGAAAAATTATATGCTAACAAACTGAATAACCTAGAAGAAATAGACAACTTTCTAGAAAAATACAACCTTCCAAGGCTGACCAAGGAAGAACAGAAAATCCGAACAGACCAATTACTTGCAATGAAATTGAATTGGTAATCATAAAACTACCTAAAAATAAAACTCCTGGACAAGATAGCTTCATTGCTGAATTTTATCAAACATTTAGTGAAGACCTAATACCCATCCTCTTTAAGTTATCCAAAGAGTAGAAAAAGACAGAATATTTCCAAACTCACTATGAAGCCAGCATCACTCCAATACCAAAAGACACCACAATAAAAGAAAATTGCAGACCAATATCTTTGATGAACATAGATGCAAAAGTACTCAATAAAATATTAGCAAACCAAATTCAAAAATATATCAAAAAGATCATCTATCATGATCAAGCAGGATTTATTACAGGGATGCAAGGATGATACAACATTTGAAAATCCATCAACATCACCCACCACATAAACAAAAGGACAAAAACCACATGATCATCTCCATAGATGCTGAAAAAGCATTCAACAAAATTCAACATCCATTCATGATAAAAACTCTAAACAAAATGGGTATAGAGGGCAAGTACCTCAACATAATAAAGGCCATATATGACAAACCCACAGCCAACATCATACTGAACAGCGAGAAGTTGAAAGCTTTTCCTTTAAGATTGGGAACAAGAGAAGGATGCCCACTCTCCCCACTTCTATTCAACATATTACTGGAGGTCCTAGCCATGGCAATCAGACAACACAAAGAAATAAAAGGCATGCATATTGGCAAGGAAGAAGTTAAACTGTCCCTATTTGCAGATGACATGATATTGTACATACAAAGAACCCTAAAGAATTCACTCCAAAGTTACTAGATCTAATATCTGAATTCATCAAAGTTTCAGGATTCAAAATTAATACACAGAAATCTGTGGCATTCCTATACACTAACAATGAACTAGCAGAGAGAGAAATCAGAAAAACAATTCCATTCACAATTGCATCAAAAAGAATAAAATACCTAGGAATAAACCTAACCAAGGAAGCGAAAGACCTATACTCTAAAAACTACAAGATACTCATGAGAGAAATTAAAGAAGATACCAATAAGTGGAAACACATTGCATGCTCATGAATAGGAAGAATTAATGTCAAAATGGCCATCCTGCCTAAAGCAATCTACAGATTCAATGCAATCCCTATCAAAATACCAACAACATTCTTCAACGAACTAGAGAAAATCATCCTAAAATTCATATGGAAGCACAAAAGACCCCAAATAGCCAAAACAATCCTGAGAAGGAAGAATTAAGCTGGGGGGATTATGCTCCCCAACTTCAAGCTCTACTACAAAGCCACAGTAATCAAGACAATTTGGTACTGGCAGAAGAACAGACCTATAGACCAATGGAACATATTAGAGAGCCCTGATATAAACCCAACCATGTACAGTCAATTAATATATAAGCTATGGACATACAATGGGGAAATGACAGCCTCTTCAACAGCTGGTGTTGGCAAAACTGGACAGCTACATGCAAGAGAATGAAACTGGATTATTGTTTAACCCCATACACAGAAGTAAACTCAAAATGGATTAAAGACTTGAATGTAAGTCATGAAACCATAAAACTCTTAGAAGACAACACAAGCAAACACCTCCTGAATATAAACATGAGCAACTTCTACCTGAATGCATCTCTTTTAGAAAGGGAAACAAAAGCAAAAATGAACTCATGGGACTATATCAAACTAAAAAGTTTCTGTACGGCAAAGAACACCATCAACAGAACAAAAAGGCATCCTACAGTATGGGAGAATATATTTGTAAAAGACATATCTGACAAGGGGTTAACATCCAAATTATATAAAGAACTTACATGCCTCAACACCCAAAAACAAATAACCCGATTAACAAATGGGCAGAGGATATGAAGAGACAGTTCTCCAAAGAAGAAATTCAGATGGCCAACAGACACCTGAAAAGATGCTCCACATCACTAATAATCAGGGAAATGCAAATTAAAACCACAGTGAGATATCACCTCACACCAGTTAGGATGGCCAGCATCGAAAAGACTAAGAACAAAAAATGCTGGCGAGGATGCGGAGAAAGGGGAACCCTCTACACTGCTGGTGGGAATGTAACTTAGTTCAACCACTGTGGAAAGCAATATGGAGGTTCCTCAAAAAACTAAAAATAGAAATACCATTTGACCCGGAATCCCACTCCTTGGAATTTACCCAAAGAAAAACAAGTTCTCAGATTCAAAAAGACATATGCGCCCCTATGTTTATCGCAGCACTTTTTACAATAGCCAAGAAATGGAAGCAACCTAAGTGTCCATCAGTAGATGAATGGATAAAGAAGAGGTGGTATATATATACAATGGAATACTATTTAGCCGTAAGAAAGAAACAAATCCTACCATTTGCAACAACATGGATGGAGCCGGAGGACATTATGCTCGGTGAAATAAACCAGGTGGAGAGAGACAAACCCCAAATCATTTCCTTCATTTGTGGAGTATAAAAATGAACCAAAACTGAAGGAACAAAATGGCAGTAGACTCAGAAACTCCAGGAATGAACTAGTGGTTACTAAAGTGGGGGGTTGTGGGAGGGCACATGGAGAGGGAGGGAGAAGGGGGATTGAGGGGTATTATGTTTAGTACACATGGTGTGGGGGATCACAGGGAGAACAGTGTAGCACAGAGAAGGCTCATAGTGGATCTGTGGCATCTTGTTGCACTGATGGACAGTGACTGCATTGGGATATGGTGGGGACTTGATAATATGGGTAAATATAGTAACCACATTGTTTTTTCATGTGAAACCTTCAATAAGAGTGTATATCAATCATACTTTAATAAAAAATTTAAAAAAAGAAGTAAATCAGTTAACTCCTAATTCCTTTCAAATGCAATTCAAATTCTTTATCCTGGTTCCCAAAGCCTCTTCTTATAATCTAATTTCATAATTTTCAGTACCTCATGGCATCTGCTTCAACAATAACACTATTCTTTGTATCCCTGAGCTTGCTGGAGTATGAGGCTCTTGCATTAAGTATTCCCTCTGCCTGGAAGACTTTTTCACTTGTTCTTTGAATGGTTAGGTCCTTCCTAATATAAGTATCACCTCCTTTGAGAAAGAAACCCAATCAAAATTAAATGATGGCATTTCACTGTGTAACATTTATTATTATATGATATTTGCTTATTGCTTATTGTACATTTATCTAATATTTCCATGACAAGCCTGACAACCTTGTATCTCTCATTTATTGTGGTATACTCAGGGCCTAGAACAGCATCTGGCACACAGTAGGTATTTAATAAATGTTAATTAAGTGGATGTACTGTGAACCTGGGATTCTCTGTAATTAGTTGAACAGCCTAAGCTAGATAAACAGACTGCTTGCAGCTACTCTTTATCAAAACTACAGAATTATATTGTCTTAATGAGCTTCAAGTTCCTGGAAGAGAAAATGTCTAAATTAGGTTCTGAAGAATGAATAAGATTCATTTAGACAGTGTTCTCAATTAACCCTTTTTTCCACTACAATATGCTGGCATTTCAATGCATTTTAAGAATTGGAAAAGTTAAAAATTTGTAAGAAAAGTACTGCACTTTTAAGAATGAATTTATTTTTAAAGATCTGCTCCACGGGTTAAATCACTTAATTTTCACTTTTTAAATAAAAAATTGCATCTTTAAAAATAAAAACAAGACAGCAGAATGCATGACAACCTCAATTTATGTATAACCTATCAATTTTTTTATTAGCCTGACTAGCTGGTGATGGCATAATTTGCAGGCTTCCTTTGTCTCTTTCTTGAAAGGTTAATAAAAAAACTCATGAGATTCAAATCTAAGAAAATAAAATCAAAGTACATGAAATTAAAGTTAAAGCAATGGCACCTATTTACAACTGCTTTATTGGAACGGAGGTTTGAAGGGGTGCATTGTACTATCTGCAAAATTTAATTTTACTGTTTTGTATGTATGTGCTGGGGAACCAGAGCTTTATCATAGGTTGAAAGTGCAAAAAATATTTAAACAAAACCTAATGCCCAGAAGGCAATGGCAGTACATTAGGCAATTTAAAGAAACAAAAAGACACATTTTCATTTAACCTATGCTAATGTGTACTTAAAAAAAAGTGCTTCATTTCCCAAAGGAATATTAGTTTTATGAAAATAAAGTCAAATTGAATGTAACTTAATAACTGATTTTAATTATGCACTTACTATGCTCCAGGATGTGCTTGTTTCAGCCGGATATATTATACATTAAAATTACAGGAATAAATGAAATCCAGGAATAGAAGAGAATAGAATGAATTCCAAAACTGTCTACTTCAGTGTAACAAAGTTTTTCACAACTGTCGTGATTATAAACCTCATAATTGTATTCTTATTTACATAAGCACTTTATTTCACAGCAATTTAGCAATTAAAGCAATAGCATAGCAATTAAAGCAGTAACAACCAGACAAATCTTTGAAAAACTTGTAAAATTCAAGTAAGAGTGAAAATGACCCTCGGAGTTAGTAAAATATGACACATCAGTCAAAGCAATACACATTAGATTGAACAGCTCCCTCTTTAAATCTATCTTTGGTATTTTGAAAAAAAATAATTTTTTGGGGGAAATCATTCCCACCATGCGATATGCAGAAAAAAATGCAGAAAAATGTTGTTTTTTTTACAAATTACTGTTCTATTAAGTCAAGAGTTTCATAATGCTCCAAACATAAGAGTGTAGCTCCTTTGCAAATCCAGAAAAGAACAAGCAATTTTTAGATCTGGCAGATGGACCTCAGAGTAAATAAGTAAGAAATAGGTTTAGCATTCAGGTATCTTTTGTCAAAGCAGTTCTGAGCCACATGATGAAGACTTTAAAAGATTAAAAAGGAACCACTATGAATATATAGAGCTTTTGAATCTAGACAGCTCATGAGGGGGAAGCCCAGTCAGATGTAAATGTTAATATTCATAGTAAATAGAAGATATATTTATGAGGTGATCAGCACCTTTCTTATAAATATTTAAAATGAATAATTAGGATAAGAATGACCAGAAGTGATGACAAGCATTGAAGACAGTCAGAAGATAAAATGCTAAACAAGAAATATTCAGAAAATAAAACATTATCCTGGTTAAGTCAGTGATCAGGCACTTAAGCAGTATTATGCTTACACATTATTAAACAAATAATTGTCCAGTTATGAAAGTAATACTTCAATGTGGAGAATTTTGAAAATCTAAAAGCATAATAAAAATGAAGATGAAAACCACCCATATTCCTTCTACTCAAAGACACCATTTAGCAAATTAATATTCTTCAAGGCCTTTTCAGTGGACATACACATTATTTAGGTTGGAGAAGGGGCAAATTTGGGGTAATATTTTATATAATGTTTTGCATTTAAATCATTTTTTATTATCCATAAGTAATACATTTCCACTGAGATTTTAAAACTAAATTACCACATAGAGGAAATTAAAAGCAAAAAGCATAAACCCACTGTGCAGTGAATGGTATTATTGTTAACAGGTTTATAACCTGTATTCTTTCTTCTCCGGCCTTATCTACCCCTTTTCCCCTACACTTAATTTTAATTCTCTGTATATGTATCTCATCATTATTCTTAGTTCACTGTTCTCAGCTCTCGGTTCATCAGGGTGGCCCTGCTGTTTATAACACAGCCTTCCCTCCTCTTCCCCGTCTTCATACACACCATTTTTCTGCCTATTTAAAATTTAGCTCAGAAATCACTCCTCGCCTACCTGCCACCAGCAAGCCTTTCTTGATTTCATCTGCTCTCATTTTAAATAGGTGATCAGTCCTGCTGTTCCCATAAGATTCAGTGTAAACTCCCATCGTTAATTTACAAGAAATGGTACTTCTTTGGCTTGTATATGTGTGTCTACTTCTAGACCATGGCTCTTGTATCCCCAGAACCTGTCACAATATATAACCTATATTAGATTATCAAATATTTTTAGTCAGAATAACAATAATCATTAAATTAAAAAGTTTTATCACTGTACTTTTTTTTTTATCTCTGATGTTTTGGAACTTCCATTTGATATTTATCAATGTGTACCTGTTTTGATAAAACTATTCAGTTTCTCCTTTTAAGGATATATATATATATATATATATCCTTATATATGTGTATATATATATGTGTGTGTGTGTGTGTGTGTGTGTGTGTGTGTATACAACACATCTACATTTGTTTTGGCACATGTATTAGTATGATTGGTACACATACTAGTTTCCTAGGACTACCATAAAAATAAACCAACAGAAAGTTATTCTCTCAGAGCTCTGGAAGAAATCCAAAATCAAGGTGTTGGCAAGGCCATACTCCCTCCAAAGTCTCAAGGGAAAAATCCTTCCCTGCCTCCTCCTAGCTTCTGATGACTGCTGGCAGTCTCACAGATTCCTTGGCCTATAGCGGCATCGCTACTGTCCCCTTTCATCACATGGCCTTCTTCCCTTTGTGGGTCTTCTCTGCGTCTGTGTCCAAATCTCCCTTTCCTTACTTATACAGAAACACCAGCCACTGGATTTAGGATACACCCTAATATATCATGTCATCATCGTAACTTTATTACCTCTGCAAAAACTGTATTTTCAAATAAGGTCACACTGACATGTACCAGAGACTAGAACTTGAGCATATCTTTTGGGGGACATCATTAAACCTGCTTGAGTACATGATACCAGAATCGCTCTATACATTTACACTGGCATACTGTCACATAGTAATTCTCAGGAAAATCAGCTGTAGAGTTATTTTCTTTAAAGTCAATAAACGGAAAAACAGTATCCTCTATAATGGATTTGAGACATGCACCTATATTCCTTTTTACTGGTTTGTAGTTTTAACAAATGGGTCCATTACTGAAGCCCCCAGGAATGTCCTAGTAAACTAAATTTCTTAACACAAAATTTTAAGAAGCTAATAATTCTTTACAGATGACTGAAAGATGAACCTTATGCTTAACATAGTTAACACTGGATACATTCAGGTTTCACCAACTACCCCATTAATTGGACATACTTGCTAAATTTAATTCTATGATATATTTTCTTCAATATTATTAATATGGATATTATCACTATGGATTCAGCTGGTTTCTTGTGCTGGAAGGGTTTAGAGTGCTTACACATGTTAAAATAAGTGAAAGAATAATTTATGTCATTTAAAAGATACATAAACTGAGACCTAAAACTTGAGTGACTTTTTGAATGTTAGGCTATCACAGTTATAGACTTTACAGTTTAGATCCAGGTGATGAGGTAGGTAAAATAGGAATGAAGGAATTGTGTAATGTAAAATGAACTAAGTGCAATGAAATTACATTATGTATCATAGTAGTATAATTAAATAATATGAACAAGTGCTATGGAACACAGAAAAGAAGTGGGTCTTTGGAGCAATACATTATTACTTGGGCTGAGGTTAATGTGGATTCTGTATAAATTGTTGCTCAGAAAAAGGTCATTCATTCAACAGAGATATTTTGAGTGTGCTTTGTAGCAGGCTCCATAATGGCTCTACCTATTTTCTCTGATGGATTTTGTTTCTCTAGCAATGACATTGCTTATTTTTCTTTCAGCGTAACTACGGTGAGCACTGTAGTGGTGGAGAGAGAACTGGGTCTGTTTTAGACAGTTTGGATTTACGGATCATGACAAATGATCATAAATTTTCCCATTCACACAATGCTTTTTAATTCACATTTAAATTGTTACTTCAAACATTCAGACTACCTAAGAAAAAATGGTTAGCAGACACACACTATTTAAAAAGAAGAAAGAATGATGTGGAAAAATGTTAATCCTCAGTAGGGAACACATTCATAAAAATTTAAGCAAACACTAAAGAACTCCCCTATCAAAAACCTTGTTTTTCCTTTTAATATAAATCCCAACTAGTGGCTAGTGGTGAACTTCAACAAACACTCTTAAACAATATTACTATGATTATCAATTAAAAAGTAAGTTGGCAATATATACCAATACTGTTTTCAATGCTTCCTTAACTAATTTATTTTATAAAGTTGTCACAAAACCTGACTTACATCGCACAAAGGACAAAAATTATTGACTAAAGATTCTTAAGAATCTTTTGGTTTATACATTCTCTTGAGAACCTTGTGAAAAATAGGTATTCTCCCCAGAAAAATGCACACTCACACTAAAATTGGCATTAAATTTCAATTACCAATTGATCCCCTGAAGCATAAACATGGATCAATTCTCCTCTCTTCTCTTTATCTTTATATATTTCTATCTCTTGGTGAGACAGGATAGGGGCAATGTAAAATTAAGAACAGAATTCTGAAAATCAAATAAATAGTTTATTACAAATTGCCAACGCTGACCTAGAATGTTTATTCTAGGAGGCTGAAAGTTACAATGTATGCTGATAAAATTCATCATGGTCAAAACGACCAAGAATATAAAAAAATATTAAACCTGTAGCAACTCCTGGAATCTGAGAGGGAAAAGCTGAGATATTTTGAGTGACCTATTTCAAAGTAACACATCATTTGATTCAAGCAGGGGTGGTGAGTAAAATTTATATATATATTGACAGGTGCACAGATGGGCTTATTTAGGTAATCTGAATTTAAATAAGCAAATTCAAATAATATATACTCTAAATACACAGCAGGTAAAGAATGAGTACACACAGAACTGATTTTCAAACCCGCATACCTAAGAAATGAAAGAATACACACTAAGAACTTCTCACATTTAAACAAGAAATGTTTTTTCCCAGAATGACACCACAAAATTTATAACTTGATACAGTGAAACAAAAAAGAGGAATCTGTGACTGTCTATTGGAATTTTCATCATACTTTAAAATATGATACATTTATAACAAATTAAATATGTTATATTTTAAATGCTATGTGATCAAAACTGTGTTTTCTCTATGGGTTATTGTACAGACATTGTGCATGTAAAGTCCTTACACATTTATATATCATATGATTAGTTACCCATTTTTTATTGGGTTTATACATTCTAATTTTTCATACTTTCATGTATTTTTCCATATACTTATGGTTTTCAAAATTCTTATTCTGATAATAAATGGGTGTATTTGAGTCTAAATTTGGTGGGTTACAGATGACAGTTTTGTTTTTTTCTGCAGTTATTGCCTTCAAAATACTTTCTTGTACTTCCCATCTTACCAGTCATTTTCAGGCATTAAAAAGTATTTCTCTCTAAGGCCAGCTTAAAACTTCATTCTCATATCGAAATCTAATTTTTTCCTGCACTTCCTTCTCATTCTAGGTCAGACCCAACCTGTGACCTGAGGGACCTTCATTGAAGGAAGACAATGTGTTCTGTGCTTTCCTCACTCTGGACCTCTTCCCCGCCCTCTTCCAGACACTTTTATTTTTGCTTTTGTTTTTGGCTTCCACAGGCTCAGGTAAAGGGGATGGAGAGCTACATGAGTGAGACCAAAGACAGGTGATTTCACTGCACTATTGAAGTCTGTGTATTGGTGTGTTCTGAGGAATAGATATTCAAATGCTCAATAGTTACACAAGTATATTCGTCAGGAAACCCTATTAGAACTTTCCCACACACCTCTGTACCCATTGCTTTCTTCCTTGAAGTTCCTGGAATAACCTTTCATGAACTATATTTAGTAATTTTAATTTAGCCTGCCGTCTCTCGAGCTGACAAAACGGTCCATGTTCAAGTGTTATTACCTGTTGGCTTGGCTTGTGGGAAACCCACCTGCCCGATCTTCCTTGCCAAACTGTGAAAGTTCAGGCTCTGTCTTTCTACCCTGATGCCTCTCTGACTCTCTTCCCTACCTCCCAACTCAAATGAAAACATGGTATCAATCAGCCACTATTCTGAATAAATAATTTTCTGTTCCAGGCATGGGCTGTCATCTTTGCTTCTCCCAGGGAACCTTATTCTGTGCTACTTGTTCTCTTGGCTTTCCCATCTCTTGGCCTAAGAAAAGGGCATCAATTTTCCCTAGGATGACAATACATGACTCATAAGTTACCTATTTCATGATACCTTTTTAAAATTTTTCTCATTTCTTTTCATAAAATGGTGATGGGTGATCGAGTCATGGTCTTAGGACCAGTTTGACCATCTATTAGTAAATCCTGTGAAATATACCATTTAACTTCCTGTTATCATTCTCTAGAATATTGGGGAAATTAGTGTTTGTTAATCGTGGCTCTTGATCTCTACCTACAGTTCTGAGATAATATAAAATACCCCCTTTTATATTATTTTTACAGAAAATCATAGTTTTCATCTTTTTTAGAATTTTAAATTATTCTTAGATGTTCTTCTCAGTCCTTCTATACAGTAAGATGGATCATTTTCTTCTGCATTTGAAACTGTCTCTTAGAGTATAGATTCCTCATGCTCTAGAAGGGATAACCTCAGGCCATGTGATTGTATTCATCTCAAGGCTACAACTGATTATAGGTGAATCATTCTATAGGTTAGACTGGGAAAATCAGATTCTCTTCCTTAATAATTTAACTTAAGAGATACTGAGGCCAAGTCAGTCTAATGTGTGATGTATTGAGCACATGAATGAAAAATTCAAATGGAGTTAGAGGCACAAGAAAAGCTAGAATTTTGAGTGAGAAAACATATACAGGAAAGGAGAGATCAAGAAATCTAAGTGTCCATTGATAGATAAGAAAATGTGTGTACATATATGTACACACATACACAAGCATGTATGCATGCATAGAGGAATATTATTTAGCCATAAAAGAACGAAATCCTGCCATTTGAGACAACATGGATGGACCTTGAGGGCATTGTGGTAAGTGAAAGAAGTCAGACAGGGAAAGACAAATACTATGTGATCTCATCTATATGTGGTATCTTAAAAAATCCCTGAAATCATAGAGTAGAACCATGGTTGCCAGGGATTGGGGGGAAACAGAGAGATGTTGGTCAAAGGAAACTTACCATATAACACGAATAAGGTCTGGACATCTAATGTACAGCATGGTGACTATATTTAACAATATTGTATTATATTCTTGAAAGTTGCTAAGAGAGTGGATTTTAAATGTTTCCACCACACACAAAAACTCTGAAATTACATGAGGTGATAGATGTGTTCACTAACCTTATTTTTGTTATCATTTTGCAATATATACATGTATCAAATAATCACATTATGTACCTTAACTTACAAAATGTAACATGTCAATTATATCTCAATAAAGCTGGGGGGAAACAAAAGAAAAGGAGAGATCAAAATCCACTCAAGGAAGTCATGCAAAGAAAAGAAGCTGCCTTCTGAGTGCTTAGTTCTAAGACACCATGCTTTACTTCTGCATAGGACTCTCACAGGACTCTGTCCTCACAAAACAGGAAAGTCTTTTCTTTTATGCTCTTTTAAAAGGGTTTGTGTTTCTTGAAAGGAAACAAGGTCTAACCAAATACCTTGTGAACCAAGTTTATCGCAAGTGTAGAAATGGGATTTGCAATTTCTTGAATCCCCTCAACAACCCTATAAGAAAGGATATTTTCATATGCATTTTACAGTTAAAGAAACAAAGGCACAACTAATAATGGCCAAGGTCAGGAAGTTCCTAAGAAAAATCTCCAGGGTTTGATTCCAGACAGTTTGGATCCACAGTTGATTCAACCACTGAATCACTTAGGATTCCACCAGAGAAGCAAAACTAGTAGGAGATACATATTAAGAGGTTTATTGCCAGTAACTGATTTAAACAATTGTGGGGGTTGGCTAGGGATTGAGAGTTTAGCTAAACTAGTCTATCATATTTCTGCATTGACATTCATTTTGTGGCCTTTAAGGGCCGTGAACTGACATTAGCTCCTTCTGCAAGCACATACCCTTAGATGATAGTCTATATTCAAAAGTTGTTACTGACTGTTATGCTGTTTTTCCCAGTATCGTATCTTGGAGGCAAGAAAGAATGAAGTCAGCAGACAAGAGTACAGAGTAACCAGCAAAACCTTTAATGAGGAGTGAAAGGAAAAGATCTGCTGATCAGGAGGGGCTCCAAGAGAGGATACCATTTGGGCTGCAGTGGCTAGGGTTTATAAGCCCCTCAAGGAGGAAGTGCACCTGGTTGCCTAGGACCTATTGCTAGGGCCAGTTTGGGAAGTCAACATGGCTGCCTAGGACTCATTGCTAGGGCTGGACTCAGGGATCAGAAAACCCCCTTGTTTCTTAGGTGGCCATTCCAGGGAGTGATCCATGTGTCCCACTTGGTCAGCTGATTACAATGCCTGATATCAGTGTCCTGCTTGGCTGATCTCTACCGGGACAATATGTCCTGTCTACCTACCCCAATGGCTACCTCCTGCCTGAAAGTGAATATACATTTTGATGTGACTCCCCCAGTAGTCCTTGTCATAAACAGTTTCCCCCAACTCCCAGGGCCTTCTCCTTGTGTATCCCTTACATAAGACCTGTCCACCACCCCATCACTGGGAACTTTTGAATTTACTAATTAGGCCTTAGCCCTGGAACCTCTAAACCCTCCATTCACAGACCTTAATGAAGGCATGAACCCCAGGTCCAGCTGCATTCTGCCTGCACCTTACCTTGACCTCCCTTGAAGCATGCCATGTGCTTCCTCCAGAACTTGTATGTAATAAACGTCTCTACTTCAATTCCCTGTGATCTTCTGTTGAACAACAGCTAACTGTTCTGCCACCACCACCCCAGGACTCTAGTTAAATCTTAATTTAACAAAGTCACATCACTTGCTTACCAAAGGTAGGTCAGGTCTTCATTAAAAACAGGTTGGAACTCTAAGTATGGGCTGAAGCTATTGCCCACAGGAAGAATTCCTTCTTAAGGGAAGTCTCAATTCTTTTAAGCCCATTAAATTGAATAGACCAGGTTATCTAGATACTCTCCCTCACTTAAAGTCAATTGATTATAGATATTAGTTGCATCTATACCCAGATAAGTATCTCCACAGCAACACCTAGGTTAGTATTTGAATGAATGACTGGGGACTCAGGCCTACTCATGCTGACACCAAAAAACCATCACAACCACTAAACTACACTCCCTGCTCTGATCAATCAAATCTATATAAATATTTATATTGGAATGAAAATATTAAAATAAAAATTACTGAGTACACTGTCTCATTCTATTTTGTTTCAAATGATGTAGAATATGATGCCCTTTCAAATGAGCGGCAAACCAAAAACTACTGATACATTATAAATAGTGTGAAATGGGAATTCAGTACAGGAATTAGCACTGATGCCCAGACTTATCCCCTAAATGGGAATTTAGTACAGGAATTAGAACTGATGCCCAGACTTATCCCCTAAAACAAAAAACAACCAAAGTTCTAGCCATCCAATGAGACAAAAGTATAAACAGTCTGGGAGTTAGGAGAACACATACATTCTCAAGCATACAGAAATTTTCAGTTTGGTATTCATTTGATGAATGTATGCTTCACTTCAACTCTTACATTCTCAGAAGAGACCATCAGAAGGTCCCAAAGCAAACTATATAATATGAAAGGGAAAAAAAAAGGCAAACTAAGAAACCTAGGAAAACAACACTGTGCTCATAACAAAATAACATTCTTTCCTCTACTCATGATCTTTAATATCACATATTGGGCTATGAGGGTAATTTTGTGGGAGTAAAGTCTTTTCAGACTTTGAAGGAAAAGTTTCAGAATCCCTTTTTGAAAATGCTTTAGATGGTAAACCTTTCAGGATTTTTGGAGTGTTTTGGAGTATTTTTAGTCCCAGAGCACATATAACTTAGTGGATTTTGAATGCAAGTAATAAAAACAATCTGTCGAACTTAAGCAAAAAGGAAATTTTATGAGAAACATTTTGAGTAAATCAGAAAAGTGAGCCTCAGGAAGGATTGGAATCAAAATAGCTCAGGGAGTCTGGGTAGCAGGAACTAATAAATAAGCTCTTCAGGCCTTCTCCTAACTCACACACTGGGCCATTTTCCCTGTTTTACCATCCTAACATCTACCTATTTCTTCTTTCCAAGCCCTGTACACATTACAGTGACATCATCTGTTTATATCTCTGCTTTCAGACTGAATCAGCTCCAACTATTTCCCTTCTATATTAGTTTGTTAATGGTATTTAAAAGATTACCATTTAGCATCTTAAAAAATCCATTTATCATCTCAGTTTTTTCTAGGTCAAAAATCTGGGCATGCTGTGATTGGATTCTCTGCTCAGGGTATCAAAGTTTGGTATCAGGTGTCAGCTACAGTAAGTTGTCTTGTGGAAGCTCTGGGAAAAGGATCCACTTTCAAGTTCATTCAAGTTGTTGGTGGAATTCAATGCCTTGCAGTTGTAGGACTGAGGTCCCTGTTTTCTTTCTGGCTATCATCTGGGGGCTACCTTCAGCTCCTTGTAGCCACGCCCTTCATTGTCATACGGCCCCTTCAGTTCAGACTAGCAATGGTAAATCTCTCTGGTGTCAAATCCCTCTCATGCTTTGAATATTTCTGTTCAGGAAAAGCTGAGTTCCTTTGAAAGGTGCACCTGATTAGGTGAGACCCACAAAGGGCAATTTCCACTTCTTAAATCAACTGAGTTAGAACCTTAATACATCTGCAAAATCCCTCATAGCAGCATCAAGGTTAATGTTTCATTCAGTAACTAGAAAAAGATATGTGTACAGAAGGGGGTGGGGAATCTTGGGAGCTACCTTTGAATTCTGCCATGTGTCTTGCTCTACTTTAAGATCTGCATTCCAAAGACAGACCCATTCAACCTAGCCCAGTCACAGGTTCACCTTTTTGCTAAGTGAAGTTGAAACACCTTTATCAATATCATACTCACAAGAGTGACTGCAATAGGGCGGTTATTTTCTACTGGATAATTGATATTTTCTCATTGTAAAAATGAAGTAAAAAAAATACCACAGAAGAAAGGACAAATGTCTCTGTAGGTCCCCTAGACTTGTGAGTCTGTGTGTTTCTGGGGAGAGATTGGAAAGATTAATTTCCTAAGGAAGGAAAGAGAAGAGGGGCCCAAGGCAGAAGCCTCACTCCTTAACAGGACCTTTAGCATCTTCTTTGAGTTTCTTCTAAGTCATACAGTAGGAGGTAGAGGAAATGCCTAGTCAAAGCCCAGGAAAACTATAGAGATTTAGTGTTTCTGTAGAGGTATGTAGGAAGATTTCTTCTCTGAGATGAATGTAAAAATAGGTTGTCAGGATAAGTAGGATATTAAAAATTCAGAATGTCAAAAATTCATTTAGCTGGTATTACTGAAATGTTCCCTGAAGAAAGAAATAGGCATGTTAATTATAAAAACTGGACATGTACAGATGTGAAGTGTGGACAATTTAATTTAGAACATCCTTTAAAATAAAGGTGGCTACTCCCCTTTTGATCTTTGTGCTGCTTGAACACTAATGAAGCACAGTTTTGAGAGCTCTTAAGATGTCCCTAGCTAATGAGGTTTAGTTAATTAAGAATACTTAATGCCAGTGAAAATACTGGGACCAACAAGCTAAGACCTGATTTTTTGAAATTACTGCCCCTAGTATTTCTAATTCTATGCTAATTTCGAATTCGAAGTGTTCGATTATTTGTCTATTCTTTCCATCTGGTTAAATAATTAGCTATCTGGAAAAAAGAGCATTAATAGTAAGTATATTGAAGAAAAATTGGTGCAAGAGCCTTTGAAAAGTCATAGATTATAATTTCTTCTTTTTTGGTGCTGAATAATGCAGAAACATGCACAAGTAAAGCAATGAGTGAGTTCCTACTTTTGGTTAAGTTTACCAAATTCAGTTAACGTTCAAATTAAATAACAAAGCTATCCAATCTTATATAATGATATAAAATCTATATAAAAATGATGTTGAGGATTAAAGTAAATTAGTTATATGTTGCCTTCTAATGGTAGCCTGTTGTATTACGAACCAGACCTCTAAATTTCATTTCAGTGTACCTTTAGAGGACTGTTTCATTAAGTAAAAAAATATTTGTAAATTGCTTTTTTAAAGAAATTATTAGGCAGGCACTGATATTCAAAGACATTGTCACTGTATCCTTACAACAAAAGCTTATAAGCTGAAAATAAATGACTTTCTTTTTCCTCAAAATATGGGTACATGTGAATACACAGAATCACTGTTGAGATCTGCTCACCTGGCAGCAGCTACTGAGTCATAAATGGGTAGTGACACATATTTGGTAATTTTGATGAACTGCTGGACACTAAGAGTAGACAGCTTGGTTGTGAGAAATCCTGGGGGCTGCAGTTTTATTCTTACAGGATTCCCCCTGGCTCCCTCCAGCCCTACCAACGACCCTTACATGTCCCAGCTTCTCATAGTGAAGATGTCCAAAGATCCCTCCTTTGGCTCCTCAGAACCAGACTCAGAGATAATGCAGATGTTGAAACTATCAGGTATGAAATTTAAAGAAATTGGGATTAATATGTTAAGGGCTGAAAAAAAAGTAATGAACAGATAGGTAGTATATGAAGAGAATTTCTAAAAAGAAATGAAAATAAATGCTAGAAATAAAATAAACATTATAACAGAAATAGGAAAGAAACTGAGTTTAAAGATAGGGCAATAGAGAACCCCCAATCTGAAATGCAAAGAAAACAAATGACAAAAAAAAAAGAGAGAACTAACACCTAAGAACTCTGAGACAATGTCAAAAACGCTTAACCTGCATAAGTTAGAATAGACAAATGAGAGAAGAGATAAAGAAAGGCAGAGGAAATATTAAAGTGGTAATGGTGAAGAACTTTCTAAAATTTCTACTGGGTAATTGATTTTTTCTTATTGTAAAATAAAGTAAAAAAAAAATGCCACAAAAGAAATGGCCAGATCCAGGATGATCAGAAAACCCCAAACAACACTAAACAACAAAAATCCACATCCAGGAGTATCATATTTGAACCACAGAACCTAAAGACAAAGAAAAATAATCTAGAAAAATTTAAAGGAAAAGATCCTACCTTTCAAGAGGTAAAGAGTTAAGAATGACAGTAATTTCTCATCTGAATCAATGCAAGCAAAAAGAGAATTAAGTGAAATATTTGAAGTGTTGAAAGAAAAAAATATGCACCAGCATAGAATTTTCTATCTGGTGAAATTATTTTTCAAAAGTAAAGGAAAAGCAGACTTGAACAGACTAACAAAAAGTGAAGGAATTCAACACTAGCAGACTTTCTTTGAAAAAAATGTTTAAAAAATTCTTCATAAGAAGGAAAATGGTATAGGTCAGAAAACTGATATAGGTCATAAAAATCTACAGTAAGAAATTAAGAGCATTAGAGAAGGAATACATGGAAGTAAAATGAAACCTTTTATTTTTTTCATTCTTAATTTCTGTAAGGATAACTTTAAATAAATAATAGAAATGCTTAGGGTGATTATAAAATTTGCAAAAGTAAAATGAGTGACTGCAATGTCAGAAGGACTGGGAGGGAGGAAATGGCAATACTCTGTTATAAGGTCCCTGCACATATATCGAGTGGTATAGTGTTATTTGGTGGAGGGCAAAATTATTCCAAAAATGTTTATTATAAACTCTTGTCAGAGTGGAACAACCACCACAGAAAAAACAAACACAAGATCCAACTGTATGCCATCTACAAGAACTTATTTTAAACACAAAGACCCTGATAGGTTAAAGGTATAGGGATGGAAAAAGATACATCATGTTAACACCAATCAATAGAGAACTGAATACCTATATTAATTTCAGACAAAGCAGTCTTTAAACAAGCAGAAATATTAGGTATAAAGAGGGGTATCACATAATGATAAAGGGTTCATTTCTTCAAGAAGGCATAACAATTCCAAACATGTATGCATCTAACATCAGTGTGTCAAAATAAATGAAACAAAACCTAATGAAACTGAAAGGAAAAAAGAGACCACTTTTCTATTGTACCTGAAAATTTCAACACTCCTTTGTCAGTAATTGATACATAAAGCAAACAAAAATCAATAAGGATGTAGACAGGTTGAGCAGCACAATCAATCAACTTTATATAATTGACATTTACAAAATATTCTACCCAGCAAAACAGAATACACATTCTTCTCAAACTCCTATGGAAAATCCCACAGGAGAGACCACATTCTTTGCCATTAAACATACTTTAACACATAAAATAATAAAAATTACATAAAGTATCTTCTCAGACTGCAATAGACTCAATCTAAAAACCAAACATAGAAAGATACCTGGAAAATATCTTAAATATTTTTATATTACAAAGTACTTTTCTAAATAACTCAAGGGTCAAAGAAGTTTCAGAGAAAATTTTAAAAATTAACTTGAATAAAATAAAAATACAACTTACCAAAACTTGTGGGATGCAGTTAAAGCAGTGCTTAAAGGGAAATTAATAGCACATCCTAGAAAAGAAGAAAAATCTAATATTAATAACCAAAGAGGAAAAAGAATATTAAGCTTGGCGAGCAGAAGAAAGACCTAATAAAAAATAGAATAAAAAAAGAAAGCATAAGTACATATATTTTTTTCTGATAAATCCTATCAAATATTAACAGAAGAAATTAGGCTAATTCTCCATAATCTTTTACAGAAATAGAAACATGGGTACATGACACTATGCATTTGCCAAAACCCATGGAACTTAGGAGTACAAAAGGCTAACCTTGATATCTGCAAATTTAAAAAATGAAGGTCAGTTTATCCCAGGAAGGAATGTAAACTGTGACAAAATAATCTAATTTTATCACATATTTATGAAACCAACTCATTAAAGGAGATGGGGACAAATGTGTTAACAAAAGTAATTTTGGAATGAGTATAGACTAAGACTACAGGCAAGACGAATTGAACATGAGTATAGTCTACTTGGTCTACTTGTTAAAATGCATTTTCTATGTGTTAATTTTTGAAACATCTTTCTGTGTATGCTGGAATTGACCAAATGAGTAAATGCATGATGGGTGGAGAGAGCCAAAGTTCTCAATGTTGGACTGAGGGGTTATAAAGATGCAAGGGGAGAAGAACCTGTGTGATAATTCATTAGAACTGAAGACATCAGTATGAACTTAAATTTAGCTTAATATGGACAGACATGGATACATATAAAAGTATTTTTAGATATGTTTAAATAGAGGAAGGAGTAGAAATTAAAATCAGAACTATATGACATATAATTTGTACTTGTTGAATGATAATGCCTAAGACAGGACTTTGGTAAACAAAATCATTCTGTTTTTAGAAAACTTAAAATGAGAAATCTCTGACTCTTTAAAAGATGGTTATCTGATAGGTGTTGATGTCATCTGACAATTACAGTCAAGATTTTAACACAGTGAGCACATGAGTTAAATGAGCTCCTTTGCAGAATGAAGCTTAAATAAGGTATATTCTTATTTGGGCAAGGCTTATGTTACATGAACAATAGTATAATAACTAGTGGTAACAAATTAAAATAATAACAGGATATTAAACATTTATTTGGAAACTTATTTAATATCTGCATCCATTAGATTATGAGCTCTATAATGCCAGGGAATTTTTTAAATCACTATATATTCAGAACCTAGCATATTAACTGATAAACAGAAGGTACTCAATAATATTTGTCAAATAACTGAGGGAACATAGCAGGTGTATTTATCAGGAAAAAATGGACTGGTATGTCCAAACAATCCTCAAAGCTGACTAGCTTAAAACAAAGCCTTCACTTAATGCTTCTGATGAACCTAGTGCTGATTTGGGTAACTCTCAAGGACAACTGTCATCCATGCAGTTTTTAGCAATCTAGGTTGTATAGGTTGTGCAGATTCATCACCCCAAATATGATTCATATAAGAAATGAGAAGCTAAGAGTTGCCTAGAGCTTTTCATTGCCTTAGCCCAGAAGGAATAAATTTCAAATCACATTTTACTAGTTAGAACTAATCACATTCCCCCTTGACTGCAAGGATGACTGGGAAGTATAGGAAAGGAAATTGAATTATTGGTTAGCATCCTTATCACTTTCTCCATAATTATTCAAGACAAGTTGAATGAATGAAGATAATGAAGACAGAATAACTGAAGCACTGTTTATCATTTAGCTCAGTGGCTGGCATTTGACATTACCAAACAGTTGCCTGCTACCTTCAGCCTTTTTATTTAATCACTGTAAGTAATTGTTTACTATTATGGTTGGTTTCCAAGTTATGCAACCTTACATTTTTTAGGCTCTAAACTTTTAATTTCTTTTCACTTTACAAGTATATAATAATACTGACACCTTTCATCAAAAGATAACTGCCTTTAAAACCCATTCTGCAAGGATCATCTGCTATAATGATGTTCACTTTTATCCTTCATTCAAAGTCCATTATGAAATGTAACAACATAGGAACCAAACAGCATATGGGTTTCTTTGATGACTACATTTATAAGAGACATTTTACTCTATAATTTCAACCTTCAGGTTTCAGATCAGTTCAAGAGGAGACTTTGAAACTTGGCTTCTTAAAATCTTTGAATATAAACCAATTTGCATTTCTGGACAGAAAGTACCTGAAACATCTATTCCTTTAATCATTAAATATTTGTGATGAAATCAAGCATGTTTCCCAATGAGAAATATAAGAAGTATTACAGAGAGCAGGTAAGATCTGCACATATGGCAAAATGAAAGAAATGATAATTGCACTGCTAGAACCAAAGTGAAGTCAGACCCTTATATAGCCATGAAAAGAAAATTTAAACTCTCATTTTTTATATGCTCAGTGTATAAGGAAAGGTAAATATAGTATTTGCTTCTAAGTCTGAGGTCCAAGGATGTTTGTAATTGTCTTAAGGATCATAGTGTTTATTTTCAATATTTCAATATTTCAATAAAGCTGATGGATATCATCACTTTCCCCTAAAATTAAACATGCTAACAGAATGAAATTACTTGCTTTGAATGTAGTCAGTCAATGTAGTGATACTGACTGTCTTATAGTGAAGCAAGCAAAATATTATGTTAAACCATACTGACTGAATTCCAAATCCTGGTCAAATACTTATAATCTGGGGTACCTTGGGCTAATTAATTTTTCTGATCTTCAGTTTCCTTATCTATAAACTGGGGATACTAATAATCACACATCACAGTGTTAGGATTAATAACGAAATACCATAGACTGGGTGGCTTAAACAACAGTCATTTACTTCTCATAGTCAAGACTTTGTCTAAACCTCATTACCTTCCAAGACCTTACCTCCAAATATTATCATATTGGGGGTTAGGGCTTCAACATGTAAACTGGAGGAGGGGCAAAAATAGTCTATAACAACACCCTAAGTGCTGACCTCATCATAAAATTTTAGTTGGAAAAATTAAAATTGTACATATGTGGAATTGGATTAATCATAGTCTTGTTTCATGAGATATGATCTTTGGTTTTTTCATGGCCCATTTTATTTATTGCATTTATTTATTTATTTATTTATTTATTTGTGTAATAATACAGTGAATATTCATGAACTCACAATCCAACCCAATGACTAGAATAGCAATTCTAAAGTGTATCTGTAAATGCACCCTTTTGGGGAAATGGGGAAAATGATTTATCTACTAAGGTATGTATAACTTTTATCTAAAACATGGGGAAGCAGAAGGAATTAATCTAAAAGTACAACAATACTGTTTAAATAAACTGGTGTGTATCAGTTAGGCCTGAAGGGGGAATTGAGGAAAATTTAATAGGCTATTTAAAAACATGTGGGCAGTAGACATAAACACTGAGAAGTGACTGTGGTCACCATGGGGGAAGTGTTGGGGTGGGTGGGCCAAACAGGTAAAGGGGATAAAGGGGCACAAAATCTCAACCATAATACAGCAGAGAATATAGTCAATAGTTCTGTAACATCCTTCTGTGTTGACAGATAGTAACTACACTAGTCGGGGTGAGGCTTTAATAATATATATAACTGTTGAGTCACTATGCTGTATACTTGAAGCCAATATGATATTGTAAATCAACTATACTTCAACAAAAATGTTTAAAAAAGAAAGCACTGAAAGGATATAGCAATCACATAGTAAACAAATAAATACAAAGAAAGATGTGGGTTTGGGTAGAGGAAAAGAACAAGATGGTGAAGTCCACTGTGATTAGCAATAGTGGGGAAGCTCGAATCCTTTATTACTCAAGGTCCAAGGTGGAGAGTGAGCCAAGAATCAGATCTCACTCTTCATCTGCCCTCTGATCTCCTTCTGGAGCTTCCCATTGGCTGACCTCAACTGGAAGCCAAAGGCAAAGGCCCAAATGATGTAGTCCACATGGGTCATATTTTTGGAGAAGAGAGGATAGAGACTGAATAAGCTGAAAAATATCCATTACACTGTAACTGAAAAAAGCAATAGTATTCAAGCACTAGGAATGATGCAGAAAAAAAATCTCAGATATGACACAATGTATATATCATATTCATAAGTTATGAAATGGGTAACAAAGTAGCATTTTATGATTATAGTAACATAGATAAATGAACTAGAAGGAACTACAGAACAGTAATATTGGAATGGGAGAACAAATGATTCTAGAGAAGGTATCTTCAGAGTTGGAGAAAAAGAAAAGGAAACCAGTAGACTATGCTCAGATGTATTAAGTGTATTTTACTCTGTATAGAGAGACTTGGGATGAATTAGAGAAAAGTACCTTAAAAAACACTAAGCAGGAAATAAATGTCTTTCTAGCTGAAATCCATCTCTTGAGACCCTAAGCTGTTCACCCAAAGCATGAGAGAGAGAGAGAGAGAGAGAGAGAGAGAGAGAGAGAGACTGAAAGCAAATGACCTTACTTCTAAGAAGGTCAAAGTAGATCATCAAGAATGCTCCTAGTAATACCTAAATCACTTTTCAGGATAGAGACAGGGCATATGGAGAAGGAACTCCATCATGGATTAACTAAAGATAGGTTCACAAGGAATTAGGGAGGATTTGGGAAGTCCTACATTTACCTCAAATTTTGTATATCATCTTGGCAGCCCTTTTGAACTACAACCTGCTAAGAATTATGTGCTATATCCAGGTAAGCAGATTTGTAGTTTGCATTAGCTTCCATCTTTCCAGAGTGAATGGGTTTAAACACCACAGAGAAAGAAAACATAAAAGACTTAGTGTTTATCTGTGGGAGCAGGAAAACAAGATACTTGGAAGACTGCATTTTACTACACAAGCCTGCTGTGGAGATTGCAGAAGGATAAAGGGTCAAATGAGTGCTGGCAGCTGAAAAAAAGGGAGTAAGTTTGAGACTGTCATCTACAGGTGGAAAGGGAAAGCAATGAGAGATTCAGCACAAACATAATTTTCCTCACATTGTCTCTAGTGCATTTTCTCTTTTCTAATGTTTTCTGGACTTCACTTAAATATATCTCCAGGATCAACTTTATTTCCCAAAGCCCTTTAGTGAAAAATTTTTTTTCTGTTTTGGAGCTTGATAATTCTTAGATTAAGAAGCTACTTTCATTCCACAGTTCACATTTCATATTTTTAAACTAAGTTTATAAAATTGCTCTTATTTATTTCCCTAGCACTGTTTTTACTTCCATTCTTTCATTGATTTTCAGAAGAGAAGTTATATGTGAGTCATTTCATTATTTTTCTTCCTTTTGGCATTAAGCCTTAAGAATGGTTTTTGCATTAATCTAAAAGGGAAGCTTTACACTTCATTTACTAACTACACATTAAAAAGAAGTTTTCATTTTCTACTGCTGAATATAGATCAACACAAATCCTCCATTAGGGATGAGAATATTTTCCTTAATACCCAGAAGCATCCATAAAGCTTTCTATACATGTTTTAACATTAAAAACAGAGGGATTTTATGTTGAAAATAAGAAAAGCTTTCCTCTTTTTTCCTGTTTATTTTCAAAATCAGTCAGATTTATCTCCTTATTTATTATGGTCTCTATGCTCATCTAGTTCTAAACATAAGCATGTACTGAAAAAAGCGTTTCTACACTTTTCTCTCTCTCTATATATAATTGCTTATTGTCTTATTATGTGTAAGGTATTGAGAACACAGTGATGAAAAAAACTGACATGGCCCCTGTCCTCAAGAAGTTTGCAGTCTTTGTGCTATTAACATAATGCCCCATGATATTATTTTTCCAACACAAAACTATTTACTTCACAATTTTTATTTTATTTGAAAGTATTGCCTTCTTCCTCTATTTAACCACAAGGCAGGTAATGGAGGGATGTAATACATATTGGGGTCAGTCTTTTTAAATAATCAACTCCACAAAGCTAAGGGTGTTAATTTGAAGCCCTTTCCTACAAAACAAGTTTCTCATCCTTAATCTTTCTCAGGATACTGGCATATGCACTCTGGCAGGACATTCTGTCCTGCTTCTTCATAAAAATACTTGAGGAACACATAATACAGATCTAGTAATGGCAGAGGCTTTATAATCATAAACTTAAAGGAAGAAATAAAACAGGAAAAGGTAAACAAGTTGATTTCTAATTACTTAAAAAACTGGTAAGCATAAAAAACATGTTATTTATTAACATAAATAAGTTAAAAAACAAATGTTAAGTTGGGAAAACTGTCAGACTATGTGATAGAAAAGCTAATGTATATGATACAGAAAAACTCTATCAAATCAAAACTCCTAAAGAAACAAAACATGAAAAATGCATGTACAATGAATGCAAAGTAATACTGAGCTTCAGTGTTAATTAACAGTTCTAATTTCACCAAAATATTTACAACACTTTACCAACAATAGGCAGTGTTAGTAAAACTGAAACAAATATTTGGTAGTAAAAATTAAAATATTTTCTTATACTCATGATAGTACTATAAACTGGTAAAAAATAATTTCTGCATGTTAATTTGGCAATCTTCATCAAGAAGATTTAAAGTGGTCAGATCATGTGACTACCTCGTTTCATTTCTTAAAGTTTATCCAAAGTAATATTCAGACAGCCGCATAAATATTTATACCTGATCATGATAATAGCACTGTAATCTCGAGTAACACATAAATGTGAACCAACAGCTCTTCTCAAATAACTGGACTTCTGATGGGGGTATCTGCTTGGGTGTTGGAGATCTGAGCACCGAGTAATAGGACCTTGGAGTATACATGACCAGTGTAGGGAAGAAATGCAGGAATGGTGAAAGTCAGGATATTGACTAAGAGAGAATGGAATGGTTCCTCAGGGGACAAGCTCTTCTCACCTCTACTTTCCCTGAAAAGTAAATATAATAATAGAACCTACCTAAAATAAACGTTGTGATGATGAAATGAGTTAAGCAAGTATAAGTTTGCTTAGAAAGTGCCTAGTACATAGTAACTGTGGTAAAGATTGTTGATATTAATTATTATTATTATTAAAGGAGAAACTTTAGTTAAGTGACTTGAAAAAAGCTCATCCAGATGGCAGAACTTTAAAAATTAATTTTAAATATACTTACAGCAACAGACAGGGTTTTTATGTGCATTTCTGAGTTTCAAGGTCTATAGATTAATGTAACCACCAACACAGACTTTCTTGGAAAACTATTCTCTTCATCATCTTCTTGCTTGCTTCTCTAAGATACTGGATCTTAGAGACCCATGTATTCTGGTTTTCTGAGAAATATCCCCCACTCCTTTTTTTTTTTTTCTTGATTGCTGCTTCTCCTACCTGCATTTGCCGCTGGAGTTGTTCATAAGAAAAAGGGATCTCTTGGCTTGCTCAGAGTCTAGGGATTGCCCTTAGCTATCCTAACCTCACCTCTGCTCTAGCTAGCTGTAGGTCACTGAGTCTCTGCTGCCTCCTCCAGGTAGCTTCCTGGTCTGCAGACCATCCCAGCATCTTTTCTGAGGCCCCCCTGTTCTGCCTTGACAGATTCCATGGTAATCTATTTGGCTCTCAGATCACTGCATATGCCTCATGCCTACATGAGCAGAGTGCAGTGGCAAACTAAAAGGTGAGAGACAGACAAGACACCCTGGGGCTCTCAGTAATACCTTATTTATATGTAGTACAGCCCCTTTTCTTCATTGAAGGGAAAAGTCAGACACACAGAATGAATACTTCACTTTCTGATCCCTTGTTATATTTTCCTTCCTACAATTCTCTGGGATGAGAATGGGATCAATTTCGCCCTTACTCAAAATATTTGATCCTCACTAATGTAAAATTTTGAATCTTGCTTTTGACATGTATATTAGCGATCTACTATTAGATCCTTTTGCCACAAACTCAGCAGCTTAGGACAACACATATTTGTTATTTCACAGTTTCTGTGGGTCAAGAGTTCAGGCACAGACCGAGTCCTCTGAAAAGTTGCAAGTAAGACGTCAGCTGAGGCTTTGGTCTCATCTGAGGGTTGAATGGCTCACTCAGGTTTTTGGTATAATTCAACTCATTACAGCTGTAAGACTGAGGGCTTTAGTTTCTAGTTAGCTATTGGATAAAGGCAGCCTTCAGCTCCCAGAGATCACCACAATTTCTTTCCATGTGGAGTTTCCCAACATTGCCACTTGCTTCCCCAGAAGTCAGTAAAGGAGAGAGACTCCAGCACCTTGGATGCTATAATCCTATGTAATGTACTTAAAGATTCACTTACACATAACCACACATATCCCACATGTTCACAATATTTTGTTTTCTAGAAGTAAGTCATAGGACATGCTCACACTCAAGGAGAAGGGATCACACAAGGGCAGAATGGCAGGAGGGGATCATGCATATACATTTAATAAATATTGGAATATTTTAATAAAGGCTTAATCTCTGTATTTTGTGATTTTGTATTAAAAACTATTGCTAGAAATCCCAATACTATTTACTATGTACACTGAATTTAAATTAGCCCATTCTCTCTTGACTAAAGTATAGAACAGAGCTCCAAATTTGAAAACTAAGATTTATATTTTACAAACAAAATGTCCTTTTTTCCCTGACCTTAGTGTAATTTCTTGCTAGTCAGAAAATTTCTTTTTATAGGGTTTTTTCACAATTTTATGAAAAACTATGAAATATTTTTGGTACTACATATCTCAGTTTGATTGCATCTTTTTGAGGCTATGTGAATAGTTCAAGTCAATGAAACATGCACCAAAGCAATATATGCCATTGACAGGCCTTGGGGAAAATAATCTTCCACATTTTCAATCTTTTCTCCTGCAGATGATTGCTTCAAAAGGTCAAGTGTGTGGGTCCTGAAGAACTGCATCTAGTAGACATTCTAACCTCCTAACATCTCATGCACCATGTTGCACTGTGGAAGCAATAAACCTTCATTGCATTAAAGTCACTTAGATTTGCATATTTGTTAAAGGAGTTAGCCTACCCTGACTGACACATAAATAAAATTTATTATTTCTTAAAGATGTGAGAGGAAGATAATCTAACCATATTTCAGATGTTAGGGAGATTTAATTAATGCCATGGGTGAAATAGTAATTTTCGAAGTTAGAAAATAAATGTAGACACTGCAGTATTTTGAAATACTGATTCATCTACTTTTTTTTCCTTTGGTTAAAAAAAGCATAGTAAAACAAAACTTTTCAAAAATGGTGAAAAAATATAAATATTTTTGCCATTTTCTAGGATTTGGAAGAAAGACGCAGAAGTGTTTTTTCATGTTTACAAAGGGTGACCAGGGATAAATAAATATCCTCAGACAAATACACGGTGTTGCTCAGATGAATGTTTCAAGTCTTTTTTTCTGTGGGGGTCCTAAATAGGTAATAAAATTAAAAGCAGAACTTTTTTCACAAGTCCCATTTATATGCTCTCTCAATGAGATTAGACTATCATTAATTATCCAGAAGACGATGTTCCCGTTAAGTCCATGGGGAACTATTAAACAACATGATAGATTTCACTGTCAGAGCATTATTTCTCTTATAATAGACTACATTTCCTTTTCTTTAATTTTATCCTATTAGTTATGGCAGTTTTACCTCCTCAAGCATCCTTTCCCTTTTGGCCAATGATAAAGAAATCTTCCTTTTTAAAAGAACTAGCAAAGCTTAACTAGAACATACCTTCAGATATTCCTCATCTTAAGTAAATACATTAGACTATATGTGACTTTTGTGAATTCTATAAAGTATGGACTCATGATTTATTGCTTAATTTTCTTTATAACTATGGAATTTTCATTCTATACTGTTTAAGTCTGGGGCTAAAAAGGCAACATTTCAAAACCATCTGAAGCAATGGCAACTTCCTTAAGGACTAATGTATACTTGAGAACGGTTAACTTTCCTGTCCTTTGTATTGATGAGGTAGAGGGTAGTTTAACTCTCATTCTTACAGGAGAAGAGGAAGGCAAGTCCCTAGGGTACTGAGGGCCCTTAAAAGAACCACTCAGAGACTGTAGTTCTCCCTGGAAGAAGGGGCAACTGGCATATCCCTCACTTTGACCTCAGAATGACGGCCTCAATGCTGCAGAGCACTGTAGTGAGGTAGTGCGGGAAGGATTCAGAGAAACTGAAAACTCGATATGCCACCTGCCGTCTGTCACACAGGAGGACTTGCGTCCCACCTGGATAGTTTTGAAAGAAGAATCCTTGATAAATCATCCTGCAAAGGTAAGGCAATAGAAAGGGAATAGGACAGCTTCAAGTTCCAGCTATCGGTGTAGTATACATGAGCTTTACCTACATAAAATGAACTGTAAAATGAAATATTAAATATTATTTTATTATAATTATCAGGTAAGGAATAGGATAAGGTGAAAAATGGAAGAACGTTAAATGAGTACTTGGAGTTCATATATTAATTTGTATTCTTCGCATACTTTTGAATTTTCAAAATAAAAGCAGTTTCAATAGAAGGGTCACTCATCAGCTATATGAGGAACTGAGTATAAGGAGCTAATAAGCATGGCTACAGGGAGCCCAGTTGGTGACAGAAGACAGATTTAGGTGACAGTGAGCTGATTTGTAGTGGTAGAGGTATTGAGAAATAATAGATTTAGTGATGTATTTATAAGTTAGACACAACAGTATTTGACAACAAAGTCTATGGAATGTGACTGAAAGGGAGCAGTTATGACTCTACATGTAAATTGTCTCTCAATTTCTGGTACTTAATACTGAATTTATTAATCTAGTAATATTTTCCCTTGGCTGTAGTATTTACCAAACCTGTTGTCTGAGGAATTAGAATTTACAGATAGATAGGTAAACTAGCTTAAAGACTGAAAATGTTTCACCAAAACTGAAATTGCCCAGTTTCAAAGGAAAGATATCACCTATTCAAATACAAACTGGCTCTACTGCTCATTAGCATTATTCATGTACAGCCCTTAAGTAGTTATTATATACTGATCTAGTCACTGTTTATAGTTCTTTGTAAACATTTCAGTGACTAATATCTATTTTTGTTTGCTATGTTTCAAGATAATAAACTTCAATTTAAACAGTAACAGTAATTCTTATAGGCTCAAAAAGAAGTTACATGGGGACCTTAACAATATAGAGCAGTTGACTGAAGATGGGGGAGAATCCCGGAACCTGCTGTGGCTACTGTTCCCAGGATGTGTAGGTGTAGTTCAAAGTATGATATCTGTAACGGGTGTATAAACTCCAGTTTCAGCTCAAGAGCTTCAGTCTATTGCTAGGGATTCAGCAGAGGTAGAGATGTTAGGCAATTCTTGAATTAAACTGGCCTAGCAGCATAATGATTCTGTGTAATCAGCGTATTGGAAGTAGGAGCACAATCACTGGCTGGCGTTACTGCAGATAGAATCAGACTGTCTTCGGGGGAAAAAACAGTGGGCTATATAAGCTTTAAAGGCAGGTCTCCAATTTATACATTAAGCACTGGATTTGATAGTGGGAAACCAAAGTCTGAGTGCAAAGACAACCCCTTTAATGAGGCTTTCATGGACTCCCCAATCAAAATTAGACCTATCCCACACTGTTTCTTTAATATCAATTATTTTTCATTTTATTCCTAGCATGTAACACAATTTGCAATGAACTGGTCTAGTTTACTCCCTTATTGCTTGTCCATTTTTCCTAGAATGCAAGCCTTAAAAGAGGGAAGGTCTTGCTTACCTTGTTTGCTCTTATATCACAACTATCTAGAATAATTTCTGGTGCATAGTAGGTATTCTATAAATATTTAATGAAGTAATGTTAATTCAAAGCTAAGTCCTAGTGGACAGCAAAGAGTAGCAGGATTGCAATCATTCTCTCCCTTTAGAAAGGTATACATGGAAAAACAAGCAAAATGTAGGTGGCCACATCTTGTTGAAAATATGCTATTGATAGGCCTGGACTGCATCTATTAGCAAGATGTGCTTGGTCTGTCTAGGTCTGTTTATGCTGTACAATCCCGGAATCTCTAGATTTATGGGACATAGCTTCCTGGAATATGTCACATGGTTCTCTAACTATTAGAAAGTAAAAGGGAGATGATTAAAGACCAAAAAAGACTCCCTTTTATGTAAGTGATATGGCTGCATTATATTATTTAGAAAACAAATATGTTACATCTGAGTCAGAGAGCTTGTTAATGTGGCAAGAAAGAACTGGGACTGCAGCATTGGCAATTCTGTCTCTCTGTTTTGCCCATGCCTTGTGATTATTTTTGAAATAATTAATAATGCTTAGTAAAACGTAAGAGCTCTGATTCTTGTGAGTCTAATCTAAAAGTGAGCCATTTGTGCTGTTTTACATAGGGTAACAGTAAAGGGACAGCTCTTCATCTGAAGCTACTTATAAACTAGTACACATGGAGATTAGGGTATGGGTGGGGCTCAGTTTACCTGTTGAAGAAAGAGCTTTTACTTATATGTGGATATCTGAGGAATCTCCTAATTGTCATTTAAAATTTTTCTGGCATATCCTCCCTTGTACAGTCCAATTTAATTTCAAAATATTAATTAGGTTAATTGAATAATTATATTATAAATTGGATATTGTTCAATTAGAGTTTGTATAATCATTTGAAAAGTAGAAAGCACAGTGAGCAATACATTCATGAAGAGTTCTCTGAGGGTCTATATCTTATACATGCTTGAATTTCATTTTATTTAGGAAAACAAAAATATACAATTTGCAGCATTAAATTTCACACATGACGTACATATGTGTACACTCTCATAGCACAGAGTATGTCTTCAAATAAATGTTTTTTTCCTAAACCTTCAATAGTCATTAAACTGACATCATTTCTTTCATTGTTGCAAATAATAAATACAACTGTTCTGTATACTTATATTTTACAACATACACACACAAATATTACCTCACTGGGTTACTACAACAATTATAATATTGTCCAAATTTCATTGATTAACACTGAATTTCTAAGTCCAGAGATTTTGATTCCAAAAGCAAGACAATTTCTAGTTTACTGTATTTCAGGTCAACGCTTCTTAACTTTAAGAGGAGTGTGCATGAATATCTGTGAAATATGCATGCTTTGGTTCAGAAATAATTCTAAATACACAAAGTGTGTTCTGTAATAATTCATTCATAGATGTACTGTTTACAATAAAAAATGGAAATAATCTAAATGCAGAAATGACACATGGATATATAATATACTGCATTCATTAAAATGTCTACAAAAGTTGTAAAGCATAGGACAAATTATATGCATGTAATGATGAGAGAATTAAGTAGAAACCCATATTTGTGTTTATGTGTGTATATGATTAATTTAAAGTAGGCATAGAAAAATGCATGGAAGAAAATAAAATACCAAACAGACTTGTCTTTTAGTGGTAATCTAAATTTTTATTTTCATATTTTAAAATTTTCTATAAAAAGTATAACAATTTCATAATTAAAAAATATAGTTTATGGAAACATGTAGGAATTTTACATTAGCATGCACACTCTGAATTGTGGAAATTTCCACCTTTTAGTCTTAATCAAATAATGGGTTATCATCTAAATGAAGTACAAAGAAATACACACACATTTATCAACCCAATGATACCATCAGAGATGCTTTTGTCTAGTTCATCAGGACATACATTTGTGTTACAATACTTAACTTTAAAAATAAGGTATTGAATGGTGCTGAGAGAAATGTTATAAAATGGCATAAAAATACGTAGAGTCTGGCATTTTAAAAATGTGGCTTATTAGCAATAAAACAACAGGTCGATGAAGGATACAAGCATATGCCTGTAGGCAGCAAAGTTAAGCCAAAATACATAAATCCTTATGAAGACAACAGAGTAATAGAAAAGAGCTGAGGGAAAAGAAACATAAAAGATGAGACTGACATGATGTTTTTCAAACCAGCCTATTACAATATAGCACATGGAAAATGGAAAGAGAGCTAAGTGACAAAAAGAAGGTTAAAAACTAGACAAAAGAAGAGAAAAATAGTTGACAGATAATTATACACTCTTAAACATAAGAGGGTCCAAACCCTTGTGGGATGTACTTACAGAAAACTGTTCTACGTCTTTATGAACAACTCCAATGACAAAATATCTCACCAATCAAAGGCAGCCCTTTCCAGTTATAAAATGATCCTACCATTGCAAAAGTTCTTCACGTTATTTTTGGTTATGTCAAACACTTTGGAAACTGTACAAATAAGTTCTTGTTTTCCACTGTAATGCTACATAGAATGTATCTATCCCTTTTGTTTCCATCCGGTAGCTTCCCTGATATTTAAATAAAGCTAATCTCTATCTTCATTACTTCTGTTAAAGTTTTCTAGCTCATTTAAATAGTTCTCATATGCCCTTTTAACGTTCCCACTCCTCTGTCCTTTTTCATCTGAATGTTCTCTGGATTATCAAAGTCTTTCTGAAAATACTGCTTTGGGTAAAAAATCCACAAGTAGATTTAGTAACTTGAGGTTGAAAGGGACAATAACTTCCCTTAATCTTGATACTATATTTTTATTACAGTGTAGTCTCAACAGCCTGGTAGCATTTTGAACAACCCTATGACAAAGTTTGCTCATAATATCCTCTCCTACCATCTAACATTTCTATCTATTTTCACTGTTGTAGCAGCTAAATTATATCTCTCCAAGTTTTATTTTTGTGGTGACCACAAACTTCCTCTTTATTAATTTGATCTTCTGTGTCAATGCACAACACATTTTATACTCTGCATGTGAGAATCCTTATGAGTCCTCACTCTCTATTTCAAGGAATTTTCCTCCCCTACATTTAAGTTCCTACATCTGCTCTCCATTTGGTAGCTACTGTTCTCTATTTTCAAAGATATAACAACAGGTACAACTTTTGGTAGCAAGGAATAAACGTTGCACTCTGTGGAAGTCACTGACTTGCTCCACTGATGAAGTGACTTGTTTCGTGCATGTGATCCTGTCTCCTGAGTAAACTAGTCAAGTTTTCATCTTGTCTATAAGAATATTCTGGGGGATTTAAAAAAATGACTGCCTGAATTAAAGATATTCTATATCCACTGTATTTCCTGATGTAGTATTCTAGTATTCTTGTCAAAAAAAAAAAAAGGAAATGAGGCTAGTCTATTATGACTTATTTAGGTGAATTCATGCTGGCTTTCAATTATCACAATTTCTTTTTCTAAAGCCTCCATTACCTTTCATTTTAATATGTTTTTCATACATGTATGAGGCTCATATATTAATCTCACTTCTCTCTGCTTTCTAAGAAATCAGGATTACTTTGACAGTCATTATTTTGGATTTTCTCCTAGTCTTCAAAATTATTACTAGCAGACAACTATGACTTATACAATTTACAATGTTTACATAGTCCCCCTTTATCTAGGGGGATAACTTCCAGTTCCAAGACCCACTGTGGATGCCTGAATCCATGAACAGTTCTGACCCCTATATATATATAGGCAAACCTTGGAGACAGTGCAGGTTTGGTTCCAGGCAGCATAATAAAGTGAGTCACATGATTTTTCTGGTTTCTTGGTGCATATAAAAGTAGTTTATTTAGTGTGTAATAGCATTACAGCTAAAAAAAACCCCAATGTACTTACCCGAATTAAAAAATACTTTACTCTTAAAAATGCTAACAATCACCTAAGCCATCGGCAAGTTGCAATCACTGATCACAGATCCCCATAACAAATACAATCATATGGAACAAGTTTGAAATATTTCAAGAATTATGAAAATGTGACACAGAGACACAAAGTGAGCAAATGCTATTTGAAAAATGGCGTGGATACACTTGAGTAACACAGGGTTACCATGAACCTCCAATTTGTAAACAATGCAGTATCTGCAAAATCAGTGAAGGAAAGCACAATAAATGGGGTATGCCTGTACTCCTTTTTTTTGCTATATTTACATACCTATAATAAAGGTTATTTATAAATTAGGCACAGTAAGAGATTAACAATAATTATAAAACAGAACAAAGATACAATAACTGCTATAAAAGTATGTGAATGTGATCTCTCTTTTAAAATATCTTACTGTTCTGTACTCACCCCTTCTGCTTGTAATGATGTGAGATGATAAAATGCTGACATGACGAGCTGACTTGGGCAAATGACGTAGCACTGTGATGTAGAGTTAGGCTACCATTGACGGTCTGATGATTCGTCAGACTGACGATCCTCTGCTTCCAGACCACCACTGACCCCAGGTAAGTGAAACTGCGGAAAGTGAAACCATGGATAAGGGGACTATTGAATTTATTAATTCTCAATATCATCCTTTGCAATAAATCTTGTTTTTCTTCTTCACATTTTATTTTATAATTGAGGAGATAAGCTCAGAAAGTTAGCTTGGCAACACTCCTAATAATTAGGGTAAGTGAAAAACTTTCACCTGGTCCTCTGATCCCAGATTCTGAGTGTTTTTACCTTAAGATAGCTGATTCTCAAGGGTCATTGCATGACCTTATCCACAAATTTGAAAACATCTAAAAAGCTACACATGGTCTTTTTCACATATTGGACTTTAGCTCTTCAGGTTTTTCAGCTGAAGAACATATCCCTGAAAAAGAAGAGAGGAAAAACATGGATAGTAAGTATTCTATTATTAATTTTTCTACTTGTCACCACTAACCAACCACAGGCCAATCATTTTGTGGTCTGTGCCTCAAAGATAGGAACGGACTTTTTTTGTTATTTATAGTATTTTCCTCAGTGTTTTTACAATAGATCTTAAACTATTTAGCATAACTTGTAGAGATTTTTGTCATTTATCTATTGTGGGCTATTATTCTTATAAGGTATATGTTATATTCTTTGAACCAGGTATTCTACTTTAAGAATATATCCTAAACATAGGTTTGCACATTCATGTAAAAGGAACACATATTGATGACAGTGCAGTATTGATCATCACAGTGTCATGAGGTAATGACCATTACAATCAAAATAAGAGTGGAAAACACTTTATAGCCATTAAAAAGTATAAGACTGATCTGCATGTGCAAATAGAAAAAGATCTCTAAGATATTATAAATGAGAAAAGTAGGATAATACTATAATGGTAACTGAATTTGAGTTTTTTTGAAATGGGGCACTATTCTAAGTGTTTCATATGAATTTACAAATTTTTTTCTTTACAACAGACCTATGAAGTAAATAATATTATCATCTACATTTTTGTAAATATGGAAACTGAAGCACAAGGAAATTATATAATATTCCTAAGGTCACATAGATAGCTAGCAAGTAACAGACTTTGTATTTCTACCCAACCAGTTGTATTGCCCTGAGTCAGTACTTAAAATCGTATGTAATATACTTCTTCCTAATAGCTAGTGAACAATGCACATAGTGAGCTTTCACTAGTGATTACACAACTAAAGTAAGAAATATTAATTGCATGCATATATATATATGTATGCAAGTATATATCTCTAGATATAGATACCCCTCACATTTTCTGGGACAAAGCACATAAAAATCTTGTTACTAGTTACCTCTAGTAACTTAGATGTGAGTCTGGCAATCTAGAAATCACAGAGATTTATTTTTTCTTGTTTGAAAAAAAGTGAGAGATTCATTTTGCACTGTTTGAATGTTTTACTATGTTCACTTAATTCACATTAATAATGGTAACAAAAGGGGATTTGTTTGTGAAACATTGCTTTAAAAGGTTTCAAGATATTGTATTTAGTAATTACTCTGAAAATTCACACCATTTCTGGTGGGACAGTGAGAGCTATACAGCTTGCTTATGAAATCTTTGTTTATATTTGCTTAGAATAATATGTTTTTTCCAATCCCAGATGCATGTATGAATATCTCTAGTCTTTTTTACCTTTTTAACCAAAGGTATAAAATTAAATATTCACTTTCTCCAATGTCTTCATTTACTTGCATCTTACTAATAGTTTTTTTTTTTGCCCCAAGTTGAATGCTCAATGGAATTTTCTTATTTGTTCATTTAGCTACTTTTTCTCAGGAGATTCAACTGTAAGTAGGATAAGGGAAGGAATTGTACAATAATCTTAAAGAGAGTAAAACATCTAGATATTCAGAATATTCACAATTAGGCTCACTATGTTGGTTTACAACTGATACTAGGAATACATCATGAATTTTCCCATTATGACAGATTTCCTGAGAAGCAGTCTTTGAATGGTATTACTTGTGCTCCTCTTGTCTTTCAGCTTCAATTGTGTCCTCATCACGGTGTATGTGACGTGGGGTTATTAACTTCCATACAAGTTTACAACTTCTTGGTGTTCAGTGGCACTCTGTATCATTCCTAAGCATCCCATTCTCCTTGAATAGACATTACCTTCCAATTCTCTTTTCCAAACATATGTCTCATTTCATCAAGTCATAGTGGTGCTGGGTATCATTTCTAGTGCTTGAAAAGGTGCAATGAAATGGGTATACTTACATACTACTAATTGTAAACTGGTGAAAAATTTGTAACCTGTCATCAGTGAATTAACTGTATCATTCCTATACTGCTTGAGAGAAACCCTGCTCCCAGTTTCAAGCCCATCATTCTGATACCTTTAAAATGGTTCATAAATGTGAATCATATTCTTTCAGATAAACCAATTTATCTGTTTCCAAACTTGTTGAATTAGAGGAAATATTAAGAGAGTCATTGGCCTCTTAATTCTTCTAGTTTTCTGAAAAAGTATTTTATCACCTTGTCCTCCACAGGCGAAGAGGATTCTAGAAACCAAGAAACTTCCCTAAGTGAAACCTTGGGCTTTGATGTGTGTGTTGTGGGGAAAGGGGGTGTAGGACATATTGGTTGATTATATAGTGCATGAGACAGCAGATATTATCAAAGTTAACATTGATAGCATTTGAATTCCAACACTTAAGCACTTTCAAGAAATTAAAAAGTCCATTGAATTGCAAAATTATCCTCAACACATGAAAGTCATCATGTTGAAACAGACTGACTTGGGAAAGAGCGTTAAGTGGTGGCAAACTAGGAGGGCAAGTAACGTCTCCCTAGGAACAAGTCGATGCAAGCCCATTTGCCACAGATGTTTTAGAGGGTCTTTCCTAATCTTTAGAAGAGTCAGAAGTTAAACATATCTATATTTAAAAGTTAATTAGAAATCTATTGCTATATCTACAATTTTGCCAATATATATCACTATTTCTGTGCCTGTGTCCATGTCCTAACCATTTAGCAAACTGTATCTAGTTTATTCCTAATACGGTATCTGTCTTACCCAGCTATTCTCCTACCTTTACAAATTCCTCAAATTCAGAATACCTTCAAGTATTGTTATACATAAGCCTTATGACTGTCTTTAAGATTCTTTAATCTTCTATGGAGAGACCAGAGCTGGTGCTCCTCAGGATAAAAATCTCTGTTCTCCAGAAGGAAAAAACTCCTTGGGTATAGTCCCAGATCATGAATAAATAATGACAAGAAATAGCTTTGAACCCATCTCAATCAATCAGAGACAGAGCTCATGTTTTTGGAAGACAATCAGCAACAAACTCACTCCTGTGACAAGGTTTGCACAGTTGAAAGTCATCTATGTTTAAGACAATTTGCTTTCCAAAGCTGCTAATCTCTGAACTCGTTGCTACTTCCAACCTACATAAGATTAGTACTTGTGCTGTTTGCAGAGACTAGCTTTGCAAGTGCAATTCTCTCGTATTTAGCAAGCAATATGTTCAGGTTTTCTTTGTTTCAGATACTGAAAGATGGCTTCTTTGCTTGACAGTTCCATTACAAAATACGACCTAAATAAGGCTAGTTCACAGTAAAGTAAAAAACATATTTATCTTACATATAAAGGATAAAAATAAATCAAATATTTTAATTAATACATGTTTGTCGAACAAAATGTAGAAATTAGAAAAAGTATTCAGAATTGAATGACAATGGCAATAATACTGAAGATTTGTGGAATGTTACTCAAGTAGAGACTAGAAGAGGATAGACAGCCCTGAAAAAATATTAGCAAGAAGAACAGTACTTATACACTGAGTGAAGCATCCACCTCAAGAAAGTAGGAAGAGAAGTAAACAATAAAATCAAGAAAATAGGAAGAAACAACAATAATAAATAGAAAATATATTAAAAATGAAAACTAAGAAACAATATTGAGTATAAAAAAGACTAACTTCTAGAAATATTGAATAGGAAAACAAGGTGATAAAAACCACAAATCTATTATAATCTGATAAATTGCAGGTTTTATTTTTACATCACCCCTCAGTAACACATACTTAAAAACATCTCACCTGCATTGTTTTAGAGGCAGTATTTTATTTGTATGAGTCCAATATAAAATTTTAACACATTTAAAATTTAACAAATAAAAAATGTCTTAGGACCAGCATAAGAAACTACATTTATGAGTAAATAAATGTTAACATACATAATCTATGTAAATGTGTGCAACGAATACATCATTACCTAGGAAAGTCCATTCCAGTAATGCAAAGATGGTTTACTATTAGATAACTATTAACATAACTGAACATATTAATAGATTAAAAGTGAACAGCCATGTCTTAATATAGCTGTGGAAAAATGTTGATAAAATGTACTCCTGATATTTCATCATCATCACCATCATCATTCTTTGGAAGCTTAGAAACAATGGGTCTTTCTACTCTAATGAAGGGAATATTCCAAATGCCTAGAGAAAATATAACACTTACTTGTGAAGTGATAAGTCTTGCTTCTAAGATGATCAGCCATCACCACTCCTACTGAACTTTATAATAGTAAACTTCCCTATTAAAATGAAATAAAAATATTTCATGATTACTAATAAAGTAACTACTATGAAGTCATTATATCACAATAATAAAATTTTAAGAAGAAAAGTCATCAGGGCTCAAATCAAGGGCCAACTGTGATTATTTGCAGTTGAATGATACTTCTAAAACCCAAGGGACTTTATAACTATCAGGATTAATAAGAGTTGGCAGGTTTTGGATGCAAGGTTAGTGATCCTGATCATTTACATTCCCATGTTCCAAGTGTAATGACAGTGCAATTATAATGTAACCTTCGTGAAAGCATGAAAGTATGATTTACCCAGGAATGAATCTATCACAGATGTGCAAGAGTATTATAGATGAAGCAATAACATTTATGGAAGGGCATAAAAAGATTTAAATAAATGGAGAAATATACCAAATTCATAAGAGAAAAAGTTATTACTTATAGTAGCAGATAAAAAAATCATATAAACTAGAAAGAAAAATATTTTTGTATGTGGCTACATTAAAAATTTTAAATATGGAAAATAAAATCTTTCTATATAAATTGTTAGGTATTTGCAACACATGTAAGAGAAAGAAAAAATTAATTTTAGAATATATAATCTCTACAGATCAATAACAGAAAAAGGAGCAAAAATTATGTATAATGGGTTACTTCTTTCAAAAATAAAGATCTGAATAAAATTTTGTGTAATATTAACTTGTTTTTTTAGATAGTGAGTATACCAGTATCTATTATATAATTTTTCTGTAGTTAAAATATTTTAAAATTTAAAATAAAAATAATACAAATATGTTAACATACTTTTCTATAAAATGTAATTGGAAATGTAATGTGGATTATGTCAATATTATGTGTAATTTATCACAGTAAAGAACTGTGATTCAGTTCTTTATGTCCCTTGGCAGGAAAAGAATTTCTGTGAATTTCAAGTATCCCTTCTTGTCATTTACATCTTCATGAGTCATTTAAAAAAATCAGTTGTCTCTCTGTATTTCCTTTGAGACGGCTAAGTATCATTTTACTTCCCCTGGAAAGCTCTTCGCTAAAACAAGATCTGACACACGAATCACAATTTCTACTCCTTTTTAAAAAATCTTAACCTGAAACAAAATTAAACAACTGAGGCCCCTCCTGTTGACTCAACTAAGCTTAACCAGTTTTGATTCATTGTTAAGAACAGGAGCTTATTCCAAGCTTTTAAAGGTGCTGCAGTGCTAAGAATATGCTTCCTTGTGATAAGTCACTGCACGTGTTATTAGACCTTCAGCCATTCTTTTCAGTCCTTTCCTAAAAAAAGCTCTGAGCATACTTCCTGCTGGTGAATCGTGATTTGCGGAAACATAGGACCCACAGTCTATTTTCTTATTAATCTTACCAAAATAGTCATATAGGTGGCTGAATATCGTATGAAATTAAGCATTTCTCAGAGGTGTTCTTCCTGTATCTCATACTTAAAAGTGTTATCCCTCATCATGCTCATCCATTTTTCCTCTTTGCAGCATGAGCATTTTAGTTGAAATCTCTGTTTCTCGCTTTTACAGTATTCAAGGAGCAGTAGATACTCCTATTTGTATTTACTAAAGTGAGTCATCAACAATTGGCAGGATAATTTATTTTTGGGTAAGTCAATGTCTTCACAAATTACTTCTACCAATATAAGAAGGAAATAGAGACATCAGACAATAATCAGGGAGGTAATTTTCATTAGCAGAGCGCTATCTGTGCCATTATTGGATTGTATGTGAATATTTGTGTGAGGGTTGAAATGGTCTGCTTTACCTTAATTTCTCTGTTCCAACTAATTCCAGCAATATTTAAAGGTAAAAGAGTCCACAAAAGCTGTCAGTCAAAGGTCTAAGTAAATCATTTTGTTCTTCATGTAATCACCCTTAAATATATTTAATATTATTTATAATATACACATACACAAATACATACATGAAACTCTACATACACATCATGTCCACAGAATTCATCTGTATTATACATATATTTATATGTTATACATATATTCTTATTACACATTTATATTTAATTATCAGCAGTCTCCTTCTGCTAGCATATAATTATATTTTTCACTCACATTTCTGGTTGCACTTCACTTAAAATTGTATTGAACTGTGTTATTTCAGGCTTTTTATCTCTTATTCATCATCCCCTACTGTGGTTATGGGCCCTTGACAGTGAAAATAAGATTATTAGGTTCATGGAATTTTTATTATACAAAATGTGCATTAATGTCATTCTTATCTGCTAATGGCCTCCAATAGCAGGAGAAGCAAGGGAAGGGATTGAAAATTATTATTTATTCACGAGCTTGGTAGAGCATATCACTAATGAACCATGAACACAGATTGTCTGAACAAATTTCCAGGGTCAGGTGGGGTCCTATCTTTTTACTTTCTTGAAAATATGCATAATGATTATTTGCTATTACATGCACAAAAATAATATATCACATTTTCAATCCACATTCATTTTAGTAAATTGGAAATATGCTAGATACTGACATACAAAGGGTACAATGCTTGACAAGTGAAAATCCTCTTCAAATTTCTTGTGATTCACTATCACATAGTATATTTTCTACTTGCTGTGCCATGGCTAATTTAGACTCTCTCAAATTCCCAACATATCAGCCTTTAATTTGAGAAGAATCTCTTCACACAATTGAGGTTCTTAGAACTTTGAATTCTACAAATATTGGTTCAGTGTGCCTGACACCTTGCCAATTGCAGGGAACACAGAGATTAGTGACACAGTCAATATTATCAGGGAATTCACTGTAGCAGAGACAGCATGCCAAGAAATACACAGAATTTTAAAAATATACTTTGATTATCTTGGCTTTATTAAAGGATTAATACAAAGTAACCATGTAATAGCTCAAATGTAACTTGCTCTAAAACTTCCTATATTTATGCCATGAAATGAGATTTCCTAGTTAGCAATGCAATGCTTCCATGGTACATTCATGTGCACGAGGCTGAATGTGTGTGTTCAGACATGGTTCCTTACACAGATTGTCATCCTTAGTCCTCACAACAAATATAAATTCAGCACATATGTATTTTCTCTTTCCTTGTTCAAAAGCATAGCTTCTTTGATGTCCATTCCATATTACTAAACTATTCTCATTTTATATCTAGACCTCTAAGCCTTCTTGCCTCATTCACTAAAGACATTTTTATTTCTTGAAATTTTTTTCCTGGCTCAGCATTTTATTTTCTGCGCTACTGGTTTTATCAGTGATTAAGCCAAGATAACTTATCTGTTACCTCCACTTTTCTACTTCTTGACTTTCCCACCTCCAACAAATTTAAGTCTCTCCTCAACCCCACATTCCTACGATCATACCCTAGACCTGTTTATAATGAATACCATAACCACATCACTCTCACCACTTCCATTTACCCTTACCAAAATTGATCCACTCCAAAATATTTTGCAGTGATTTAGATCTCTGATTTATTAATCCACCAAATTTTTCTACTATCCAGCCCTCATCTTCTATCTTCATTTCTCTTTTTATCCAGTTAGGCTCACAATCCATTATTATATCCAGTTCCTTGCAAGCACCCTGGACTCCCTTTTTCATTTTCCCTATTTGGAAAAGCCCTAATTATGGTTATCTTCTTAAGGGTTTTATCTTTTATTTATCCCTTATTTCTTTTGAAACATCATTTTTCTTCTTCCCTACTGAATTATTCCCATCAGTTTACCAATATACCCTGTATAAGACCAACAAAATACAAAACTTTTTCAGTGACCCCTCCATCTAGCCTCCAATTACTGATGCATTTCTCTGCTTCCTTTCACAAAAAAACTCTGAGAATGAATTGTCTCTACTCTTGTCTCCACTTTCTCACTGCTTATTCATTCCCCAGCCTACTCCATCTCCCTAGTTCTCGCCATACTCCGTCATTGCTGAAATCAGCGGGAACCTCCAAATTCAGTGCTGACTCCCCACTAGCACTGCACACAACTGTCTGAATAACAACTACCCATTTCCCCTACTCCTTGGCCCCACAGCAACCACTATTGCCTTCTCTGCTTCTATGAGTTTGTTAAAAACAAACAATCAAAAGAATGCGAGGACACTCCAGGAGGTGCTGGGTGTGTCTGTTACATTCACTGTTACCATGGTATTATGGGTGTTTACTTATGTTCAAACTCATTAAACTGTACAGGTTAAATATACGCAGTTTTTTGTATATCAATTATACCTAAAAAACTATTAAAAAACAAAAGAAAATAAAATAGAAATTTACTATCTTATAGTTCTGCAGGCCTGAAGTCTGAAATCAGGTTCATTGGGCTGAAGTCAAGGTCTCAGCAAGGCTTCAGTCCTCCGGAAGCTCTCGGAGAGAATCCATTCCTCCCTCAGCCTCTAGGGGCTACTGGCACTCCTTGGCTGGTGACCACAGGAGCTGGTCTTCAAGTCTTTCTCGGCCTCTTCCTCACTTTCCCTTCTCCTCCACATCAGTCCTGTCTCCTTCTGCCTCTCTCTTATAATGACACTTGGGAGTGCATTTAGGGCCCGCCAGATAATCCAAGAGAATCTTCCCATTATAAGATCCTTAATTTAATCACATTTGCAAAGGTTTCCCCTCACCCGCCACCTCCACAAATAACATGTACAGGTTCCAAGGATTAGAATTTAGTATCAGTGGAGGCCTTTATTTAGCCTGCTACATGTAATTAGCCAGGGTGAAAATGTTTCCAATCTTGACCATGTAAAAATGAAACTGCTGGCCTAAATTGGGAGATGAAATCCACTGAAGAGGGTAGAGAATAACTGAGAATAGTAGTGGCTAGCACATCTTTGTGGAAAGGCTTCAGATATTGCCTATAGTCTTTACCTCATGAAATAAACGTTAGCACATTTATCAGTCAGGATGAACTGGGTTATGCTATAGAAAAAAAATGATTTTCTATACCATTAAAACTTGACCCTCTTACCCCAACAAAGGTTGAGCTGATTGTGTTCCTCGCCCATGGTGAGTCAGCTGTGCTACTCCGTGTTTCCTTCGCTCTAGCACCCAGCCTGATGGAGTAGCCTCTGTCTGTGTCAGTGCTGGTTGTTCTGGAAGGGGAAAGGAGAGCATTAGGAACTAATTCAAAAATTTATTTCCAGAAATGAAGCATTGTTCTCACATACATGATTTTAGCAAGATTGGAGGTATAACCTTTCTTCAGGGAGGGGAACCAAGGACTTGAGAATTAGTGAGAAATATTTGAGAAAATTAATGTAATGAATTATTAGTTAATTTAATAGTTAACTGATAAATATATTAAACAGGTAACCAATAGAGGGAGTAACAATTGTGATAGATGTATGTATGGAGAGAGAAAGAGAGAACCCAAATATAAACTAATTCTCCAGTTTTTAAATGAGAAATTCTTTAAAAAAAAATTTTGGCCACATTTACTAAAAATAAACTTTCAGATGAATATGTCAGTTCTATTTCCTGCAATGTTTAATTTCTTAATTACATACTCAAAATCATTTATGCCAGTAATATATAAATATGGATTTACTTTACTTTCAAACTTTATGAAACAATTTTATTCAAACTCTTTGTTTGCATTTTGTACATCACTGGCTTTGTCACTATTAGAACTACTTTTCAAATCACTTAGAACAAGTTTTCAAAGCCCACCATCCTCAATTCCATGTAAATTACTTGAAGTTTGTATATAATCTTGTCACTGGAAAAGTTAGTCCAAATTCCAAGTACCATTTGTGTAACATGAATATTATGATCTTCGAAAAGTTTGTAATTCTAAAGAAATACATTCTTTATACAAAAACATTACTTTTCCATTGCCTTATAAAATGAGTTTCAAAGACATATTTATAAAGACATCTAACATTTATTGTGATGTCATACATACAGTGATAGTCACTAACTCTTGTATTTTATTGCCTCTTGTTTTTATTCATACCATCAGACTTCCTTAAGCACCCCAGACAACTGAGGTCATATTGTATTTTCCTCAAAGTATTTTACCTTATTCAAAACAAGCTGTTGAATAAAATGGCTTATAATAAGGGAGAATTTAGGTGACCCATTTCCAAAGAAAGATTTTAGTGAACAATCTCCTCAAATATATGAGAGAGAAGAAGGGTAAGGAAGGAGGAAGAAGTAAAATTAAGCTAAATTTTTATTTATCCCAGTAAGAAACAAATAATTTATAAAGTGAATAACTCAATAAAGAGCTGTATATATATATATATAAAATTTAGAGAGATCAAAATAACCACTGGAACACACAAAATACACACTACTGAATGCAGGTTTTTCCATTAAGGAGAGTGATTTGAGATGATTAGGATGGAGCAGAAGGTCTTTTAATTAAAAGATCTTCACTATTCTTTTATTTTTTTAATTATGTGAATTATTACTTTTGACAATTACAATGCAGTTAAACAGTAACAGAGACTTATTTAACCCATTCAGTTACAATTGTGTACCTCACAAGCTGTACCACCTAAAACAATTCTCTATGAGCACAGGATAAAACCTTAGGTTGCCTGTTCCTATGGATGCTTTGTGGATTACTGCATTTCAATTAGAAAATATACCACCAAGACATATGCCATCACTATAGAGCTCCTCCACATGAATTAATGAAGAACACTGCTTTATGTTTCACTTGTCCCTTTTGGCTGTAATTTCTGTAAATGTTTGGCTCTAGTGCTGTTTAGAGATGGTTGTGGGTGGCGGCTAAAATTTGTTATGCATTATGTTTTGTGGATCCCCTTGGATACAACTGTTTTAATTACTCCAGTGGAATGAAGTGAAAAGCCTCACTATATTGATTTGTCAGGAATAAGACACTCCCTGCTCTGCTAATTCTTGGCTCCAGCTGTTAAAGAGCCATTGCTTCTTGGTTTTCAGCCTGGAATAATAAGTTACATAAATAACTTCCTTGTGGCTGGTCTTCCTCCAAACTTGATGTGGTGCCACTATTCATTAATATCGTGTTGGTGAGCAGACCTGCTTGGAATACGCAATGGTTTCTTGCATCTAGAAGTTACAGGGACAGCAACAGGGTTAACAGCTGAACACAGGTGAAATACCATTACAGACCAGCCCTTATGCAGAATCTGTTTGCATTAAAATGCTATTTTCATGATCTGGTAGACAATATATGTCTATACTGCTCTTTTGGGCCCTGTTCATAAAATTACAAAACTTAAAACCCCTTTAAAATGAATACTTTCTTGTTCCTATACATACAACAATCATGATCTACAATATAAATGATTTAATTATGGGCCAATTATGAAACCACATTTATTGGTTTCACATCAAAGCAAAGTTATATTTCATTAACTTCATCATTTCTCGCCATAGAAATGCCATGAAAACTCAACCTACAACTCCATGTTCTTTTCTGCACAAGCTACTGTGTCTTATACTGGGAGTGGGAAGGAATCCAAATTTGTTTTCTGGATTCAAATCATTAGATGAATGCTCAGTGTGTGAGGTGAAAGTAACTACATTTAAAGAGGTAACTATGGTAAGAGGAAGGCCATGTACCTCTGAGGTGACTTCGTACACAGCTCTGCCCAGTAAGGGAATGCCATACTGAATGTGAGCAATACAGGGAGCCTTTCATGTACAAGTGATGGAAAATGCAGAAAGGCAGACTAGCTGCTCTGTTTCTAGAATTGCTCTAGTTCTCAGTATCAATTGTTTGTCTTAGACTTGGAAGCATGTAGTGACTCTATGGTTAAAAAATTTGAAGTTCTTTGCTGCCTTGTGATTATACATACGCAAATATCACATACTAAACTCTTTAATAACAGATTGCTCTCTTTTCTCTGTGATATATCTAGGGAAGGTATTTGCACTGCTATATCATGCACCCAAATGAAGCAGTGGTTTTGAAGAGCCCAGGCCTCACATGAGGAAAATGGAAAGGATAACACACTTTCTCTTTACCTTTGCCTTCTGCTGGATTCAAAATATTCCTTTACTGGTTTGAAATTGTAGAATGGGATTTCTAGAAATATTGTAGAATTCTGTTACCCTAGATTATTTCAGAAGACCCATGAAGCTATATGATTGCTGTTGATATTTTTTGGTTTTAAAGCTTTTATATAAGCAGATCCTTTATTTATAGAAACGAATTCATTTCAATAATGGTGGAAAATGTTATTCCAAAGACCTCAACAGTTCCAAATATTTAAGAAAAAATCATTTATTCAAAGAATTTTCTTGTGCAAACATAAAATTGTAGAGTGATATTTTGTCACATATAGAAGGAGATGTTAACTAAGGAATAATAGAAGAGGTATTCTTTTTTAAAAGGCAGTATCTTCAAGTGTAGTATTATTATTATAGGCTAAATAATGTTATTCTAAGGACTTATTTTCTTATGTACATTCTATAAAGTAAAAAATGAAACCTCATATAAATGTCCAGGTCAGAAGAAATAACAGCATTTAAAAAATTCTTAGAGATTTAAAAAAAATGAAGAGTAACAATCTCATTTTCAAGAACTCATTTTCTGTGTAGATTCCAAAAATTATATAAAAGTATCACCTTGACCAGACCCCCTCCCTCTCATGGGCTCAGTTTTTCCAAAACCCTATGAAAGAGGTGATATAGGATTAAATAATAGGATCTGTTCCACATCCATCTTACTGTAATTCAGGTAATACTTCTTTTTTTTTTTTTTTTTGCCTAAAATAATTCTATTTATCAATTTGTATGTGAATTTTTAAACCTTTGTTTCTTCAACTCCCTTCTCACCCTTGGCCATTCTTTGATATATAAAAAATTTTGTAATAAATTTTATTTTAAAATAGATTTAGATTTAGGGAACAGTGATGAAGGTTTCCATATATCCATATATGAACAGAGAATTTCCATACATCCCACATCCAATTGCGCTTGTTACGGTAATCTTACAACAGTATGGCACATTCATCATAATAAAGGAAATAATATGGATACATTATTAAAGTTCATAGTGTATTCAGATTTCCTTAGTTTTTAATTATATCCATTTTCAGTTCCAGGATAGCATTCATGATGACACATTAATTCAGTAATCATGTCTTGTAAGGATCCTGTTTTTGACTATGACAGTTTCTCAGACTCTCCTTGTTTTTGATGACCTTAATAGTTTGAGGAGCACTGGTCAAATATTTTGTTGAATGTCCCTTAATTGGTATTTATCCAATATTTTTCTGACAATTAGATTGGATTTATATGTTTTTGTGCAGAAGGCCACAGAGGTAAAGTGCCATTCTCAACACATCATAGCTTGGGTGTGTGCTGTCAACATGAATTATCAGTGGTAATGTTAGCCTGATCACCAGGGTCTGACAGTGTTTGCTCTCTTACTCCACTGTAAAATAATTCCTTTTTTCCCTGTTTCCTACTCTTTGGAATGATTTCATTGTGTGAAGCCCACACTTAAGAAGGGCAGAGTTAGGCTCCACCTCTTTGAGGGCAAAACATCCAAATAACTCATTTGGCATTCTTTTGCATGTGAGTTTTGTCTATTCACTCTCCAAGTATTTACTTACTCAATCATATATTTATATTAATATGGACACATGAATATTTATTTTATACTTTGCATTATAATATGATATTATATTTTTTCATCAAATTGTTCAAGATCTGACCACGGGGGATTCTTTCAGTTGACTTCTATGTCTCCTTTATATACACCATCATTGTATTTTATTTTGTTTTGTTTTAGAGCACTACTTTCTTTCTGGTGCTCCAGGACCATTACATGTATTTCTTGCACTAGTTGTAGAATCAGCCATATCTCTAAGTACCCCATTTCTTTTATTGGAAAATGGTATTATAAAATAACATCTGAGCTCTAGATGTACTTTTTACTACTTGAATACCATTGCTTAGAGGCTCTCTCAGCTGACTAAGCAAAGGAAAATATGTTTGTATACTAATTCATGCACAGACACATCTTTGTAAATATAACGTATCCATATTAAGCTAAACATGAGTGTATGCTGATATCTCCAACTCTAAACCATTAACTTGTTTCATTCTAACCTTCTCCCCTTACTATCTGTAATCTCCTGTTCCAACAGTTAGAAACCTGGCTTCTGCTGTCCACCAGCCATTAATTATTCAGTTCTAGTATAGAAAGATTGTGGTTTAGAACTGGTAACCTCTACTCTTGTAAGAAAAAACTTCATCAACTAATCCAGTGGTTATGTTGTGCTGTTCCTTTTGCCTTTCTTCATGTAGCCCCCACTGTTTCCAAAGTTACTTGTCTCTCTATTCTTCCCCTCCATCCTCAGTGAGGTTGTTTCACACATTTGTAATGCAGGTAGATGCTCTTTGATTTCTTTCATCATTGTTTTATAGTTTTCCACATCTAGATCTTGTACATACTTTGTAAGATTTATACCTAGATAATCCTAATTGCTTCCTTCTCTTCCTTATAATATTTGTCATTCATTTCAAGTGTTCACGTGCTGTAATCACCTAATATATTCTCACTATTCTTTTAAAGAAACACTTTTAGATCAATAAGACTAACAAATAAAATATTTTACCATCATTTATTCTTTGTCTGACACTTTTCCTTTCTTTATACAGATCAAAGTGTCTCATGTACCTTCTCTCAAGGTGTTCTCTTTGCCTTTGATTTTCCGAGGTTTGAATAGGATTTGCCTCTATGTGGTTTCATCTGCTGTGTGTCCTGCTGGTGTTCTCTGAGATGCCTGAGTGTGCTGCTTGGGGGTTATCATTAATTTTGGAAAGTTCTTTGTCATTATTACTTCAAATATTTCTTCTACTCTGTTCTTTCTTCCTTCTTCTGATATTCCAATTGCACATGTTATTTATTTGTTTTTAACACAATTGTTTTTAATTCTTGGAAGTTAATGCTGGTTTTTCATTCTTTTTTCTCTTTGCATTTCAGATCAGGGATTTTTTTGTTGCCTGCCTCCAACACCACTCTTTCTTTCCTTAGCCTTTTTTCATCTATTGAAACTACAGAAGACATTTTTTGTTAGAGTGTTTTTTATTTCTAGCATTTCTTTTAGAGACACTTTGCAGACCTTAGTCATCTGTTCTTGCATGTTGTATACTTTCTCCATTAGAGCCCTTCATAGATTAATCATAGTCATTTTATATTCCCCATCTGATCATTCTAACATCTGTATCATCCCGAGCTTGGTTCTGGTGATTGCTTTGTCTTTTACAACTGTGTTTTTTCTTGCCTTTGGCACGCTTTATAATGTTTTGTTGAAAGCTAGATATGCAGTATTGAATAAAATGAAGAAAATGGGCATTTAGTGTGAGGATTTATGTTATTCTGGTTGGGAATTGGGCCATTTACATTTTTTACTGTCTCAGAGGCTCCAGGGACTTTAGAATCATCTTCCGGGCTTGCTGTTGTCTCCTCACGACTGTGCTTCCACAAGTACTCGCCAGAGGAAGTCTGTGTCATGCAGCTCTTTCACCTGTAGTTGGCTGATATTACATGGAAATCTTTTGCTATGGTGGTTGGGTGAGGTGGACAGTCGGCATTCTGCAGACTCTTGGCCCAATCTTGGTCTCCATGAGTCTGTGTCTCAGGGCTGTGACCTTCTCGTGTTGGTCTAGTGGCAGATCTTCCTTCCCACTCCCTCCTCCTTTCCTTGACTGCAGTGTTCCCAATTTATTTTCTTGAAGTCCTTGTTACCTATTTTTTCCCCTTATATAAGAGGGGAAGCCTGGAGGTGGCTGGAGTGGAAGCAATTTTCTTTTTGCCAGTTGGGGAAAGGGTCTGCTAGAGTGGTTCCGCCTGGAGTGTAGGGCCTTTGCTGTAGAAAAGCCTCTGAGTACATTTAATGATTGTTCTCTCCCTCTCCTGCTAGGCCACGCTTCACCTCCAACAGCTCTTCAAAGCTACCATCTCAGTGTTCTTACCAGTTTATTCTTCTCGTAGCTTCTGTCCCAGATAAGCAGACCTCCCTACTGTTGTGCTGAATATGCCTGTCTCTCCTGTTTTCAGGGTGGGTGTTTGCCTCAGAACCTCAATTCTCCAATGGGTCCGAGAAAAGTCATTGATTTCCAGCCTGTCCAGATTTTTCTTGCTTTAAGAACAGAAGTGGCAGCCTCTAAGAGATCTTCACTTGTTGAAGCTGAAACCTGAAGCCAGTCTCCCTTTATTGAAGAGAACTTGTATCTACAGCAAGAGGATCAATGAGTGTAGATTCTTTTGTTAAGGTGACTAGTGTTTCAACTATTTGTTTTAACATCAGATTCAAAATTAGAATATATTTTTTATGGTAATGACATAAATGACAATCATAGCATAAAAAGTTAACTATTGTTTCTATTTTTCTATCAGAAAAGAACTCCTTTCCTTGGTAAACTTTACAGTTACATTTGATACCAGGTACCCTAGTCCAAATGATTTTCTCCTGATTTTTATCCAGTTTATTGGCACTTAAATGATACTGAGCAAGCTGGTAAAAAAACAAAAGGTTGATGTTCCTTTTTTTGTGTCAATGCTTTAGTTTAAGTTAGTAGAAAATTAGAGATGGCTTCAAATTTATGTCCAGAAGGATCTGCAGTTGTTAAGGAATTCCATCACAGGTCCCCTGGGTATATGTCTCATTCCTCTATAGGCCTGTCTGCTGTAATTACATCTTCAGAGTTAATGAGCCACGGAAAGCCCATTTGGGAAAAAAAGGCAAGGTTGCAGGGGAGTGAAACAGTAGGATTCTTATTGAACAGTTAAGAATCAAAATTTAGAAATCAGGGATTCTCAATTCTCCATGAAGTTATAGGCAGAAAATCTTTTAAATTAAGCGGATGTTTAAATGTTAATAGAAGTTAATGCAAATAACATTTTTATTAAACACAGGATAGAATTCTAAAGTTTTAAATGCTAGAACTAGAAAACATGTATATTCAATTACTTGGTCAGGATTTGTTCCCATTTTACCTAAACTAAGACCTAAGTAATCATATGATTCCAGGGAATATTTACTAGCCAAAAAGGATTCTCATTATTGCAAATAATTAGATACAGCGATTGCTTATACATAACTCACATACATACAATACTCCCCGCCTCCACAGACACATATAATGTTTAAATCTGTGTTAAGTTACAAAGTTTAGACTAACAGTAACCACAAGAAATGTTTAATAACATGTTTCAGTAAGTCATGGGAGATAATTTATCTCTGGGGAATGGAACAAGATATTTTTAAAGATAAGTCACAAAATTTGATAGCATCTTAGCAAGGAAGTCCATAAACTATGCCTCCTCCATATTCTTCTCACATAGGAGACAGACATATTTCCCCAAATAGGTTCAACAAGAATATTTGCAGAACAGACATGTTTAAATGACCCAAACTGCCTGAAATCTAGTATTTGCACAGGTACATACAATACACTACTAGTACAGCAAAGACAAGGAGCAAATAAGTGGTGATGAAATTTTATGTGAACTCTAAACAAATTGCATAGTAAAACAAACTCTCTGAACTAAAAATCCACTTCTGGTGGTATACCGATCATGAATAGAGGTGTTGATTATGAGTATCAACATACAATACAGATCAGAGTGGGTAACAGGAATAGAAAAGGCAAATGAGAGACTGAAAAGAAAGATGGGAAAATCTTTTTTTCCCCAGAATATTATAGGAGAGTTAGGAGTTAACATTAGTTTTTAAACTAAAAGATATGTGTATGAATTTCAGTTTGGCATATGTGACCCATGAAGGGAGATTAATGTAGACAAATTGCTCAGATTTTTGATTTCTGGCCCTACTACTTACTGGTGGTGGAATCTTGAGGAATGACTCAAATTTCCTAATCCTGAGATCATGAATATAAGAGTGCCTCAAAACTACGGAGTCATTATGAGGAGCATATGATAAAATAAATGTAGTGTCCTTAGAAGAGTGGCCTACATCAATATAGAATCTATTATTATATGTTATATAAATAATCAATGAAATGCTGATATGGGAAACACATATGTGCATTGTAATTATGTATGCAATAGATTTTAGTAGAATAACATATACTATAGATATGTAAGATATGTTAAAAAGACATATTATATACACACGTAACTATAAAGAAATTTGGTATTTTTTTTTTATTCACTATTTGTATAAAAATACTTAGATTACTGGCCTAACACATTTTATAAAGTTGATTTCATGTAGTGTATTAAGTCATTTTCAACTTACATGTTTACCCTTTTTATTCATAAAAATCAAACATCGAAAAGAAAAAAAATTATATTAAATCACCTGACACTGGAGTATCAAAATTTAGAGAAAAGTATTATTTCCTGAAATAAGTAACATTCAGTAGATCTAATACTAGTGAGTGTTGTATACACTTGACCAGCATAGGAATATTAATTCAATCTACCTTTTGTGAAAAAGTATTTATGAACTCCACTAAGTGCATATTTTATAGGCAGCTGACTGAGTTTTTATGGTAATTGTTCAAGTTGATTATATTTGCCATCCAGATTCAGTGCATAATTATCTACATTCTATTTCAAGTGTTATTAAATGTATTTCTTGAAAATGAGTAGAACATCAAATCTATAAAAGCATTACTACACTGGCCATTTTCATCCCTGCCTGTAGTTTATCAAGCTACACACTCACAAACCCACATGCATGTGGTCACACACAGACATACTCATCTACATACTGTATTGGATTTCGAGGTAGAAATTGGTTGATTCTATGATTTTAAAAGCCATATATTTATTATCTAAACTTGAACATTTTGAAAGTGAGAGTGGCTCTATTTATAATTACACAGGGAAAACAGGTATGAAGTGGAGAGTCCTGTGCAAACCAGAATGCAGTCACTCAAACTGAAATATGGGAAGAACAGTGTATCCAGTGCCTAACAGCCTGCATTGGAGTAAAACCACTAGATTTAATTTGATACCAATTGCTAGCCTTTTGCAGCTGGGTCAATAAACTTAAACCTTTCTTAATGAGTCTTCTCCTTTTACAAAGGGGTTAATAGTACCTTTCCTAGAATTGTTGTGAAAGTCTGCTGGGAAATTGTATAAAATGTTTCAGTCACATAATAATTTACATATGTTAACTGCTGTGTTACTGCCATAGGTTTAGTGGTTAATTTGTTTTCTAATGATAAACAATGTGTATTAGCATATATGTTCTATTGATAAAGGGAGTGAATTAAAAATAATGATTGTATTTTAGCATGTTGCTTTGAAATAAAATGAGTTAGATCATTTATATTTATGACTCTTCTTATTTTGTTCTTACCTATATTCATCTCCATACATACTTGCTCCCCAGTTTGTAATTTTTCCTGAAGATAGGGTCAATGTCAGTATACATAATGACTACTGTATTTTCAGCATAAGAAAATTCATAATGATACAATATGAAAAAAATTTCTATGAAAAGTAGTGAATACCACAGGATCTTGGATGACATTTTCATACCTGGAGTAGCCAGGGTCAATCATGGTTTGTGAACCTACATTAATATTACACTTTTTTTTCAGGGCTTCTCAGATAAACATGCCTGACTGTTCTCATTCCCTTTTCCTCTCTTCTTCCCTCCCTCCATTCCTTCCTTTTTTTCTTCCATCTTTCCTTCCATCATTCCCCCCACATTTCTCTCCTCTCTCTCCCTGTTTCCCTCCCTCCCTTTCTTTTTTGTCTCAAGATCCTGGCCCATTTATGCTACTAATGCCCTTAGTCCATAGATTCCAACTATGTCCTACAGCTCTCCTTTGTCCTTAGAAGTGACAATATAAAGCTGACCTGTATTTTCATAATGCTTCCACCTAAAATGTTTTCTTCTTAATCATTAGTGTTTTATCAACATCTTCACTGGGCTTGCCATTCTAGAAACTATGTATACTTTTAAATCATAAGAGATTCTTGAGATATTTATCATATTTTGGAGCAAAAACAGTTCTAACTATGCATGAGCTCCTCTGTTATAATAAAATAGGTAATTCTTAAAGCTGCTTTAAATCTTTGTCATATTGTATTTTCATGTAGGTTCAAATATAAAGTATGTCCCATACATATAAAGAAAAACTTGTGTTCTTTTAAAAATTCCATATAGGACCTGTTCTGGATTTACTAAATACTGAAATGCATAAAGTTTGTTCCAAATATGTGCAAGTGTTTTTTACGCAGAACAGGGAAATATTTTATAACTTAATCAATACAATTACAGGATAAAACTTCTTCTAAAGACACATTTGCTTTATATCCTATATGTAGTATTTACTATGAATTACAAAATGCTATAAAATAGGTACAAATTTGTTTTGACTAAGTGCATAGGGATAGCATCTGGTCCTTTGGCCATGTGAAAAATAAACTTTTTCACAGACTAGATAAATAAAAGTTTTAAATTTATAAAAAGGCTTAAATAATTCCATAATCTGCAAGTACTATAATATACATTTAAAAATTAGTAGTAAATCTCATAATAGTTTTTTTGAGTTGATACACCTTTAGACTTAATTTCTATGCTCCTATAATAAAAGTATTAGTAGATTGTTATTCACTCCAATAAAATTATCTTTCATAAATGAAGTGTAATCTAATTTCTACTCTGATTAGTTAAAATTTGTAAAGATATAGGATACTCTTATTATCCAGAACTTTCAACATGGCTAAGGAACAAATCACTTAGCTTATTAATGAAATGCAAGGAGGCCAAGAGTAAATTTAAATATACTTGTCTGTGCACACAGAAATTGTATATAAAATTGCCTCCTATATTATTATCTACCACAAAATCGTAGAGTTATAATGGGTCTACCTACAAATAACCCTCTGCCTACCACAAATTCTTTTAATGAGAGCATGTGGGGTACAGAAATCAATGCCCCTGTTCATTTTCAGTCACAAAAGAGTTGATTTCCTCAGAAGAAATTTCACCTTATTGTTAAACAACATCTAAGAAATTTGATGTTGGATTGACTATAACTTGTAACTCCTACCTATTAGTTATATTTCTAGATTTTGTACTCTAATAGTGAGTCTTATCTCTTCTTTATTTGATGATCCTTGAAAATCCACGATTAAGATTTTCTTAAGAAGAAACAACATGATACCAGTTCTTTTGATTATTCTGGTAACCTTCCCAAAATTTTACTCACAAAAGTGATCACAGTAGATGTAATCTAACTTGTGCAAAATTACAGTGAGTCTATCATACTGTTTCTTCTACATATTGTATTTCAATGAATCCACCCTAAGGTTAATGTTATTTTGTGTATTTTTAGCTTTAGATTATATATACATTCATTTTGATATGTGTATATGTATATTTGATACATATGTATATATGTATCATTACATATACATGTGTATATGTATATGTAATTTGAGCCTGCATAATTATTTACCAAAAATACACCGCTTATTTTTGGAAAGCAAATGGTTTACTCATTACTCTGTCAGTCTGCCCTGGTCCCAGACATTCTGCCACTTGTGCCCATATTCCGTTATAGTTAAATTATTAAGCAAACCTCTCAAGAAGCCCTTCAAAAGATGCAGCTCAGAGATAAGGCTGACACAGTAATCAGGGCATATATAACACAACACGAGAGGTTCCTTCAGAACAGCAACATGAAGGATCTGTGAATAAGAAAAACACTCATAAAATTCTCAAGCTGAAAATGTTAAAGTGATGAAGGAGGGGTTAAGTTATTTATTGGTAGAATTATAATACAATGATAAATAAATTTGGGAGTATATATTGAAGGGAAGGGATTGATATAAAAGATATATTCTCAGCCTAGAAATCATCCTTGATACTATATTGTCATCTTTATATTTTAATTAAACATAATAATATATTACATTGATTCACAGACTGATTTATACCTTGACACCTACACAATAAAACATTTTATAAATTAAAATCATATTTCACAGCAGAAACATCTCACTCAGCCACTAAAGGGGTATGTATTTTGAAAAAGCATAAAGATATAATTAACTTCTAAAGTCTTGGAGTCATGTTCTCATTAAATAGACCTATGAATCTGGGTAAGTCAGTTATTTCTCTTGGCTTTGTTTTCTCACTTTAAATTGAAAGATTTGGATTAAATAACCTTCAACTTTCCTTCAAACTCAAATAATCTACAATCGATTCAAAGAGATCTTAGAGAAATTTAAAATTACATCAAACTTCAAAATAGACAAAATCCCGAGGTTATCACCATTCTACCAGTTTTTCTAGTTTACAGCCTCTTCAGATCAGAAAACTTTCCATACCCCACATCTGGCTTCATTCCCATATCACATGCATTTGGCCATGTGAAGCAGACACTGCAATGGCTTGATAATACCTTTGCTGCTAGTTTTAAGCTGAGTTCCAAACTGCTACTTAGACCACTGTACCGCCTGCGTTACACATGGCGGAAGTCTCCCTCTTCATTTCCAATATAACCCAGGATCATGGCCTTCTGGGCATGAAACATCCATCTATTATTCAAAACCTAAAAGCTAAGGCCAAAATGCCAGATTCTGATTATGGCTGCCATTCATTTATTTTCTGCAGTTCTGCTTCCCATCCCTTTTGTCACACAGTCAACATTCCTATGTCCTTTTAAACTGTATGTTCCAAAATATCACATTATTTATGTGTATACATTTTCATAATGTTGAGAAAAAGTTCTTTCCACTCTTAATGTTATCCAAAATCTTATAGTTTTCCAAGATCATTGCCTTTTTTGCTATGCTTTCTAGAGGAGGCAGTTTGATCTCCTATGTTCCACTACAATGAAACATCAACATAAATAGTGTTAATAATGAGTTTGATTTTTAACTACCATGTTCCTCCCTTTTTAAAATTTGCCTCTTTTAAAATTAATAGACAGTATTTTTTTTGAGGTTTTAGGTTTACAAAACAATTGAGTGGAAAGTACAGAGAATTTCCATATATCTTTTGTCCCTAACCTCCACAGTTTTTTCAATTATTAACATCTTGCATTAGTGTGGTATGACTTGTTACAGTTGATGAGTAAGTACTGTTATATTATTACTAACTAAATTTTGTTGATACACATCTTGTCAGTATTTGGTATTGTCAGTGTTCTGGATTTTGGCCATTCCATAGGTATTTAGTGGTTTAATTTGCATTTCTCTGATCACAAATGATGTGGGTCATCTTTTCATATACTTATTTGTCATCTATACATTCTTCTTTGATGAGGTATCTGTTAAGGTCTTTGGTCCATTTTTCATCAATTGTTTGTTTTCTTATTGTTGAGTTTTAAGAGTTCTTTGTACATTTTGGATAATAGTCCTTTATCAGATAATGTCTTCTCTGAAAACTTTAGAATCATTTTGTTGTTATCCACAAAAAAACTTGCTAGGATTTTGATTGGAATTACATTGAATCTACAGATTAAGTTGAGAAGAACTGATGTCTTGACAATATTGAGTCATGAATACAGAATACCTCTCCATTTACTTAATTCTTTGATTTTTTTCATCAGAGTTTTATAGTTTTCCCTCATATAGACCTTGCACATATTTTGTTAGATTTGTACCTCAGGATTTCATTTTTGGGGATGCTAGTGTAAATGGTATTTTCTTTAATTTAAAGTTCCATTTGCTCATTGCTGGTATATAAAATAGCATTTAATTTTGATGTATCAACCTTGTATCCTGAAACTTTGCCATAATTGCTTGGTAGTTCCAGGAGTTATTGGTTGTTGTTGATTCTTTCAGACTTTCTACATACAAGATCATATCATTTATCTTTTTTTGATTTTTTAACTGGGCTTTTTTTTCCCCTTAGTGCTGAACTTTAATGTTTTTTGCGTATTTTGGATACCAGTTCTTTATCATGTATTGTTTTGTGAAGGTTTCTCCCAGTCTGTGACTTGCTTTATCATTATCATAATCCCATTCTATTTTAAAATCTGCTCTGTGGGTTTTGTTCTTCTCTGATCCCTAAATTAAAAACTCAGCAAGTTCCTATGACTTCCACAAACAAGTTGTTATTGGCCAATCAAAATCACAAAACAACCTTAATGTCCTAAGACCCATTTAATAATCAAAACTTGATTCTTTTCTTGAGGGTTGTAGTTTCCCTTTCTCGTTATTCCTCCATTTTCTGAAGGAGACTTTTGTGGAGAGAAGGGGAAAGACCTTTCGGCAAAGGTAGGCTAGTTAAGCTGTTTCTTTCTTTTCCCGTTTAATGTTTCTACTTCATCTTGCCTAGCATGAATTCTGATCCTTTAGGAACTGGACCATCAGGAGTTCGCAGTGATTTAGCATTGGCTTTCTCTACAGTAGGTGTTCAAAGTGGGCTTTTCCTTTCCTGCATTTGTGGCATTTTGTTTTTTGTTACCCTCCCTTCTTCCTCTTCCTGTTGTGAGCTGAATTGTGTTCCCCCAGAAGTTCATATATTAAGTAACCAACTACCTCAGAATGTAACTGCATTTTACAGATAGCCTTTAATGTGATGATTCAGTTAAAATGAAGTCTTTAGCATGGGCCCTGATCCAATTTGACTGGTGTTCTTACAAGAAGAGGAAATATGCATACACAAAGAGACACAAAGGATGTGTGTACAAAGAGGAAAGACCACGTTAGCACACAGTGAGTAGGTGGCCATCTGCAAACAAAGAAGAGAGGCCTCTGAAGAAACCAACCTGCGATCTCGATCTTGGACTTCCAGCTTCCAGAAACATAAAAAAGTAAGTTTCTGTTTAAGCCACCTAGATGGGCATTTTGTTGTGACGGCCCCAGCAAACTAATATACTCCAGTCACTTGGGAGCTCTCATCTGCAGTTACCAGGATGGCTGGATGCATCTCTCCTCGGGCAGTGGCTGGGTCTCCCCTCATTCCTTACAGAGGTGGGAATACTCTCACTTTTTTTCTTGGGTCAAATCTAATGTGATTACTGTCCATGGTGGCTTTCTTGCATTAGGTCTGTATCAGTGTCATGGAAATTAATGATACTTCTTTTTTTAAATATTTCTTAACTTTAGAACAATTGTAGATTTATAGAATTATTGCAGAACTAGTACAGAGTGTTCCTATATACTCCATACCCAATTTCCTGTACAGTGAACATTTAAAATTATTATGATGCAGTTGTCAGAATTAATGAACCAATACTGATACTATTAGGGAGGCCAATTCTTCCACTTTTTCTTAAGTCAGCTCTCAAAGCAGCTATTTTACTATTTTTCAGGCTTCAGTCACACACTAGTTTATTGTGTCCCCTAAAGTACAGGACCCATTAAAAAACTATGACTGGTCCTACTGGAGTCTTTTGCCTGAGACTTGAAATGATGGGTTGATAATCCCCCTAAAATAGTTTGTTGAGAGCTTTCTAAAAATCTCCTGTAACCCCCATTCCCTATCTACTTACATCCCTATATTGTAGGGAATTTTAATTTTCAAATAATTAGCTTATTTTTCTTCTGAAATTTCCCCAAGATTTCTTTGCATCTCACTCTGGACTATAACATCTATTGTTTTGTTCTTTAGCTGAGATGTTCTGATCTCTTCCTTATTATATCAGGACAAAAATTAAAAGCACAAAGTGATATATTGCAGACTTACCACAATGGCTAAAATGGAAAAGAGAAAATATAAAGTTTGGCATAGATAGGGAGTAACCATACTGCCCAGCATTGCTGGTAGGAGTATTTATCAATTTTGGAAATTGACAGTATCTACAAAATTTGTACATATTCTTATGATATGATTCAGCAGTTATATATCCAGAAAGAAAAATGCATATACATTTACCAAAAGACATGCACTATAATTTTTGTAGAAGCCTTATTTGGTATAGACTCAAACTGGAAGTTATCCAAAGTCCATCAACCACAGAATGGATAAATAAATGATGCTATGTTCACACAATGGAAGGATACAGAAAGGAGAATAAATGATCTTCAACGTATATAACTTTACTATGTTTGAATGGGAAAAACCAGACACCAAAGAATACATACTGTATGATTTCATTTACAAAGTTGTAAATATCTTGGATAAAGTTGTGGATAGCACAATTTTGTGTTCTTGAAATTCAATTAGATTCTTGACATATGCATCAGATCACACTGCTCCAGTTATATTGTGTAACCAACCACCCCAGAACTTAGTGACTTAAAACGATTCATTTAGTCTCACAGATCTGAGTATCAGATAGGTTGATTTTACTTAATTAATGTTTTGTATCCGTGGGCCCAGGTTTAATCCTCAAGTCTCTCATCTTCCTTGGATGAGTACAGTAGGTGGAGAATTCTTGTAGCTACAGGAGAGGACTGAGGCAAGGAGTCTAATAATGCACGTGACTGCAAGTCACTACTTGTATCACATTTAATGTATTTTTTCCCAAGCAAGTCATATTGCTGAGCTCAAAGCAAGAGTGGAACAGGGGATTCACATTTAAATGGAAAAAGAGGAGTTGTGGGAAGTTGGGACTAATAATACAGTCTATCACAACTTAACAAACCATTATCACTTTGTGTCTCTGACTCCATTTCTAATTCCCCTCAATAAAACAGTCTAAACTTGTATTTCTTTCCTTAAATCCCACATCTACCACATATTTTTTGAAACATAACTTACTTCCCTATTTTATAGAAAAACAAGTCTATTAGCCACGAGTTTTCTTAATTTTCTGTCTTTCCACTCCCACATTTAGACTGACGTATAATTCTCCATGTTTTTCTATATCCTCCCAGTTGTAAAGGGAAAGAAAAAAATCTCTTTTTTAAACAAATACAGGGTAAGGCTACTTTTAAAGAATGTAGATTCTGGTCTTTCAATTTAGCAAATTCTCTCTTTTTGTCTTCCTCTGTCTCTGTGCCTCTCTAGTGCAGTGTGCATGTCAGGGGGCGGGGTGGGGGGGTGTCTGTGTAGGCACAGTATAAACATCTCTTCCCTGCCTTGTTTACGCATGGTGCAGAAAAAGAGTCTGAGGACTGAAGGCATGTTTTTTTTTTAAGCAAAATAATCTAAGTTAATTAGCTGGGGAAGGAAACCCCAGATATTTGCTCTCGTAAAGCCAATTGCTTTAAGATAGTTCAAGGGGATTATGGGAAAGAAGAAAGGTTGTTTTAATTCTCAGAACCCCGTATCAAATTGCCACGGTCATTGGACATTTCTCAGGTTTTACCTTCCTTAATCCTTCTGAGAGTGTTTCCTCTTTGAAACCATGTTCTTTGACTCTAGGTTGAGTCTTGTATTCTCTGTCACCTGGAAGAATGCTCTTCTTCAATATAATTTTTCTCTGCTTGCTCCTTGAATGTCTCTTTTAAAGTGATCTTGAATATCTGTGATGTAATCTATTATAACTACCCAGGGGAAAATTTATTTTTCTTACTTGATTTCCTTGAGGACACCCCACAGTCAGCTTAAGGCAGGCACTTCTTCTCTTCAACACACTTTTTTAGTTCCCACGCTGCCCTCTTATGAATTATGAATGCCTTTGGTATTTATTCTTATTTCACCTGGATAGAAATGTTTCCCTGGTGAGCAGAAATGCTACAAAATGTGATGTATTTGGCTCCATATTCTCTGGGGAATTGTTCTACTACTCTGTTTTGGATCATTGTGGATTCCACTGTGAGTTATAATAACAATTTATCTGTGAAATAAGCCATCTCACACCACAAAAAGATTGACAGAATTGAGAAATGTCTGCCTGTAAAAGGAAGCAAAGCATACAGAAGCATTGCAAAATCCATGAGGAATTCCCATGGATTTATTTAGAAAACACAGTTACTTTGGGGACAGACACCTCAAATTTTAGTTGCTTTTTCTTTTTTTCTTTTTTTTTTTAATGTGTATCTTTCCCCAAATGAATTCATTTGGATCATTATTTCTGAGGTTTTAAAATTTATATGTACCCTCCTGGGAAAACTCCAACTCTTAAAATAGTTCTAAGCATTTCTGTACATTGTAAATGCTGAGATCTTTGTGTTTTTAATGACAAATTTAGGGCCACAGAATACAGAAGGAGGAGGAAAGAAAAATAACTGAGACCATCCAAAAGCTAGCTGGTCCCTAACTTAGAGCTGATTGTTGAGGATGAAACATCTCAAGGAGGAAAGGTATTGGTAGCTTTCTGAGAATGACCAGGACAAGGTTAAAATCAGAGGGTTTAGCTTCAGGATCTAGGTGTTCCTGGTTTGACCAGCTCTCTTTCCCCTGATCTCCTAATAAACAATGGTCATTTTTATAACAAGGAGAAAACAGAAACAAATAAAAAACAACAAACTAAAAGAACAAACATAACAAATACTGAAAAGAAAGTGCCTGAGGTCATTATCAGGTAAAGAGGGCCTGGGTCTGTTAGCCTTTGTTCTCTCACCTGGCCTAAACCTCCTCAAGAGCCCCACGTAGTCATCAGATTCTTTTTGGCCGGTTTGGAAGTACCTTCTATGTTTTCTGCCTATGGGCAGAGGTTGAAACACTGAGACAGGGGTAGTCATGGGCTAGACAGTGGATTCAGTGAGTTCTCTGTCCACTACATTCTGAATTGCGCCTCAACTCTTAAAGGAGATCTGCCTCCTTCCTGTACCTCTCAGTGCTTATCATTCCCAACAGAGAAGGGCAGTAGTGAGGAGAGGGAATGGGCACAGTGGCTGTGAGTCCGCCTCCCTGTTCTTTCTCCACTAGGTAAGATACCCGGAGCATTTGATTTTGATTATAGTACTTTTGCCATCCTCATGGCAACTCCGCTTCTAGACCCACTTCCACCACCACTCCTTCCTTCCCACACACAGGCTGCGCTCTTCTTGATCACAGGATTCCTGGTTTGGGCTGGCCAGGCCTTATTGGAACTTGATCATAGACACCTCCTTTTCCCACAGCAGGGTCAGGGGGAGAGAGAGTTGTGTGGATCCATTCCTGTTCTCACCCTGAAACCTTCTTAAGGTTGATTTCTCACTTTGGCTCCAACCTTGTGTGGGGCCAAAGACATGCATGGCCACAGCTAGTTAGTACAAAACTTAGCAGCGATATTTTCAACAAGGGGATTGTTAGCCCCCACCTTTTTTTCTTGGCTTCTGTTTTAAAACCTGCCTCAGATAAAAGAGAGCCCAGAAACACAGGGATATGATCTGAGTTAAAGAACATTCACCCATGAATTAGCGAGAGATAGCATCAGATAACATGAAAATAAGGCTGGGTCTAAATGAGCTCTGCATGCGTCTGTGAGCTTTCATGTTTCCTGCAATTTCCTCTGTTAGTACCATTTAAAAAACTGTTATCTTTTTATTTGAGTTTTACTCAGCTCCTTCTCTTTATATTCTCAAAGGATGATTTTCATTTACCCACGGAATAATTCATAAAACTTAGACATACTTCCCTAAGCCTGAATTTCTTGAGTTCTTGGGTCATGGATTTTTCTCATGACACCAATAATCCCCAGAGATCTTGTACCATCATGCACCAAAAGTTGCCAGCTCCTTTATCCAGTTTTCCTCCAAGGGCCTGAAGGGAACAGCGAGCAGAACATATCCATCCCTCCTTTTCCACCCTAACCTCACATGTCTGCCACATCAGTAGAATCAATCTACCTACTTAGATAATCCAAAAAGTTGGATACTTCCAGAAGGGCATTAGAGGGTATAGAGAATAAAGGTTGACATTTTAGCTAATCTATACATTGCCCTTAGTGCAGTCTCTTCTTCCCTGGAGACAAGAAATTGAAAAAGTTCTGACAGCAGAACTATACACAGTAACTGGATTGGGTGTTTCTCTTAAGAAATCCCAACATACTGTTATCAGAGATATTGGAATAGAGGCTGGAAAGACAAAATCTCTAGGGAAAGTAATTCCAAATTTAGTCCTAACAAAAAAAGACCCTCTGTGGGGTACTTCTGCCCCCATCTGGATTTCTCTCCTCAGGGTTTCCCATTTCACTATATCCCTCCTTTTAGGTGGCAACCTGATTCCATCTCTCGGGAAAACCTACCCCTGGTATAGGCATAGGCATTCTTTGTTCTTCCTATTTTCTATAAAAGAAAATTGTTTCTTGGATTTCATCTGGATGAGCATGGACATGTCCCTTTTCCCCAGCTCACAGGGTGCTGACAACAAGGGCTCTAATCCATCTGGGCCCTGCAGTCCTAGATTGGTAGATGTAGGCTTGTTTTCACATGATCCACCTATATAGTAAGGATATAGTATGAAAATGAGTGCTAATTACCATTGTAGACAATCAAGTCTGGTTCTAAATATGGAGAAGATTATTTCTCCTACTAGCCTCCACTCTGCACCTCTAAATTATTATGATTAGGAAATGGGGTGTCTCTCATCCCACTTAAGACCTCAGGGTATCATGAAAACTGTCACTAGGTTGCTTCTCAACTTGGATTACATTCCTTTTATTCTGATCATACTGTTCAGAGAGGTTTAGCAAACTTAGTTACACAATTAACTGTCTCTTTTCCTGCTTGTCTGTGACCTTAAAGAAGTCTGGGATTATGCCTGTTTTCTTTATATTTATAACTGACCATAGACAATGCCTAGCAAAACAAAGGTACTCAATATATAGCTGTTGAGTTAAAATATAGGTCTTAGGCCACAGATATAAGAGCTATCCCGTAGCTCCGGTAGTCCAACCTAGTTTGCTATGGCTTGAGAGTGTACAGCAGGAATGGTGGCCAATACCTGCAGGAATAAACTGTATGGATGAGGGGAACACAGCTTTGGCTTATTGATGAGTCCTGTCGTATCAGTAAACTGATGAAGGATTAGAACCTTGGATATCTCTCATTCTCCCTTTATATCAGAAAAGATAGAGAATTAAAAGCCTGACGCATGTGAGCCACTTCCCAGGATTTAAAATGTAAAAGGAAAAGCAGCAATTAAGTTGGTCACCTTCAAACAGGTCAACTCTTTTCTCTTCCCACAAGCATGAAGTCATAGGCCCCCAGAAAAATCACCTGTGCTTATGACCCCACACTGCAAGAAATCTTACTAGGCCCCTTCTATTACCTTAATTCCAATACCTTTTAACCCTGACTTTGTATATGTGGTTTTCTTCCTACTTCATTGCTAGTTTCTGCCTCAGCACCCAGAACTTTCAGATCACTCTGTAGCAATTTATTTTCTTTGAACATGATTTTTCCACTAGGTGATAGTGGCTCCATGCTTTGCTGCCAAAGGACCAATCTCATTCCTCTCCCACACATCAGTCCCTATTTGCCCTGGAGTGATCAGAATTCGTTACTCCTGTTCAGAATCCATTACCTGGGTTCATGGATTTTAGGGATACTCATGGGTCCCTGCCTTGGGGCCATGAGTGACTGAAATGCAATTCATATGTAGATGGAAAAAAAATAGTGTAGATTGGGCCAATTTGACCCATGTGCTACATGTGCTATTAGTCACTGCTTCCATTGTTACAGTTCCTGGATAAAAACTGGAAAGATGATGTACATTTTCAGTAGATGCTACAGTATCTGCTTGTAGGGCGACCTGTAAGTAGGGAAAGGAGATTAGGAATTCTTGACACTTTATGTGTTTTTGTTTTTGTTTTGTTTTGTTTTGCTTTGTGGTGGTCGGCAGAGTGGCAGATCATTTCTCACCTTTCACAGGGTTGCCTTCTGCATAAAGACCCTGCAGTGGTAAATGATAAATGTGTAAGTCCAGACCCAGGGATGCCATTATTGCTATTCACAGGCCTTAGTGGAAGGGATGATATAAAGGGAAATATGCAAAGATATGACTGTGCAAATAAGTCTGTTGGCAAAAGAATAATACATCATACTGGATGCACTCAAATGCTAGTTAAAATTAGATTGCAGAACACCCTGAACATGTAAGGAATTGGAGAAGTAGTTTGAAGCAATCATTGGAAGTGTGAAGATACCACTGAGGAAAAGAGCAGTTGAAAATTACTAGACAGTCAAGCAAAAGCAGGATTTTCAAGAAGTATCAGGGATTTAGCTAAAGTTAAATGCCATAAATTTAAAGAGATATATAGTCAAGCAATTATATTAGTGTCTATAGAAGTGACAGGAATTATAAAATAAAGAAGGACAGTGGCTGGAGTGTTCACGGATTTTATGAAGAGTGTATGTAGCAAGAGGTGAGCAGACTGATAGGATTACAGTTGAGTGCTAGACCATGGAATATGGGCTAGAGAGAGAGGAAAGGAAAATGAGTAGGTTATGATCGTTTCCATGCCTAGCCCCTAACTTTTATTCGTAACCTCAATGTTTATATTTCTGATCATTTCCTCTAGTTCAGATTTCTGATTATTTTCTGAAATCTGTTGTTATCAATAGTTCCTTGTGTATTTAAAGGGCATGTGTTCAATAACACATATATAGTGAGCATTAAAATATTTTCCCCAAAGTATACTACTTCTTTATTTTTATCAGTGTTATAAGTATATTGTGAAATATATTGTGCATCTATAGTCTTTATACACAACAGGCAAAGTATAAGAATATAATGGCATTATGATGACTTTTGAAAAAGGTCACTGACAGCAGACAAATTCACTTTTGAAAAAATATAACTTTTGCTGTGGCAGAGAAATACTTGATAATTCTTCTACATGACTTAGTCAAAGGATATGCTTTCATTAGTCTATGTGGCAAGAAAACTGTATTTCTATAGCCTGTCTTCTGTAGCAAAATATAAGTGGGAAAGATTTAGCTGTTTTTCTCTCCTCCTGCCCCAGATATATCATCTTCATATTCTCAGAGCTAGACATATGATTTCTTTTTTTGTTTTTAAAACTTCAATTTTTTTTTTGCTGTGAGAGGTATTGAAAAATCCTCTTTAAAAATTAAGGTATTATGGGGAAGCAACTTTTCTTATGTTCACTAGTAGGAAAGGCCTATTTTGACTCTAAAAGAGCAAGTCCAAATAGGCAATTAATTCATTACCCATTAAAGAACATCTTTAACTGCTGATACAAAGTTGCTTTGAATCCAAACGATGTTTATTGAATGGATTGTGAACTTTACATAAATAAATTACCACAGATATACTTCTATCATGCTAATGTAAGGTGACCAAAGTCTATACTGTTCTAGGAAAAGAAAAGTAGCCTTAAGAATTTCTTTTTTCTCCTTTTCTGAAATTAGCAGTCAACCAACTGAGAGCAAATGAATGGGAATAATGCATGCACCATAAAAATCAGCCCTTGGAAATTTTTCCATGCCAGGTTATCAGGTCTAACACTGCATCCTGATAATTTTACGACTGTTAATAACAGTCCATAGTTAGGCATACTGGGATAAACCTGATTAATTTTCATGCTCCGGGGTAAAAACTGATTTACTAAGGTGGAAGAAGAAATTATTTCCCATTAACAGAGTACAGTATTAGCTTTTTATTCTTTCCTAATTTAGCAAATTACTATATTTTATGAAACATGAAAATTCACCATGGATAAAGGAAAAGTGAGCTTTTTGTAAGTCTTTTCCTTATCCTTGACCTCAGAAAGCAGAAATACATGGCTTTGATTCAGGGCTTTGACAGTTATTGGCTATACAACTTTGGGTAACTTTTTAGACTTTCTAAGTCTCAGATTTTTCCCACTTAAAATGCAATTAATAATAGTACCTATTTTTTAAGACTATTGTGAAAATTAGATGAGATAAAGGAATATAAAGTACTTAGAGATGGGCCTGGCATACAGGAACTATCCAAAACATGTTATCAATAATTAGTATTTTTATAATTATTACTGTAAGGTGTCATACATATTATTCTTATCATTAGGGAATAGCTACAAATCTAAAGATAATCAGCACTGTCAAAACAATATGTTTAAATCTAACTTGCAGTTTTATTAATGATTTGGCTCATGAAAATTCAACTGCTTTTATTAGCATTTTCCCCTTTGTAGCACATATAATTACTATTTTATCCATCTGGAATGGCTTGATAATATACTTACAACCTTCAATATTTTATAATGTTACCATTATTTTAATTAACGAATTTGAGACATTGGACTCCATAACACAGACTAATTAAAAAACTAAATATTAGATTAGTTAAATTACAGACATTTTAGACATTTTAGTATTTGTCCATTTTGAATTTAATTGAACTGGAATAATCCCAGTTGTTCCATTTAGTGGTGCTATGAGGAAACTAGTTCTGTTATAAAATCTTTTTTTTTTATTTGAGAGGGCATCTCTCATATTTATTGATCAAATGGTTGTTAACAACAATAAAATTCTGTATAGGGGAGTCAATGCTCAATGCACAATCATTAATCCACCCCAAGCCTAATTCTTGTCAGTCTCCAATCTTCTGAAGCATAATGAACAAGTTCTTACATGTTGAACAAATTCTTACATAGTGAATAAATTCTTACATGGTGAATAGTACAAGGGCAGTCATCACAGAAACGTTTGGTTTTGATCACGCATTATGAACTATAAACAATCAGGTCAAATATGAATATTCGTTTGATATTTATACGTGATCTATATGTGGATCCCACATTTCTCCCTTTATTATTATTATTATTATTATTTTTAATAAAATGCTGAAGTGGTAGGTAGATGCAAGATAAAGGTAGAAAACATAGTTCAGTGTTGTAAGAGAGCAAATGTAGATGATCAGGTGTGTGCCTGTAGACTATGTGTTAATCCAAGCTAGACAAGGGCAATAAAACATCCACGGATGCAGCAGATTTCTCTCAAAACAGGGGGGGGGGGTGAGGTTCTAAGCCTCACCACTGTTGATCCCCAATTTCTCACCTGATGGCCCCCCTGCGACTGTGCCTGTCTTAGGTTGTTCCTCCCTTGAGGAATCTTACCCATCTCTGGCTAACCAGTCATCTTCTGGGGCCATACAGGGAGATGTAAAGTTGGTAAGTGAGAGAGAAGCCATATTGTTTGAGAAGGTTAGCTTTTTACATCTTTGCAGATTTATGCCCTGTGGCTTCTATGCCCAGCATTTGTATTGAGGTATCTTTACCACTTGGAGGAATTATGATACTCGGTAAATTCGATATGAGGCACGAATTCTATTTAAGGGTTGTAATTAGGAAGAAAGAAGAAAAGCTATAGAGTTAGCAGACGGAAGACAACATGGGAGGATTGATTATTTCTTTGACATATCTTCTTGTAGAGTAACTTAAGCATGTATAGGTTTTAAACTACTAATTAAATTGCGCACACACATTAACATAATAGGAATACAGTTACATAACCAAAGCAGATCAATAATTACCAGCTATCTCCAGTGAAGCCAAGAAAACCAGTGAGGCACCATAGCCATTTGTGAAAATTTATCTATGATATAATGGATATTGTCCAAATGTACTTGAACAGTCTGAGAGAAAACAGACAAATTAAAACAACCAATTCCTGGGAACTGTTCACATCCCATATGTTGTTTTAACAGTAGATAGTCTGTAGTTGTAAGATTTTGGAGCACTACAACTTGCACTTCTCCTAATTCTTGCTTGAGTTCCAACAGTATAGATCCAGTCAAATTTGTTATTTTACTGTATGCAAAGGCCAGCTTAGATATCTCCTTCCTCACTCCAGTGGCAAGTCCAGGAACTGGTGGGATGGATGCACCTACAACTGCAGCATCGCCTGAATCTTTGTTGAGGATTTTTGATGATCATCTTCTGGTATGAGTCTTCCAGAGAGTGCTGATGTTGGAAGCTCTTCTTCATATCATATCTAAGTTCATTTTCTGGGTAGCTAACTTAGGCTTTGATCCTCTGTATAAACACAAACAGACCCTTTGCCCACACTTTGATATGCCCTTTATGCTATTGTGTAGAACTCATTAGAGGTCACCACACAGGAACTGCTTTTTTTTTTTTTAAGAGAAAGGAATATTATCAGAAAAGTGTACCTCCATAGCTGATCATCTGACACCCTTTAAGTGATCCAAATTAAGGATATTTAGAGCATACATTAATCATTGATTTAGTTAGTTTTATCCTATCAGGGAGTAATCCCCCTTTTCTTTTTGTCTTTTTTTTTTATCTTTAATCTACACTTACATGAAGAATATTATGTTTACTAGGCTCTCCCCTATACCAGGTCCCCCCTATAAACCACTTTACAGTCACTGTCCATCAACATAGCAAAATGTTGTAGAGTCACTACTTGTCTTCTCTGTGTTGTACAGCCCTCCCCTTTCTACCTCCCCCCCATGCATGCTAATCTTAATACCCCCTTCTTCTTATCCCCCTTATCCCTCCTTACCCCCCTCATCCTCCCCAGTCCCTTTCCCTTTGGTACCTGTTAGTCCATTTTTGGGTTCTGTAATTCCGCTGCTGTTTTGTTCCTTCAGTTTTTCCTTTGTTCTTATACTCCTCAGATGAGTGAAATCATTTGGTATTCTCTTTCTCCGCTTGGCTTATTTCACTGAACATAATACCCTCCAGCTCCATCCATGTTGCTGCAAATGGTAGGATTTGCCCTCTTCTTATTGCTGAGTAATATTCCATTGTGTATATGCACCACATCTTCTTTATCCATTTATCTACCGATGGACATTTAGGTTGCTTCTAATTCTTGGCTATTGTAAATAGTGCTGCAATAAATATAGGGGTGCATCTGTCTTTCTCAAACTTGATTGCTGCGTTCTTTGGGTAAATTCCTAGAAGTGGAATTCCTAGGTCAAATGGTAGGTCTGTTTTGAGCATTTTGATGAACCTCCATACTGCTTTCCACAATGGTTGAACTAATTTACATTCCCACCAGCAGTGTAGGAGGGTTCCCCTTTCTCCACAGCCTCGCCAACATTTGTTGTTGTTTGTCTTTTGGATGGCAGCCGTCCTTACTGGTGTGAGGTGATACCTCATTGTAGGTTTAATTTGCATTTCTCTGATAATTAGCGATGTGGAGCATCTTTTCATGTGTCTGTTGGCCATCTGTATTTCTTCTTTGGAGAACTGTCTGTTCAGTTCCTCTGCCCATTTTTTATTTGGATTATTTGTTTTTTGTTTGTTGAGGCATGTGAGCTCTTTATATATTTTGGACATCAAGCCTTTATCAGATCTGTGATTTACAAATATATTCTCCCATACTGTAGGGTTCCTTTTTGTTCTATTGATGGTGTCTTTTGCTCTACAGAAGCCTTTCAGCTTAATATAGTCCCACTTGTTCATTTTTGCTGTTGTTTTCCTTGCCCAGGGAGATGTGTTCAAGAAGAGGTCACTCATGTTTAGGTCTAAGAGGTCTTTGCCTATGTTTTTTTCTAAGAGTTTTATGGTTTCATGACTTACATTCAGGTCTTTGATCCATTTTGAATTTACTTTTGTGTATGGGGTTAGACAATGGTCCAGTTTCACTCTCCTACATGTAGCTGTCCAGTTTTACCAGCACCATCTGTTGAAGAGACTGTCATTTTGCCATTGTATGTCCATGGCTCCATTATCAAATATTAATTGACCATATATGTTTGGGTTAATGTCTGCAGTCTCTAATCTGTTCCACTGGTCTGTGGCTCTGTTCTTGTGTCAGTACCAAATTGTCTTGATTACTATGGCTTTGTAGTAGAGCTTGAAGTTGGGAAGTGAGATCCCCCTTACTTTATTCTTCTTTCTCAGGATTGCTTTGGCTATTCGGGGTCTTTGGTGTTTCCATATGAATTTTTGAATTATTTTTTCCAGTTCATTGGAGAATGTTGCTGGTAATTTGATAGGGATTGTGTCAAATCTGTATATTGCTTTGGGCAGGATGGCCATTTTGACGATATTGATTCTTCCTAGCCATGAGCATGGGATGAGTTTCCATTTGTTAGTGTCCCCTTTAATTTCTCATAAGAGTGACTTGTAGTTTTCAGGGTATAGGTCTTTCACTTCTTTGGTTAGGTTTAGTCCTACGTATTTTATTCTTTTTGATGCAATTGTGAATGGAATTGTTTTTCTGATTTCTCTTTCTATTGGCTCATTGTTAGTGTATGGGAAAGTTACAGATTTCTGTGTGTTAACTTTGCATCCTGCAATGTTGCTGTATTCCGATATCAGTTCTAGTAGTTTTGGAGTGGAGTCTTTAGGGTTTTTTTATGTACAATATCATATCATCTGCAAATAGTGACAGTTTAACTTCTTCTTTACCAATCTGGATTCCTTGTATTTCTTTGTTTTGTCTGATTGCCGTGGCTAGGACCTGTAGTACTATGTTAAATAACAGTGGGGAGAGTGGGCATTCCTATCTAGTTCCCAATCTCATAGGAAAAGCTTTCAGCTTCTCGCTGTTCAGTATAATGCTGGCTGTGGGTTTATCATATACGGCCTTTATTATGTTGAGGAACTTGCCCTCTATTCCCATTTTGCTGAGAGTTTTTACTATGAATGGATGTTGAATTTTGTGGAATGCTTTTTCAGCATCTATGGAGATGATCATGTGGTTTTTGTCTTTCTTTTTGTTGATGTGGTGGATGATGTTGATGGATTTTCGAATGTTGTACCATCCTTGCATCCCTGGGATGAATCCCACTTGGTCATGGTGTATGATCCTTTTGATATGCTGTTGAATTCTGTTTGCTAATATTTTATTGAGTATTTTTGCATCTACATTCATCAGGGATATTGGTCTGTAATTTTCTTTTTTGGTGGGGTCTTTGCCTGGTTTTGGTATTAGGGTGATGTTGGCTTCATAGAATGAGTTTGGGAGTATTCCCTCCTCTTCTAGTTTTTGGAAAACTCTAAGGAGAATGAGTATTATGCCTTCTCTGTGTGTCTGATAAAATTCCGAGGTAAATCCATCCGGCCCCGGGGTTTTGTTCTTTCGTAGTTTTTTGATTACCGTTTCAATTTCTTTGCTCGTAATTGGTTTGTTTAACTTTTGTGTTTCTTCCTTGGTCAGTCTTGGGAGGTTGTATATTTCTAGGAAGTTGTCCATTTCTTCTAGGTTTTCCAGCTTTTTGGCATATAGGTTTTCATAGTAGTCTTTAATAATTCTTTATATTTCTGTGGAGTTTGTCATGATTTTTCCATTCTCATTTCTGATTATGTTGATTTGTGTTGATTCTCTTTTTCTCTTATTAAGTTTGGCTAGAGGCTTATTATCTATTTTGTTTATTTTCTCAGAGAACCAGCTCTTGGTTTTGTTGATTTTTGCAATTGTTTTATTCTCAATTTTGTTTATTTCTTCTCTGATCTTTATTATGTCCCTCCTTCTGCTGACTTTAGGCCTCATTTGTTCTTCTTTTTCCAGTTTCGATAGTTGTGAGGTTAGACTATTCTTTTGGGATTGTTATTCCTTCTTCAGGTGTGCCTGGATCGCTATATGCTTTCCTCTTAAGACTGCTTTCGCTGCATCCCACAGAAGTTGGGGCTTTGTGTTGTTGTTGTCATTTGTTTCTATATATTCCTTGATCTCTATTTTGATTTGTTCATTGATCCATTGATTATTTAGAAGCATGTTGTTAAGCCTCCATGTGTTTGTAAGCCTTTTTGTTTTCTTTGTAGAATTTATTTCTAGTTTTATACCTTTGTGGTCTGAAAAATTGGTTGGTAGAATTAAAATATTTTGGAATTTACTTAGGCTCTTTTTGTGAGCTGGTATGTGGTCTATTCTGGAGAATGTTCCATGTGCACTTGAGAAGAATGTATATCCTGTTGCTTTTGGATGTAAAGTTCTATAGATGTCTATTAGGTCCATCTGTTCTAGTGTGTTGTTCAGTGCGTCCATGTCCTTACTTATTTTCTGCCCGGTGGATCTATCCTTTGGGTGAGTGTTGTGTTGAAATCTCCTAAAATGAATGCATTGCAGTCTATTTCCCTCTTTAATTCTGTTAGTATTTGTTTCATATATGCTGGTGCTCCTGTGTAGAATGGTTATATCCTCTTGTTGGACTGAGCCCTTTATCATTATGTAGTGTCCTTCTTTATCTCCTGTTACTTTCTTTGTTTTGAAGTCTATTTTGTCTGATATTAGTACTGCAACCCCTGCTTCCTTCTCGCTGTGGTTTGCCTGAAATATGTTTTTCCATCCCTTGACTTTAGTCTGTGCATGTCTTTGGGTTTGAGGTGAGTCTCTTGTAAGCAGCATATGGATGGGTTTTGCTTTTTTATCCATTCTATTACTCTGTGTCTTTTGATTGATGCATTCAGTCCATTTACATTTAGGGTGACTATTGAGAGATATGTACTTATTGCCATTGCTGGCTTTAAATTTGTGGTTACCAAAGGTTCAAGGTTAGCCTCTTTAGTATCTTACTGCCTAACTTAGCTCACTTATTGAGCTGTTATATACACTGTCTGGAGATTCTTTTCTTCTCTCCCTTCTTATTCCTCCTCCTCCATTCTTCATATGTTGTGTGTTTTGTTCTGTGCTCTTTTTAGGAGTGCTCCCATCTAGAGCAGTCCCTGTAAGATGCCCTGTAGAGGTGGTTTGTGGGAAGCAAATTCCCTCAGCTTTTGCTTGTCTGGGAATTGTTTAATTCCGCCACATATTTAAATGATAGTCATGCTGGATACAGTATCCTTGGTTCAAGGCCCTTCTGTTTCATTGCATTAAATATATCATGCCATTCTCTTCTGGCCTGTAGGGTTTCTGTCGAGAAGTCTGATGATAGCCTGATAGGTTTTTCTTCATAGGTGACCTTTTTCTCTCTAGCTGCCTTTAAAACTCTTTCCTTGTCCTTGATCCTTGCCATTTAATTATTATGTGGCTTGGTGTTGTCCTCCTTGGATCCTTTCTGTTGCGGGTTCTGTGTATTTCCGTGGTATGTTCGATTATTTCCTCCCCCAGTTTGGGGACGTTTTCAGCAATTATTCCTTCAAAGAGACTTTCTGTCCCTTTTCCTCTCTTCTTCTTCTGGTACCCCTATAATACGGATATTATTCCTTTTAGATCGGTCACATAGTTCTCTTAGTATTGTTTTGTTCCTGGAGATCCTTTTATCTCTCTCTATGTCAGCTTCTATACGTTCCTGTTCTCTGGTTTCTATTCCTTCAATGGCCTCTTGCATCTTATCCATTCTGCTTATAAATCCTTCCAGGGATTATTTCACTTCTGTGACCTCCTTCCTGACATCTGTGATCTCCCTCCAGACTTCATCCCATTGCTCTTGCATTTTTCTCTGCATCTCTATCAGCATGTTCATGATTTTTATTTTGAATTCTTTTTCAGGAAGACTGGTTAGGTCTGTCTCCTTCTCTGGTGTTGTCTCTGTTATCTTGGTCTGCCTGAAATTTTGCCTCTTCATGGCGATAGAGATAGTTTGCAGAGCTAGCACAAGTGACAGCTGGAAGAACTTCCCTTCTTGTTGGTTTATGGCCTTCCTCTCCTGGGAGAACAACGACCTCTAGTGGTTTGTGCTGGGCAGCTGTGCGCAGAAGGGCTTCTGTTTCCTGCCTGGCTTCTATGGAGTTTATCTCCACTGTTGCTGTGGACGTGACCTGGCTCCGGCTGCCCCTCCAAAATGGTGGAGCTCCATTGGAGGGGGAGCAGCCGGGAGGCTATTTATCTCTGTAAGGGGCCTCCGTTCTCCCTGCTGCCCAGGGAGTTAGAGTGCCCAGAGATCCCCAGATTCCCTGCCTCTCTACTAAGTGTCCCGCCCTGCCCCTTTAAGACTTCCAAAAAGCACTCTCCAAACCAAAACAACAACAGCAACAAAAAAAAAGACAAACAAAAAAAATTAAATCAATAATTTAAAAAAAGAAAAAAAAATGCATGATTTTCTTTGTCCTCAGGTGCCAGTCTCAGGCACCCGCTCACCGGTCTTGCTGCCCTGTTTCCGTAGTATTGGAGTCCCTGTCCCTTTAAGACTTCCAAAAAGCACTCGCCAAAAAAAAAAAAAAAAAAATGGCCGCCCCCATTTCTTTAATCTCCGGCGTCGGCCTGCCTCGGCCTCAGGCTCCCACTCACCGGTCCTGCCGCCCTGTTTCCCTAGTATCCAGGACCCTACGCTTGCACTGTTCTTGTGCTGGGGCTGGGTGTTCAGCAGTCCTGGGCTCCCTCTCCTTCCCTGCTGACTCCTCTCCTCCTGCTGGGAGCTGGGGGGAGGGGCGCTCGGGACCCGCTGGGCTGGGGCTTGTATCTTACCTCCTTTGTGAGGCGCTGAGTTCTCACAGGTGTGGATGTGGTCTGGATGTTGTCCTGTGTCCTCTGTCTCTATTTTAGGAAGAGTTGTCTTTGTTATATTTTCATAGATATATGTGGTTTTGGGCGGAGATTTCTGCTGCTCTACTCACGCTGCCATCTTGGCTCCGCCTCTCAGATGGTCAGTTTTAAGTACCATAAAATCTGTTTTTATTTGAAACTAACTTTAAGGATTTATAGTAGTTAAAAAATAAGTTAAATCTAAAATATTTAGTATTAGCAACATAGAGGATCCTTCAAGACCCACCTCCCTGCCTACATTTCCAGGCTTAACACTTGTCTGTGTACAGATGAGATTTAGGCTCATGCTTCCCTGTCTCAACCTTCAGCTGTTTCAAATGTTAGTCCTGCCTGAGAAGTCCACCTTCTACTTTTCTTCTTTCTATCTCTGATTCTTTTTATGTAATTCTTCAGGATTTAATTAGTCTGTCATTTTTAAAATGAAAACTTCCACGGATAGTATTTCTTCTCCATCAATTCTCCCCAGGCAAACCAGAGATACTGCTGGTATGTTAACAAGTGAGGCAAACTTTTATTAGAGATTTTCATTAATTGTTTCTCTTTGTAAATCTGCCTCTTAATATTCTGAGATCTTATGGGGAGGGAACACATTTTCCTCACTCTAATACCCATCTCAGTGCTTGGCCCAAGGTAAAAATATAATGAATAGCTGTTTCATGAACAAAGAGACAAATCAGCGATGGGATCTTTGACTCTTTAATTACTTTAAGTTGCATTTGGCAGGTCTTTAAAACAATATTAATCCTTCAAATACAGTAGATAGTATTATTTTCAAAAGGGAATTCTCAAAAACACAGAAAACATATAAAATGGTAAAGCTAAATCCAATGATGTCAGTAAATCAGTTAAATGTTAATGGGTTAAAAAAGAATAGTGTCTCCAACTAGAAGGCAGCAAACCTCATGCAGGTCTGTGCCCAAGCTAAACTGTGGTGTGAACCTAACAACTTGTGGGGCATATCCTTGGCTGGAGAGCTGGGGCTGTGGATGCCTGTCTCCTCAGCATTTTGAAAGTCATTTCAACCCTGCACAGCATCTGCAGTTATTCTAATGGCAACAAGTGGAACAGGAGGCACAGTCCTGGGCACCTTGCACAGACACCCTCAGTGTCTACCTACTGTCCCTAGCATTAGCAGCAGAGACAGAGCTTCTTCCCTGAGGTGACTTTTCTCCCTGCAACTCTTTTCATAAAGAAGATCTGCAGTGTGTTTGCATGGCTGCTTGTTCTGCTGGCAGGGAGAAGTGTTTCTTTCCCAAAATACGGTGGAAGCAAAGAGGACTGGGAAGAATATTCACTTGGTAGAATTCTTAGAACCATCAAGGTAATTGTTCGCTGATATAGATTCGGACTCCAAAGAAGGTACTATTTATTGGAGAAGAGTGTGCGGGAACAGAATGCTCCAGTTACAGTGGGATGTCACATAAGGTCTGGTTAGGGTGTTAGTACTATGCTTAACAAATGCTCTATAAGTTTTCATCTGTATGATATGACTCATGACTATAATAATATAATCATAGTAGTTATAAGTTTAATTTTTACAAACTTATATTTGAGAAGACTCTGATGGAAGTCATCCATTTGTTTTCCCTCCAGGCCTCCTTCGTCCTCTTTGATTTAGAAGAGCTAATCTGTAGTGATAACTTTCTGTTTCTGATTAGGTTTGGCTAATGTGGAGCTCAGTGGGAGGTTGGTACAGATGAAAGGAAAGTGAAGTCTGAGTGTTTTTTCTCCAGAGCCTCCCTGTCGGGTTGTCAGGCTGCCTGGCTCTGGCAGGCCTTTCTCCAAGATTACTGTAAGCGCCCTTTTTCCACACTCATGATCTAGGGGTGTAACAACCCCACTGTCCCTAGTCTCAGAAGGGGCTACAGTGTATCTTGTGTGTTCCCTACGTCCTTCCCATATCTTTATACTTAGTCCCTCTATTAAACCTCCATGAACTACCACATTTTATGTTTGAGCCATCTGTTTTCTGATGGACCACAATTGATACAAAGACAAATTAGACAAGTTCTCTGTTCTCTGTTTTTACCTAGTCCAATATATCCTATTGTGGTCCACACACAGGTTAATCAGCCAAACACTTGACTATGCTATCATATCCCATATTCTTTCAATCGATTGATCTATCCTTCTATCAGTCTGTGTATCAGCAGTATCTTGTAAACCATCTTCCCTATATTCAGATGTATGGACTTAACAAATAGTAAGATTCTCCACTCCCAGAAAGAAATTTCAATTGTAGAGCCCATCACCTGCCTAAGGGACACATTGAGAACACTGTAAATATTCACTAAGTGTGTGAATAAACGGGAGTGAATGGATGCGTGAATAAATGAATAAATTAGTAGATTCAGTGAATTGTACATAATTGTTTGTTGCCTTTAATGTTCTACGAGGTGAGGTACTTCCCTCCGGTTTTCACATCCGCTATTGACAGTTTATAAAGAAACAAGAAATGTTAAATGAAACAATCCAGAAACACTACTGCCTTGGAGAAGCTGGGGGCCCATTAAACAGAGAATTAATTCGACTGGAAATCACTGAAATATAAGTTACACACTAGAGACTTGGGCTGGGAAAAACTGACTGGAAAGTAGGTGAATTTCATTGTCTTAACTGCCTTGTTAAGCAAACACTCTGGGAAGATATTCCAAGAACAAATCCTCTCTATGAGGCTTTGGTAAACCTCATAGAGAAAAGAGTGGTAAGAGGTGATATGATTTACACTCTTTTTTGACTTCCTTATGTGATTATTATATAAGGGATTTCCTAAATTCTGAATGGCATCTGCATTCTTAGATTAGACAATATTTGGTCACTGTGAATTTTTATTTTAAAGTTCTTTGGAATCTGCTTTGCTGTATGAATTTAGATTTTTCAAGTAAATCTACCTTAAATTTATAGTTTATGTTTTCCCCTCCTTTAAATGCTTTCTTCTTTATATTTTGCTATTAGCATTATAACATGTTTGTAAAATATTCAAACTTTTTTGGTCCTGAATCATTTTATACAGTACAGGTCTTACATGTTCCTTAAAGTTTTGGAAGATGTATCAGGTAGACACATCTCCTGGCACCTTTCCTGTGGTAGTTGGGGAAAACATTTCATTCTCTTCCATAGTGAATCATCTTTCCTCATTCTACCTTTTCTTGGGTTAATGCCACTAACAGTAGTGAAATGAAAAATTTAGGAATCATCTTCAAATTATTCTTTTCCTTGATCCTTCACAACTAAGTCATTAGCAAATCATATTGATGCTCCCATGTATTAAATTCTCTCCACCTCCAGCTGTTCTGTATAAGCCACAATCGTGTTTTGCATGGATTTCTGAAATAATCTCCTAACTAGTGTCACTGTTCCATTCTTGTCTCCTTACAATCCATTCCCTAATATGAATAAGATCAGGTCATTCTCCTGTTTTAAATACTATATTGTTGTTCTCAATATCTACTGCCCAGCCCCGGTGCAGATAGCTCCGTGCAACTAATTAAAGCAGGTGTGTGACTTGCTCTGGTCAAAAAAAAAATGCAGGCTAATAAAATGTAATGGAAAGAATTGGTACACCCCTGTGCAAAAATTAATGATCCTGCTCAGGATATACCTCTCAAATTTCCCTTACCTCTGCAAGTTCTCACCGATAATAATTTGTGTGATGGAAGCCAGGCCACTTGCAGAATGTAAGCCGTCAAGCTATAGAAAAGGTAACAAGGTATATATAGTACTACTTTAAGTTAATAGTCACTACCATGAGCTAGACTTTTCAGGCATAATTTGTTAATGATAGCAATTCATGACTCGAGCATCATACTCCTTAAGTGTGACTGTAGAATGAACTGTGGACTATATAACCTTAATGACATTATAGAAAACTAAGATTTTCTCAAATTTGGAGGAAAACTGAATTAAAGACTTTCAAAGAAATGCCAGCATAGTAACTTCTTGTCACAAATTCCAAATGGTTTAAAAACATTGAAACATTTAAACAAGCATATGAACAAGTAAACATAATAATTCTTCCTAGTGAGGAAGGGGGTCATTTATACTTCAGAAATGTCAACTACAGAAAGTGAATGGATATACTTACGCTATTAAGCTTCTCAAAAATCTGTTATTACTGGGAAGTAAGTGGGAAAATGAAAATCACACACAAAGGAAGATACTGTATCAAAACACAAAGATAGCATGAGCATCTTCTTACCACTTTGAATGATATTTTAAAACATGAGTAATGATACTAAAAACAAACCATCAAATAAAAACACCTGGACAAACCCTAGTATCCATCAACTGGGGCATGTAGGATAACCATATAATGGAATAATACTTCTACTAAGCAATCAAAAGGACAGGCTACTGATACATGCAACAACATCAGTATTCCCCAGAATATTTTGTAAAGTGAAAGAACCTAGACACAAGATTACATGATTGTATTTAAATAAAATATCTAAAAGACTCAGAACCATAGAGACATATAATGTATTTTCTTTGAACTGGGTAAAGGAGTGAGAATTGACAGGCTGACAGGAGGAAACCTTGTGGGGTGATGGAAATGTTCTAAAATTGGGTCATGCTGATAGTGTCACAGCTACACAAATTGACTAAAACTCATTGAACTGTACACTTAAAATGGAAGGTTTTATAGCAAGTAAATAATACCCCATTAAAACTCATAACTCAATATGAGTGATCAGGGTTTATGCGATAGTTAATCTAAGCACGAGGCTAACAGGGCAGGGGGAGTTTATTCCTGACACCATGTGATGCATGCCACCTCTAAGGAAGGAAGTTGGAGTAACTACATGGTGTTCCCTTGTTGTAGACGAATCTGTGCAGCAAGCTGGACTTAGAAACCTAGACTCAGGTAAAATTTTACATGTACACACAAATCATAAATATAAGGTTCATTGCTCAGATTATTCATAGCTCTGGTTCTCTTAAAACTACAGTAAAGAAGTTAAATAACTAAAATGGTAATCATATTACATCACATAGCTATTAATCTGAAGCACTGAGCAAAAAATGCAAAAAAGAACTGGAAAGGCATTAATAAACAAAAACAAAAAGTAAGACTAGATAGCTGTTCACTGATTATAGAAACAAAAAAGAGATTTATTATAATAAATTCAAACCATTCAAGACTCAATCAACTGAAAAATATACAATTTACAAGAAGAGTCCCTAGGGTAATGACAGAGTTGCTCATTACTACCAACATTCTTTCTTACAAGGGCAAACAAAGTAAAAATCATAATAGCAAACCTATTTGCAATTTAAAACTACTAGCAAACAATGCAATACAGGAGAAGACTGGAGAGGTGTCTACCAGTCAGTGATGAAAAGAAGCAGGCCAGTATTGTCTTTATGAATTTTTGGAAGAGGACAGAGTGAGGGTTAGCCTCCTTTGGAAGAGGAGGCAGAAAGTGACAAGGTAAATTCTAGAAGTGAGAAAGCCACAAACAGGATGGGCCTCAAAATCTGCATTCAAAATTCATGCAACTGTGTGGTTGTCTGCTAATCTATAAATGCTTGGAGTAACACAGAAGGTTAGCAAAATGTGGTAACTAGAAGTTGAAAACCTGATAGAAATTTCAGCTACTGTTTAACATACAGAAGACAGAGGTTGGAGTACAGGCCCAGCCAAGTTAAATGCCTCACAGAACAAAACTCATACTTTATAGGATCATAAGAGAGTATCTACTCCTTACAAATATCACTCATAATGTTCTCTACCCAATCAGAAATCATGAGGCATGCAAAGAAATGTAAATGTGACCCATAGTCTAGAAAAAAGGAAGCCAACAGAAACAAAAACAGAGGGTACTCAGATATTGCCATTAAGAGACAAGAACTTTAATTATTGTAAATACACTCAAGGAATAAAAATTGTATGCATAATTCACAAATATAAGATGAAATTTCAGCATAAAAATAGAATAAAAAACCAAAGTCATAATTAAAGCACTGAAATTCTACTAACCAATATAAAAAACTGACTGGATGGGCTTAACAGCAACACATTACATACATAGGGACATAATACAGATGATGCTGAGTTCTCACCAGAAACAACAGAGGCAGGAAGAAAAGAGAATACATGATCATCATCGGTAAGGTGCTGGAGAAAAATTTAAGATAAGATATCTTCAGTTAAAACAGTCAAACAATTCTTTAACAGCTAACTTATACTACAAGAGATACTGAAGAAAAAGGTGGCTAAAGGGAAATAGCACAAGATCTACATGAAAGGATTAAAGTTATCAGAACTAGTAAGTACTGGGTAAATATAATGCTTAAACAAATTTAAAGAAAGAAGTATCACCACAACATTGTGCAGTGCATAACTTCTGTTGAGGTAACAGATATGACAATAATGGCATAAAGAACAGTGTGCAGTGTTCTTGTATCTTATGTGATGTAGGAGAGCATTAATTCAAAGGAGATTGTGATAGAGACATCTCTGAGAAGCACATGAGGAGAGATAAGTTTATGAAGTGAGAGAAGAGAGGGTAATTGGACCATGAGTGCTTTGGAGCCAAGAAGTAACTTTCTGGGTTTTGCCCTCAAAATCAAATTTAGGTAATTAATACAGCAGCATTTTGATACTACATATAAAGAGATCTATTCTGTGTAACTTTCACAGAACAAAACCAATGTAAAAGTCATTTTTCTCTAAAGTTACTATAAAGTTTAATAGAGATGTTTGTATGTGAATGTAGAAAAAAATATTTTTATATGTGAATGTATGCAAAAGAGCAAAAGATACAAGCATTGGATGGCAATTGATGCTGAGATAATAGCAGTATGTCATTAAATTGTCCTAGGGTAATCTAATTCCTGTAATTTTACTTCCTTAAATAATGTTTCTTGCTTATTTCCTAACATAAAATATATCAAATGCTTTAATTTATGAGACTTAATTTTAGCCTACTATATATTGTCCTAGTTCAGGTTGATATAACAAAGTTCCACAGACTGGGTGGCTTGTGAACAACAGAAATGTATTTCTCGTTAAATTTGTGATCAGATACTAGCATGGTCTGGCTCTGGTGAGGATCCTCTTCTTAGTTGCAGTCTGGGAGCTTCTCATGGCAGAAAGAGGGGGAGAGTATGCAGTCCTTTTTATAAAGGCACTAATCCTACTCCAAAGGGCTCCACCCTCAGACATAATGAGCTCTCAAAGGCACCATCTCCCAATACCATCATCACATTGGGGATTAAAATTTTTAACATCTGAATTTTAGGGGGACACAATATTCAGTTTATTGCACTTGTCTTTCAGGATTCAGCTCATGAAGTCTGAGTAAAGAGTACCTCTTACATGACGCAATATGATCCTGTGCATTCCACCACTGCAGCATTTATTATATTCTAATTTAAATGTTACTTACATGGCTATATTACTTGCATGTTTTAATTATCTATCTTTTCCTTTAGTATGGCTCTGTATTTTTCTTCTTTGTAAGTCTTAGTTTATAATTCCATCAGTTAAAATAGCACTCACAATAGACTTTCATTCAAAGAAGACCCTCCCAAATGCCTCCTTTTTCTCTGCTAAGTAACATTCCTCTCCTTTGTTCTCTGGTCTTGTCTGTGCATTGCTATAGCTTGCATGTCGTGAATTGCAATTCCTATCCTACTGCCAAATAACCTCATTTTGCTGGTAACATCACTGGCTATTTTATTTTTAAGGTTGACAAGAAAAATATACTTGCACTTAGGAAGTATATATTCTGCAGGTATTCTATAAACTTGAAATGGTGCTATAAAGTTGCAAAAAATACATAACATTAAAATAGCTAGTGATACAGAAAAATGTGTCAATAAAAATCACATTGTGAGGTGCACAAGTTAAACTACAAGAAGATTATTTTAAAAGAGTTACAATTGTTTCAAGATGTTTTATTTCCTTATTCTGTTTTGTTCTCTTCTATTGGTTGTTTTGCTTATTCGAACCAAGGAAACACATTTAATGGGCTGATATGAAACAGCTTTTATTAGTTCAGCCTTCTGTAAGCATTCTCATGCATCATTAACATTGTATGTTGCAAAGAAGTGCTTTCCTTAAACTGTAGATATTTGGCTATAAATTCAAGACGGTAGTAAATAATTGTCTGTTGAATGAACACTTGTATGTGTACTGAAGAACTAGGTGAAGTGTATAATTAGGATATGCATTTTAGTATGGCTTATTAAATCACAAAACACAAAAAAGCTATTGGAATTTGAGTGATTCTAAGGACTGAGAAAATCTGATAGAAGTTACAATGACAAATAATATTTGTATTTAAGATTTCAGATTTGGTGAAATTGTATCTACACTGGTAATTCTGAATGTCCTATAGGAACATCAGCAATATCTAAAATAAGGCAATTATAGTGAAGTTTAATTAATTAAGAACTCAACTATTATGGTTCTTTTCAAAATAGCAAAGTATGTAATTGGCCGAGTTAAATGAGCTCTTCTTTTTCTGTGTTTACACATAGTGCAAAGGTACAAAGGAAAATAATATATTTTCCTGCTTATATCTATAAGCCTTAGACTTGCAAAATAATCCTTCATGATTGTCGATTGTATTTACCTTTAACACAGTCTACAAGTCCCTGCATAATCTAACTCTTTCCCACCTCTTTGTCTTATTACCTGGAATTCATGTCATCATTCTGCTCTAGCCAAACTGGTTCTTGCAGTTCCTTGATGCACCAAGCTACTTTCTACCTCTGAACTGATTTTTCTCTCTTTGTCGAGATCATACTGTCTGAAATCTTATACCTGAAAAGTCATTCAGGGAAGTCTCATCATCCTTCTTTATCATCAATGAGTCATGCTTTTGTTCTCCATGTTTTCACAGCTTCCTTTTCTCCTGGTGCCCAAACTAGGTCCCATGAAGGGAGGGAGAGGAGTGCCTGTTCAATGATTCTGCCACACTGAATCCTGAGCACTTCAGTGGGTATATTTGTGCCCCAAATCTCAAAGGCAGAATTTTTTAGTAGTTCCAATAGTTCTGAATCTCAACCAAGAGGGCTCAAACTGAGTCCACATGGTAGAAAGGCAAAGATCACTTCTAGATCATCATCCTCTCATTTCCACAGATGAATTCTCCCACTGAAAGCGCCTAGTTAATCCAGCTATAAAACAAAAGCCTCTATGCATATGAATGAAGTTACATAGTTTCTGGGGGCTAAGTATGGAATTTCCTACTTTAGCTTATGAACACTATTATTTTATCTTTGCAGATTTTCTGAATCTGATCATTTAAGTGATACCCACACTTCTTTAAGAAGACAGCATTGATGAAACACTGGAACTAATCTAAGTTATGAATTGTTTCTTTTTTACTATCTCATGTTTACAGTTATCTCCAATAAGAGAGAAATACAGGCATATAACTAGGTTATCTGCTTGCTAAATTCTGTATTCAGAGGAGGATTTATTTAAGTATAGCTGAATTGTTTAAAGCCTTGGGTCTTAAAAAGTCTTACAAAATGATGTCATACAATTTTTTTTTTTTAAGGCTGGGTACATTTACCTAGAACCAGTCCATTTGTTTTTTATTTGTTATCCCACTTCTGATCTTGAAATTGTCTATATTTTTACTTCTTCTTGATAGGAGTTAAAAGTCTCCTGACCTCAGCTCTGCCCCCTTTGCTTCATCTTAGCACTCTGTCAGTTCTTTTAGGAAAGAGTTTAACTGTCTCATTTTGGTGCTGACACCTCCTCTGAAGACATATTGATATATGTAATAAAGAGGGATACTTGTAATGCACCAAAAATTTAATATTTTATTTTACTTAACAATGAATCATAAAATATTAAGGTTATTTCTTGTAAGGCAGACTTAGTATTAGCTGCTAAACACCTGCATGTGACCAGCGATCAAGAAATTATTTCTATCCTGTTTGAAATTTCAAATTAGAAACACATTTGAGTGATGAAGCTAGAACTATTTTAAAGATTGGCTGCTATCACTGGATAGATAAATTGTGAGATGTGGAAATTTATGAGAGGCTCACTTAACAGACTTCACAGGGTTTAAGGCAAGAAACTGATGTCAGATAAGGAAAAGGGGTAGGAGTAGCTCTACCTCATATTATAAAAAAAATTTTGCTAGAATGTATATAATCTGGGGTCTCAAAATCATCTAACTCTTTTATTAAACTTTTGCATAAATAATTTATTAGCTATAAAATGATTAATATATAAGATCACACTCATAAACTCCATGAACTGTCAAAAATTTTGTGATTTCTAAGTCTTACCAATTTTCATTTTGAATTATAGTATGATGATCATTTAATATACCTAAATACTATTTCAAAAGGGATGAACCCTGCAAAGAGCCCTTTTAGGTACATTTTGTGAAGGTAATGTGTCTTTAGCAGGTACTGGTTAATGTAAATTTGCAAAACAACTTGGAAATTAAAAGACTTGTTTCATATGAGAAATCAGTTATTTAAAGTAGAACAAAAAATGGTATTTTGACATAAATTCTATAGATTATGTAACCTACAATTAGGAAAAAATATGATTTGTGCTTTTATTTATCCAAATAATCTTTTTTTTAATTTTTGGTATCATTAATGTACAATTACATGAGTGACACTATGGTTATTAGACTCCCCCCATTATAAAATCCCCACCACCTACCCCATTACAGTCACTGTCCATCAGTGTAGTAAGATGCTATAGAATCACTACTTGTCTGCTCTGTGTTGTACTGCCTTCCCAGTGGCCTCCCCCTACATTCTTTGTGCTAATAATAATATCCCCTTCCCCCCTTATCCCTCCCTTCCCACCCATTCTCCTCAGTCCCTTTCTCTTTGGTAACTGTTAGTCCATTTTTGGGTTCTGTGAGTCTGCTGCTGTTTTGTTCCTTCAGTTTTTCTTTGTTCTTATGCTCCACAGATGAGTGAAATCATTTGGTACTTGTCTTTCTCTGACTGGCTTATTTCACTGAGCATAATAGCCTCTAGCTCCATCCATGTTGCTGCAAATGGTAGGATTTGTTTTCTTCTTATGGCTGAATGATATTCCATTGTTATATGTACCACATCTTCTTTATCCATTCATCTACTGATGGACACTTGCGTTGCTTCCATTTCTTGGCTATTGTAAATAGTGCTGCAATAAACATAGGGTTGCATAAGTCTTTTTCAAACTGGACTCCTGCATTCTTAGGGTAAATTCCTAGGAGTGGAATTCCTGGGTCAAATGGTATTTCTATTTTGAGCTTTCTGAGGAACCTCCATATTGCTTTCCAAAAAGGTTGAACTAATTTGCATTCCCACCAGCAGTGTAAGAGGGTGCCCCTTTCTCCACATCCTTGCCAACATTTGTTGTTGTTTGTCTTTTGGATGTTGGCGATCCTTACTGGTGTGAGGTGGTATCTCATTGTGGTTTTAATTTGCATTTCTCTGATGATAAGCGATGTGGGCATTTTTTCATGTGCCTGTGGGCCATCTGAATTTCTTCTTTGGAGAAGCGTCTGTTCAGATCCTCTGCCCATTTTTTAATTAGATTATTTACTTTTTGTTTGTTGAGGTGCGTGAGCTCTTTATATATTTTGGATGTCAACCCTTTATCAGATCTGTCATTTATGAATATATTCTCCCAGACTGTAGGCAGCCTTTTTGTTCTATTGATGGTGTCCTTTGCTGTACAGAAGCTTTTCAGCTTGATATAGTCCCACTTGTTCATTTTTGCTTTTGTTTCCCTTGCCCAGGGAGATATGTTCATGAAGAAGTTGTTCATGTTTATGTCCAAGAGATTTTTGCCTATATTTTTTTTCTAAGAGTTTTATGGTTTCATTACTTACATTCAGGTTTTTGACCCATTTCGAATTTACTTTTGTGTATGGGGTTAGACAATGATCCAGTTTCATTCTCTTACATGTAGCTGTTCATTTTTGCCAACACCAGCTGTTGAAGAGACTGTCATTTCCCCATTGTATATCCATGGCTCCTTTATCATATATTAATTGACCATGTATGTTTGGGTTGATATCTGGACTCTCTATTCTGTTCCACTGGTCTGTGTGTCTGTTCTTGTGCCAGTACCAAATTGTCTTGATTACTGTGGCTTTGTAGTAGAGCTTGAAGTTGGAAAGCGAGATCCCTCCTGCTTTATTCTTACTTCTCAGGATTGCTTTGGCTATTCAGGGTCTTTTGTGGTTCCATATGAATTTTAGAACTATTTGTTCCAATTCACTGAAGGATGCCTTTGGTATTTTGATAGGGATTGCATTGAATTTGTAGATTGCTTTAGGCAGGATGGCCATTTTGACAATATTAATTCTTTGTACCCAAGAGCATGGGATGAATCTTCATATGTTAGTGTCCTATTAATTTCTCTTAAGAGTGTCTTGTAGTTTTAGGGTATAGGTCAAATCATCTTTTATATTCCACATAAATGTTTGGTAGGTTTCTGCTAAGAGATTCTGTATTATTCATTAGAACTGATTCTGATAATTTTGATTTTTTTGTTATTACAATTTATTTATTAAAGTAAAAATTTTGATTGGTATATAAGAAAGTTTAGAAAATTTTAAATTAACTTTATTGAGTTAGAGTTAACCTTCAATAAAATGCACCCATTGTGCAGAAATGTTGGATGAGCTTATCAGCAAAGAGATCGTGTGCAAGTTCTTAAAACTTCTCTACAGAATTTTTCAGTCTCTGCACTTCTCAGCAAGCCTTCTCAAATTCCACTGCTGTCTCTTCAGCAATTCTCTGTCCTCACTATACTGGTGTCTGCAAAGTACCTTCAGTTAAAACCTGTGAGGTCATGGGTTCATTTTGTTTATTCTCTTTCTCAGGGACTACAATCCTCTCTGTTATCCAATCTCTTACAACAAAGATTTAATACATTTTATCCAATATTCTAGCTATTTATGGTGGGAGGACAGTCTTGTACCATCTGTTCTCATCAACAAGATGCAAAAAACCTTTGCTATTACTTTTTATAAATTTAATTAGTATAAAACTATATTATTAAAGTTCTTTATTACTTTTAAAGAAATTAAATTATTTTTAAAATTGGATTAATTGGCTTTTTAAAGGAAATAATTAAATCAGCCTAAAAAATGACAATACATATTCTTGTATGTAATATATTACCAAGACTTCTGCCTATATTTATACTTAAAAGAAGCAGATGTGTTAAAGATTCCTACAGCTATTGACGGTGAATTTATTTATGCATAAAGCAAAAAGGTATTTTGCTTCATATATTTCAAAGCAATGACATTTTAATACAGATTCATGATCATTAGACTTTCCCTATAAATCTTATCCTCTAGTATAGGTTATGGTAGCACTTGAAACTGATTAGAAAAATATTTATCATCTAGAGTTCCTGATCTTGGAATTGGTACACTAAATGGATGCTATTTGAGGTGTCTACTTTGAAGAGAGCAAAATGTGTTGGGGCTGTATTTTGGGATAGTAACATTCAGTTACTTAAGGAAATTATTATGTATGTGTATATTAATCTGCTATGGCTGACTCAACAAAATACCACAGGCTGGGTGGCTTAAACAATAGAAATTTATTATATTGGTATGATACTATACAAGTAAACATATGTTTTCTTATTTTTAATGAAGTTAATATCTTTTATCTAATGAGTTTATTGGGAAATGTTACAACCTATGAACATTTTACGTCATTAACTAGCTGTAAATGAATTTCCTCTTCTCAAATTTATTTCTTAAATCTTCACATAAAGTCTGTGAGATACAAACAATGAAAAGGAAATGAAAATGAATTGTAGGGAAAAGTTCACCTGGGACACTTGGGATTTCAATGAAGTGTTATGGGTGGGAAAGTGAGTTTGGTGTGAAAGAAAACGAAAACATGCCATCTACTGACTATTTTAAATTCCATTTAAATAAAATATTCTTCAAGACATGAGGTTTAATAGATACAATGAAAATAGAGACAGGAGATCATATTTATTGAAATTAAGAATACCAAGGAGATAGAGATGTAATAAAATGATTGTTGTTCTAATCCCAGATGGTCTCTTTCTACAAGGGAGGAAAAACAAAAGTCATGGAAACAAACCGAACCTGACCCTCTTTCCAATTTCAAAGGAACTTACTGGAAGGAGAAAGGCACATCACATCCCCAACAAAACAAAAATAAATTGCTCAATATGAATATTCAAATACTTTTGAAGTTAATCCAAGATATGTTCTTATTCACAACGTAAATGATACTATACTACCTCAAAGATAGTATAACCTGTAAAAACAAACTTCTAATGCTCTCATATTATTTTATCCTTTATACCTACACTTAACTATAATTTGTTCCTTAGGCAACTATGGGGTTCAGTATCAATATTTGATTAAGTCAGTAAATGAATTATTCACTTAATATCACCTGCCTAATTGATGGCTGGTGTTAATCGAGACCTCTGTTTATGTCTCTTAATGGCCATTTTTGTGCTCTGTTAGTCTCCAACCCAATGAGTCTGGAGGATGCTGAGATCTTTAATTCTAGAAAATCAAGGGCCATAAATTTAATGTATACTTGTTAATTCCATTGAGATATTCTCTTTCATATGCGTAAAAATTTTAGTGTAGCCCAGCACCCAGTTCACTTCCCTTATTTCTCACACCTAACATCTCACCCTATAATTAAAGTTGTTTTAAGCCTTAGATGCAATTTATTTTTTATAGAGAGACAATTGTAATGAAACATTTTCATGTTGGTAGCTGGCTGTTTAAATATCCAGATTAAGGTTATTCATAAACTATTAGTAATGGATACTGCATATGAAACGGTGGTGGTGGGAGAGGATCTATTAGAAATAGACTGTGACACCTCACTCTTTTTGGGATTTCCATTCCAGGTAGTGTGTGTGTGTATGTGTGTGTGTATGTAAAACAGTTAGAAAATACTTGGTACTATTAACATTTTTAATACAGTTTCATATTGTTTGACTTGTTACATGGATCATAGTTATGAAAAAAAAGATTTATGAATATTTTGTTTTCCATTTTAAATGACAGAGTAAACTACTTTTTTGAGAGGCATCTGAGGAGTTGTTGAATATGTAATCTATTTGTATTAAATACTGACAACACTACCTGAGAGAAATGTGACTTCAAGGGACAAAAGTTTATACATTTTCCCTGATATAAGAGCCAGTTATTAGGGCTGTACTCTGAGAAGTAGATCATGACACTTCACTCTCTGAGTCTGATTATTCTTATTCTACCTCAGGAACTGTTCTTTTTTTAATATATACTTTTGAATATTTAAATATTGATAACAATTAATAAAAAGAGCATTGATCCTTCTCTACTTTATAAACCCAAACATATACTTCATAACCTCGGCAAATTATACCTCTACTATAAAGTTTTTTTCCCCTAAAGCCCCAAGGCATATTGTGTATTTTTCTATTGCATTTCCAATCTCCTTATCATTTTACATATATATCTCTATATTGTAGTCCTGTGCACTTGTAACTTCAACATTTCTATCTACCTTTTTGTTCTTGAGGACTATGACCATCTTAATTCTTCATGGAAAATTCAGAAACAATTATAGGACCTGACCCATACCAGCCTTTCAAAATGATGAGCTAAGAAGGTTATTGAATTAATAAATTATTCAGGAGTGGGTTCTTATTTAATAATTTAATAATTAAATTAAACACTCAGGTTTGCCTATTTCAGCCTCATTTGATAAACACAGTGTGTACGACTGGAAGGAGCTGGCAGAGAGATGGTTTTAAGTGTTCCTACTACAGTTACAAGCATCCTGGGAACAAGTTGAGGGCAAACACCGGAGGTCCCCTGAACAGTAACTGGGAGACTTGGTGGGAACCAGTAACCTGGTAAATTACAGTGAGGTAGATGGGCTTTCTGTGGTTCAGGGACTTCAACAAGGAATGCACACATTATGAAGCATGCTGATTGCCCAAGATCCAGGATGGCCATCCTTTAAATAGCAGCTTCCTGATGACATAGATACTCACTTGGACAGAGCTGCAGCCCAGCTGCAGCCTCAGGCCTGTGCACACCACTGTCTCTAGCTCCTAAATGCTTGGTGTTTTGGCTCTCCAAGTCATCCCCAGAGTGGACCCACTGGGGACCCAGCTGCTACCCATGGGTGAGGCGCCAGTAGGGAAGCCAGAGGGAGCAACCTGTGCCCATGGGAGCACCCTAAACTTCAGGCTAGGGAAGAGCCAGGAAAGGAATGTAGTTTCAATGGCTGAGAAAGGGGATCCTAGGTTCTCCCAAATAGGGGAGCATGTAGGTGGGCAAACAAGACTGCACCATGCCGAAGAGAGAGGAGTCACCCTGCCCGGCGTAGTGCATTCCTGAGATCCTGGGAAGTAACACCCACCAGGCTTACCAGAGAACAAATAGGTTCCTTCCAAAAGAAAAATGGGACCAAAGATGTTTTCAGTTGCTTTGTCCCCAGATTAAAAGCAAGAGACAAGAAGGCGCACTGCAAGAAGACCAATCAGTATTAGCCTCTGTACTAAGCCTGGACCCAGATGAAACTGGGGGCTGATGTTACGGACTCTGAGGATCCTGAGACTCAGGGCCATATGCAAGACTGGCATCCTAGAAGAGTAAAATGGGCTTCGAGGAAGACTTCCATCATGCCTGCAAAGACACAAGAGGAACTGCAGCCCCAGGCAGTTTTTGGGTGGGAATTCCTGGGTCAGGGTGTCTCCTTCGTACCCAGGCATCCAGATATGAAAGGTAAGGGAAAAGCACATCATCACACAGCCATCAACAATCCCACACAGCTTCTGCGAGCCAGTCAAAAGTCCCAGTGGGGACAAGGGTTTTGGGGGCCACTAAGAGACATCCCTGGAAAACAGCCAAGCTCGACCATCAGTCACCTGTTAGATTTACTCTTCTCCCCAGTACCCTCTGATTCACTTCTGACATACACCAAAGTACTTAGCCTGGCCAACGAAACTAGATTCCTTGGACCACTTTTCCCACTGGGCCAGGCCTTATTTGGGGGGATATTTTGCAAGAAAGTCAGAAATTCACCCATCATATCCTCCAAGGAGGAAAATCTCTAGCCTCAAGTTTTGCTTCTAGAGAGCATGGCATTGCCTCAGAACCTAATGGTGGGTGAATAACAAGAATATACATATTTTTTGTTTTAAGCTATTGAGATTTATGCTAATTTGTTATGCAATGAATAACTAATCACCAGCCACCTAAATCATTCAAAATGTCAGACCAATAGCCCTTTCCTCTCCATCGCAGAACTACCCCTACTTACATTCTTGTTAATATAACTAGAAACCTTCACTCAATTTATATTTACTAAAGGTTACTTTTGAGTCTACCTTCAGTCCCTCCCTTAAATCCTGTCCATTGTGAACCATATTTAGCAGCAATTCCTCCAGGTATTGACAGGTTAGTAACACTTTTATATAGTAACTGAGAAATCTTTTATTTTCCTCTCTGTTCAAACTTCTTCAAATAGATTATTGCAGTTTTTGGCTTTGTTTTGTTTTGTTTTAAATGAGAGGGCAGCTGGCCAATGTGCTGAAGGGTATTTGTTTCTGAAAAATTAAGTCATTCTTAAAGATCTCCAGTTAATCCTGTTAGTCCTTAAATTAATTTGGGGTTCATATAATGACACTGTACAAAGTACAAGCAAACATACCACAATGCAAGCAATAGACAATCAAAAATCAAAACAAATAAAATAAAAACAAATATTCTTAGTTTTGTTTCTAAATTAATATTTTGTAGTCTATTTCTTCGGGAAAAAAAAGATGACCTTATTATGCTCCTGAATCTCTCTCCTTTCTTATTAGTAAATGCTTTATACATTTATGCACAAAGTAATTTGCATTTTCTGCTACTTGCCACTGGGGATGGTACATTTCCCTCAATACAAAGCTTTTATTTGGTGATTGTTTTGCAATATGGATATGACTGTTTTAGTAATTTTGAGCTCACCCAGAAAGCAAAAAAGTGCACAAGTAAATGAGTCCAGGGTCAGACATGTATTTACAGAAGTCACACTCACTGAAGTGCTGTTTGCATCTTAGCATTCATCATTGTGTTTACTGTTATCTAATTAACCAAGATTTTATGGCTACAACATAGTGTATGAATTGGTTGCTTTCATTGAATGATACCACGATGTAGACTTATTAACATGATAGGTGGATGGGAATGTGTATAGGAATCTTGCTGAGAAAAGATGAGAAGATTTCCTGCCATCATCCCTAGGACTGTGAATATTATGAGATATCATACTCATAATTATGTTAAATTACATGAAAAGAAGAATTTTTGCAGGTGCAATTTAGATTTCTAATCAATTGACTTTGTGATAGTGAGAAGGGAAATGATTTGGGTGATTTAACTACAAAAGCCATTTAAAACCAAAGAATTTGCTTCAGCTGCTGACAGAACAGGAAGTCAGGAATATTTAAAGTGTGAAAAGGACTCAAAATGTCATTACGGCTTTGAAGGTGGAGGGGCTATGTATTGGAGCAGAGTAGCCCCAGCTGACAGCCTGCAAGGAAATGGGAACTGCAATCTAAATGTGCTTGGAAATAGATTAAAAATCTTGAACATCTCCAGAAAATCTGCATACAATTAGATTTATCAAATAACTTGATGCTAGTCACCCTCTTAAGAGATGGTCTCTTTTATCATGATCACAGATTTTTATTATTCTCTAATATATTTATTTCTTTGAATAGTCATGTGCTATCTTCTGTGTTCTATTTGGAAATATATGTTCAGGATATCCCATACGTTGAGGTTAGAGAATGGAAGGGGTAATCTTCTCACTTACTAAGAGCCATCTCTTTCTTCTGGCTTCTCGAAGGTGACGGGAAGTAGGAAAGGAGGGTGACAGTGGCATTGCATACCCACTTATTTCTAGATTTCTACAATGTACCTTCTCAGAGGTCCAATTGCTTAAATAGTCCTTTTTTATTGTATATTTATTTTAAGGGAAATATAACAAAAGTACCTTAAACTATTCAGAGGATTTTCCTAGTGAGAAAGGGCTGTAAACCAGACCTTCCCCTGCTCCCTCACAACCTCTACCTTTACACAGGTGTGCATACATATGGGTGTAGGAAGAAGAGGAAACACTGGGATTACATAGGCTTATTATAGCTGGAAATTTCATGCTCAGCTTCCAGAATGGTTAACATGCAAGGAGTTTCATATTTCACAAAATTTAGAAGTGGCATTTTGGAGTAGCTGGACTTTGCATTCACAAAAGGGAGAAGACACAATCCATTTGTGAGGAATAGCTACCAGTGGCCCCCCAGGGCACTGCCCCATCCAGCCAGAGGCAGCAGGAGCAGGCAAGTATACCGTTCGCTCCACCCCATGCAGCCTTACAGGAACTGCAGAGCTTGGCAGAGGCCCTTCCTTTCACCCTCATTTACTCTACAAGAATAGGAATATCCAGCTCCACGCTGTGTGGCACAGACAAGCAGGCAGGCTAATGTGGCACTTCCTCACTCACTCTAGTCCACAGAAGAGTGTCTTTCGGTCAGTTACCTGTTAAAGGTTTACAAACTTCCTTTCCTCCCCCAGCCCTGGAGAGGACACAGACAGCTTAGTGTGAGTGGTGCCATGTGTGCCTCCATGCCGAGCAACATTGGTCAGGCGGCTTCTGGCCTCCACAGACCTGGCATTGGGGTGCAGAGGCTAGACAGAATCAGTTACTCCTCTTGCTCTCCCGGACAAGCAGAGGCCAAAGAAGAGGGGGAATGGAAAAAGCTCTTATTAGAAAAATTGAGAAGGGAAAGAGCACATGCTATATGCCACTTTGAAGAAGGAACCTCAGCATACCAACAGGAAAAACTCAGGTCACATTTCAGCCTCTGCAACGGAACTTAATTTAAAGGAAGGTACAAAATATTAGGGTGCTGATGGGCTATATCTCATCAACCAACCTCCAAGTCAGAATAGGGGACAGTTCTAAGAACAAATTTCCACTGTGGTGTGAACAGAGAGGACTGGGCATGGACTAGGGGTTATTGCCTCGTGGATCTGGGCTGACCTAGCGTGAGCTTCGAAACAGGAGAGGTGCTTTCATAAGCCTCAGTCACGTCTCCAGTTTACCCTCAAACTCCACAAGGATTTCTCCCTCCCGAACGGGTATCTTGAGGAAAGGTCTCTAATAATGTTCCTCCCCACCCTTTTTTCTGATATTAGTACAGCCACTCCAGCTCTCTTTTGACTACTATTTGCATGATTCATCTTTTTCAAACCTTTTACTTTAAACCTCTTTTTGACATTGAATTTAAATTGTATTTATTGTATAGAGCACACTGGTATTACTTTTTTTTAAAAAAAGTTATTCTGCCAATTTCTGCCTTTTGATTGGAATTTTTGAATGTTTAATTTATTTTCATAGGATATAATTATTGATTAGATAGGACTTACCCTGCTATTGTGCCATTTTTTCTATGTATTTTATATCTTTTTTGTTTTTCCATTCTCAATAAATTCCTTCATTTAGTGTACCATTTTAATTATCTTGTTTATATATGTATATATATTTTTGGGGGGTTATTTAAATTGTAGTTGCCCTAGGATTGCAATTAACATCTTAACTTTAAATGTTCTAATTCAGATTAACATTACAGTATTTTCAGGATAAAAACTTTGCTCCAACATACCTTCATTCTTCCACTACTTTGTGCTATTATTGTTAAACAAATTACATCTTTATATTTTATAAACCCATGAGCACAGTTTTATGATCCTTTGTGCAGTTTTCTTTTAAGTAAGATGGGAGAAGAGAAGATTTACAAATAAATACATATATAATGTTTTAATTTTTATCCACAGTTTCCTTTACTGGTGTTCTTTATTTTCTTCTTGTGGATTTGACTTAACTGTCTAGTGTTCTATTTCAATCTGAAGGATTCTATTGAAATAATTTCAAAAAATATTTTTTGATATATAAATATAAATAAATAAATAAATAAATATATATATATACACATATACACATACATATATAAATGTTAGGCAGAAAGACATTAGTGGGGTGGAGAAAGAATAAAGCCAGTAAAGCTGACTAAAAGAGTTAACAAGATAAAACCAGAGGTCCAGAAAGGACTCACAGAATTAATTAGTTAATTACTTGAAGTTTCAAAGGCAGGGAGTGACTTAGAATGTCCAGAAATTCACCACATGAAAAACAATTCCCCAGATAAAATATCAGAGCACAAACACTCCCCAGATAAAGAAAAACTTCAGTGCACAGCCCATGTCTTCATTGTACCAATTAGATCAGCCCTCAAAGTCCAAAGATTGTCAGCTTCTCTGCCTTGCCAGAAATCCGTAAAGAGCCTCACAGTAAGTAGTTGGGGCCAGCCCATCTAACCTCAGGCAGGCCCACTCTGTTATACTCCATTACAGGGTACAACCAAACTTACTTTGCTTTCTTGACTTCGTTTCACTCTGACTTGCCTGTGTCTCTGAGCTGAGTTACTTCCCAACTTGAAGACTATGTTATGGTTAAGAACACTTATCTATATAAGAGATCCTCCCTAAAATGTCACATTTCTAACAGTCTCAACCGTTTCATCTCTAGTGGGGGTGGTGAAGAATAACAAAGTCAAAGGGACTGGAAACAAAAATATAAAGTTTCTTACCAAAGTTTTTTATTCCATTTTTTTTCCTGTGGGCTACAGATTTCTACTGTGATGTATACAGAAGATTATTTTTTATGTAAAGTGCTAACATTTCCATTAGGGAAGCTGAAGTGAAACAACACAGCCTTGCTCCCTCAGGGTCTTTGCATATACCCTCTGGATACCTTTAAGAAAAGAGTAAGCATTGATAAACTACATGGAGTTGATCTATACTATAAAGTCTTCCCAAATTCTTTTAAATAATCCATTGTTACCTGTTCTGATTATTCCAATTCATTCAGTGTTAGTGAATTATCTGTTACATAGGAGGTTGGCCAAGCACCGGGTTTTTCATGCAATTGCTTGTACTTCTCCAGAAGGGACATGGAGCTATAATGCTGTAGGCAGGGTACATTTCCCCTGAAGCTGTCACAACCTCTGCAACCCTAGCCCATGGGATGGAGTAGTTGGTAAACGGGCTTTTGATAAAACTGAGACACATGTAATTCCACCTACAATGTTACCCAGACTAGCCCTGTTTGCTCTGAACATGACAACTGATTAGGGTCCTGATACCTGCCCAGACTATTCAAACCTCATGGTCTGTAAATCTCTATTTATTCTTCTGTAACTATCTGTTTTATGTCCCATTCCCACAGAGTTTTATTTTAAGATCTTTGAGAATCTTTTAAGATATCTTTATTATTTACAAAGCTCTTTTACATGCAGTATCTCTTTTATTTTATTTCACAAAGATCTTGCTATTTGGGAGGTATGAGTGTACTCACCTTACTGATTGATCATCGTGCCTCAGCTTAAGGAGATACAATGCTATGTATGAAGATACAAAACTAGTTATTTACAGTTGGAAGACAAATCTTCTGATTCAAAGTTTAGTGCGTGTTGTGTATTCCTGCTGCAGCAAGAATTCTTGACCCGTTTGTGCTGTCAGCCCTCTCAACACTGGGAACATTAGCCCGCACATGTGAAGGAGTTTTAAAAAAGACTCAAAGCAACACTAAACAAGTCAGCATAATTGCCAGGCGATAACAGCCACAGTAAAATGCTTCACGCTGTCTTTAAAAGCATCTGCATTTACTTACTACTCACTCTCTGGCCTTTCAGCACCATATTGCACTTGAATGGAACTGTTTACTGCCCTTATATATTCACAAGACAGTGTTCCTGCCAGCTCGAAAAAAAAATATACAAAAACCAAAGTTTTTGCAACACGCTTACTGTTTCAGCACACCCACACCTCTTACTAGTAGCGAATCAGATGTTGTTCCGCTCAGTGCCTTTTATTTCCATTTTTATTTGTTACCCTTTTATTCTCCCCAGTATTTTTCACACTGATAAAAATTTTGTGCAGTAAAACAGGGAAACAGAAAAACCAGTTAAAAATCTGTGCAGCGTGTCATGGTTCAGCTAAATGTTCTGTCAAAAACTAACCTGAAAATTAAGCTGGTTGCTGTCTATCTTTAAGCCCATAAATTCTGATAGTAAGTTTAATGTGATATCTACCGAGTTAGAATATTTTGGGAGGAAGATATTAGTAATTTAGCTAGTTACTTCTTCCTTAGCAGTGAAAATATTATTACTGGATTTTCAACTCAAAACTTCCGTGGGTTTTTACTTAAACAGGGAAGAACCTTTCTTTGGCCTCCATAACCAGAATTCCAGGAACTGGATATTCTCCATTTTAGAAATTCTTCGGCAGGTTAATTTTTAATATGCCGTTCAGTGTTAAATAAAAGAAAAGCCACAAATGGAACTTCACTGAAAAATGCTAATTGCAGCATTTTTTGGCATGTTATATGCCAGATCCTATTTTAAGGTATTTGCATACATTAACTCATTTAATTCTCACAGGGACCTTGTGAAGTGAGTGTACTATCACCGCCATTGTCAAGATGGGGAAACTGAGTTAGAGAGGGGTTTTGCAATTGACCAAAGACAAAAGCTAAAGAAGAGTGAATCCAGAAACCAGAGTTTGAATCCAAGTATTAAGGATACAGTCTTGGCATTTAGTGCTGTATGAAAAATAATTTAAAAAGGGAAAGAAGGAGAGAAAGACATGATAAAAACATAAATTTAAGAAATGAAAGAGTTTGGTTCCCAAAATACAGGATGGCAATTCTATTTTTTTCTCATTGCTACTAGACCTGAATCCATTCCCCTTTCTTTATGAGAGACTGAGCTATAAAGTCCATAGTTTAGGAGTCTGAATCAGTAGATTGTTGATGCAGGAACAAGAACATGTCAATATATCTCAAAAACTCTTTTAAGGTTCAAAGTGAAAAATCCAAGCATTGAATAATATACCACTTATTTCAGAAAGCACTGGGCTTTAAGCTCATTACTGACATGTTTCAGAGCTTGATTAGCGAGTTGAGATGAGCTTTTACAGAAAAGTTTTAGTTCTGTAATTAAATAGTGAATAGCTTTCACAGTCATGCCAAGCTACCAAGGCTTATGTGAGCTGTTGAATCTCAGCCAGTAGCGTGGGAGGTAACACTGGCTGTAATCTTAATGGCTGTTAAAAGTTCATGTTTAATAGTTTTGAAAATAGACATCCAACTTGAAAAGTCTATGCAGACATGTAGAATGTGGGTGGATTTCTCAAGTAGGAGGTGAAGGAGAACACTGACCAGTAGTCAGTGGATTTACAATGGTAAAAAGGCAAAATCATTCATGGGAGCCAAGCATCTTCTCTGAGGTATGAGAGATCATGAGAAGCTGTCTATATTGATCAAACAAAGCAAAATATTTCAGTAACTTTCACATGATTGTGATTTCTATTGACAGAGTTATAATTCCTTTAACCTCAAATAATCCTTGGTTTGGTGGACCACAAAGGCTGTTTTTAATATTGTTGTAATTTATGACCTGGATCTACACTTTAAAGCAGTTCTTACTTTTATTAGTAGGAAGAAAACTGAATTACACTTAGGAAATATTTAATTTACATGACAATCATAATTTTTCTGTAGAGACCCTGCCTTCTGTAGCTTATATATTGTGCTGCTTTTAAAATGTCACATTATCTCCATGAAAAGTATGGCTGCTTTCTCACACAAGCCATTTTTTATAGTTCCCTCAGCTCTTCTATTGTGTTGCCTCTCAAGTGCCAAAAGAAATGAGAACACATTTTTATTTTAGGTTCCTTATTAAAAGCTGCATTTTCTTGTACAAATAGATTGTATTTAAGTACTTGGGTCAGTAGAATTGGTCTCTAGAGATCCAGAATATTTAACCCAAAAGTTTGTTCACATGAGTTCACACATCAAGACAGAGCACTTCTCTTAAAAATTGTTATAGATTTGAAAGGACATTCTTTTCATTGAAAAGGCTAGTAGTTCTGAAATTCAGAAAACAATGATAAAATCTACATCTCGAGCTATGTTTGAATGAGAAAAAAATTTGACACCCAATTCCCTGTGCTACCAAACAGATTTTAAGTGGTGTTTTAAGTACAATGCCACTTATTTTATTAAAAAATGATTCCAAAAGAGTATTTTAAAATACCCCAAAGGAAACAATGAATCTCTGTGATAAAGATGTTTATTATAGGATATTTGATTGCCTTCTGTTCACTACTGTATATGTTGAAATGGTATAATTAAGTACAAGGAAATATTTAAAATGGAATATTGTATAGCTAATAAAATGTACATATAGTGAGGTGATACTACAACAGAGAATATACTAAAAAAGACATACTAAGAAAAGAATATTACATTAAAATTGTATTCACATAAAGTTATTACTGTGACTTACATGTTCATTTGGACAATAAGAGAACATGGCTAAATAAATACAATTTGATTGACAGGTAAATTGTTCCCTTTCTTTATGAAGACTTTCATTAATGTTACTGCAGTTTTTATTATGTCCTATGATATAAAGAAAATACATGCACATAATAGGAATCTTTAAATAATTCTCTCTCCTTGTTATTGGTTGTCCAAGAGGTATAAAAGCAGTATCATGTTGAAATTATTAACTTGAAAACAAATATATAGACAAATATCTGCCTAGAGATAGATGGACACACAAATAGGTAGGGCTGGGAAGAAGTGCAGTGCAAATATCCATTAACTGAGTTATGTAATTTCCTTTTCCACTGAATTTAATCAGGAAAATACTGTCATACTTAACCAGCACAGAGAAAAACACTTTTTAATCCCAACTTGTTATATTATGTTTCATAAGTCATCCCTCATTAACTTAGCGCTTTGGAGACACTATGTTTTAACTCCTCTAGTTGTAAAGTCTTGTGAATTATGTGGTGAAGAACTGATGATTTAAACAATGGTTAAACAGAGACACTACCAAGTTTAGAAAAGTGAGAAATACTCTCCAAGTGCCACCTAAGGACAATTCTGCAATGCATATTTATGGAAGAAGCTCAAAACTTTTCTAGTAAGGGCACAATGGCATGGCTTTGATTTAAAGCTCTCAGCTCTGGCAAAAATTAAATTTAAGTTCATTAAACTAAGCACAGTGTGTTAAATACAGATCAACTCATTACTGAGCATCAACTCAATCACTGATGAGAGCTCTTTGAAAGACCCATCATTATAACATTAAATATCATTTTATTACCAGATAGTAACTGCCTGATTAAAATCTTAAATGGATGGGGATCATTGAGAAGCCATATTGAAAGTATCTTCCAGCTGATTATTAAAGTAAAATCTGCAGTAAAGGGAAATATTAATGAGAATGACTAATTTCCTTGCCTCAATGTCTTTCATGTGTGTCCTCTTCTTTCCATTTCTAGTGATATACCCTTAAACCAAGACCTAATCTCTCTCTTATTATTGCAGTCACTTTTTACAAATCTGGCCTTTCCACTATTAAACCATAGGCCCCTTCAAGGAAAAATTCAAGATAAAACAGCTACAGAAAATTTCCCAAAGTCCATTTTTTAAAAATGTTCATTCCTTGGCTCTAAACCTTTTGAGAGATTTAAAATAAGAGAATAACATTCAGCTGATCCTAACATTCAACTTAATCTGAACACTACTTATTTTCCTATTTTTAAATTTTGTATCTGTCTTCCAGAAAATAATGATGTATAACTATGATGAATTACTTACTTTTCTGGTAATTACTTTTCATGTTACTGCCCATCCTACCCATTGTGCATACACTTGTTGCTGCTTAACTATTCTAATACAATACTGTATGTTGACTGACATCAATTAAAACAAAATCTAAAAAATAAAATTCTATTAAAGAAAAGAAAACTAGAAAAAAAATACAATGTTCCATTGTCTCACAATGAATGCCTTTCTAAGTTTACTTAAGACTGGGCCATATCTTTGTTGATTTCAATCATAGGGTCATTTTATGTATTTCCTAAACTAACCCTTTTTTTCTCATCTCTTTCATATGGCCATGTGATTAGAGAGAAAACAAAACGATAACAAAAATAATTAGAAAATAGTTAAAACAAGAATAAATTATTCATTACAAATAGAGATATTGAGAAATTATTTAGTGACTTCCTCTTCCCCCAGAAACTCATCACAAAGAAAGAAAGGATCTTTCTACTCGGTGTATTTTCCTTACCCCATTTTCTGCACCTTACTATCACCAAGTAGACGCTCAAATTTCTGAGAGTAATCCATTGTTTCCCATTAAAAACTTCTTAACAGAAAACAAATGGATAAAAACCAGAATTTGTCTATACAGCCTCAAAACAGGCTTTAAAAAATTCCCTTTTTAAGGAAGTTAAGTATACACTGTTCTTTACTGGAGAAAGGAGCTGATATTCAAGAGGAGGAAGGGAGGGCCTCAGTCATAAGAATGTAGGAGAAGCAAAATGCTACCTCTACCCTTGTAGGGTTTTCTGCTTACCTGAGAATTACATTGGTATATGATTAACACAAGAAAAGCATACACATTTATTTATTACATGTCTTATGAGATACAGGAGCCTTCATAAGGAAATGAAGACCTAAAGAAGTGGAAAACCTGAGTACTTTTATACTAGGTTGAACAAATTGTGGGAAAGCAAAATACATGGGGGAGGGTAAAGGAAGTTAAGAATTATATTGAGAAGGTCTGTTGGTACAGAATTCTCTAGGCTTTGACTCCCTCACTCTGATGATAAGAATGTTTCATTCCTCCCGGTACAGGGAGGACATCTTTCACGTGGGCGTTCAATTTCCCGCTTTCAGGAAGGGGAGATTTAGATCTAGTACTTCCTGTTCTTCAGGTACCTTTAGCTCAAAATAATCTATATGCCAAAGAGCATATTTTAGGGTGGTACATTCTGCCACCCTCAGGGAAAGTGGAATTGTCAAGACTAGAAGGGAAGGATGGCTTGATTCAGTCAGTGAAGGACTGCAGAAACTACTTCTTTTCAGAGACCCTGTGATTCAAGGTTATGTAGATTTGGTGACTACTTCCCTGCTTTTGGAAAAGTTAGTAAATATCTTTCCCTCCCCACCCACTTAGTCTCTTATCTTAAAACTAAGTCCTCCCTGGAAGCTCATATCTAAGGGCAAGTCTCGATCATGAGGTATTTTATTAAGATGCATAGCAGAAGTGATAAAATAAGCAATTATATTGATTTAATAAAAAAAACAGTAGAATGATAGATGGGAAGTGAAAGAGGGCATGGACAGTACGAGTCCATTTAAGAAGATGATTATGCAATTTAAAGTGAAATATGGTGAAGATTTGAATTAGAACAGTGGAAGTGGAAATAAGAGAAGGAATTATCTTAAGAATGATTTCATCTCTGAGAGAATATCTGGTGTGGCATTTTACACAGAGGGTGAGGGAGTAGTTTGTGTGGGGGAGGACTAAGCGTGTGGTGATGCTGTTCACTGTTAGCAGGAAAAAAATATAAAGTCCAGGTTAGCAGACTAGAAAGAATTCCGTTTTGTGAATTTTGAGTTTGAAGATGTAGATATCAAGAAGTCAGCTGAAAACCTTTGTCTACAGACAAAAATGATTTAATATAGACTGTGAATTATTTATCAAGAATTACAAACCTGGAAAACCAAAAAATGTTTCAAGAACCCAAATTCTGAACTTAGAAAATTTACATTTCTCAAGTGCAACTGAAATATGAAGTTGTTTTAAAATTTAACTAGTATTACCTCACAATTATGTGCTAAACTGAAGTATTGCTTATAATCTGTAGTATTAGAATGGCCAGTTACACATTTACTGCAGGTGAGGAAGTAGAAAAGATGTGTAAACTAAGATAATATCCAAACTTCTAAATTTGTGTACATGTATGTAAGAAGTGAAACCTATTTTAAGAGTAATTCATTCCTTTGTCTCTGATGATTTTGCTATAAACTGAGCAGTCCGTTTCTAGGGGAGTTTCAGATCTATTTTGGTAACAGAATTAACTGTGGAGTGAAATCACTTCCCAGGCCAGTTTCTAGATACAGGTAAGCATCTCACCCTAGCAGGAGTAGGGGCCATGGGACTGGATGAAATTGACAAGAGAAAGTGTAAATTCCAAGCTTTAGTCAATTATCATCCTTACTTCTAAATCTTTTTCCTGCTGCCAAAAGTTTTGATATTTTCAAGTGTTATAGGCATAATAGGTTGAAAAATACTAATTTGAGTAAATCCTATGAGTTTTCATCACAATGAGAAATTTATTTTCCTGTTTTCTTACTTTTCTTTTTATTGTACCTATAGGAGATGAATGTTAGCTGAACCCATTGTGGTGTCATCTCACAATATATGTAAATCAAACCATCACACTGTATGCCCTAAATTCATACAACGATGTATGCCAATTATTCCTCAATAAAACTACAAAATGATGACAACTTATCATGTTACTCTCCACAAAAAATAAAAACATAGAAAAATGTGATGTTAGCATATTCATTATAATATGTCCAATATTCAAAATAACAGCATCACATACAGAAAAGAAAGGGGAAGGAAACAACCTGAAAGAGAATCTCTTTTGAACTGGGAACCCTATCTGTATTATCGTATTGAATTTTCTTTTTAATTCACCTCTTTTTATTTCTCCATTTGTCTTTACAGAAGACATACCATTCACACACACGAGAAAGCAATTTAAAATTTCTCTTAATTGCAAAACATTTTGAGTATAGAAATGAAGGACAAATGGGGTATGTGGTGGGGACTTGATAATGGGGGGAATATAGTAACCAAAATGTTGCTCATGTGATTGCATATTAATGATACCAAAATAGAAACAAAAAAGAAATGAAGGACAGAAAGCCCCTATCCAGGCCATTCATTTGTGTTCTATATCTTTCTTAATTGGAATATGAAGTATAAAAACAATCTTGATAATTTTGTTTCATTACTTGTGAAGTCAACTTAATGTCACTATAATAATATTTTTTAATCTCTTACATAACCAGGCATAGGTCTCTCAATGCCAAATATTGAGAATGGGTTGACCTAGAGGTAGGTTTTCACCTTTTTTTAAAAAACATAATTAATTAATTAATTTTTATTTTTTTTGAAGAACATTATGTTTACTAGGCTCTCTCCTACCCCAAGTCCCCTCCACGAACCCCATTACAGTCACTGTCCATCAGCAGAGTAAGATGTTGTAGAATCACTACTTGTCTTCTCTGTGTTGCAAAGCCCTCACCTTTCCCCCACCCCCCACATTATACATGCTAATCATAATACCTCCTTTCTTCTTCCTCGCTTTTATCCCTTCCTACCCTCCCATTCTCCCCAGTCTTTGGTAAGTGTTAGTCCATTCTTGGGTTCTGTGAGTCTGCTGCTGTTTTGTTCCTTCAGTTTTTCTTCTGTTCTATACTCCACAGAAGAGTGAAATCATTTGGTATTTGTTTTTCTCCACTTGGCTTATTTCACTGAGCATAATACCCTCTAGCTCCATCCATGTTGTTACAAATGGTAGGATTTGTTGTCTTCTTATGGCTGAATATATTCCATTATGTATATGTACCACATCTTCTTTATCCATTCATCTACCGATGGACATTTAGGTTTGCTTCCATTTCTTGGCTATTGTAAATAGTGCTGCGATAAACATAGGGGTGCATCTGTCTTTTTCAAACTGGAGTGCTGCATCCTTAGGGTAAATTCCTAGAAGTGGAATTCCTGGGTCAAATGGTAAGTCTATTTTGAGCACTTTGAGGAACCTCCATACTGCTTTCCACAATGGTTGAACTAATTTACATTCCCACCAACACTGTAGGAGGGTTCCCCTTTCTCCGCAACCTCGCCAACATTTGTTGTTGTTTGTCTTTTGGATGGTGGCCATCCTTACTGGTGTGAGGTGATATCTCATTGTGGTTTTAATTTGCATTTTATCATATTGAATTTTAAAATTAATCTGTGAATCATATATTAGTATGTCTGTTTTATAGAAGAAGGGAGGTCATGTAAGTAAGTAAATGGAGGTACTGGAATTGAATCAAATGTTCTATCTCCTAAATTCATGCACAAGCTACGATGATGCTCATAAGCACTTGTGTATAAGAACATATATTGATAATTTGGGAATGTGTGAATCTTTAAGTTTGTATGTCTGTATTTTAGAGTAATGATTTATAAGATTAAGTTGATAAGGTTATGATTATATTTACTCTACTTATATTTTTAGAATAAAACCATAATATATTTTAAGCTATCTCAAGCTATAAATAAGCACAATACATTCTTTAATTTAAATTCAGTTAACAGGCGTTAGCCTAAATTCATGTGTACCATGCAGTAAAATCAGAAACAAAATAGTCTTTTAAATGGCAACTGGCATTAGAAATAGGATTGTGCAACTTGTTTGAAAATCTAGAAAAATATGTTTCAGTTATACAATTGTCTGTTATCTAATTTTCAGAGTTTTTAATTCATTAAGTACTAAGGATTTTAAGCACAGTACAGTGATCTCTAGAAGAAATTATTGCCTGCATCTCCCATTAACGAATACTTGGTCCGACAGTATTATCAGTCGGGTCTCTTAGCTTAGGTGACAGTCATTCCTTTTGTAACTAATAAACAGAGGTCAATAGGGATATATTTGAATGTGATATGACCCATACTGTCAAAAGACCCTAGGCAACACTATGAAGAATTATTTTCCCCCAAAATAAATGCCAATAATAATTAGTAAATATATTTATGAGGCTCAAGAGAAATTCTATTTGAGGAGCTATAAAATTTGATGCATAACCTGACCATTTAAAAGACCAAAAATGCAAGATCTTCATAATTTTTGTCATTTTACCACAGTGTTCCCTACCCTATAAATGACAGGGTCGGTCATGGATTCTTTTAAGACTGATTAATGTAGCAAGCCACTTCTCAGACAAATGAACAAAGCAAAAAATATTTTCAAATAGTTTGAGGGAATTATCAGGACACATTGAAGCATTGGGTTCCAGATTAATTAACATTTTCTTACCTTGTCAAAAAGTAATTTGTTTTTTCTGTAATTCATTCATTCAGAAAATAGTTATTGAATCATAGTGTTAAGCAATGAATGAACAACCATGCATAAGGCAAATTGCATGCCTTGAAAAACTCATATTCTGATAAGCAACCAACAGGAAATAGTTTCTACACAGTGTGCAGAATGCTATAAAAAAAAAAAGAAAAAATGGTCCTTGGTGGCTCACAGAAACAAGATACTGATTCCTGAGGAAAATCAAAGAGGAAGCAGCAGCCTTTGACTTAATTTCTGAAGAATGGCTTTAACTGTGGAGAGGGAATAGGTTGCTGAAGGTGACAGCATAAACAAAACCATCGGTCTGTGAAAGGAAAAAGTATGTTCAAGACATGATTTTTTATAATAAATTTTATATAAAATAGATAAGTAACATATAATTGCAAAGTCAAAGCTTAATTGGATATATTAAATATAAATAATATATACACAATCACACATATATGTATTGGATTCTATCACTGGGTTCCTACAGACCATTTGAAAACTACATGCTTTGTCCATATTTCCTTGGCTTTTTGTATAACTCCCTTAATAATTTGTATTTTAATAATCCTGGGCATTAATCTGAAGTTGCTTCAAAAATTAAGAGGTAAAGTCTGTTACTACTCTTGCTGTAGAAAAAGTATGGGCATTGTTCACTGTATATTTCTCATTATGAAATTCCATAATTTAATTCTATGAATAGCTTTTTTGTTGTATCTTATCGATATTTGTTTTCACCTCTGTTAAAACATGTATCTGCTGATCATGTTTTCATTTTCATTTGGCGGTTAGGAAGCTCACAGGCAACAGCTTGCTGATGGTTCTGTCTTATTTATATTTTAACTGATGTGGGTTCCTTATTTGTACTTACCTTTTACCATCATTTGTTGTATGTATTCTTTCTGTAAGTTGTTATGATCCTTTGATAGTGGGGTAGTTAATAAGCAAAGCAAATATTATGAAAACATTGTACAGCATGGTTCTTGAGTTCAAATTTTCCTCCATTTCTAGCCTTGTAAATCCATTAAATTCTAATCACGTATGTATGTGACTTAAAGGTAACAAGCACATATCTAATATAAATTTTACCTTTTTGAAGAGTTAAGAGTGTCTGTAATATCTTTGCCTCCCCAGAGGTGCTATAGAAAATGAGATTTTAATATCAAGATTTAGGTGGTTTATGGTATATTTCTACTCAATAGTTTATCTTTATTTGCCTTTTTACATGCTGTAAGTTAAACACACACTTACCAATTATTTCTGAAGCACCTATTGCTATGCATAAAGGCACCCAACAAAAATGCTCTCTGCTCTATTGCATCACTTTGCAAATAAGCTGTTGTCCCCTTGGGATAAAACACATACTTCTGTTTCTTCCAGTAAGAATAATGACTGGAGAAAAATCACTTTGAGGGTCTGAATTATTCAGAATGACAAGATAGGTGCTCAAAGTCCACTTGGTTGATTAACAAATGTGCATGGTGGTGTATAGTATATAACCCAGATTAGAGAAGTAGAGAAGAATTAAATTGAGTTAAATTAGAATAGAAAAGAAGGGATACACTATCTCTCTTCTGCTTATTATGTCAGTCAAAGTAAAAACATTAAAGAGAGGTGGTTAACTCTTAAAAAGAAAGATACTTTTTCTTTCACTTAGCTCCTGGAACTTTCACCTTTCTTTGTTTTGGGCAATCTGCTCATCCCACTACATTTATATCTCTTGGTACAGCTTTTTGCAGGGAGACTGCTTATAGTTCAGTGCCTGTGATAAATATCTTTTGCAATGTCACTTTTTGAAAATTGACATTCTAATTCTGAAAGTTTTCCGTAAGTCAATTCTGCCAAATCTATAGGGATTTTAAAAAATCTCTGATTTCTCCTAAAATGAGATATCCCTATATGGCAAGGAAATGATTCATAAATTCATGACCTGCTATAATGATGTGATGGATGCTATTGAGGATAACAATCAGATAAACGTTTGCTAAAACTGAAAAGATTAAACATTACCATTAATTTTAACTTAATTACTGGCCTTCGGGAAACCACCACCAGCTTTGGGAAAAGAATGGGCAGCTCCAAGGAGCATGTGCCCACGTCCCAATTTTACTATGTTAATTTGCCGCCATATAAAGATTCTGGGGGAGAACTCAGAATCTGGGATTTATTTATCAGAAAATAAAACAGACTGCTTCTTTGTTCCTTATCATGGGTTGTATTTTTCTTTTTGGTAAAACTGCATTCTTCTACATTACAGCCATCTCATGCTTTTGTCTCCATGGTATCATTTTAATCATTCTTTTGCCATTATCGTAAATGACTTCTCCTATTGTTCTGTTCATATTCTTGCTTGGTGAAACCCAAACCATGGGCCAATTTCACTGTCTGTCACCATGTGATGGATAGTGAGCCATGCTAATGAGAACCCAGACCAATACAAAAATTGATGCTATTATAAATTCTGAACCCTCAGCATGCCTAATAACGATTCGGCATTTCATTCGTTTAGTCAACCCCTCTAGTTATCCACAACAGATGTTTTATATTTTATCAATAACCTCATATGTCTATCCTCAGAAACTCATTCTCTTCCTCAGCATCAGCAGAGATCAGGCTATGTTTCTTTCAGTTTCATTTACAAAATAGAAGCCTGAGAAAGGCACTTCTTTACTTTCCCTGGTGCAAACAAATAAAACATCCATTCTTCCTTCCCTTAAACAATAATGGATGAAGCATCCATCATTTTGTAAAGGTAGTCCTTCTAGATGTGGTTATGATTCCATACCTTTCTACCTGCTTAGATAACCTGGCTCTTTTTAAAAATGCCTCAGTTCTGCATTTTTAGTTTCTTTCCAGCTGTTCCTTCCTCTTAAATCTTTGAATATGCTTAACTCTTAGCTTAACTTAAAAACAAACTCTATTTGCCTCCAGATCTCTTTCCAAATACCTTATCATTATCCTGTCTCTAGAGCTGTAAAATGAATTAATACTTCCTGTACTCACTTCATATCCCACTCACCTTTAAACTGACTTGGGTTTCTAGTATTTCACTGACAATATTTTTACAGGAACTCCACATTGCTAGCTTCAATGGATACTTCTCAGGTTTTATGATGATTGGAATGGCTGATTTAATGTGCTAATTGCAATTTTCTATAGTAGCTTGTAACTGGATAGGTTGTAACTTCCATGATAGCACGGATTCTGGCTTTTTATCTACTGTACTCACAGTTACTCTACATAATGCCAAAAAGTACTAATTAATAAACACATAAGTTATATAGGGTAAATAGAACTTCAAACTGACAATGCAATACTAAACTGAACTCTATTTTGCACAGAATTCATTATTTCTGCTGACTCTAAAAACACAATGCATGTAAATACAAATACAAACAAGTAACACAAGATGAATAAAATAAATTCCAAATAGATGATATCCCATTCACAAAGGAATTAATATAATGTGAATGTAATTAATGTTTAAAGACTGTTCAGGAATTCTTTCTCATAATAATTTTACAGAAGTATAGCTTACAGTAAAATGCAGGCATCTGTAAGCTTTGAAAAATTAATACATCCATGTAACATCACAATTAAGATATAGAACATTCTCATCACCTCAGAAAGCTTCTTCATGCCCCATTAAAACCAATCCCCCTATAGCAGAGGCAATTACTGTTCTGATTACTAAACTCAGATTAGTTTTGCCTGATCTTTAACTTTTTAAAAATGATCTCACACATCATCATGAGTTTTGTGTCTGACTTCTTTAACTCAGCATAGTTTTTCCTTTGAGATTCATCCATACCACTGTGTCAGTGTTTTCTTTCTATGTATTCCATTATAAGAATATGCCAGTGATCACCTCATTATGGATATTTCCATTCTTGTTTCTAGTTTTTGGTGATTATAAAGCTGCTATAAATATTATTATAAAAGTTTTTTGTGATTATGTTTTCATTTCTTTTGGATAAATACCTGAGGCTGAAATTGGTGATTCATAGGCTACATATTTCTAACTTTACATTATATTTTTAAAAGATATTTGCATTTCACAGTTTCTGAGAGCTCAAGTGCTTAATCCTCACCAACATTTAATATTATAAATTTTCAATATTTTGAAATCTACTATTTCATCTACTACTAGTCTAGTAGATAAAAAATAATTTACCATTCTGATTTTTATTTGCATTCCCTTGACGATTAGTGCCACATAGCACTTTTTCTCATGAAAATTGTACATTTTATCTCATTTTGTTAATTCTTTCCAAGTATTTTTTTATGTTTTCTTGAAGTAATTGTCCTTTCATTATCCATTTAAATTGCTGAATTTCCCTCCTTCTGTTCTATTCATGCACATACTATTTATTTATTTTTCCTGGCATGAAGTCCTTTACCAGTTATATGCATCATAAATATTTTCTTCCAGTCCATAAACTGCATTTTTATTTTCTTAAGGCTATCTATTGAATGCATGTGTTTTAATTTTTATGACATAAAATGTAATAATTTAAAAATTTTATGATTAATACTTAAATTTTGTATCTAAGAAGTATTTGCCTATTTCCAAATCATGAAGACAATCTTCTGTCAGAAGGGTTTTTCTTTCAGAAGGTTTAACTTTTACATTTAAGCTTATGCTCCCAGTAAAACTACTTTTTGTGTACGGTCTGAGAGGAAAGTGGAATTTCTGGACTAGTTACACCAGCTTGATTGGCTCAGAGTACTTTTTTATTTCCATTGAACTGTGTTGGTGTTTCGAACAGAACATATTGGCCATATAGGCGAGAGCTACATCTGAGTTTTCATTGTGTTCCATGCCTGTTTTTTTATGCTGTGCTGACCTCACCCTCTCTTGATTACCTTATAGTAGGCTTTATACATCTTGAAATCAGGTACTTTTAAGACCTCCAACACTGTTCCTCTTTTCCATGACAGTCGTGACTATTTCAGGTCTTTTGAATCTCTACATATATAAGAAGGATATCTTGCCATTTTCAACAACATGGATGGACCTAGAGGGTATCATGCTCAGTGAAATAAGCCAGGCATAGACAAATACCTTACGATTTCACTTATATGTGGAATCCAAAAATCAAAACAAACCAATGAAACAGACACATAAATACATACAACAGACTGTTGGTTACCATAGGGAGAATGGGTACAATAGGTGAAGGGGATAAAGAGGTAAAACTGAAAATTGTAAAATAAGTTAGACATAGGAATGGAAACGTAACATAGAGAATATAACTAATAATATTGTAATATCTTGGTATGGTAACAGGGGAAGTACACTTACCATGGCAAGCATCTAGTAATGTGTATGTATACATATATATATATGCATATATATATATATATGCATATATATATATGCAGTAAGTATATAATTTTTGAGTCACTATGTTGTACATCTGAAACCAATATGTTTATTAGCTTTGTTCCAATAAAAAAAAACCTTTAAGCTAAAAAATTTAGATACTGCTTGTCAATTCTATTAAGTTTATTCTTAAGTATTTTATGTTTTCTGTTATTATAAATTATATTTTTAATCAATAGATTTTATTTTCAGGTTAGCTTTAGGTGTATAGCAAAGTTAAACAGAAAGATACACTTTCATAAATTGTATCTTTATAAAACCCGAAGGACTCCACCAAAAAACTGCTAGAACCTAACAAATTGATTTGGCAAACTAGTAGGATACAAAATCAACATTCAGAAATCATACGCATTCCTGTATGCTAACCTGAAATATCTGAAAAAGAAATTAAGACAATAATCCTATTTACAATAGCAACTGAAATAATTTTTGAAGAAGGAATAAATTTAACCAAGGAGATGAAAGGTCTATACACTGAAAACTATATGACTTTGATGAAAGAAACTGAAGAAAACACAAATAAATGGAAAGGTATTCTTTGTTCATTGATCAGAAGAGTTAATATTGTTAAAATGTCCATAACACCTGAAGCCATCTCTGGTCTCAATGAAATCCCTATCAAGATTCAATGACATTTTTTATAGAAACAGAAAATACACCCTACAATTTATATGGAAACATAAAAGATCCCAAATGGCCAAAGCAATTCTGGAAAGAAGAACAAAGCTGGAGTCATCACACTTCCTGGTTTCAAATTATACTATAAAACTATAGTAACAAAGCAGTAATGGTACTGGCATAAAAAGAGACACATAAACCAGTGGAACAGAGCTGAGAGCCCAGAAATGAACTCTTTCATATACAGTTGACTAATATTTGACAAAGAAGCCAAGAACACTAAGTGAGGAAAGGGCAGTCTCTTCAGTAAATGTTGCTGGGAAAAATGGATAATCACTTGCAAAAGAATGAATTGGACTTCTATTTCACACCACTCACAAAAATTAACTCAAAATGGGTTAAAGACAACTATGGGACCTGAACTGTAAAACTCCTAGAAGAAAACAAGGAAAAAACTCCCTCTCTTCGGTGTTTGGCAATTAAGTTTTGGATATGACACCAAAAGGACAAGCAACAAAAGAAAATGTCCAGTGTGACTACATCAAACTAAAAAACTTCTGTACAGCAAAAGCACAAATCAACAAAATGAAAAGTCAACCTGCAGAAAGGGAGAAAATAATTGAAAACAATATATCTGATAAGGAGTTAATATCCAAAATGTAAAGGAACTCACCCAACTCAATAACTGAGAGGTTGTTATTTTTTTGTTTTGTTTTAATCATGAAGGGTATTGCATTTTGTGAAATGTTTTTTCTGCATTTATTGAAATGATCATGTAATTTTCTCCTGTATTCAGTAAATGTGATAAATTGCAATGACGAGTTAGTTACATGTTAGTGTGTTGCTTCATTTCAAATACATAGTTATTTTTCTAGACTGTTAATATTTTCTAATTTAATTCTATGGTAGTGAGAGAAAATACTCTGCATGATTCAATATTTCAAAATTTATTTAGATTTATTTCATGATCCAGAATATGGTCTATGTTGATGAATGATCCATATTAACTTGAAAATGTGTATTGTGCTGTTATAGGTATAAAGTTCTATGATTGCAAATTAAGTCTAGTTGATTAATATTGCTTTCCCATTTTTGATGGTGTTTTGTCTATGTATTTGCTAATTACTAAGATAAAAGTGCTAAAATCTACAGCTATAGATGTCTATTCATTCCTTTAGATCTGTATTTTTTTGTATCATGCAATTTGAATTAGGTGCAATACACTCAAAATTGTTTATATTGTTTTGATGAAATACATTTTCAATTACTAAATATTCCCTCTTTAACTAAGTAACTATTCTTTTTTGAACTCTTCTGTATGTGGTATTAATATAACCATTCTACTTTTATATGTTTAATATTTGCATGCCTTTATATAAGTAAAGTGTATGGTTTGTAGAATACTACATATTTTGGTCTTGCTTTGTAATACACTCTGATGACTGACTGTCTTTTACATGAATTGTTTAATCCTCTTACATTTAATAAATCTTCTTACTGTTCATGTGATTGAGCTTAAGTCTCCCTCATGAGTTTTTTTTCTCTTTGTCCCTTTTGCTCTTTGTCTCTCTTATTTCCTACCTTTTTTTGGATGAACTAATATTTATTATCATAATATTTTATCTTCTGTTTTGGTATTCTTAGCTATAACTGTCTCATTTATTCAGTTGGTGCTCAAGGGATTAAAATATTTAAATTTAATCACAGACTATCTTGGCTTCATGTATAATGTAAAAACGTAATAATAGTATATCTATATTTACTGCTTTCAATGAAGTTTTAAAGAATTTCAGAAGAGAAAACAAATCTTTTATATGGACTCACATTTTAGTGCTCTTCTTTCTTCTGTGTAGATTCACATTTCCATCTGACATAACTTTCCCCATTAGCATGTCTTGTCAAGTATATCTCCCAGTGACAAAAATATGAAAATGCATTAATATCATCATTATTTTGAGAGGATACTGGTTTTGCAGGATATAGAATTCTAGGTTTGCAGTTTTATTTTTTTCTCTTGGCATTTTGAAAATGTCATTCCCATCCACTTCTTAGATGATAATGATCTGAAGACAAGTGCCTACATGTGGCTTTCTATTCAAACTGTTAAAGGTTCATGAAGCACCATGAATTTTATTTTTTGTCAGGACTGAAGAAATCTCAAGTATTATATATAGGTACATGTTTTTTTGCCCCTTCCCCTTTCTCTTCTTTTTCTGGGAGCCCAGTCACATATATTTTAGATCTCTTAATACTGCCCCACAAACCATTGATAATGTTTGTTTTTTGAATGCATACTCTCCCTTTAAATAACTGCTATTGATTTATTTTTCAGATTTACTTATCCTTTTGCAGTGTCTAATTCTGCTGCTAAGCCAGTGCAAAGATATCATATACCTTATTTCTCAGTTTTAGGACTGAAATTTCACTTTTGAAATTCTCCATATCCATCATATTTATGTTTTCCTTTTTATTCTTTTGCATATTCATGTCATTATAAAGTTCTTTTACACTAAATGTACAGTCTAGTAGGTAATCTGTGTAACAGCATATATTGATTTTTTCCCTTGATTAATACTCAATTTTTTTTCTTCACATACTTAGTAGTTTCTTTATGAACATTGTGTATTAAGGATTCTTTGTACTTCTTCAAAGACTGTTGACTTTTGTTCCAAAAGGTGGTAAATTAGTGGAGAATCACATACTACATGCTTACTTTCCAAATATTGGTATCAGGATTAGCCTTCATTTGGGTGGACCTATTGTAGTTTTTCTTTTAGTCTTAGATTATGTCTTTTAGTCAGCATATATGACTCTTACTCCTAAACTATGGCCTTGCTGGGCTTTCAAGTGGATAAAGCCCAAGTTTTTTACCTTGTTCCACCAATTTGATGGAATTTGGACTCCAAACTCTTCCTTTCAGCACCTAAGCATCAATTCCTGCTTGGTTCTTAAGCTTGCCAGGTGCTGTTGCTTAGTTTCCTGAAGGAGAATTTGTATTTAGATTTTGGGGCTCATCCCTTTGTGTTCCTCCTTTCTAGGATCCCCCTCAGATGCTCTGAATGCTCCAAACTCTGATCCATGACTTCTAAACTGAGGAAAACTTCCACACTCAACTTGAGCCCTATCCTTGGTGTGTCAAGGAGCTAAAGGAAACCATGAACAAAGAAGAACTAAAGGAAATAAGGAGAATAATATCTCATCAAATAGAGAATATCAATAAAAGACAGAAATGACTCAAAGCTATAGTCAGAGCTCGGCCTCCTTTTCTGTGTAATGGCAAAGATGGTTCTTAGGAGCCACGTGATGCTTGGTGCATCTCAGATTTTTAATCGACCTGATTTCAGCATGTCAATCCCTTGTCAGCCCGCCCTTATGGTGAAGAACTGCACTTATGTGATTAACAATTCCATCAGATGGAAAGGATAATCTTTGGAAAGAAAAAAAAGTGTCCTTTGTCAGTAGAAGGAAGAAGTGTTGTGAGGTAATTTAAGAAAAAGAAGAAAAAAGAAAACTACCTAGAACTATGCTTGCTTTCTATTTATACAATTTCAATAATTTTTTTCCCTAACATACTGCCTGTGTCCCACAGAACTAAGAAGTTAGTTCTCCCTCCATAGAAGGGGAAAGCTCACACAAGAGGTTAGGATCTCTGGGTTATCACATTTTTCTTGGATAAATACAGGAAAGCCAATTTTCCTTTGTCCAGTTTTTAGCCACTTTGCCTGACTCAAGTTCTGTTTTCAGGGAGCATCTATCTCACTCCTTGTTCTCCAGTGACCACAGAGAAGACTCTTTTTCAGGGGCGTTGCACTATATGAGCCTGTAAGTTTTATCTAGCACGGTTGCAAGGTTCTGGGAGTTGTATTCTTTTCCCCCTTAGCCAGTCCAGGTCTTTGTTTGCTAGGGATTTCTCTAGAAAAAATCTTTAAAACTTGGATACAGGGCAACTTGAATTTTCCTAACTCTAAAATCTAGTAAAGAAACCTAAAAGAGGTAGTTCAGTTATATGCAGTCTTTACATCAAGATCCTACCTTCTGCTTTAGCAGAAACTCACAGATAAACTGAGAGTTATCTCTCAGCTTCCATTTGGCATTTTCCTCAGAAATGACAGGCTATGATCCTGAGACCCAGATAATCTGATTATAATTCCATACTGCATTCCAGGGATATAAATATTACCTTTGTTATTACATTAAGAAAAGTGTTTAGATGGAGCCTAGGGCATCTGGCCTTACTGTTCTCTGGCTTTAACTGGGTTCTAATATTTTATTCCCATTGTTATCTCCAATTCCCTCTGCTTTCATGTGCTAATGTTAATCTGAGGACAGATAGTTTGGAATAATTAATTTGGAGACTTCTTCAGTTGCTCAAAGTACATAATTATTGGACTCTCAACCACTTGGATCACTGATTCTGAGCAGACAGTACTCCAGAGCAAAGCTGTACAGGTGATCCTGAAAAATGCAGGGGTTAGGGTGCACAGTCAAAAATCTACATAAAACTTTAGTTTTCCCCAAACTTAACTGCTAATAGCCTACTGTTGACCAGAAGCCTTACTCATAACATTAGCAGTGGGTTAATACATATTTGTATGCTATATTATTATAGACTTTACTCTTACAATAAAGTAAACTAGAGAAAATAAAATATTATTAAGAAAACAAAAAGGTTGGAGGGAAAGTAAACTGGTGCAGCCACTGTAGAAAACAGTACAGAGGCTCCTCAAAAAAATAAAAGGGAAATACCATAGGACCCAGTAACTGTACTTTTAGAAATTTACCTGAAGAAAACAAAATCCCTGATTTGAAAAGATATATGCATCCCAATGTTTATTGCCTCATTATTTACAGTAGCCAAGATAGGGAAGCAACCAAAGTGTCCATCAGTAGATGGATGGATAAAGAAGAAGTGGTACATATACACAATGGAATATTATCCAGTTGTAAAAAAGAAAGAAATCCTGCCACGTGAGACAACATGGATGGAGCTAGAGGGTATTATGCTAAGCAAAATAAGCCAGAAAAAAAATGCTGTGTGATTTTGCTTATTTGTGCAATATAAAAACAAAACAGAACAAAATGAACAAACTAGCAGTAGACTCAGAAACACTGAGACACTGGTTACCATGGGGAGGGGTTGGGGTTGGTGAGAGGGATAAAGGGGCACAAAATCTCAGTTGTAATATAAATTGGTCATGGGGATGGAAGTGCAGCATGGAGAATATAGCCAATCGTTTTGTAACATCTTTCTGTGTTGACAGATAATAACCATACTAGTGTGGTGAGGATTTAATTATATGGTAACTGTTGAACCACTGTGTTAAATACTTGAAACCAATATAATATTGTGTATCAACTCTACTTCAATAAAAGAAAGTAAAGAAAAAAGAAAATCATAAGGAAGATAAAGTATATTTATAATATTTTAGTGTATTTTGGAAAAAATTCAGATGTAAGTATATTTACACAGTTCAAACCCATGTTCAGGGCCAACTATATTTTCTTTCTTCTTTTACATGAGTAGCTTGAATACAAAACTTGGTATTTTCTAATAGGATATTATTAAGGAAGGCAATAAACAGAAAATACACCAATATCCTGACTTTTTTTATACCAAGTTCCCTAAAGTTTCAGTGTCAGTAGACAAATGTGCACTGCCTGAAGATACAAGTGGTCCAAGACTTTTGTTATTCATAACTTAACCTCCGGAAACCTGGATTTGGAGAAATCCTATTTGGTATTTTTTATTATTTTTTGAAAACTTAAGGTCTGTTAAACTCAAAGACTTTTGTATTTTTCAGGGCTTTTTTTCTATGGTAAAGGCAGAAAGCAATTTCAAAATAGCTTATACAAAAAGGCAATTTTATTGCCTTACTGTTTAGCTTTATCTGTGAGTATGATACTTTGATATTGTATTTAAAAAGGGTAGTAGACTATGCCACAGAAAATAAACATGTAAAGGAACCAAAGGGAAGGGATAATTTATTATTGTTAGACAGGGATTAAAGTAGTAGAGCTTACTGATCAATATTCTAAAGCATTTACTCCAACCCACTTTTCTTACATGGAAATGTCCTTACTGGACTACGTTATATGGATGGAGAGAAAGTGGGTGTGGATGGGAGGCAAGTCACTGGACAATTACCTGCGGAGAAAACGGAAGATCCTGTTGCCATGGTGAAGGCCAAAAACCAGACACAACACGGTCAGTGAAGAATTTCTGAATAAACTTACCATGGGAATTGGCTATGAATCCTCCAATATATTCTCTATAACGATCTAGCCTCAGGTCAGCCTCAGCATAAACCTCAGAGGTGTCGCTTTTTACACAATATAAAACATTGTAGAGTTTTCAGGATTTCATATAGCCTATCACTTCAATTTACAGATGATTAAACAGGTTAAAAGAAAGACCTTCTTAGGTTTCTTCTTAAAATGATGGTAATCTCTTTTGTTAGATTAAAAACAAAAACAAAAAACAGACTTGCTTCATGGGCGATAGGAGGAGTTGTTCTACATAGTGATGCCCATAAAAAGTATTCCTAAATTCTTATAGGTTTAATAATATTATGTGTGATTTTATTCTCTGTCACATTAGAATAAAAGGAAACATACTTCTCATTCCCGAGAAAGTAAAATTTAATCCTTAAGAGCAATATCACTTAAAAAAAGGAAACCAGCAATAAGCCTGATTTGTAAATAATGACAACTATTATACAAAAAAGTATTGTTTTTAGATTACATATGTAAGCGAAATCAAAGGTATTTGTCTTTCTCCACCTGCTTATTTCACTGAGCATAATACCCTCTATGTCCATTGGTGTTGTTGCAAATGGCAGGTCTTCCTTCTTTTTTATGGCTGGATAATAATTCCATTGTGTATATGTACCACCTCTTCTCTTTCCATTCATCTATTGATGGACACCTTGGTTGCTTCCATATCTTGGCTCTTGTAAATAATGAGGCAATAAACATTAGGGTGCAGCTATCTTTTTGAATCAGAGATTTTGTTTTCTTTGGGTAAATTCCTGTGAGTGTATTTACTGGGTCATATAGTACTTCAATTTTAGTTTTTTAGGAACTTCCATACTGCTTTCCACAGTGGTTACATAGGGGAGGGGTTGAGGTGGGCATGTGGGGTTGGTGAGGGAGATAAAAGGGCACAAAAATCTCAATCATAATATAAGTTGGTCACAGGGATGAAAGTATAGCATGGAGAGTATAGTCAATGATTCTGTCACATCTTTCTCTGTTGACAGATAGTAATCACACTAGAAGGGGTGAGGATTTTATAATGTGGGTAACTGTTGAATCACTGTGTTGTATGTTTGAAACTAATATAATATTGTATATCAACTGTACTTAAATTTAAAAAATATATGTAAGTAATCTGGTGAATGAAATTAAACTTAATCTAGTAAGACTGAAATATATACTGAAAAGGAGCAATTAAGTGAATACACTTATAGTATATTACATTTAATGTATATATTACCCATGAAATTTATAATATATAAATCTGAAAATCATACAAAACCAATCAAAATTTTAACCACTCATTTTCAGAGTTCACAATAAACCAAGCAATAAAGTCAGTGTGAAGAAATGACTCTGAGCATTCATAAGAAATAAGGAATCCACTGGTATTAAGAACTACAAAGAAAGAGTACCTTAAAACTTTAACTTTAGCTAAAAAATGGCTCCATATAAAAGATTTATGACCTTCACTTTGATTAGTTCAGTATGTTTTATTGCCTTATACTTGGTTTAATTTAAGTTAGATTATCTGGTATGTATAAAAAAAGTTTTACGCTCAGAGTAACTTCCTAATGACACCTAGAAGTCAATTTAATATCAATAAAGTCTCTTTATAATTTCTCCTATTTAATTTTTATTGTTACAATGTAATATTCACATAGCAAATGTGATTACCATCCACATTTTCAATGTTCAGTGCTTATAATAAATAAGAAATAATAATTTATAATTATTATCAACAGTATTAAAAAATTTCATTATCTTCCAGTAAGTAATCATTGCATTGATTAGTCTTCCTAAGAATTCAGTTTTATAAAATCAGTTCCATAAATGATATTGGAGATGTCATTAAAATTTTTTAATTACTAACTGTTGCTAGAAGAACAGTATGTAAAGGGACTTGACCCTACCTGTGGGGTGGCTGCACAGGTGAGTGCAGCCTAGGGCTGGGTTGCCAGTGAGGATGAAGGAGTGCTTATACTTGGTTCCCACAGGCACCTCCCCAGTTGGCTGAAATAGAGCCAAAAAGCTGGGAAAGACTCCCTTTGCCTGCCAGGTAGCAATGTCTCACTTCACCTGCCAGGCAGCAAAGTCTGACCACTGCTGGGCTAAGAAGGCTGGGCCAGTGGATGGGTGGGAGCGCAAGTGAGTGCTTTAGGGCTGAGCCACCAGCAAAGGGGATGGAGCACTGGGGTCTGGCTCCTGTGAGTGCCTGACCAGTTGGACTGAGTGAGGTCTGGGGCAGGGTCATCCACCTGCCCTTTTTCCTGTGGGGACAGCTCCATCCAACCCTCACCCCTCTGGCACACCTTCCACTGTTGGTAAATCTTTCAAACTGCTACCTGTGGGTCGGGCCTCAGGAGGACTGACAGAGCATGCCTGTCCTCCACAAGTGGCAGGAGTCCCAGCTTCACAGAGTGTTCCAACTCTCCCTGGTGTCCAGCCCTGCTAATCACCAAAAATGGATGGAATGTGGACTTGTGTTCCCAGAACAGGTCTCCAGGGCCAGGTGTGCAGAGTCCCGGACCTCTTATCTCCTCCCTCTCTGTTCCTCTTCCTTCTGCTTGCAGGCTGGTATGTGGGGAGGACTGGGGTCCTGACTGATCATGGCTCTGCCACTTTACCCTTCTCTGTGTGGTCTTCTCTTCTTCATCAGGTATAAGTGGTCCTTTCTGCAGTCTTCAGGTCATTTTCAGGGTTAGCTGTATTTACTATAGTTTCTTCCTTAGTGTGTATGTGGGGCAGGCTTCTGCCTTACCTTCCCACTCCACTAGGATTTAACACCAAAAGCAATAAGAGATACATTTAAAAAATGAAGTAAAGACTTACTTTGTTTTATGATATTCCACCAAGATTTGTCTCATAATAGTGTACAAGAAATATGGAGCATTACTATGGTTCTATTGCTTAATATTTTTGCATGACATTGAGATATATTTGTGAAGGAGAATTACTAGCTAAAAAATATGAGAATATCTACAAATAAGATATGAACAAGAATATATTTTATTTTAATTACTTTCTTAAAATACATTTTATTCATTCATTGCAAAAATTTTCAGATTCCACTGGGATAAAGATAAAATTGTTACAGGAATATCTCAGCCTTTAAATTGCATACCCATTATAGGAGGAAAGGAAATCCTATTAATTGGCAACCTATATATCTCATACTAGGAACTTTTAAATATATTTTATGACTTTCTTATCTGTCAGGAAAATGTAAATAACTAATTTAAATTTAAGGACACTTGGCCTAAAAAATGTCATGTGACTTGACTAAATTTTCACACCTTTAAAGTTAGCATTGTAAGACTCCAGAGTCATTATTGGTTTTATATTTTTCATGATCACTTAGAATGTCTACCTTTAATGTACATGTAGATGCCTACAGATGAAAGAAGAGTTAATAACTTGCATTAAATTGAGCTGATAATCATGTCAATCATCTCTATCAAGCAAAACTCCTATTCTTGTAATAGCAGTGCCTTCTCAATCTGAATCTCTGTGCTATATGATGTTTAAAAGTATAGCAACTGATTAAATTAGACATCATTTGCTAAAAAGAGTTGCCCATTAACTAGTACCCAGTCCTAATATATTATTTTGCTATTATTGAATAATAAATCATCCAAAATTTAGCATCTTAAAACAATAATATTTATTCAGCTTATAATTTATGTATGCAGTTGAGGCTGCGCTAAGCTGGGTGTTTCTTCTTCTGGTTTGCTGGGACATCTATAGATGGCACAAAAGTCCAGATTAGGTAAAAGTTGGTTTTGCCACTGGGGATTCCAGCCGGGACAACAGGGTGGATAAGGCTGTGGTTCATGAGGTCTCTCATCTTCCAGTAGGTTAGCTTGGGCATGTTTACACAATGCTTGTAAGAGAGTTAACAGGAATGTTCAATAGTTCTTGAGGTCTAAGCTTTAAACTAGCACACCATCACTTCTGCTTCATTCATTTGGCCAAAGCAAACCACAAGGCCATCTCAGATTTAAGGGATGAGAAAATTGATTCTATCTATTGACATGAGAGGTTAAAGGAAACCTCGTTGTAATAAGTTTGGACAAAGAGAGATGTGAATAGCAGTGTCCATATTTTATAGTCAAGAAGCAGGTAATTAAGAACCAGGGTCTGATAAAGAATGACAACAGCAGGCTAGTCCCAAATCTTTATCATATTAGTGGTCTTAGTCACCCAGCATTTAGTAGCATTAGGCTTAGATGTAGTAATAGTGATAATAGCAGCCATGACCAGAGAAAATTAGGGTAATAGGGTATTCAGGATTTTCTGTTCCAGTCCTAGAAGACATCAGCCCTCACAATCATTTTTTGGATTTAACACCAAAAGCAAAGGCAACAAAAAGTAAACATTAAACAAGGATGTGCAGAAGAGGGAGCCCTTGTGTGCTGTTACAGGTAGTGTAAATTGGTGCAGCCACTATGGAAAACGGTATGCATGTTCCTCAAAAAAACTGAAACTAATGCATGATTCATCAATCCCACTTCTGGGTAATTATCCAAAGGAAATGAAAACAGGATATTGAAGAGATACCTGCACTCCCATGTTCACTGCAGCATTATTCACAATAACCAAGACATGGAAACAAGTGTCCATCGATGGATAAAAATGCATAAATATGTGATAATGTCACACACACAAACACACACACACACACACACACACACACACACACACACACACACACGGGAATATTATTTAGATGATAGAAAGAAGGAAATCTTGACATTTGAAACAACATAAATGGACCTTAAGCACATCATACTAAGTGAAATAAACCAGACAGCTAAAGACAAATACTGCATGGTATTACTTATATGTAGAATCTAAAAAGAAATCAAATTTATAGTGACTAGAAAGTGGTTTCCAGAGCTGGAGGATGAGGGATTTACAGACAGATTGGTAAAAGACTATAAATTTTCAGCTATAAGATGACTAAGGTTTGAGGATCTATGGTATAACACAGTGATTATAGTTGATAATACTTTATAATTGAAATTCACTAACACTGTTGAACTTAAATGTTCTCAGATGCACAAAAGAGATAAGTATGTGAGATGGTGGATGTGTTAATTAATTAGATAGGAGGAATCCTCTCATAATGTGTATGTATATTCAATAATCACAACGTACACTTTAAATAATTTACAATTATATATGTCGATAATATGTCAATAAGGCTGAAAAAAATAACCAAATTATTTGTTCCAAACAATGGGTTAAAACATGGAACTGAAAAATTCTAAATGATTCCTATTCTATTGTCTTGTTAGCATACTAATCTTCCTAGCACATATCACAAAATAAAGGTTTGTGCAGAATTATCATTTGTTTTGAGTGTGATACATACTAAGCAAAGCCTGAAATAAAATGTTCAATACGTTTTAATTGGTGTGACTGATGCAAATTGAAAAATACAAATGACATTGTCCTGTTAATTTGAAATCAGAGAGGTGTTGAAAATAAATCAGTGATCCCATATTTATGTTCAGGAAATTAAAACATACCATAATGAAAAAGTTCATAGCAACATGCAGTTACCTTACATTTTTGAGAAATGAGAATCTTCCTAGCTATTTGATTCATCTTTTGTGCAACTATACAACAGTGATAAGAAAGACAAGGGTGTATTTCTCTTAGGAGATACGCATAGAATTCTAACCATATTAGAAAAATTCTGGACATTTTTTGGGTTATTGGAGAGAAGTATGGAGTAGAATTACTTCAGATGAAAACAATCAGATTTGATGAAAAGTTGGGCAGCAGCCCCTAAGAGATAGAGCAAATGAAACTGTGCTCCTTCAACCTAGAGGAAGAAAGGATGATTTTGGCTGTACTAAGAGACTTGTGAGTATGAAACCGCCCGGTACAATAGATGAAGAGCAGGTCTCCTTTTCCTAGACACAAGAGTAAAAGGGCTCTAATGAGATCATAAATCAGAGAGACAGTCTATCCTATAACAGTTACAAGATCCTGATAAGAATTATTTTAAGAGTAAGAGTAGAACCTGCTTCTCTGAATAACAGTCTATTTTAATGGTACTTTGAATAGCTCAGGCTGAGGAATAACTCAGCTGATCTCTCTGCGAACCCTTGAGCCATGTATACGCGAGGCCTCAGTGCCATATTTCAAAGGCACATTTAAAGTGTATCTCTACACTTCCGAATGGAAATAGAATCTGTACAGCCAATTCCAAGCCATTCTCTTCTAATTAATAACTGTTTTTTAAGAAAATGGGAAAAATAAACAGAAAAGGAAAAACAAATCCATCATAGTCTGCCAAATCACTGAAAGATAAAATGTTCATGTTTTACAATAATTTAAATGTTAACATTTTGCAATAATTTAAAAAAACCAAAGGGCAAGAAGGAGCATAGATTGTCAGTAGTTTCATGTGTTTTGGAAGGAATAATCTGAATGACATTTTGCTGCATGCAGGGATAAAAATAAACCAAGGAATCTGCTAAGAATCCACACACTAATAATAGTTTTTTAAAGTGCTCTGCTCAGAACATAAAAGAAATGGGGAGGGAAATGAACATCACAATTTAGAGGTGTCTCGTAGAAATTGGGAATGGGACTGATGTGCCTTAACTCACCCTATATCTGTATATCTTTTAATGGGATTGTGTAATTGTTCAGATAAAAGAGCAGACTCTAGGAGAACACAGACACTTTGTAACAGGGAGAAATTTTATACAGGCTTTTCAAGAATGTATAAAACAACACAACACGGGCATGTGTGAAGCAAGGAGTAACTGGAAAAAAAATCTAAGAAATCCCATACTTTTGAATGGTACACATCCACAGAAAGACAAATTGTTTGGAATTTTCATTACTTGTCAAAGACATACTGTTTTTAGAGAGAAAGGTCAAAATATATAAGGAAAGTACAAGAAATTAAAATACACTAGGATGTTTACTCCAGAGAATCAATGAGTTGAAGAAGTACAAGCCAAAAAAAAATCAAAATAACATAATTAAAATTCACATTATAAACAGTTGAATGCAATATGTAAATGTGCTAAAGCTATTTAGAAAAAAATCAGTGAAAAACAAGCCATTCCAAAATGCAGAAGAAAAAGATAAAACAAAAGTGTTAGCCTAAGAATAGAGTAATAGACAACACAAATTCATCACATGGTCTCATAGGCATAATCAGAAAAAAATACAATGGTAATTAAAATATAAATTTAAATAGGAGGACAATTATCTGTACTAGGGAAAATAAAGAGAGATTAAAATAGACATAATCTTCAGAAAAATCAGAATAAAAAGGTTTGTGACTAAATACATTCTGGATTTGTTTTTACTATTTTGAAGACCAATTTTTTTTTCCAAACCTCAAACAATAAATTAAAGAAACAATCTCTAACTGAAGAACAAAAATTGTGTTGATTTCAGACTTTTCTCTATAAAAAAAAACACCAGAAAACTATGAAGCCCTGTTGGCAGCATTTTTAGAAAAAATTATATACATCACACATTTTACAGCCAAAATAAATGTCTGTGATACCATTCTGAGAATATCATATGTGCAAGGATAAAATAAAAATATTTAAAGGAACATACTGACCTATTAAAATAAACTGAAAATTGAAAATCACAGAATGGAGATTTCATCACATAAATTTTTGGGACAAAGCAGAGAAAAATATGACATATTTAAATGATTGTTTAGATGCTCTTATGAAAATAGAAACTGATATATTAAAAATGCTATTTAAAGTAAACATAAAATGAAAAAACATGCTGAATATGTGTGTGCATACAAAAATTAATTCTTCTCATTTTAAAATCTCACATTAAAATAACAAAGTTGGAAATTAAGGGTGCATGCATAGGGGGGAATATGCTAATTTGTTCAAATTTAATGGGATATGGTTACTTAAAGTTACTTTCTAGAAAGAAGATCTCAGGAATAACTAACTTATGATTCTAATAAGTAGAAAATTTTAAATTTAGGATGTTTGGAAAAACATAAGGAACTCTTTAGTCAATCCAAAAAAGAGAAAAAAATCCAATAAAGATGTATAAATAAGTTTATGTGTCAAAGGAAATAAAAATAAATTACCTGTGTCTACAGACAGCTACAAGTTTAGAGCGTGTATGTTGCAGACTTTGGTCAAAATATTCCAAGAAGAAAAAAACTTTTTTTGATCACCCACTTTCAACATATACAGTGGTTTTCCATTAATGATCTTCCTGTAATTCAATAGACGATTGTCCAATACCCATAATATCATAATGAAATATAAGCACTAGTGGTTATATGCGGGTTGGGAGAGGGGCTGAGGAAACAAGTATTCTTGGATTATGGAGTTTGAGACAGGGAAATTAAGGGAAAAATACAATTATAAATAAAATAGGTAATATAAAAAATTCTTATAAAGATAGAATAAATAGATCATTAGATAAATTGGTAAGGCAGGTAAACCTCATACAGAAATAAGTACACACTTAGATGAACAAATTCAGCTGGGTTAGATTTGCCTATTAAAAGATACAGATATGAGATTAGATTAGAACACAAAATCTAACTACATGCTATCTCTAGAAGTTTCAAACACATTTTTAAAAAAAGCAACGTAGGGAGTTTAAACAGAAAGATGAGGAAAAATGTATAGAAAAATGCAAATGTAGCAGAGGTAGACTTCATAAAAACAGTATTCAGGTAAAGTCTAGGCAGAGTATTAAATTAAAAAACTATCATTAATTTTAAATAAGTGAAATTAAAAATCAGAGTAGAATAATTACAAAACCATATACTTGATAATATTGAATCAAAATGTATAAAAAAAGTCTATTAATAAAATTAAAAGATTCATTAATAAAATAATGGTAAATGGAATTGGAATACCTATCTCAGTTTTAAACAGATGCACTTAAAAAATATATTTAACTTTATGGAACTAACTCAATCATTATAGTTTTATGTTATTTCATCTTGTTTTTAAAATATCTAAATGTCAACATGGTATCTCTACCAGAAATAGCCATTCTGCCCCAATATCAATGAACTTTTGAAAATCAGAATGGTTATTTGTAATTTCAAAATCTTGGGAACAATTTTAATACACATATTTAAGAGTTTGGTTGAATAAACTCCAGTAAATCCACAATGCGATTATACAGATATAAAAGTAAAAGAGCTAAATCCCTATGTTAAACGAGGGGGATAAATAAGTGTGACATAAGGATATGTGGCATGTCAACTTTTGGGCAAAAAAGGTAATATATTCACATTTATAATAATGTTTACAAAAATACACATAGGAAGGAAAACCTGAAACTAATACAATTGGTGTGTAAGAAACGATTGGATAAAAGGGATAGAGAAGGGTAGAGGACATTTTTGAATCCATCTTTTCACATAACTTAATTTTGAATCATGTTAATCTACTTTAATACAATTAGGCATATTATAAGATTAAAAAAATCTTGTTATTTAGGTTTTTTGTTGGCAGTGGTATTGGTGTAACAATTCAGAAATATATATTTTTTTATTTTAATATGGAGCAGATGAGTGAATATATTGATGTAAGGAACAAAATTTTTTGATGTGAAAAAAGGGCGGATCAATTTGTAAGTATAGAAATGAGAGGAAGAACTCCGTGGTGTCAGATTGAAAAGAGAGGAATCAGTGTGAATTGATATTACTATCTCTGCCTACTGACCTGGTCTAGAAGTGATGCACTCAGGTGCCAAGCGTCACACCCAACCCCAAACCTCAGTTTCTAAGTAACTCTTCTCATTCCAAGGAATCGGGACTCTTGGGGAAATAAGAAATTACTGATTCACACAAAGTAAGGGTCACCTGCAATATCTGTGCTAGAAATAGAGGAAGTTGCTCTTTCCATCTGAAAAAAAATCAACGAAACAATAACAAAAACTTATGGAAACATGTCAAAAGGACACAATGCAGCTTGAGCTGCACTCTCTGCCAAGTTGGGGAAACTTTGACCATAAGAATGAATAATATCAGAATTGGATTATAATACATTGATCAAATGAGCAAAGAACAATTAAATAGGAAGGAGAAGTTCTCTTTATCCAGAAATGACAACTAAATCATGAAGGAGATATGATGATTCTTAAAAATCAACATTGTAAAATGATCATAATACTACTTGATTGTGACCAAAGTCATCGGTGGACAAAAACAATCATTGTGAGAAAGACAGTTAAAGAATAGGATATTCAGTTTCATAGAATCATCAAAAGAATGGATATTAATCATAAAGAGAAAAATTGCCTTTATCATGGAGAAGCTTGGTAGATACCATCTTAACACAGTGATCAACCTAATCACTAACGGGAAGGAATTTGATCTATCAGTTTGACTTCCTATATTCTCTGGTATGTTGTATAGAAAAGGGAAAGACATCTGTATGTTGTATCCTGAAAGAAAAAAAAAGTTGAATCAACCTAATCATAAGGAAACAAACAAACTCAAATCGAGAGAAATTCTGCAAGACAACCAGCCTATATACATAATATATTTCAGTATTACAAAAGACAAAGAGGGCTGGAGAATTCTTTTTTCTTGCTTCCTTTAATTTCAAAGAAAAGTAAAGCACCATGGAAACTAAAGGTAATAAACAATCCTTAATTAGACCCTGGATCAAAACAAACAAACCAAAAGCAATAAAGGATATTACTGGAACAGCAGAAGAATTTTAATATGGACTGTAATTTAGCTATTAATATTGTATTGATGTTAAATTAACATCAGTGTGCATGTGTATTTTCATGTAAGAGAAAGAGAGCATTCTTATTCTGAAGTTTAGAGGTAAAGTTGTCACATTGTCTGAAAATTAGGAGATGAGAAATGAAGCAGTAGATAGAGCAAAATGATAACAGTTGCATCTGGGTATATTATGGTATTCCATGTGTTGTTCTTGAGATTTTTCCATAGATTTGAAATTCTTAAAAAAAAAAGTTGGAAGACAATTCTTCTAGTCTCAAATATTAAAAATAATCAGATTATGTATTAAAGTCACAAAGATACTTTCAATTATTTCCAGAGAACAAAAATTAAAGTCATTAAATAACATATGATAAAAAATATTGATATAGAAGATTGTTCTTGTCAAAGCAGTGGTATCCTCCAAATAACGGATACATTCATGTATCCAGGTGTACATATACACAGCTAAGTTGGAGAATACACATCACAACACTTGTGGTTGTTGCTGCTGGATGGTGGGAGTGCTAATATTTTTTTTAATTTTATTTTTTGTGTTCCATATTTTCCAAATATTCTAATATGGACAAATTCAATATTCTGATAATGAAGGAATAACAGAAATACAATTTTAAAATAGACAGTTTAAAAGTGCACATATACTTGAATTTTTTTTCAGAAAGTTAGCCATGAAATTTTTCCTATGTGTTATATTAATATACTCTGCTAAGTAATTCATTTATCATGTTACCTGCCATTGTGAAGATTTATTCATAGCTTTCCATTTCGCCCTTCATATTAGACAGCTCTAAGTGTGATTTCCTTCATTTCTCTTAATGACTGCTTCTGTCTGCCTTCAATGTTTACATTGCTCCCCCTGGAATACTTCCAGTGGGTTTCACATTTCTAGTAAATGTTTCCACAAAAGAGAATAGAAAATGCTGCCTGACTGAGTAGATAAATTAGAAAGATCTGAGACAATGAGAATTATGGTGCTTATGAGGATTGTCATTGAGGTCAGACAAGCTTGTTTGAATTTCATATCAATCAATTAATAACTTTTGAATCTTATCAGTTACTCAGCTTCTTAGATATTCCCTGCCATTGATTTCAGGGTTCATTAAAAAGAACGAAGTGAGAAATCTGATAAAGTGGAAGGTAAACAGTAGGCACTTAATAATTATCAACTTTTTCTTTCTGAAACACATCCATCATCAATATAAGAGAACTATCTTTCCATTTTTAAAATCCTCAATGTTATTAGAAAAAGAACAAGATTCATAATCCATTTCCTAAACATTTTAAAGTATCTCCTGAGTAAGACAACAAATTATTGACTGTTATTTAAATATTCACCTTTAAAAATCTGGTGAAAAAGAAAATCACTAGAGAGTAAGAACCATGTTTCATTAAAATGAAACCATTTGCAGGAAATTGTACTGTGGGGAACCCTAATTTAGAGGAATCCTTTCCTCTTCAATAGTTCAAATTTAGAAAATTTGCACATAGTTGTGCAATATTTTCGACAGCACCTTCTCAGGACTCAAAAACAATACAATAATTATATGGCAAATTATCCAAAAGAATTTATATGTTACCTCTAACACTGTTTGGGAATAGAATCTTTATCTCAGTTTTTTTTTAAGATTTTTTCTCTCACTTCTTCTGGTGTGTGATTTTGGAAGACTATCTTTTAAGTTTCCTTTTGAGAGTTCGCAAACATTAACCCAGAAGAGAATTAAATACAATATTCTTCTATAATAATATTGAGACATTGCCTGTTTATGTTCCTTTCCTCAATTTTCTTGATTCAAATTTTAAATTTGATTTGGTTGTGTGAATGTGTGTTCACATTTTGTATCCAGAATGGATACAAAAGGAGATATATTAGTGGATGAAAGGAACTGTGAAATAGCCTTTTGTCACATCAGAAATTTAAGAAGTGACTATTCAGCTTTCTGGTTTGTTCAGAGTATAGAATTTAGGTCACAACTACTATTTATTTTGTGACATAATTCATGCCATTTCTTGCTTCCTAATATATTTCTGACTTGAAATTTTGTAAGTAGAGGATTTTTGCCTAAAATTCTGATACTCATTTGGTGATAGTCTTTTAATACTATTAAAAAATTTGGATTCCGAGTTTTCATAGAAATGTTTAATGGGAAGTTAAAACTACCATTTTTAAAATAAAAAGTTTATTTTAGAATAGTTTTGCATGTACAAAACGTTGCACTGATAGTTCAGTTACTGTATGCCCTTTACCTGGTTTCTTCTAAATGTATCTTGCATGATAATGATGTATTTGTTACAACAAAGAAACCAGCATTCATACGCTTTTATTAAATAAACTCCAGACTCTATTCAGATTTCACAAGTTTTGCCAGTAATGTGAAGAAAAACAATTTTTCTTATAATCATTATTCTTTAAAGATAGAAGGTAGTATCTGTTAAATCTACAATCTGACCTTACATGAGACAACATGAAATGTTTCAAAAGTTTTGTCCTTGCAGTGTGACTATGAGCCTCAGGTTTCTTTTTTGGCACATTTTAGACTCCATATCTATCCTTTCTCTTTTATATGCATTATAACAAATCTCTGAGTAAAAGTTTTAAAGTACTTATTATTCTTTTCTCTGAATTCCCTAAAGAACTGATGGTGAGGTGCCCTTGTGTCTATCACCTTTAGTTTTGGAGTTTGACAGCTGTCAAAAGATGAACACAATTGTCAGTGTAAATAGATACCATTTTTTTATGTGGCTCTAAATTAGTGAGTGTATTTTTCTCATGCAAGAAGAAATTAATTTGTACAAAACAGTAAGGTACAACAGATAATGATTAATTCCCAACAGTGGCTCAAAGCTGGTGTTGGTGGCAAAGCTTGCATAAATCAGCTAGCTGATCTGATGTACATGTAGAAATCCATGAAGTACTTGCATACACATAATATTATTAGCTGCTCACAACACCCACAGTTATTTTTATTGTTATTAAAGAAAAGGCTCAGAGAAATTAAGTAACTTGTCCAAAATCATATAGTTGAGGTTTGACATCAGATCTTTTCTTTCTGCAGTCCTTGAACTTTCTCCTATACTCTGCTGCCTAACTAACAGAATGCGAAAATCCTGCTTGATCGCCCACTCCCTTTTGGGAGAAAAATAGTTACTTGAGTTTTATAATGTTTCCTACTGCCCAGGGTTTCCTCAAGGTGTCTCATAGTTTCTCTAACATGGGTTGTTACATAACTAACCAATGTAAAGCAGATTCTTTCCCTTACGCACTTTGAGCTAAGAATTTTGGCCACACCAGGCTTCAACAGTTAGATCCCACCTTGGGCCTTTCCCTAAGGCCTGCAGACCCTAAGCCAGGCCCATGTTCACTGCTAAGACCTCTTATGACACTGACTTAGTGCCACAAACCCTCTGTACTTGTTGATAGGCTCAGTAGCTGCTCTCCCTGGTCTCACTCCTATCAATTAAGTGAATCATGCCTTCTCGCATCTTCCCCCAGCCCCCAGTATCATGTCTCATATGAGCTACAGGGAACAACTGGTGCGTTTTGCCATTTTTCCAAGTATGCCTCCCTTTTCCCCACTTGATATGCTCCTTTTTTCCTGACTATTCCATCCCCTTGGCTCAGGATCTCAGCCCCCTCCACAGCTCTTATGGCTTCTTTCCTTTATAAACTTTTTTAAATAGTACCATCCAGCTTCAGTCATTACCATGATTTTTTCCAAGGACGCAAGCTGGTATATATGCCAGATGTACCAGTTTTGCCCCTCAGTCCTGCTGGACCAGTACAGCCAGTGTAATCCCAATCCACCTTGACTATGCGTAGGACATTAAGCATCTTCTTCCTGAAGTCCACATTTAGGTGTTTTCAGCAGTGTTACTTGCAAAATACATTTTTATTAAAAAATAGATATGATGAAATATCCAATAAAACTTGTTATTCTTCAGTCACAATATGAACATTTTAGGGGTTCTTGCTGCATATTGTTTTCAGAGGATACTAACAATTTTCACTGCTTCCAGTAGTATACTAGTGAATTCATTTTACTGCACCCAGACAGGCAATGTAAATTAATTTTTAAGCATTTGCTTATGCCAACTGTGTTTCCCTCATGACTCAAAAACACTTATGTGTGCTGAACTGTCTAGGAAAAGATCACACCAGGCTGCCCACATCAAATCTCCTGCTTATGTGGAATGATGATTTCCTATAGCATCTCCTTGTGAAAATTTGCTTTTCTGCCAATGCTTTGCAATGACTACATTTACTGCACCATTTGGCTTTATATTTTGGACTTTGCTCTGGATGTACTCAGATAGCTCTTGGGTCCTCATGCTACTCTCTGCAGAACTATCCCCATTAATTTCTATACTTCTTTAGTGGAACTGCAGTCAGGGCCTGGTAGATGTATCACTTCTACCCTCTCTACCTTTTCTCACTCTGCTCTGTGCTTAGAGAAGATAATATTCTTGGACTGATTTAACCAGTCCCTTGTCTCATAGCTTTCAGTTAGATGCAGGCATTCTGGCCTTTTGTAGACTAGCTCTATAAAATGACCTGGGGCTAGATAGTGCCATCAAGTGCACAGGACTTAGACTTTCCTGAGCTGTTTCAGATACAGGACTAGTTCCAAGAGAAGACCGCTCTAGGGAGTTCTAATCTCTGTGTCCGTGTCTGTCACTGTCTCTCTTTCTCTCCTTACACACATACACACAGAGATTTATTTTATTTTCAAGACAAGTACCTAAAGAGTAAAATGAGAATATGCAACATGTGACATAAATAGGAAATACAGGAAGAAAAAATGGTCAGTAATCAAAACTAAATATTCAACATCACCAATAATCAAGGTAATAAAAATAAAATCACAGATAGAGAATTTTTCACCTAGCAAACTGATACAGATTAAAGCATAACAGAACGTCCTATATTTGCCAGGAATACAGGTTTTCTCATGATTCATTAATAAAGTAGAAAGCTTAGATAAATGTCGTGGAAGCAATTCAATGGTATATATCTTAAAATTAGTAAAACTATACTCTTTTCAACACAATAATTCACCTTCTGGAACTTATCCTGGGCAAATTAGCATGGATGTGCACAAAGATTTATGGCAGAGCTATTAATAAAACAGCATGTATCAGGAAATAAACTAAATGAGCATTAATAAGGAATTGGGAAACATAATGTACCTATATCATACCCCATTATGTTGTAAAATTATTTTTACTTATTTTGTTTTATATTTATATATATACATAATGTATTCAAATTAAAAAAATATATATATATATATATATAGTTAATAACTTGAGGGATCCCACGATGTAGTATAAAATGTAACAAAACATTCCAGTTGTGTTACAAATATATGAAGCAGTCTCTCTGAATGAGGTCAGGGAAAAGTTGTTGGTTTAAATATGGAAATGAGTGGAGTCTGTAAGATAGTAAAAGGCTTAAGGAAGTGCACAAAAGCTCTGTCCTATAGCTCTCAAAGTTGTTTACCATGGAGGTGACAGTGAACAATTCTAATACTGTTATCTATCTATCTATCTATCTATCTATCTATCTATCTATCTATCTATCTATCAGAATCGAAGTAGTACGTAAATAGATGGTGTATGGTGAAAGTTAGGTTTCTTACTGTTGGAGTGAGAGTTTACAGACTAGCAAGAGGAGAAAACTAGAAGGTTCCATGTGGTAATGGATTAGAGTTGGAGTCATTGATAAAAGCTCATGTTTAACTTAATATAGATATTGATAATTACACAGAGAAGTAACCACAGCTATGTGTATATGTAGTATGCATATATACATTTTTTGCTCTGTTGGCTGAAAGGGCTTAGCAGCAAGATCAACTCTGTAGCAAGGAACACACCCAGGACTCAAATCTTGGTTTCTAATACCATTCTCCAATGAAAGAACCAAGGTTCCTAGAAGAAATGATCAGTACAGAAAATATGCAAAATAAGTCTGGAGAATGGAACACCTTATACTGCCATGAAGTAAGGAGATGTTTTAAAAAATCTTTATGATAAAACGATGAGAGTATGTTACAGGAACACAGGAGCGAGCTAAAAGAGTCTCTAAAAAGATGCAATAATTTAAGCAATAAAATAAAGTAGTATTGCATAATAACCTAAAGTATAAAATAAATATTTGTAAGTTCATAGTGATGTAAATAATTAATTGAATAAGTAAACCAGGGAGAAGAGACAAATCTCCTTTGCAGAATTCCAAATAATTTATGTAAATAATCTTAAGGAGTCGAAGCATAATTCCTCACTCTTTTTGTGTACGTTTCACATTCTGACTTTCTTCCAAGGAGTACAATGTGTAATTGTGGGGTGGGGGACAGAAAGAGAGAGAAACTTTACAGTGGAGAAACCTAGAAAAAACTATCTCTGCTGAGTGTTCAAAGTTTGCCTCAATAGAAGGGTCCTGTTAATAGTATATATTTTTGATTTCATGTAATGAAAATGTCACTTTACCTCTGGATTTCCTCCCCAAATCCATAACCTCAACTAATCATGAGAAAAAACATTAGACAAATCCCAACTGGGAGACATCCTATAAAATATCTGACCAGTATTCCTCAAAAATGTTAAGGTAAAAAAACCCAACAAAATTCTGAGAATCTGTGCCACGCAAGAACAGCCTAAGGAGACAAGAGGACTAAATGGAATGTGATGTCCTGGATGAGATGTTAAATCAGAAACAGGGAGCAAGTACAGACTTAGTTAACAATATTAACAATACTGGTTCATCAATTATAACAAATATACCATAATGAAAGATGTGAATAATAGTGGAAACAGTGTTGAGTTTATGGGAACTCTCTTTACTAACTTTGCAATTTTTCTATAAATTTAAAACTGTTCTACATTAAAGTTCTTTAAAAATTACCTTAAAATGATTTTATTCATATTCAGAAACAATACTTCATACGAAGAAGAAAATTGCTATCTATAGTAATATGGCATCTCTTTACAAATGAAGGGCATATACCCCTTCATTTGTAGAGACATTACTATTAATTTTTAAATACTAATTGGAACAATATATGGAACTAGTCTATAAGCACTAAACTATTAACAATGATTATCTCTAGGTGGTTGAATTGTGAAAAAGGAAATGGTGCATTCAAAAACATTTCTGATCTTAAAATGAGCAAATTATCTGCCTAACTAGTAAACAACATACAAGAATTATTATTAAGAAAATGAGAAACAATGCATGTATTAAAGTAAATCTTCTTACTGAGAACTATTCTGTGTCTAACAGTAACACAGTAGTTTTTTAGATTAACCTTGCTTCCTCCTACCTTCAATGAATCCAGCTCTATTGCTACCTTATAATATCTCTAGGTACCACCTTCCATTTTTACAGAAACTTGTTACATACAAGCCCTGATAATACCTCTGAAGATAAATTTTCCCTGGGAGCTAAATACAGAGTTTTCTACCATTACCTCTAGGGATTCTAAGGCACATAAGGCACATTGATCTTACTCTTCCTCTCCTAGACCAAACATTCATACAATTGCACACATGTGCGCACACACCTGTACACACACTTACAGACATACATGTAATTTTTTCTTTTGTACACTCCTCAAACAGTGCTGTAAATCACAATGATTTTGATATAACTCAGTGAGAGTATATCCAGGATGGGAGTAGGTAAGACATGCACCCTATCCAACAACTGAATGGCTAGCTGCGGCTTCTTAGGAGGTGGACTACTTCCTAAAAACTGCAAGTCAGGGCCTGACATTCCAAGTGTAGTAACTGCCAGGAGCAACTCATCTCTGGAAAAATAATTTTACTGGTTCAAACTCAGTTCTCAGCTACTGGATACGTCAGCAAAACAAATCTATTTCTCCATTTTCCTAATAGACATTGTATTTTATTGTTTTTCCTTGTTATTTGACAAGATCTTACTTGTCATACTTTTAGAAGTTATGGCTGCTCTATTCCAAATAAATAAATCTTTAATAATCACATTATTTTGGACTCAACATTTCATATTCTGAAACTCAGAAAACCTGATCAACTCCACAAGGCACATTCAGTAAATGTCAATTCATCTCATTAAAAAATTTCAAATGATGGAAATATTAACTTTTAAAAAATCAATGCCATTCTGAGTATTCAATAACTATTAATAGTTGTCCATAAGAATCTGTAAGAATGTTATTCACAAAAGTCAGACTAAAGCAGAAGACTGAATAATTATTAGCTAATCATGTATCAAGTACTGAGTACTTGCTGTTTGCCAAGCACTGGGCTAAGTGCTTTCTATGAATCATCTCACTTTACACACACCCTATAAAGCATTCATTCCATTTTATAAGTGAGGAAACTGGGATGCAGAGATTATATAATTTTACTCAAGTCATGCATAGGACAAATGAAAGGGCCAGGGTTTGGCCCTTTTATTTCAGAGATCAAACTCCTAACCATGATTTGAAGGCTATTATATTGGTAACATCAAACAAATATAAAATAATGAATTCAAGGCTGACTTATTGAGAGATAATTCTTTGAAAATTCAAAAGCAAAATTCAAATGTTGCTTGGGATAGAGATCTGAAACAGTGATTATCCAACAGTTTCATGAGTTTATGATAAATGTTCTACCATCATGATAATAATAGATAAACACTAAGAGCTTTAACAGTTTTATTTAATTTTCACAAGACTATGGGAGGAAGTTCTATTTCTTATATACATTTTATAGTTGCAGAAACCAAGGGTTAGAAGAATCATGTAATTTCCCAAAGTCACAAAGCTAGTAAGTGCTTAAACAGGAATTAAACTCTAGACAGAGGCAAGAGCTCGCTTTTTAATGACTCTATTACACTGCAATCTTTCAAAGTTTAGTGCTATTGAAGGGATAGAAGCTATTTATTGTATTTGTACAATTGCCTGGTAAACTGTATATTTAGTGAATAGCCACAGAATTCCCTTATAGAGAAACTACAAATTAGTACTTCTTGAACACTACTTTTCTTAGTTGAAAAGGTCATTTTCCTCTTACTTTTAAAAGATATACTTGGAAATTTTATTTAAAAAAATCAAGAGTTTGAGACTGATATATTTTTACTGTTTATTATATAAGGAATTGGAAAAATGAACCCTTCTACTTAACATCTCAGATTCTATGGCCAAGCAGATAAGATGAACACTTTCAATTAATCATTCTTCTAAGAAGGAAAAAGAAATGAAAGCTGCCAAATAAAATAAATATAAATCAATGCCTATATGGGAGCTTTTCTCTAGCAAGAGGAATTATCATATAAAGATCTCTCTGGAAAGAAATTCACAACTTACACTCAATTTTAATATCAATATTTTTCCTTGACATAGGACTTGACAATGAGTTTTCGAATCTGATACCCAATGTAAAACCGACAAAAGCAAAAATAAACATGTGGAATTATATCAAACTAAAAAGTTTCTGAACAGCTAAAGAAACCATCAATGAAATAAAAATAAAAAGGTAACCTACTAAATGGGAGAACATATTTCCAAATCATATATCTGATAAAGGGTTAATATTCCAAATATATGCAGAACTCATACAACTTAATAGCAAAAAAATACAAACCCCAAATAGTCTAATTTTCTAAAAAATGGACAGAAAATCTGAATATATGTTTTTCCAAAGAAGACATACAGATGGTCAACAGGCATAAGAAAAGATGCTCAATGTCATTAATCCTTAGGAAAAAGAAAATGAAATATCACCTCACACCTGTCAGAATAGTTATTATCAAAAACAAGAGAAAAGAAGTGTTGACAAGGATGTGGAGAAAAGGGAACTCTTGGGAACTATTGTTGAGAATTATATTGGTGCAGCCACTATGGAAAACACTATGGAAGTTAACAAAAAATTTAAAGTGGAACTGTTATATGATCCAGCAATAGCATTTCTGCATATTGATCTGAAGAAAATGAGAACACTAACTCAAAAGGATATATGCACTGTTTTCACTGCAGCACTCTATACAACAGCCAAGAAATGGGCACAACCTAAGTGTCCATCAATTGATGAATGGATAAAGAAATTGTGGTATATTATTTGGCTACAAAAATGAATGAAATATTGACTTGCAACAAAACAGATGGATCTCAAGGGCATTATGCTAAGTGAAGTAAGTCAGACAGAATGAGACAAATACTGTATGATCTCTCTTGTATGTGGAGCCTAAAAAGAAGCAAAAAAACCACAAAACACTGAGCTCATATAGACAGAGAAAAAATGGATAGTTGACAGAGGTGGATGGCAGGGCGTAGGAGAAATAGGTGAAGAGGGTCCAAAGGAAAAAAAAGACCAAAATTGTAAATGTTTTTTATGTATATAATAAAATATACATTATCACAAAATAATATAATTTTTGTAACCTCTCTCCTATGGTAAATCACGGTGTCCAAATTTGCATGTTGTTCTATGACAATGATTACATTTCGAAGTCTATTTTTCTGCCCTTGGTCCTCCAGGACTCCCAATGACTTCAAGACCCTCTCTCTCTCTGCTACCTCCTTGGTAAACTTCAGCTATGGCATAATAATGAGACTAAGTTAATGGAGAGGTTTTGTTGGTTAGTTACTCAAGAATATATATAATATTGAAGAAACCCACAAATCTAAAGATGGACATATGCTATATATACTAGAGATCAAGTATTTCTGTGAAGAGAACAGCCGACAATCAGCAGAGCTGACATGTTCTATGGTCCACTAGGTCTGATGGGGAAAATAAACATGGTATTAATGACAGATCATAAAAGGGATGCTGATGAAAGTTACTGTAGTAATTGTAAACTTCATTTGCAGAGTCCTGCTAGAAATAGTAATCTACCATAAAATGAATATTCATTGTTTTTTGACTTTTGGTTTGATTTTTTGTTTTATTCTTACGTTGCTTAATTGAATCTCTTGGCAGAGGAAAAGAGCAACCAGCAACTTCTTGTTGGGAGCCAGTTCTGTTCAAGAAGAAGGAAATATTTGATAGAAAATAATTCAATACACGCTTGCCTCCTAGAACTAATCATATTTACTCATATATCTGTGTCTATGCATCTTTTATTCCCTTGACATATCTCCCATTTATTCCCACCTTACTTCACCAAACAGCTTCACACTCAAATCTCCAGTTGCCTATTTGATGTCTTAAAGTTTACTATCTGAATAAAGTCTATCCATTCAGTCGCATACTACATAATATTTGAGTGCCTAAAACATGACAAGAACTATTGCTATGAGGACAACGCATAGCTAAACTCTTCCACTTGTTCTCAAGTAATCCACAGTCAAGAGGAAAATGTCATTCTTTCATTCATTTATCTAACAAATACTGAGCATCCCCTTTGTCTAAGGCACTATTCTAGAATCTGGGATGACAAGCTTCCTGATTTTTATGGAGCTTACGAAGTAGTTGGGGCAAGGAAATAAGTAAAAATGGATTGAGAAGTAGCTCTATAAAATGATGACAACTTCTATGAAGAGAAATAAATCTGGACAAAAATAAAGAGAATAACAGGTTAGTGTGATTTAGAGGAATTGATTTAAAGTGATACATTTTCTGTTTTCTAATTCAACTTCTGCTTAACAAAATCTACAAATGAGAATCTACTAACTTTGCTTTATAAATTCAATATTTCCTTTTTCACAGGTTACTTCTTTAAATGGATGTTTTGGAGAGAGCATCCTTACAAGATATCCTCATAGTTTTCTTAAATTAAGCATGCTTTCATATGCATATCAGAATCAAAGTCACTTAATTTACCCAAATTACCTTAATTTGGTCTACATTACAGGAAACAGGCAGTAAAAGGACTAGTCAGATGTGTGCCAATTTGTTTTACTTTGTCTTGTGTAACCTTTCATCCCTCAGGTCATATTGGTTTGGAGGTAAGAGTAAGATAACAATAACAATGACAGTAACAGTAAATACCCAGACATGTGTATGCATTTATATTGAGGACAGCAACCATTTACAACCATTCAACTTACTCTGTATAGTAATGGGAACTTTGCTGTATCAGGGAACTTTTCTCCAGGAAGATAAAAGATGTAAAGAATTTCATTGTTCCTCCTAGAACCTTCCCTACAACTTCTATTTAGAAAAATATCAGACTATTAGACTTTTCAATAGATGATATCAGACAGCTGTTTACTCTCTAAGACTCTTTAAAATCCTCGCCTTCCTCTATTCTGGAAAAGAGTAGAAATTGATGAGGTGGAAAACCCAGATTAGCATCTCCAAAGAGTGCAAAGAGTATGTGTAAATGTACAGAGGTGGAGTGTGCATGCGCATACATACACATACTCACTTTCTCATATGGAGCAGAGTGATTAGTGAAATATGGGCCAAATTCATGAAATCATTGTCCTATAAATAAGGATTTATTTTATTATAGGTGGTAAAATTCAAATGATGCATTTAAACCAGGATTTTCCTATTGGTTATGTAAAAATTGGTTTGTGAGCTGGGCTGAAGAGGGAAAGAGACTGTAAGAAAAGGCAACAGTTAAGCAAAAAAAGATCATGCTGGAATCCAGACCAAAAGGATGAAATCTGTACTTAAATATTAAGAAAATATAATAGGTATATCTGAACAATAATTAGGTGATTTTAGGTCAAGGTGGATGTGTATTATGAGAAAAAGGGAGATCCTTTTTAATCTAAAGTTTCTAATTCTGGAGTTTTTTGGATTGTAGTCCCAATAACAAATACAGGAGACATGGGAGATAAACTAATTTTTATGAGGAAATAGTTTAATTTTACCATTAGATTTCAGTTATCTGTGGAACATTTAGCCAGAGATACTGAGTAGCAGGTATACAGCTGAAGAGAGGAATCGCTGTACAAGCAGAGTAGAATAGACAGGAAGTCGTATATACTGACAAAGGCTCTCTCCTTGATCAAACTCTAGCCATGCTCCTCTGAGCCTTCTTGACTAGGGCTCAACCTTGGCCTGTAAAGACTTGAACAAGCACAGTTCCTAGAAGCATTCCTAGGGTGTATTCCTAGGACCCCTAAAGTGCCTGCTTGAGAAAAACCAAGGGTGCCAAAGAATTCACCATCTGCTCCAGCCCACACCAAGCACTGGGCCCATTTTCTACTCTGTGGGAGGGTAGGAGCTTAGTATTGATAAGCATCAGTTAGCAAACCCAGATGGGTTTCACGTAGAGCAACAGCTCCTTCTGACTGTAATTTTTCATTTCCCTGACTCAGTGTTCAGGCTAGTTTATTTTTTTTCTTTATTCCCTTTAATGCATTTTGCTTCACTTATAAACTCTCTTAACTACCCACTTACACTGCAATGTAAATTCTGTTTCACTGAGAAAGTACATCTTCTCAGAATTCAATCTGCTTTTGGGAATAATTCATTTCAGGAAATGTTTTTACCTTTGAACATTTAGCTTGGTGGTCCCTTTTCCTTTGTCTTCATTATTTCTCATGATCCCTATATTCTACTGTTTTTTCTCTAGTTATATTTAAAGGAAATATCCAGATATCCAAATTGGGTGTCTTGTGATTCCTCTCATTGTTCATGTAGGCATCGATTGAAGTCTTTTCCTCAAATTAGCAGCCAGCAAACAGGGAGGGCTTAGTTTTCAGACCAATTCTAAATTCTAATTCAGAACTGCTCCTTCTTCTGCCTCCATTAATAATTCTCTGGTACTCTAAATAACAGAATTCATTCAAATTTATAATTCCCAAGATTTCCTGCTCCAATACTCTTCCTGTTCTCACAAACAGCAATGGAAATCACCCTTTCTAGGCAATAATGTTTCATTGTCAACTCTCTTTTCCTGTGAATTGTTAAAGGCATGGGGGGTGCTTTTAAACTCTACAACGGTCCTCTCAAAGGCGAGACTACACAAAAGTTGCGATCAAACACAAACTTTACTAATTTATCTGTATAAGGAGCAAAGACAGGACCCTCTTACAAAAAGACTCTAAATATGGAAGATTGTGTGGGAGAACGATTACTCCTATTACCTTACACCTAGATCTTAGATACCATATAGATTTGAGGTGCCCAGTTGAGTTTATTCTCTGCGGCCAAAAAGCAAAGGAGATGGATGTAGGAAGAAAAAGAGTGAAGATAACTCTATGTTTCCTTCTGGACTGAGATAGAGAAAGCAGCCAGCCTTGTTTCTGCTTTGCAGGTATGCCGTATTGCCAAGTGGTAAGATGTAAATCCAGGAATTGTAGGAAGGCTAAGTCATCAAAACATGGATACTGAAAATAGAACACTCTCTGGTAATTATGCCCCACAACACACACACATACATGCCCTCCCGCCCCCTCCCCCGACATTACTAGTATTTGAGAGAATTCTAAGCAGTAGTTCCATGGAAACTATAAGACAAGTTGTATGAGAGAGGACTGTGGGCTGTTCTTCCTTTTCCCTTATATCATTCTATCTTGGAATATAGAAAGATTGTGTACAGTCATAAAGCAATAATCTGACTGCAAGAAGAATCTTTTTTTCAATACAGTTAAGGTTATTATATTTTTCTATAGTTTTTGAGGAGAAAGATATAACAGAAACTGACATTTATTTTCAGAAGAAGCTGTTTGGTGAAAAAAAAAGTATAATATTCCATGAAGCAAACCTTAGATATGATTTCTAAACCCAACAGCATCATTTCTTTAGGTACTGAAAATTTCAGATTTTTATAAATTGCTTTGAATTTTACATTTTAATAGGGATATGTTTCCATTATTACAGAAATTTTGTTATTATTTTAATGGAAAGCTTAAAGAGGCTTCATTATATGATACTAGTCAAATGCATTTTTTTAAGTTAGCAGATTATCCTTTAAAGAATAGATTCATTTGAATAACAAACAAGTTATTAATATTATGTTATTTCAAAGTAAAATTTCTAATGAAGTTGCTTTAAAAAATTAATGTTACACACTTATAAAGATTGGATGTAAAATCTACAGTGTATCACATGCACAGATGCATGCACATGGATGTGAATGTACGTGTGTATGTGTGTATACAGGAATAGAATGCCATGTTTGTGTGAAAGAAAGGAGTACAGTTGCCTTTATATCAGTACTTTATCAATATTTTTATATTACAGAAACAAGTAACTGTTGGTACAGTAGACCATAAACTCTGTGAGCTTATATTTGTTTTATTGCAACACAAGCCTGGAATGTAAAAATAGCTCAAAAATTCTTTCTAAATGACAAATTAGAGATTGATATATTGTCTGGAAAAATGTCTCTCTTTAACAGATACATATTAAAAAGAAAAGAGAATAGTACTTGTAAGAAAATAAAAACTGAGTTTTACTTATTTTATTTCATGATTGATTTATTGAAGAACAACCCAACAAGGATTGCAATCAGCAGTCAAACTAGTGAAGTGGTCGTACGTGTGTTGCAAACATGTGTTCATTTAACAAAGAAAGGCAATACTAAAGCTGCTGGAAGAATTTCCATGTACTCCTTTTTTTTTTCCTGGATTTGTAGCCAGAGGATAAACAAGGTACCAAGTGAAGCTAGAAAGACTATTAGTACAATAGCATAAAATAATAAGAGTAAAAATAAAATCATATGCTGTGATCCAGAACAGTGTTGTAATTAAATTTACTGGGGCAGAAAATTTACTTTGGGGATTAATATCACCTTTTAGAAATTTAATGTATTCACTGTAAGTACAAATCCATATTATCTTTCCATCTATTTTATATAACAATATTTACTCCAAGTACCTTCTTAGAAAACAAAACACTACTTTAAAACCTGAGGATATGGCTAATCTTATTTCTTCTCATAATTTTAGCTTTATTTTCTCCTTAAAACTTTATCCAAAAAAGCCAAAGGAAAATGTATTTAATAAAATCATGAGAATAAAACTTGATCCGTTACTAATGACTGGTATTTGCTTCATATGGGAAACTACTGAGACGCATGTTAAGAAAAACGATTTGTTCTCCATTTTATGAGTGAGACTGTGGCTTGACTTCTCTCTACATCCTCACTGTTCTTACTGAAAGGAGGAGGAATACAAGATCTGATGCAATCGTGTAGTTCTGCCTCTACTCTTAGTCTGCGTCTTTGGGGTCTCTCTGCTCTGCTCTTGTCTTTGGTTCAAGTTCAGTGATCCAGATCTGTTCCTGTAAGTAAGGTTTGGGTTTTCTAGCAGAACCTGTTTTGGTGGGTAAGTATGACTAATTGTGGTCAACAGTTTTGTTCCACAGGATTTATGTCCTCCTAGTATTATTATTATGTTGTTGTTGTTTTAAAGTCAGTAATAGAGTGGACATTTTTATCTCTATTAGCCTGACTTGTCTTTTTCAATTGATTTAGAAGTCAGTATCAGAAAAAAGGCATGTCATTTATTGGGTTCCCTGAAACTCAAGCATCAGGGAAAATACAATAAATATTTATGTCAAGAGTATTGTTCAGACTAAAAGCAACTGGGGGCTGAAATTATTCTAAGTCACTAATGTCTAAGAAATACTAGTCTTCTATCCTTTAGCTTGAATGAAGAAATCTGTTATCTTTCTATTTTCTTTATTACCCAAGTAAATTGGTATTTTAACTCTTTACCAGGCACATCCATTCCAGATATTATGAAACTAATGCTAAAACATGAAGGACATCTCTCTGGAAATAGATACATTTGGTACGTATTGTCTGTATTTCTGTGGTGATATAATCATTTTGTAATTTGAATCAGCTCACTAAGAGCCAGTTTTTCTTGCAAATTTCTTCATTGCAAATAAGCATATGCTGTGGATTGATACACAAACACCTAATTTTTTGGTATAGATCATCTCAAAGGGGAAGAGGATTGTACAGTAGCAAAATAGAAGTCTTTCCTCATTTAGTGTCTTCACAAGAAATAGTTTACTATTAATAATCACTAAAATAGTTGATCTTCATACAGTCTTGAGAGCTAAATAGTATATTATTTTGCTTAATTTTAAAATGAAGATTTTATTTACAGTCTTCACAAAGTACTCAAAGATTCTTCTCCCACTCGGGATTTATTGTTGGTCTTATTTGTCTATCAAAATGTTGACTGATAGCTACTCTGTTGGAGGCAATGTACTTGGAAGATGTACAGTAGTGAACAGCCCTCCCAGAAGCTACTTTCAGGAGCTGACTTTCTATATTTTACACAGTTGTAATCATAATATTTACCATATTTTTTGAAGTTATTTTTAAAGTGAAATAATGTTTTAACTTACTTACATTGTAAAGTACTGTTTGAAAATCTCTTTGTGTAATATGTGCATACTATTGCACTTACGGGTAAATCACAATACACTAAATCAATTTCTTATTTTTGCAGAGTTTGGTTGTTCCCAATTTTTCAAAATTACAATGATGTGTTTCAATGACAAACTATAGTTAGTCATTTTAAAGTACATCTGGATTTTTTTAGGATAAATTTTAGTGTCCAAATTTTTCATCTTTTAAAAACCATTTTATAAATATTGACAAATGTATTTGATTGTCTAATTTAATAATTCTCTATATTGGTTGACTTTGTGCAAGAAAAGCATTATATATGTCATATTAGATATGTGCAATTTAAAAGTAAAATTGCTTTGGGCATTTTAAATAAATCATATAGCCTAATCATCTTAAACTGTAGATTTTTAAGATATCTCTATTCTCAGCTGAAAAAGAAATTTAGAGGAGCCAACTTTAGGCAAACATCAATCTATCTAATTAGTTTCTGATCTACCTCCACAACCCAGTAGTTCCTGAAGGCATGGTAATTATTAGAGCACAGTAAGTGAGCCCCATTGAATGGTGAAATTATTTTCAGTTTATTTGATGTTGAGTTATGGATTATTTCAAAGCTAATTACTATACTAGAAGGTTATTAGATATTTGCTGATTGTTTATAAAATATTATTCTCATTCAAGAAAGTTTTCTGTCATCTCCCAAAAGAAATGGCAATTCTCCCAAATTATCTTACTAATTTGGAGAGCATGTGAGTACACTTTTCTGAATATTTTTTACACCTAACTCATACAGATCAGTCTTTAAAGTCTTCAATAAGTCAAGGCAGATGTAAAAGAATGCAACAAGGAGAATGTATCTGTCACTTCTGAAATAATAAGAGATTATAATTTTTATCTTTTTATTCATAAAAGAGTAAAACAATAACATTTTCCATATGAAATGCTTTGCTAGCTCTGGTCGTATCAATAGCAAATTTGAATGGAACATTTTATAACTGTTTCCCTATTTGAATAGCTTCCAATAGTTTAAAACTTTGAATGTTAAACTATTCATAAAAATAAAAATGATGGAAAGTCTTAGTTCTAAGGTTGACCTACATTCATTAAAAAATATTCATTCTTTTTAGTAAATGAAACTTTGAAAGGGGTCACTAATGGTTTCACCTAGAAAGATAACTGTTTTGCTTGATCATAAACTTAGGATTTATAAATTTAGGTAATGTAGCCAAAAATTAGCTGAGTTATGTGAATGATCCCAATTTGTGTGTGTGTGTATGTGTGTGTGTGTGTGTGTGTGTGTGTGTGTGTGTGTGTGTGTGTGTATAGTATTTTATTCACAGGGAAGACAGTGTAGCACAGAGAAGACAAAGAGTGACTCTGTGGCATCTTACTACACTGATGGACAGTGACTGCAATGGGGCATGGGGGGGAACTCGATAATATGGGTGAATGTAGTAACTACATTGTTTTTTCTGTGGAAAAGAATGAGTGTTTATCAGTGATACCTTAATAAAAAGAAAAGTTAATTGTGCTATTCAAATATGTGAAATGTTTTCCATCAGATAATTACACTAATAAATTATTTAACTTTTAGTTACCGTTCTTGTGGATTAAAATCACTCTTAATTAGACAGTAATTATCTCTTTAGTTTTAATATTATTGGGTACTTACAAAATGTATTGGTCATTACACATTTCATCCTTTAAGGATTAGCTGCTATCTGGGTAATTAGATGGGCAATTGATTTAATTTGATTTAATGGATTTCTACACTAACAAAATTAAAAACTTTTGTGCCCTTAATTTCTTTATTCTTTAAAGATCACACATGAAACTGGAACTAGCACCCAGATATGAAGACTTCACAACAATTCTCAAATAGTAATGACAGCTAATTCTTAAGTGCTTATTGTATATCAGGCATTATTATTTACTTCGTAAGTATCAACTCATACCTCTTCTTTCAAGATCAAAAGTGCTCCCCATGTTATGCTTGAGGAAACTAAACACTGAAAAATTACATAAATTATCTAAGTTTTTACATCTTGTAAGCATCAAAGCCAGGATTCAAATCTAGGCAATTAGACTTATAAATCCACTCTATTAAACATCATGTAATATAGTATATTGTCTTATAAAATATATATTACACCATAAGAAGGAATAGTAACAGATGCTCTGAAGAGAAAATTGTGGGTTCAAATCAAAATTCTGATAAAACAGGAGCTTCATCTAACATTCACTGCATACCATCCACATGTAGGGCAATTCTGAATTCATTATCTCATGTAAGCCTCAAATGAACTTACGAAATTTTTTTTTCAAAACTAATCAAATTGATAACTGGGATTTGAACCCAGCCTCTCTCCAAACCCTATCTGTATCGAACATAGTAAAGAAAGTGCCTGAGGTTGTATTTTTCCATGTGGTGTCTTTCAAAAATGTCTCCTAAATGATTATGAAACTAATCAGGAAAAATCATTGTGAATTAAGATTTCAATGTTTAATATATATTTTTTAGATACTGTCTTAACTGAATAAATAAAAAATATCATTAAGCACTGGTTGAATTCTATACTGCATTTTTATCATTTAGACCATATTTATTTATTTATATTTTTTGGGTATTTTTTATTGAAGTACAGTTGATTTACAGTATTATACTGGTTTAAAGTATACAACATAGTGATTTGACAGTTATATAGATTATTAAATGCTCATCCCAACTAGTGTAGATACTGTCAACATAGAATGTTACAGAACTATTGACTATTTTCTCTGTGCTGTACTTTCATCCGCATGACCGACTACTATGATTGAGATTTTGTGTCTCTTTATCCCCTTCACCTACTTCACCCACATATTCCAACCCTCCCCCATGGTAACTACCAATCACTTCTCAGTGTCCATGAGCCTATTGCTGTTTTGTTCATTTTGTTTGTTTTGTTTTTAGATTCCAATATAAGTGAAATCATATGGTAGTTTTCTTTCTCCACCTGGCTTATTTCACTTAGCATAATACCCTCTAAGTCCATCCATGCTGTTGCAAATGGCAGGATTTCTTTCTTTTTTATGGCTGAAAAATATTCCATTGTCTAGACTATACTTTTTGGCGTCAGCAATGTTTTCAATTTAATATATGTGATAGCTATTCTCCTATCTGGTCATTTATGTTGGAATATTATTCACAATTAGCACTTGTCTTATAAAAATTATATCTATTAACCAAAATGTAACTGTTTCTTAACTACTTTGTAAAAGTTAAGCTGTTGTATACTCTATTGTTATTAGAGCATTCCATGTATCAAATAACCATAAAATGGGAATAAAATACTAAGAAGATAAATATTCTTTATTGATTAGATGGGAAATTTCTGATTTATAACAATTTTATGCATTTAATAAGTGGTATTATTAGTAGTACAATTTAAACTATTTTGGCATAAGTGACTTTATTATATATATGTATATGTATATTAAGTATATGTAATACTTAATTCATCTCAAAAATTTTTTGAAGTGAACATTATACATATCAATCCAATTTTAATTGTGAGATTTTAGGGAATTTACACTTAGAATGCTTAATAAATATTTATAATATATTCCATTTAGGTCATAATGGGAACAATTTATCAAAGAAATGGTAAACTAATAACTATTTTTCCAGCATTCTGCTAAAAAAAAAAAGAAATTGGTAGGATATTCTTTCTTATAGTATGTACTGTATTCCATGAAAGTATTCATTTTAATAAAGTAATTGTTATGGACAATGAAGAATAAAATAATGAAATAAGGAGCACAATCCAAAAAGGTGCACCACTGGTTTTGTGAACATATCAGACAGGAAGTACAAAAACATTATGAATGCCTTAATCGGAAGTCTAGACTCAATGAAGATAACAGGCTTGGTGAAGGAAAGATACATGTTCAATATCAAAAATACAGTAAATGGTAGATAATGGGATAAAGCTCAGGCTAGCTGAATCTAAGTCCTATTCCCTTTTTATATGTATCTGAATGTAATGTCATATTGTTATAGTTTCTCGCCAAAAGTTTTCAACAGAAATTTTGCAATTATTTTGAAATCCACTTAAGAAAAAATCTTTTAGATCCTATCAGATAGATACTGAGTTCGACCTAACCGTCATAAAGGTAGCCGAATTGTTATTAGCCATTCTTTTATCAACAGTAAGATTAACATAATATTTTCCACATGTAAGTGTAGTAGAATTTGATGTGAACATAGCCATGACCATGACCTGACTGTAACTCTGACGATTTCCTAATACCCATTGTTTTTTTTAGCTTCTTGTCCAGAATTTCTTTGCTTTCATTTACACACTTTTCCAATTTCCAGACCAATAAGCCCACATGAACTTCTAATGAACTTCTGGATCCTGAACTTCCAATATAAATTTTATTATTAAATCTGATTGAAGTTTCTTCATTATACACTTCTAAATTTGTAAATTAGCCAAACATAATTTAAATACAAAATGTAAAAATATTCACAATAGGTCAGTGTTCATAAAGATAATAAACTGTTATAGATTTAATTATTTAGGTGCCCATATTTCCCTATCCTTTTATTCCAATAACATGTATAGTGAATAGCAGGCATTTTGCTAACAATTTATGATGTCTAAAAATATAATAAAATTCCAGACTTGATATAATTATTATCTAAGGCACATGATATATATTTCATTTTTTCCTGAGAATTTGTGGAAGAAATATTCACAGTATCTAAATTCTGTTATACTTTTAAATCTCATGGCAGTCACAACATTTCCCACTGCACAGAAAGGCCAAGGTTAGTTAAATAACTCTACCAGAAAATGGAAGAGCTCAGATTCAAGCCGGACCTGCCTAAGTACTGATCCAGAACTCTCAACACCTGTATTACATGCAAGTTCAATAGATTCCATTACCAATTTTCAGTCTGATTTTTGGCCAGTGATTGTAAGTCTAAAAGACTGTATTTAGTTTCTCTTTTAATTTGTCCCTATAAGCTTTTTCTTCAAGCCAAAAGGATAATCATCTCTTTTTCTCTCCCTCTTTCTCATTTCTAATAACTCATTTACCACAGAAGAAATACATTTTGCTAACATTATCATCTCACCACACTTACAATTAAAGTATTGATGAATATAATTTAGAGAATAAGCACCAAAGTACTAAATAAATTACCTGAATAAGAGGTATATAAGACATGAGGGTGAAATGCATATTAAAGTATTTTGAGTAATCTAGTTAAATTTCAGCTGTAAAGTACAAAGTTTCCTAGGCATGAGGCAACAGCTTCACCACACATTACTACTGATGAAAGCTTCTTTCATTTTGGAGGGAGCAGTAAGATGATTTTTCAAAGGGAAATAACTGGTGAGAGGACAAAGGAGAAAGATTACTGAGAAGATGAAAATTATACAGCAAGAAATTGGAAGTTAATTTGAAAATACCACTGTTTGACACTTGATATCATTATGTGCATTGCATTCTGCATGAATATTATGCATCAACCAGCCAACCATAGCTAGCTTACCATGGCCAGATAGCTGAAGAAATAGGGAAAATCATAACATACATTAAGGAGGTCATGTGATGGTGTGTATGTGTGTGTGTGTGTGTGTGTGTGCATGTGTGTGTGTGTGTGTGTGGGCACGTGTGTGTTGTCTATACCTTTGGTCCATCAAATGCTGAAGAATAATTCAGGTATAAAATACAGATTAAGCTTTGCAATTGTGTTCAATGTAGCATTGTATCATGGTATTAACAGTTAACATTTTTAATAACTATTTTTCTAATCATCACATCTATCAAGCTGAAATGTATGGTGGAAGCTCAACTTCCAAGGGCCATTCCAGAACTTGAGATTCTGTGAGACTACTGCTAGACTGTATTTTGCTCTCTCACAAAGGAACTTTTGGGCACATTAATAATATTTACAAAGTTATAAATCAGGTAAAGACAAAGCTAAAACATAATTTTCCAAGTCAAAATCAAGGAAAATTTGCTCTGGAAAATATGTGTGCTTTAGGGATGACAGCAAAATAAATCCATATCAGAGTATGATCTGTGAGTAGCTAATGAATTTATTTACATTTAGGATTATTGAGATGTTCAACGTGGCACAGCATGGATTCTATAACAAGCAACTGAAACCAAAACAAATTATATTCTGTAAACAAAAGGACAAGAAACTGAGATATAGAACTGTACTGCAGAATTGTTTCCATCTTAAAATTTGATCTTACTATCAAATATTAGTATCTGTTTACCTACAGTTTCACACACAGTTTGGTTCATATATTTTTCAGTTTTTATTATTGGTCTCCTTTCTCTTTTGGAAGCCAATGTTTAGAGGCAATGAGTGAAATAAATACTACTTTATTTATTTACTCAAAGACTTAGTGATTTTACATTCAATTTACTTTTTGAAAAGGCTTTCCAGAATTCTAAGCATTTTTGCTTATATTTACATTTACAGCTTTTATAGCTTTATTTTTGTTTCGATATTTTGTTTATCTGACTGTTCTTTTGTGTTTATGCACAATAGACTATTCTTTTTTTTTCAAAGTGTTTACCAATTATCCCTACATAATATCCTGAATTAGATCTCATGTTTTCTTCAGTGACTTACTACTTTCTTCATGTACAATATTATTTTTTTGGGGGGCAACTTTTTGGCTTACCACACCATATTAATGCAATTTAATTATTTTTGTTCATTATTCTTTTCAAATACATTTTTCTCTAATGTATTTCCCAAAGGAGATGAATTTGGGCATTTATATTTCCATTTGTATTTTAGTTTTTTGGTTATCATTTGTATAGCAAACACTGAATCATTCCTATTTTTTATCAACCTGGTAAAATAGTTTTTATTGTTATGACTTTATATTCTTTTTGTTTTTCCTTTCAGAATATCCACAAAAAGAGATACTGGCTTCTCTCAAAAATGGGAGGGGCGGAGCCAGGATGGCAGCGTGAGTAGAGCAGCGGAAATCTCCTCCCAAAACCACATATATCTATGAAAATAAAATAAAGACAACTCTTCCTAAAATAGAGACCAGAGGACACAGGACAACATCCAGACCACATACACACCTGCGAGAACCCAGCGCCTCGCAAAGGGGGTGAGATACAAGCCCCGGCCAGGCGGGTCCTGAGTGAACCTCACCCCCAGCTCCCAGGAAGGAGAGAGGTCTGAGTGGGAGGGAGAAGGAGCCGAGGACTGCTGAACACCCAGCCCAAGCCATCTGGACCAGAGCGCAGACACAGTGCATGCACAGGGCCCTGGATACTAGGGAAACAGGGCAGCAAGAATGGTGAGTGGGTACTGGAGGCTGGTGCCAGAGAACAAAAGAAAAGCGAGTGGCCAACCTTTTTTTTTTTTTTTTTGTTCTTGCTGTTTTGTAGTGGTGAGTGCTTTTTGGAAGTCTTAAAGGACAGGGACCCCAATACTAGGGAAACAGGGCAGCAAGACCAGCGAGCGGGTATCGGAGACTGGTGCCAGAGAACAAAAGAAACACAAGCAGACACCTTTTTTTCTTTTTTTCTTTTCTTTTTTTTTTTTTTTTGTTGCTGTTTTGTTTTGGCGAGCGCTTTTTGGAAGTCTTAAAGGACAGGGACCCCAATACTAGGGAAACAGGGCAGCAAGTCCGGTGAGCAGGTGCCCGAGGCTGGCACCGGAGAATAAAGACAAACGAGTGGCCATTTTTGTTTGTTTTTGTGGTTGTTGTTTTGTTTTGGTGGGTGCTTTTTGGAAGTTTTAAAGGGGCAGGGTGGGCCACTTAGTCCAGAGGTAGGGAATCCCGGAATCTCCGGGCACTCTAATCCCCTGGGCTGTAGGGAGCACAGAGGCCCCTTACAGAGATAAATAGCCTCCCGGCTGCTCCCCCTCCAACGCAACTGCACCACTTTGGAACAGCAGCCCGAGCCAGGCCATGCCCACAGCAATGGCACAGATAAACACCACAGCAGCCGGGCAGGAAGCAGAAGCTCTGTCTGTGCGCAGCTACCCAGCACATGCCACTAGAGGTCGCTATTCCCCAGGAGAGGAAGGCCACAAACCAACAAGAAGGGAAGTTCTTCCAGCTGTCACTAGTCCTAGCTCTGCAAACTATTCTTATCACCATGAAAAGACAAAATTACAGGCAAACCAAGATCACAGAGACACCAGAGAAGGAGACAGACCTAACCAGTCTTCCTGACAAAGAATTCAAAATAAAAATCATAAACATGCTGACAGAGATGCAGAGAAATATGCAAGAGAAATGGGATGAAGTCCAGAGGGAGATCACAGATGCCAGAAAGGAGATCACTGAAATGAAACAAACTCTGGAAGGATTTATAAGCAGAATGGAAAAGATGCAAGAGGCCATTGATGGAATTGAAATCAGAGAACAGGAACACATAGAAACTGACATAGAGAGAGATAAAAGGATCTCCAGGAATGAAACAATATTAAGAGAACTGTGTGACTAATCCAAAAGGAACAATATCCGTGTTATGGGGGTACCAGAAGAAGAAGAGAGAGCAAAAGGGACAGAAAGTATCTTGGAAGAAATAATTGCTGAAAACTTCCCCAAACCGGGGTAGGAAATAATCAAACAGACCACGGAAATACACAGAACCCCCAACAGAAAGGATACAAGGAGGACAACATCAAGACACATAATAATTAAAATGGCAAAGATCAAGGACAAGGAAAGAGTTTTAAAGGCAGCTAGAGAGAAAAAGGTCACCTATAAAGGAAAACCCATCAGGCTAACATCAGACTTCTCGACAGAAACCCTACAGGTCAGAAGAGAATGGCATGATATATTTAATGCAATGAAACAGAAGGGCCTTGAACCAAGGATACTGTATCCAGCACGACTATCATTTAAATATGATGGCGGGATTAAACAATTCCCAGACAAGCAAAAGCTGAGGGAATTTGTTTCCCACAAACCACCTCTACAGGGCATCTTACAGGGACTGCTCTAGATGGGAGCACTCCTAGAAAGAGCACAGAACAAAACACCCAACATATGAAGAACGGAGGAGGAGAAATAAGAAGGGAGAGAAGAAAAGAATCTCCAGACAGTGTATATAACAGCTCAATAAGTGAGCTAAGTTAGGTGGTAAGATACTAAAGAGGCTAATCTTGAACCTTTGGTAACCACGAATTTAAAGCCTGCAATCGCAATAAGTACATATCTCTCAATAGTCACCCTAAATGTAAATGGACAGAATGCACCAATCAAAGGACACAGAGTAACAGAATGGATAAAAAAGCAAGACCCATCCATATGCTGCTTACAAGAAACTCACCTCAAACCCAAAGACATGCACAGACTAAAAGTCAAGGGATGGAAAAATATATTTCATGCAAACAACAGTGAGAAGAAAGCAGGGGTTACAGTACTAATATCAGACAAAATAGACTTCAAAACAAAGAAAGTAACAAGAGATAAAGAAGGACACTACATAATGATAAAGGGCTCAGTCCAACAAGAGGATATAACCATTCTAAATATATATGCACCCAACACAGGAGCACCAGCATATGTGAAACAAATACTAACAGAACTAAAGGGGGAAATAGACTGCAATGCATTCATTTTAGGAGACTTCAACACACCACTCACCCCAAAAGATAGATCCATCGGCAGAAAATAAGTAAGGACATGGAAGCACTGAACAACACAGTAGAGCAGATGGACCTAATAGACATCTATAGAACTCTACATCCAAAAGCAACAGGATATACATTCTTCTCAAGTGCACAAGGAACATTCTCCAGAATAGAACACATACTAGCCCACAAAAAGAACCTCAGCAAAATCCAAAATATTGAAATTCTACCAACCAATTTTTCAGACCACAAAGGTATAAAAGTAGAAATAAATTCTACAAAGAAAACAAAAAGGCTCACAAACACATGGAGGCTTAACAACATGCTCTTAAATAATCAATGGATCAACAAACAAATCAAAATAGAGATCAAGGAATATATAGAAACAAATGACAACAACAACACAAAGCCCCAACTTCTGTGGGACGCAGCAAAAGCAGTCCTAAGAGGAAAGTACATAGCGATCCAGACACACTTGAAGAAGGAAGAACAATCCCAAATGAATAGTCTAACATCACAATTATCAAAACTGGAAAAAGAGGAACAAATGAGGCCTAAAGTCAGCAGAAGGAGGGACATAATAAAGATCAGAGAAGAAATAAACAAAATTGAGAAGAATAAAACAATAGCAAAAATCAATGAAACCAAGAGCAGGTTCTTTGAGAAAATAAACAAAATAGATAAGCCTCAAGCCAAACTTATTAAGAGAAAAAGAGAATCAACACAAATCAACAGAATCAGAAATGAGAATGGAAAAATCACGACAGACTCCACAGAAATACAAAGAATTATTAAAGACTACTATGAAAACCTATATGCCAACAAGCTGGAAAACCTAGAAGAAATGGACAACTTCCTAGAAAAATACAACCTTCCAAGACTGACCAAGGAAGAAACACAAAAGTTAAACAAACCAATTACGAGCAAAGAAATTGAAATGGTAATCAAAAAACTACCCAAGAACAAAGTACCTGGGCCAGACGGATTTACCTTGGAATTTTATCAGTCACACAGAGAAGACATAATACCCATTCTCCTTAAAGTTTTCCAAAAAATAGAAGAGGAGGGAGTACTCCCAAACTCATTCTCTGAAGCAAACATCACCCTAATACCAAAACCAGGCAAAGACCCCACCAAAAAAGAAAATTACAGACCAATATCCCTGATGAATGTAGATGCAAAAATACTCAATAAAATATTAGCAAACCGAATTCAAAAGTATATCAAAAGGATCATACACCATGACCAAGTGGGATTCATCCCAGGGATGCAAGGATGGTACAAAATTTGAAAATCCATGAACATCATCCACCACATGAACAAAAAGAAAGACAAAAACCACATGATCATCTCCATACATGCTGAAAAAGCATTTGACAAAATTCAACATCCATTCATGATAAAAACGCTCGGCAAAATGGGAATAGAGGCAAGTTCCTCAATATAATAAAGGCCATATATGATAAACCCACAGCCAACATCATACTGAACAGTGAGAAGCTGAAAGCTTTTCCTCTGAGATCGGGAACTAGACAGGGACGCTAACTCTCCCCACTGCTATTTAACGTAGTACTGGAGGTCCTAGCCACAGCAATCAGACAAAACAAAGAAATACAAGGAATCCAGACTGGTAAAGAAGAAGTTAAACTGTCACTATCTGCAGATGACATGACATTGTACATAAAAAAACCTAGACTCCACCCCAAAACTACTAGAACTGATATCAGAATACAGCAAAGTTGCAGGATACAAAATTAACACACAGAAATCTGTAGCTTTCCTATACACTAACAATGAACCAATAGAAAGAGAAATCAGGAAAACAATTCCATTCACAATTGCATCAAAAAGAATAAAATACCTAGGAATAAACCTAACCAAAGAAGTGAATGACCTATACTCTGAAAACTACAAATTACTCTTAAGAGAAATTAAAGGGGACACTAACAAATGGAAACTCATCCCATGCTCGTGGTTAGGAAGAATCAATATCATCAAAATGGCCATCCTGCTCAAAGCAATATACAGATTTGATGCAATCCCTCTCAAATTACCAGCAACATTCTTCAATGAACTGGAACAAACAATTCAAAAATTCATATGGAAACACCAAAGACCCCGAATAGCCAAAGCAATTCTGAGAAAGAAGAATAAAGTAGGGGGGATCTCACTCCCCAACTTCAAGCTCTACTATAAAGCCGTAGTAATCAAGACAATTTGGTACTGGCAGAAGAACAGAGCCACAGACCAGTGGAACAGATTAGAGACTCCAGACATTAACCCAAACATATATGGTCAATTAATATTTGATAAAGGAGCCATGGACATACAATGGCGAAATGACAGTCTCTTCAACAGATGGTGCTGGCAAAACTGGACAGCTACATGTAGGAGAATGAAACTGGACCATGTCTATGCCCATATACAAATTAAACTCAAAATGGATCCAATACCTGAATGTAAGTCATGAAACCATTAAACTCTTGGGAAAAAACATGGCAAAAGCCTCTTAGACATAAACATGAGTGACTTCTTCTTGAACATATCTCCCTGGGCAAGGAAAACAACAGCAAAAATGAACAAGTGGGACTACATTAAGCTGAAAGGCTTCTGTACAGCAAAAGATACCATCAATAGAACAAAAAGGAACCCTACAGTATGGGAGAATATATTTGAAAATGACAGATCCGATAAAGGCTTGATGTTCAGAATATATAAAGAGCTCACACACCTCAACAAACAAAAAACAAATAATCCAATTAAAAAATGGGCAGAGGAACCGAACAGACAGTTCTCCAAAAAAGAAATACAGATGGCCAACAGACACATGAAAAGATGCTCCACATTGCTAATTATCAGAGAAATGCAAATTAAACCTACAATGAGGTATCACCTCACACCAATAAGGATGGCTGCCATCCAAAAGACAAACAACAACAAATGTTGGCGAGGCTGTGGAGAAAGGGGAACCCTCCTACACTGCTGGTGGGAATGTAAATTAGTTCAACCATTGTGGAAAGCAGTATGGAGGTTCATCAAAATGCTCTAAACAGACTTACCATTTGACCCAGGAATTCCACTCCTAGGAATTTACCCTAAGAACGCAGCAATCAAGTTTGAGAAAGACAGATGCACCTCTATGTTTATGGCAGCACTATTTACAATAGCCAAGAATTGGAAGCAACCTAAATGTCCATTGGTAGATGAATGGATAAAGAAGATGTGGTACATATACACAATGGAATACTACTCAGCCATAAGAAGAGGGCAAATCCTACCATTTGCAGCAACTTGGATGAACCTGGAGGGTATTATGCTCAGCGCAATAAGCCAAGCGGCGAAAGAGAAATACCAAATGATTTCACTCATCTGTGTAGTATAAGAACAAAGGAAAAACTGAAGGAACAAAACAGCAGCGGAATCACAGAACCCAAGAATGGACTAACAGGTACCAAAGGGAAAGGGACTGGGGAGGATGGGTGGGTAGGGAGGGATAAGTGGGGGGACGAAGAAAGGGGGTATTAAGATTAGCATGCATGGGGGGGTTGGATAAAGGGGAGGGCTGTACAAGACAGAGAAGACAAGTAGTGATTCTACAACATTTTGCTATGCTGATGGACAGTGACTATAAAGGGGTTTATAGGGGAGACCTGGTATAGGGGAGAGCCTAGTAAACATAATATTCTTCATATAAGTGTAGATTAAAGATAACAAAAAAAAAAAAGAAAGAAAGAGAAGGGGGATTACTCCCTGATAGGATAAAACTAACTGTAAATCAACGATTACTGCATGCTTTAAATATCCTTAATTTTGACCACTTAAAGGGTGTCAGATGATCGGCTGTGGATGTACACTTTTCTGATAATATTCCTTTCTCTTAAAAAAAAAAAGCAGTTCCTGTGTGGTGACCTCCAATGAGTTCTACACAATGGTATAAAGGGCATATCAAAGTGTGGGCAAAGGGTCTGTTTGTGTTTATACAGAGGATCAAAGCCTAATTTGGCTACCCAGAAAATGAACTAAGATATGATATGAAGAAGAACTTCCAACATCAGCACTCTCTGGAAGAGACATACCAGAAGATGATCATCAAAAAACCTCCACAAAGATCCAGGCGATGCTGCAGTTGTAGCTGCATCCATCCCACTGGTCCCTGGACTTGCCTTTGGAATGAAGAAGGAGATATCTAAGCTGGCCTGTGCTTTCAGTAAAACAACAAATTTGACTGGATCTGTACAGTTGGAACTCAACCAAGAATTAGGAGAAGCGCAAGTTGTAGCGCTCCAAAATCTTACAACTACAGACTGTCTACTGTTAAAACAACATATGGGATGTGAACAGTTCCCAGGAATGTGTTGTTTTAATTTGATTTCTCTCAGACTGTTCAAGTACAGTTGGAGAATATCCATCATATCATAGACAAATTTTCACAAATGCCTAGGGTGCCTAACTGGTTTTCTTGGCTTCAGTGGAGATAGCTGGTAATTATAGATCTGCTTTGGTTATGTAACTGTATTCCTATTATGTTAATGTGTGTGCACAATTTAATTAGTAGTTTAAAACCTGTACATGCTTAAGTTACTCTACAAGAAGGTATGTCAAAGAAATAATCAATCTTCCCATGTTTTCTTCCATCTGCTAACTCTATAGCTTTTCTTCTTCCTTCCTAATTACAACCCTTAAATAGAATTCGTGCCTCATATCGAATTCACCGAGTATCATAACTCCTCCAATTGGTAAAGATACCTCAAGACAAATGCTGGGCATAGAATCCACAGGGCATAAATTTGCCAAGAAGTAAAAAGCTAAGCTTTTCAAACAATATGGCTTCTCTCTGACTTACCAACTTTATATTTCCCTGTATGGCCCCGGAAGATGACTGGTTAGCCAGAGACGGGTAATATTCCTCAAGGGAGGAACAACCTAAGACAGGCACAGTCGCAGGAGGGCCATCAGGTGAGAAATTGGGGCTCAACAGAGGTGAGGCTTAGAACCTCACCCCCCTGTTTTGAGAGAAATCTTCTGCATCCGTGGATGTATTAATGCCCTTGTCTAGCTTGGATTAACACATAGCCTACAGGCACACACCTGTTCATCTACATTTGCTCTCTTACAACACTGAACTATGTTTTCTACCTTTATCTTGCATCTACCTACCACTTCAGCATTTTATTAAAAATAAAAATAATAATAATAATAATAATAAAGGGAGAAATGTGGGATTCACATATAAATCAAGTATAAAAATCAAACCAATACTCATATTTGACCTGATTGTTCAAAGTTCATAATGCGTGATCAAAACCGAAAGTTTTTGTGATGACTGCCCTTGTACTGTTCACCATGTAAGAACTTATTCACTATGTAAGAATTTTTTCACCATGTAAGAACTTGTTTGTTATGCTTCAGAAGATTGGAGACTGACGAGAATTAGGCTTGAAATGGATTAATGATTGTGCATTGAGCATTGACTCCCCTATAGAGAATTTTATTGTTGTTAACAACCATTTGATCAATAAATATGAGAGATGTCCTCTCAAAAAAAAAAATGGGTATTCTGTTGTAGTGGTGGAAAACTATCTTTCAACTAGGAATTACCAAGATTTGTTTTTACTATAGGTATTTAGGTAAATACATGCATATACATACAAACACATGTTTGCAAACAGTCACTAGTAATTTAAGTTTATTTAGTGTATATCTTTCATCTTAAAATAATATGTTAAAAACTGAGGGCAAGGTATAATACTATCATACTAATGCAATAGCACAAAAATATTCCTCCTGATTTCTTTTAAAACCAAAGGTAGATGATCATAGTACTTGGGTAACAGAGAATATGTAAATGAAATTTATTACTGCAATTAAATAGCATTTAAGAAAAAAGTTAATCTGAGATATATTAATGATGCAGATAAGAGCATTCTGCATATAATAATATCTTACAAATGGAAAGTAAATCTCATAAAGTCTATAATTGTATTTATATTATATGAACAAGTCAATTTTTTTCTATGTGCATGTGAGTTTCTGTCTATAAACCAGTATGTACATTGGTAGGTTTCCCTGACTATATGCAATCAAATTTCTATCTCTCTTCCTCCATCTTTCTATCTGTTATGCACACAAACTATTTTAAATGGTTCATGGGCTACATAAAAAGCAAAGAACTAATTTTACAAAGTTAAGAGATAGATATTGAAAAATGTAGGATCTTCCTGATAATAGGTAGTAAAATTGAAGGATTCATACCATAAGCTTTCTAAGAATGATGATCTATGATCCCATGGGACATTTACAAAAGAGTGCTTGTGTATCAAAATTCTCAAACCAAATAGTGTATCAGATTCAGGATCCTGGATGCTGGAATTATAAGGCATGAAACAAATTTTCAGAAAGAGGCATTCAGGCCTTGAAGGTGAAAGTAATGAAAATTGCAAGACAGTTCTTCAATTAACTGAGCATATATATTTGAGATTTCTTTAAAAATGCACATGATTTCCAGAGAGTCTGATTAAGTGGCGTAGAGAGAGTTGTGGGCCTAAGGACTACTTAAAGTTCCCCAGGGACTTCTGCTTCCAGAAAGCAGAGTAGAAGAGGGGAGTAGAAATACTTCCCCCTATTTATCCTGCAAATTAAATGTAAAAGCCTTGCACATTTTATATAAAATATACATAAGACTCTGATATGTAGAGACTAGAAGGCAGACCAGCTAGGGTCATCAGGACCTGAAGAAGAACACACAGTGAGTCTCCTGTTTTGGGGAGCAGTTGTGTTGTGTTATGTTTTGTTTTGTTTTTTGCCTTAGCCTCATATATCCTGGATTTAGTACTGGAGAAACCAGAAACCCAGAAACCCAAATGGCTGCCCAAAAAGCTCCAATCAAAGCATGCTCTCTTTAGCCAGAGGACCCAGTAAAGAGCAGCTTAGACAATCAACTGGGTTGCTCCAGCAGAACACCACAGAAAAACTGGCTGTTCTCCTGTCTCTTTTAGCAAAGACCAAGTGGGAACCAAGACTTCCCTCTCTGCCAGGTTGTAGCTACTTGTACCTATTCTAAACCACCTCGCCCAGACAGTGTCAGAGAAGGCTCCTTCTGAGGAGTCTTAGAAAATGTACTTCAGAATGATTTCCCTGGGAGTTGAAAGCAAGAAATATTTATACTGTTAATGATGCTCCATTAGTCCTGGGTAGCCCACTGGGTATTGACTTTCTTTATTTCTAGATGGTCCATGCATGAATTTCAAGTAGGTTCCCAAAGTGAGGTACTTCAGCTTGTATTAAGGTATTTGAAGCCTGTAAGGAATTGTTACATATGGACTCGAATAAGAGGTAGAGTTGAGAATTTAAAGTGGTATAAAAAAAGGTGTTTAATACATCAGATTATACAACCAGTTACACTTAAAACATTAATTAATGGGTTAAAATAGAGAGCATTCTTCATGTTGTCCTAACAATTCCAATCTTATAATAATGTGTGAAGTAGGCAGAAAGAGAATAAGTTTTCAGGCCTAAGACTTGATTCTGACAATTGCTAGCTAAGTTATGGTGAGTGAGTTACATAACCTCTCTTAATATCATCTTTTTCCTTTCTAAAATAAAGATTAACAGGAATTCATGAGATAATACATGCTAACTGCTTAACACCACATTAGGTAATTAACAAATGTTAATTCCTTTCATTCTACTTCTATTAACTTGGCAGCTAATATAATCATACATTATATTCCTGTAATGTTTTCTACTTTACCAAAATTTAAATGTATCATTCCATTTAGTAACTGTAATAATTCTGCTGTTTCTGTAACAGATATTATGCTTTATAAATGAAGACACAATATAGCTAATGGATGAACATTTGTAATTCAAATTCACATTTTTTCTTCTTCAAATACAGTGCTCTTCCTACTACATGATGCTGTTTCCTATGAACGTATTTTAGTCAGTTTCAAATTATGTTGATACTAAATTAAATTTTTTTAAGTCTCTTTGATATTGAAAGAGTAGGTGTTGATGCAAGTCTCTGATCTCATTCTTAGAGTGTTAAAGAGTTAGAAATTTAGAAATGATCCCAGGGACTATAATTTTTTTTTGTCTCTGGGAAGGATTGTGCTTAAGCCATGTGTAAATATGTAACTGTCAAAATGCTTATATTCTCCAAGGGAAGAAATTATCACACTCTTCACTGGCAATTTTGGTTTGAGCTCTAAAAGGTCCACTAACTCTATAGCGTCCAGCTATGCATAAATGTCACAAATACGATTCTGTACAAGATCAAGGATAAAACCCAACTTACATCCTGCTTCTATATTTCATAAAGATAATACCATATTTTACAAGGATTTTAGTAATTACTCTTCAAAACATCACCTTCAAAGGTGAAAGATGGAAAAAGATCACCCCTTTATTCCATTTGTAACCTATTATAAGGGTGATTTCACTTTCCTTTGCTCCTTTCCTTTTTGATCTGGGTAAAAATGGACTGCATTTGGAGACTTTCATCAAAAAAAGATTCTCTGCAATCTCCTCCACCAGTTGTAAAATTACATTTAATTCTATCTTTCTTAAAATGCAGTATTTTCTAGTATTGTTGCAAAAGCAGTCCTGATGGAGTTACAGAAGACCCTCCTCCTTTCCCTGAGGAGATTTTGCTGTGACATTATCTCCCTGGTTCCCCATGAGTAGGTGCAGCAGATTTATATCCATGCAGTACTCATTTTATCTATATGACAGAGTACAGGAATATGATAACACAATTTTAATTTTTAAATTTTGTTCCTTTGGTTCTTTAAAACTTATGGCCCTATTGTTTTTGTATTAGAACACATTACCTGCATTTGAAATGCATGTACATTGCTTTCAAGAGCTTATATTGTTGAAGCAGTAATCAATTTTTGAAGACAGTTTAAATTTCAGCATCTGGTAAGTTCAACAATTGCAAGGTATGTAAAGCAAGCATACATCCTCCTGTACATGGTGTGTTTCAAAACAGAGCACAGCTAATCACACACAACTATAATAATTATCTAAGAGATGAGATATCTATATTTAAACTATTCTCTTGGTTATTATCTAGAAATGCTGAGTATGACATGCCTTATAGGATGGTGTTTATGGTGTTAAAAATAGCTTAGTTACAAACATATAACCAACATTTCAGCTAAAGCAGTGATTTGGGAAACTTTTTACAGTGTAATCCATATGATTCCTACAATACCTAAGATTTCTTAAAGAAACCTGGTAGTTTTGATGTGAAAACATGGTAGGTTGTGTTATGTTCTCTGTATTTAGAAGCAAAAGAAAAAATCTTCCCCTTTCTCTTCTGCTCCTTTCCTTTTCCTTCTTCTATGGGTATTATTGAGATAAAATCCTATCCATTTAGATTTAGGTGAAAATCCACTAGTATCTATTTTGGTGGGGAGAGTGACCAGGAGTTCAGTAGTGCAGCGATGAGGCAGATGAATTGTTGCATAACTTAATGATATTGATGTAAAAGGGGGAATGTTAGTTAAGATAGCACTGGTTTGAAAGAATATTGGAAAACTCTGAGAATCCTGAAGTCTCTTCCTGTATCTGCAGGAGATCTGATGCTTTGTTACACTGGAACTGACCAGTGGGGAAACAGTGGCCTAAGTAGGGGGAGCCAGGACTCAAACTAGGTAACAATCAATACTGTTCTATGGAAATTTTGAAGATGTAGTCGTTACAGAGAGATCAGTAGAAAGGTTTTAAAGAAATGACAAATTTTTCTAAGAGGAGAATAGAGTAGTAATAGGACATCAAAAAAAAAGAGGAGAGATGAATAAAACAATCTATATTTTTATAATTATAAAAGATCCCTAGGAAATCTGATTTCAAATATTATATAGCTGAAGGATAATGTTTTGAATGAGACTCTATTCTGATTCAGGCCAGAGGATTCATTTCTGTGGTTGACCTTTTTCTTCTTGGGAAATAGAGCATTGTTAAGATAATGGTAAATTCTATCAAAGGTATTGTGAGCAAGAAGAACATCCGTAATCATAAAAACAATAACAACAATCGTAGGTGCAAGTTGCTGGATACCTATTATGTCACAGGCACTATGACATGCACTTAAAGCATTGTGTCATTCTTTGAGAATATATTTGCTTAGTGGGAAAATTACCCATAATTTGTAGTTGGGAAAACCAAGACCAAGGAAATTTACATGACATGCCAAAGGCCACACACCTAATAAACCCACAATTTTTATCTAATGTCCTCTTAACTTTCTTGAAGTTTTACAGGCTGGCCAATTTTTTTTTTACAGAAAATGTCATTTTGGTGTTTAGATTTTAGTGGTTTACCTTTCAGGGCTCATCTCGGTTTGGAATGCACTTCACCTCATCTCCTTGACTGACAACTGAGTGTACCTGACTTGAATCATACAAGATGGGGCAGGTACCATTGGGCAGCATAAGCATGAGTGATTGGGAAGCTAATCACTTAGATGCTGTCCTCAGCGAAGTTGGCCCTACCAACATAAATGTCTCAGCGCTCATTTCAGTTATTTTCTCTAGTGGTAATGAATTGGAACTGAGCCAACCACACATACTGTTCTCTCATCCCTTCTTGTGAAAATCAATGTTCACAGGCAAATGGGATTGTGAGAATATTCTGGGAGGGTAAACCAAGATTATTTTAGAGTGATGAACTAATTTACCTGACAACTGTGCTATCAGATTCTACTAACCACCATTTTATGAGAGTAAATTTGTGACCTGGATTAAGGGTTGATGAAATTATTTTATGGTTGGAGTTTTTTGGAACAAACAAACCTTTGCATTAGTTGTGTTAAGACTAAGTGGAATTCTAGTTTCTTTGCCTGCACCCAAAAGGAGAATTGGAGATTTCATTTTCTAGTTTTCTATGTGGAGATCACCTATACCTAGAGAACTGGTAATATTTCAAAAATGGAAAAATGATGCCAACTCTGATTTATTCATATCAGACTGAATGTGTATTAGTGTCAAATTTCCTGTCACATTAATCAATAGCTTTGTTTCCTGTTTTGAAAACAGGTACTTTAGGTGTGTTGACAGATATTTTATGTTTGATACTTTACTTTGCTCAAATGTTGTTTGTTATTGATCAATAGAATTACTTACTTTACATATACTTGTATACTGATTCAAATGGAATTTCACAATAAAAGCCAAGGGCCCACAAATCAGATTGTAAAGGAGTGAAGAAGGAGAATTCTGATAAATAAAATGGCATTGAAAATGGGGCATCCATATTCATTACTCCTAGGAGAAACTATCCTATAAATGACAGAGTGGTAAGTAAAAGTTGGTTAGGACAAAAAGTCATAAAGAGCTGCTTGGTATTGTCAGAAGCAGTTATTTTTATGGATGACCTGCCACCTGTCGGCAACATCAATGTGTTTCATTAAATTTATACTGATATTATAAATTGCTGCCCTTAAACCTTGGCCTTTCTATCATAAATTATAAGGTGGGAATAAAGACAGGGCAAAATGGAAGTAATCTGATAGCTACACACATGACAACAGAATCAACACACTACCAGAAACATGTTAAATCACCTTTAAAAATTAAGATCAAGTGAAGATCATCAGCTTGACATCACAATAAGACCCTCTGAGGATAGTACTGGATTATCATATGATCAACCACCTAAGGTAAGGAATATGTTCTCAAATGTCTGAATCTTCTTAATACATTTTCTTGTTAAGATTAGACCTAAGGACACCAACTCAGGGGTAGTTTTATTGGGATTTTCACAGATAATACTAAAAATTGATAGAGACTGCATTCCAACTAACAAAAACACAATGGCTTAAAGCTCTCAGGGATCAAAGAAGTGCAGACAACCACTTAGCAAGTTAGCATGAATCTATGCTGGAAAAGAATTATATTTGTTTTACTCTCTGTAAAATGGAGAAAAGAATAGAATGTCTTAAACTGTAATTGTGATATATACTAGTTGGATTTTGTAATAAGAGATAATTTAGAAAGATTTTTGTCATTTGTTAAGTGCTATCAAATCATCAGTTTTTAAGTGATTAAACATGTTAAACTAGAAATGTTGCACATGGCTGCAATCTTTTTTTGAGAAGATCATTTTCCTCTCCCCAAGAAATGTGATGCTTGATTGATAAACAATGTTATCTTTATATATCCATTAATAATCATAGTGGAAAAAAAACACTGGAGGTAAATTTTCCTCAAAGTATTTCTTAAATTCCCTTGTGAAATATCTGAGACATCATACAAGTGCTATACAGTGTACTAGATTGAGCCTTCTGAAGAATATTTATTTCTTTAAAATTTTCCATTTTTTTTCTTTATTTGCTATCATTCATATGAGGTCATTAATTCACAAAGGCTCCAGTTCATTAGAACACAAAGCTAAAGCCAGAATTTGCACCATTCACTGCCATTTGGGATTAAGTTTGCCTTTAGGTTGATTGTAATTCTCAGAGAAAGAATATGAGCTAAAGTACTTACAGTTAAGTGAATTTAAATATTGATTAAACCAGTGATTTTCCTTATATAAGTCATCTAACTTTTATATAAAATGCTACACGGTTAGAGTTAAAATAGTACTTATACAGAACAATTCCAAAAAGTTCTGAAGATGCAACTCTACATTTCTCAGATAGCCACAAAACTAATTCCCTTATTTTCATCAGTTCTTTATCTCTGAGGTTGTCTCTGTGTACACTATATAAAATTGCAACCGCATCTTTGCCAGTCTTTATCCTTAATTCTGCTTTGTCATCATGTATTTGTCTCTCTCTCTTTATAAAAAGAAATGTATATTCCGCAGACTTTGCCTGTTTAGTTCACTGCTTTTCCCCATCACCTAGAATAACACTGGCAAATAGCAGTGTTCTACTAACATTTGCTGAATGAAAGAAGGAATGAATAAATGAGTCTTTAATAAAACTTCCTGACCTTAACTATTATATTTCCTTATTTCAGGCTTTTTCTTTATCAATTCCCTGATATTTTTGCCCAGAAAAATGACATTTGTTCACCAAAGTGTTAAGTTTTTTCAGAAGAATTATGTTCCATGGCAATATTTGAAAGAGATAAAAGCTGGCTGCCTGGGGATGAAGCAAGAATGAGTCATCAGATTCCTTAACTGTTCTACAGTAACTTCAACCTCAAATACAACTGTGAATAAAGAAGATACAGAAAATAAACACACTAAGGCTTCAAATGGATTCAATGCAATCTTCAGTGTTTGATTATCATTACTTCACTAGTTGTCTTCTTACAATATGGAGTAATAATAAAGGCATATTTTGGAACACTCTAATGACTGCCTTACAGATAATCACTGTTACACTACAGTATTAAGTTTGTATGTGTGTGTAGAAAGAACACAATGTGAAACCTATCTTAACAAATGTTTATGTGCACAACAGAATATTGGTTAACTATGGCCACAATCTTGCACTGCAGGTCACTAGAAATTATTTAGCTTGTCTAACTGAAACTTTATATCCACTGAGCCCCATATCACCCTCCTCCCAGCCCCTGACAACCTCCATTCTACTTCTGTTTCTATGAGTTGGACTTTTTCAGATAAAACATATAAGTGGAACCATATGCTGTTTGTCCTTCTGTGACTGGTTTACTTCACTTAGCATAATGTCTTCTAGGTTCATCCATGTCATCCCGTTTGGCAGGGTTTCCTGCCTTTTTAAGGCTGAATAATATTCCATTGTATGTTTATACCACATTTTCTGTATCCATTTATCTGTCAATGGACATTTAGATTATTTCCTTGTCTTGGCTATAATGACTAATGCCTCAAGAGTACAAATCTCTTTCTCTTATCTTCATGATAGGAGGTAGTTGTACAACTTGGACCTAGGTATTCACTAACGTTAGTTCCTTATCTTCCCAAAGACATGGGGAAATAGGGAACTATCTTCCTTGATGGTTACATTTTAAAGGGATGGCTCCCAGGTCCTAGACAAAGACAGTTTTGGTAGTAAATCTGGTAAAAGGCCTTTAAAACATTTATGTCTGAAAAAGGCAGAGAAATAATTTATAATACATTTCTAAAGTAAATACCTTGAGCAATAGAAGGGGAGAGATCTGTGTGATTAGCCCATCTGGATTCAGTAAGATACAAGGTAAGAAGGAAATCAAGGCAGGCAGGAAGAAAAACCTGTCTGAAGTTCAGTCAAGCCATCTTGGTCAGTGGTGAAGTACCCCCAACAGCCCAGGAATGGGCCAAAGGTGTGATGTAGTCGGTCTACTAGGAGTGGCCAGGAACAATGGCTTATGTATGGCGTCTCTCTCAAAGTGACATGGGTCAAATCTGGGCTAGAGTCATAAGTCTGGCAATGCAGTGGTATCCTCTGTGGCAGGAACAGTTCTCTTCCTTGTGTTCAGTCTATTACAACAAATATGTTTCCATGTCTGGTATGATGATGGACTTAGGCAGCAACAGTGGCAATCTGAGCGATGTGCATTCAATCAGAAACTTGATTCTGGTGGATCTCATCTGGAAACACAACCTTTCTGTCTGCATCTACATGAGTGGTCCAGACAATTCAATCAGCAACCATGATGTGTTTCTATCATTCATGGCTCCAGAAGGATTGCTTTAGTTTGCCAGTCAGTAGTGTTCCAAGTGGTAGACGAAACAGCCAAGCCATTGTCAACAGTTCAAGAGCCAATAAAATATAAAAAGGTTCATTGATGTGACTACTGAATTGTGTTTTGAGAAAAGTCTTGAGTTATTTCTACTGAGCAGAATAAGCACATCTATTTTCAGTTCTGAATAGCTTGCATTAGGCTGAACTGCAGCAGCCTAGGAGACACCATTAGGTTTTAGTTTGGCTGAATATCAGCAAAACAGTCCAGGCATTTAGAGGAACTTCAGTGAACTGACATTCCCAATGAGGCAATATCTTTGCTTCAACGGTTGGAATGGGGAATAAAGTTTTCCCAAGGAGAGCTGTTCCTTTTTTTTTTTATCATTTGACAAATATTTAAATCATTTGTTTTCAGTAAGTTACAGCATTCCAATATACAGACTGCAGAGAAATACAGATACATTTTCATTTTCATTTTAAATCAATTTATACTGTTACTAACCACATACGAGTTAGTGTGCACTCTTTTTTTAAATACAAAGGTGAAGTGCTGCTAGATCCAGGCTGGCTGTGTTCACATTTACTATTTCCACTTGACAATTGAGTCCTGTTAGTCAGTCCATCCAAACTGACCCACTTCAAAATGAAATATCAGGTCAGAGAGTCACCAGCTTCATGAATCAGTTATACAAGTCAACTTGAAGCTAGTAGAAAGCTAATAGCTGCTTTTGAAAATTGTTTGAACTGATAGCTGTCTATGGGAGACCACAAATTCAAAATCCAAGGGACACCTCTAGGTGGAGACCGCCTCCCTTTTCCAGTGGCTCCAATTACCATATTACCAGTGTAGAGACTGGTAGTGCAAAGGGGCTTAGGGGGTTGTTGGGTTCCAAAGGTGGAAATAATGCCATATCTTACTGGACATCTTCTATTGCAGCCCCTTGGTTTATGCCTTACCCAAAGGATGTTGTTTTTAATGTTGGCTGATAAAAAGGACCCAGTAGAGTGCTCAAATGAGGCACACGATGTCTTCAATACCAAAAGTCTGCTAAGGCACTGGATCTACATTTTAGCGGTTGTGGCTGAGTAGATAACTATGTTCCTTGACTATAGGACATGCTGAGTGTTGTGTATCTGCCTACAATGGATCCAAGAAACTTTTTTGACTACTTGTCCCTGACTTTTTTTGGATTTATAAGCCACCCCTTTTGATAAGTGTTTGTTAACACTGTTGTCACAGCTGTTGAGGCTCATGCTTCTGATGTGTCAATTAAAATATCATCTATATAACTTTGGACTTCTGAGTGTAGAGGCACTTGCACTAAAATTTTGCCTATTCACTAGTGGCAATGGCAGAGGATTTTGTTACACTAACATTTCTCTCCTTTTAGCTCTTTCTGATGGGGAGAATTCCCTCTGACACTTCTGGCAAAAGGAAGTACAAGTTAGAACACCTCAATTCCTTGGAAACATTCAAGTGAGGAAGAATCAACCTAAAAGCCTTCACGTATGAGATTATTTTAACTTTTATTTTCCACTGCAAACTCTGCTTAAAACAAGTATTTGAAATTGGGCACCACCTCCCATGGTTAGGATGTGACTAGATAACTCTATCCAACAGAGCCATAAAAGTTTGAGTCCTTCCCTGAAGCTACCCAGCATACTTGAATCATTACATTTGGCCATTGGCCCTCCCTGGGAACAGGACCCCCACAGCCCCATCCCTAATCATCTTTTTTCTTAGCCACCTGAGGTTGGGGTAGAAGGTATGGGAAACATGGAGTGGGGGGTCAGGATATAGGAAGAGAGAGTGACTCTGAATATGCAATGCACATTTACTTTAGTTCTAGAAACCACTCACCCAGAAATCCAACTTCTAATGTTTTTAGTCTACACAGAGCTTTGTACTGAATAACAAGGTCCTCATGGCTGGCCTCATTTATTTCAGATGAAAGGACTCCTTGGCCCAGCAGCTATAATTACACTGTCTTTGACTCTAGCCATATTGCTTGCAATCCCCCTGTCATGCAAACAGCTCTTTCTCTGCTTACACAGAGGAGAGTAGCACCAGTCAAGGCATCATTTTAGCAGCTTGTTTCTGTCCTACTTCTTGCTGCTCAACCTCTAAAGCTCATTAACACATATAACAGCAAGAGACTCTGTTTACCAATACTTCCCACTCTTGTCCACCACTTGGTTGAGCACATGCCAGATGCCAGAAAATTTTCTCTTATCCCTTAAAATAGTCATGGCACCCTCATCTTTCCTCTTCCAGAAAGCCACATCTCTTCAGCATCCTATACTCATTGCCATAACTGTTAAGAATTGTGAAACATCTGAGATTGTTGTCTTATTTGCAAGTTAATGAATTCACTTGCCAGTGTAATGGATTTTGAGTGAAGAAACAAGAATACTGGGTCAGAGCTGAAGGATTCATGGAGGTGACAAATGAGCACAGATGGATGCCTGTACATAGTTGTGTTACACATGAGAACCACAAGCTTAGGGGACCTGAACCTATTATGTTGAATAGTAAACATACCTGCCTGTACTCTGGAAAAACCCACAATTTCTGTCCTTCAAGGCTGTTTTCTATACAGCAATTCTAGAAAAGATAAGTCTGGAACAAAGGACAGTTAGCACCTCTGCTTGCAAGATATGCAGAAATGTGAGAGGCCTATTGAGAATAGTTTTCCAACAATACTATAATGATTGCAATAAATACGAGATTTTCAAATAACATTAAAAGTGGGGAACTAAAAATTTTTAACCATCTGCTTCTTTTCAGTCTTAATTTTCAGATTATAAAATGTACAACATCATGTCCATCATAAGTGTAGAAATTCCCTTTATTTGCTCATTATAGCCATTATTTTTATGTTCTTAGAAATCTGTTAAACAATGCCAAGATGTTTTTAAATCTTTTATACTTAATTAAATGGTGTTTGATTCTTATTATACTATTGATTATTAACCTTTATTATAAGTTACAGGCATATTTTACATTATAAATTAGATGATGCCTCATAACTCCCCACATGGGTTCCATAAATATTCACTGGAAGCCTTGCGATGTTTAAATATCCATTGTCTCCCTTTGAGGTGACCATTGTTCTCGTCTGAATTTTTTAACCAGCTCTGACTTGATTTGTTTCTACCTTTATTAATTTGCAGCTTGAGGTTAGTGCAATTCCAACATAAAAGAGAGTAGTTATCTTTATTTGAGGCTACATTATTATCAGGGTATTGTCTACACTGCCTATAATTGCTGTACAAAAGCCTTAAGGATAGTAACAATGTGTGATTATGTCAATTATGGTGACCTCTCATTATTTTTCAAAGATGGGGTGTAAGTATTCCCTTAGGAAGACAGTCACTTTGATCATTCTTCCATGCTTGGAGGCAGATTCTTAGTGACATCTCAGTGTGGTCCAATGCCATGCTGTGGCAGTCTGGATGCTAGAGGAGAGTTTCGATAGGTAATTATGAAAAAGAATGAAGCTAATAGACCACCTTGGGGAGCAAACCAGAAAGAAGTTTAGAATGGGAAAGAGACCACTTCTGTGATATTTGTCAATATTTTTCCAATGAGAATTATCCTATTACAAGTCTGGATTCTTGACTGTCACAATAATCTACCATAAACAAGCACAAAACACTTTGGAAGTACCCTTATAAAGGAGGCAGAAGGCCTTTTTCCTCTTTCATTGACAAAGAATAATCTATATTCTTTTTTTAAATGCATATGGTAGAAGTAGGAAAACAAGCTCTCACTACCCCATTGCTTTGTATTGATAACTTCTCTGCATTTTGGTTCCTGGAAACTTTTTTTTAGAATCAGTCACATTACTGAACAGTATTTCTGCTCTCCTTATTGTTGATGTGTTGACTCTATCCTTTTATTTATTTAGTTAGTTTAACATTTCAATGAGAAATTAGAGGACCTAATTAGGGGTTGCTAATTTTCTAATATACTAATTCTCAACTCCATAATTTTATATTTTAAAGTAAATTAAAATAAATTTTGTTTTATAATTTGATGATCTTAGTAGTCTTTTAGAATGACTCTCCCTGATGTCATAAAAAGGTTAGGTATCATTGCACTGGGATATGACATTACAAACATCTGCTGTCAGCAAACACATTTAAGTTTCCAAATGGATGCAGGTTTCCATGGCAACAGCTTTAAAGTATATAGGTTAGATTTACTAAATGTACATCAAATCTAGCCCCAATTTCCATGTTGATTTCTGCTGGGGCAGACAGGGATTTGTTCAAGGTCTCTCTTCCTTAGGAATGGGAAATGGGATTTGAAATTCTAGTCCCTTGTTCTCTAGCCTGCTGTTCCGCCTGCCAAGTCACACTGTCTTCCAGCTGTTCCTTCTGTTAGTATGTCCCTCAAGAACAGTTAGTAGTTCTCCAAGGTTCTTTGCTGTACGTATGGAACAATTAAAGAAAAAATCTTTCCATCTATGGAAGAAAATGAATTCTGACTCCCTAGAGAATATAATGTTGATGCCAGTTTCTCAGGTCATTCATTTACAAAGAAGAATGTCTCAAGCACAGCCTGCACAGGTGGCATTTGCAACTCAATAGAATTTGTACATATCATGTATCATGCATCACCAGACTCAGAACTCAAGCCCTGGCTTGAATTCCAATCTGTCATTCAAATCTGTGTGCCTTTAAACAAATCTCTTATTCCCAGAGATCCAGTCTCACTCTTCCACAAAAAGTAGTGAGAATAACCTAACATTATGCACATGACTTATGAAAGTACAGTTGACTTAATAAATACATTTTTGTTGACTCTTTGGGCCTTACGTTAGAAAAGGAATGAGGTCATTAGTTGTATGACTACTACTGCTTTTTTTTTCAGAGATATTCCTGGTAGCTTTCAAAAAAATCATATGCTTTCAGTGTCAAGGAATAAAAACAAAACAAAACGAAAAACAAAGTGGCTTTAAGATTCAATAAATTTATGTCACAAAACATGAATTCCAGAAGCAGAATTGCTTTAATAATGGTCAATTTCACAACTGAATGAAGTTGTCAAAATCTCAGGTTCTTTATACTTTTGCCTTCTTCCATCCCTTTCCTTTTTATCAATGCAAGTTGGCTTCAGCAGTTACAGGGTCACATCCATACCTGGAAATATCCTGTCTGGTTTGGAACTGAGAAAACTTTTCCCAGCCACTTCCCATTGATTTGCCCTCATGGCACATGGCACTGGACTGAGTCATAAGCTGTGCCTAAAATAATCATTGACAAGGAAGAGAACAACCATAGGTAGTATGGTACATATCTGGCAGGCATATAACCCCAACTACCTTCCCCTTTTCCCTATGCTGGTGTATGACCATCTGTCAGTGAAGCAAATATAAGTAAGGAAGGTAAATACCTGAAGAAATTAAGAGTTATTTTAGGAAAAAGAATAGGAGAGAGTCAAATATTGGAACATAATCAAGAAAGCTGGGTGTAACTAAAACAAGTAATTCTTTAAATGTAATTTATTAAAATAGGAGGTAAGCTTGGGGATGAAGTTTGCATAAAGAGGCTTAGCATTTGTTTCTCTTCAATATAAAAATAAAGTCAGAGTAGATGAACTTTTCCCTGTAAGAACTTAGATGAATCTCCAGATAACTATGAAGATTTTAAAAAGCCAATCCAAAAAAAGATTACATAATACATGATTTCATTTATACAACATTCTTGAAATGACAAAAGTATACAACTAGAGTACAATTTGGTGGTTGTCAGGCATTAAGGAAGCTGTGGAGCTGGAGGGAAATGGATGTGATTACAAAGCAGCATAAGGGATACTTGTTTATCTGTTCTTGATTGTATGAATGTCAATATCCTGTTTTTGATATTGCACTATAATATTACAAAGTGTTACAATTTGGAGAAACCAGGTAAAGAGTACACAGGATCACTCTGTAATATTGTATGTGAATTTATAATAATCTCAGAATTTTAAAAATGATTAAAAGATGTTTAGGTATATTTTAGGTATTAAAAAATAGATTATAGAATAATAAGTTTACAGGGCTAATTTTTCTGGGAAGTTAGAAAATTAAGAATGAAATACATAAACTCTGGATGCAAAAGTTAGTATTTAAGTGGTTATAGGAAACTAGATGATGTAATTAGAGTGATGAATAAAGGCACTTACTTTAGGAGCATCACAAGCCAAAGGGAGGCATGAAAGGTATTGAAGAAGTAATTAATAAGGAGGAATTATTAGATCTATAGGAATCAATAATCTGTGAGATTAAAGAAGACAAATTTAAGAAAAGTTAAGAAGCAAGATTATTACATATTCAGCAATGGATTCTAGTTAAGAACACAATTCAGTCTCTCCAATTGTCTTTTGGTTGTATGACATGAAAAACAGTGAAATCTTACACCACAATAAAAATTAAGACTAATTGTTAATGTATTTTATTGGTATCTGGATGAAATCTCCTAAAAATCAAAGTAGATTGAGCTGAATTTGGAAAACCTGACCAATGAACCAGACAAATACCACCCGGAAAGAACTCAAGCTATGTAGGATTCAACTTATCAAATAAAGCACATTGGGGAAAAATAGATTCATCAAGGCATTGATGTGTTGATCTACTTACTCACTGTCTATCTATTGTCTATATCTTTATGTTTATTTATGTAAATAGGTGTTCATGTCTCAGTAAGGATCTGAGAGTTCACCTCAATAAGGATCCACCCATCTATCCCACCTTTTGCTTTGTGGATGCTCATTAGTGATATATTTATCTCACCACATTTTCTGAATAAGTATCTTCATGGATGATAATATACAGAAGTCATCATCTAATGGTGTATACATGAACGTGTGTGTATTAAATGGGGAGTAATGAAGTGGCAAAATATCAGGAATAGACAAAAGAAGAGCCATGTTAAAATATGTCATTGGTGTTAACAGCTTCTCTTGGATGTAATTGGTGCTTCATTTAAGAATGGATGAGAAGCTTTTTACATTTTTACAACAGAACTGCACTAAATAAATGACTAAACACTTTTTGTTGCCTCTGACTTGAAATTGAAGAGAGGTATCCTTTAATATGCCCCGTTAAAAGTGAATTATATCAAGAGAAACCCTTAAATTTCCATTGTCAAACACTGAGACTGGATAGAAATGCCCTCAATCATATGGCAGTAAAAGCTGGAGCCTTAATCAGGGCAGTCAGGATAACTGCATAAAATCAGGGACAGATGTCACATGATGATGCAGAATAGGAGGGTCAAAAATAAAAGAATAAATAATAAGATCCTAAAAGATCTAGATTTTTTAAATAAAGGAACTGGTATTTTAAATAAGTAAGGAAATATACAGATCCTCTTCGGGGTAAAGGCTGGGAATCACACGAATGAAATCAACTGACTGAATAGATAACAGAATGTTGTGCAAAGTAAGATGAATACAATAAAAATGAAATAAAAGAAAATTAGGACACTACAATGACAGAATTAAAATTTACAAAGGATATAGTAAATAGTAGAATATTCACTGCAGGATACTGAACCTGTGATGTAGAGTACACACTGGAAATGTTCCTTTAGAAGAAAATGACAAAGTGATGTAAATTCTAAAATGGAAGATAATATCTAGAAGAGAAATCTGGAGGAGATATTTATGTAACTGGTCTATGTGAAAAGCTGTAAGAATAATTTTAATAGAAATAACATATAAAAGCTTTAGGAAATCTAAGCTTATATGTTATCTGGTTTACAAATTAAAATGGCTTATTAGATTTCAGAGCAATGAGTGTGAAAAAAGTTATCAGATAACATACTTTAAAATGTGTTCAGTAGAAATGTGTAAATTAAATTTAAACAAAGGACTTAGAAGGATGGAAGCAAGGATAGATTACCTTGTGGAAGTAGTGGGAAAATTTTAAATAAATGAGAAAATTAAGAGATTTCTATTGGTAAAAAAAATCAGAAAGACATAGACTCCAGGAAAAAGTGGATACAGTTAAAGAAAACAGGTAAATTCATAATGGCAGCTTTGTACAGGGCCTAAAGAGCAATCAGTTCGAATTGCAGCAGAGGATGGAAGGCTATGTCAAAGAGGTCATTGAGAATGAACTGATTGCACACAGAACATGCTATGAATGAGGAGATAGAAATAGTGTATGAGATATTACAAAAGCATCCAATTCTTTTTATTTAGAGAAAAAAAAGAAAAGAAATTAGGAAACATGGAAATTTGTATAAGTTATAGTACACATTTAGGCAACTAAATATTAGCATGGTTTTAATCAATAAAAATCATAACTTTGATGTTAGAAGCCTTCTGCTTCTAGAATATCCAGAGAGAAGGAAATATTACCCGAGCACAATGCTTGGCTGGGCAGTACAGTTGCTATACTTACATATAGGGATAAGATAGCCACTGCTTATTAGTTTTATGGAAGCATGGATACATTATTTGATTATAAAATGCAAGGTAAAAGACCCTATGTATAGGTCAACATCCCTGGCAAACATGTAAAAGTAAGATTACAGTTGCCAAAGACAGAACATAAAAGTGAAATAAAAAATGGAAGAAAACTTGGAATTGCTAATAATTTCATTTTACCTATAGAGGAGGAGTTGAGATACTGTTGAGATACTGAATAAAGGTGATGGAAAAATAAACAGAGGTAGAAAGCTTATTATTTAAATGAGCAAAGGTCACTAATAAATGGAGGAAGTAAAACTAATAATGTAACTATCGATCTTTAAGATGAGGAAGGAGGAAAAAGGGGGAACATATAAATGACCTGAACTATCACCCAGCATAGTGGGACAAGAGTAATTATGAAAAAAGAATAAAGATGATGACTAAAGAAATAACGGAATGATTAATTTATGTAACAATCAGAATAAAAAATGCACAAAAAGTTGACTGGTGATTCTTTAGGGAAAGCAGATTATAGAGAGAGAAATGAAACAAATAGTTTTAAATAGCTTATAAGAATTATTTGATTTATTATCAATTTTATGGATTACTTTGATAAAGGATAATTTTAAGAGGTCAGAATAAAAAATACCATACATAGAAATAATATGCAAGCAATAAGTTGGAAAATAATTCCCAGAATATAAGAAAAAATAATTCTTAATATTATTAACATGTGAAAAAACTTTTACTAACCAATAAGAGAAATACCAAGGTGTAGTTAAGTAATTTTGAAAATAAATACAAACTACATGTGAATATGAGATTTCTTAAACACACAAATAATTAAACATTAGAGACTCCAACAAATACAATTTTAACCTAACACATAAGCAAAGGTGAAATAAGTAGTTAAAAAAGAGTTTTTCAGACAATGGGGATAAGTGAACACCGCCACTATAAACTGGGGATTTAAACTGATTAAAAACCTTCTAGAAATCAATATGGAATACAAATCAAAACTTTGATTTGTGTATGCCCATGGATAGAGCTATTGAATTTCTTTCAATTGATCTTTATGATATTATACACATAAAATGGGTTTATCCACAGGAGTGGTTTTGGTATATCATAAATTTGGCAACTGTAAATATTTTCCAATTCAGTAAATAAATTAGAGTTCAGTCATAGAGTGTAAATTAGTCATTAAGAAGTACAGTGTAGAAAACATTTATGTGTATGAAACATGGTCATAGTTTTTAGTTAAGTGCAAGAGAAGGCTGTAGAGTGACATGCTCTTTATATTCCTTCAATTTATTTTTGTTTTTTATTGTGGGGGGGGCACGTAGTACTGATAGAATGAATTACAAAGTTAATATACCAAAATGGCTGCATTTGGAAGCTAGAAATGTGCTGCTTTTTTTCTTCCAAATAACCTAAAGTGAACAAAAGAACAAATATACCACAGAAAAAAATTAGAAATAGGAAATGAAATTTTCTGAAGAAATTCATTTAAAAACTCACTTTAATACTGAAGAAGGGAAATAAAAAAAAACTTCAGAGAAAGAAATCTTAGTATTGCTGATCATCTCCTTGGTAACAAAATGTAAAAGCATTTACCTTTCTTAGAAAGTAGAGAAAATAAAATGCCTATACCTGGGGAAAAATGTGTATCAATGAATCCTTTCTTTAAAAAAGAATTACTTGGAAAAGTATGAGACTTAATGACAAGTACTTTCATTCTTCTTCTTCTACAAAAAACATAATCACTGCTGTGTATTCATTTCAAATGTATAGAGATGTGTGTTTATAAGACAAAAGAGTGGGGACAGAAAATAGACCATATGACTCTTTTCTTTAGAGAGAAAATACAGCTTTTACTTCTGCTTCCTTTGATTTGAATCTCTAACAAGAGCTAAAACAGCACCAAACGGAATTCTGGAGGAAAACAGGTAGTTGTCTTAGAAGTTTCAGGTATAGAACTGTCCCACAGTTTGAGATGCATCAAAGGATGATAGGCCACGGCTGCCACATGTTACCCATTGCCTCTGGACCATAGACATCTATGAAATAATACTCATTTTCATTCTGCTACTATCACTCAACCTGCAGACCACTAGGAACAAGAAATAGCCTCCTGACACCACTCCCAAAAGGCCTCCCTCCACGGCTATGAAGGCTGAATGCTGAACCTTCTCGAAAGGACAGGATGTATCACACTTCTTCACTTGTTTCCTCAATCTGATTCCCTCAGCCACACCAGATTTGTTGTATTTACTCTCTTCATAGATTGTCTAGGCTTCTTTCGACCTACAGTTCCCAAATATGCTACTCTCTTCCAAAATTTTACGTGCCTTCTCTGGATTTCTGTGCTGAATGAAATCCCTTTCAAAGAAAATTTTCACTAGATACTGGCAACACCTCTGCACTCAGCTAAACCTTGGCTTGATTCTAAGGATACTGAGAAGCCCATCCTTTATGCGTTCCAGTGCCCGACTATCTGGTACCTACTGGCAGCATGGCCACTGAGTGCTGAGAAGAGAGGCACACTAGAAGGTAGACCGGGACCGCTGACAACACGAAACATTACAACAGCCTACACGTTCTAAGCCCACACTCATTCTCCCGTGTATTTCCATGCCTTCTCAGCTTCTCCATTTCCTACACACACTTTAAAATCTTTTTCACACTTGTCTTCTCATATCTCCAATGTTGTTTGTTCTGGAGTTCCTCACCACACATGTCCACTCTTAACATCAATCCCAGCACCCCCACGTACACACGATTTTTGCAGAAATCAATAATAATAATAATAACAATAATAATAATATAAATAACAATTGATCCGTAAGGACCTTCCTTATCTCCTCTTTCATTCAAAGAGAGAAGGTTGCGCTATTACTATCTAAGGATTATCTCTTTACCTATTGGGCTTCACTTTCATGCTCCCTTCTCAAGATCTGCACATTATTAATTCTGTATTATTATAAACTTGTCTCTACTATTTATTCATGAACTCAATAATGTCTTTATTGAATATTGAACACTTATCATGTGTCAGAACATGTTATTGAATCTTTCTCCTTAGCATTTAAACATGTAGAATATTCTCCCATGTAATCAATATCCTCCCTTAAACCCATACCCCCTCAAGCTACTACTGCCTCTCTCCTGCCCCTATAAGCAGGATTCCAAAGACTAGTCCCTTGCTTTGAAGACATTTTCTTTTATGCTTCTGGATCTTCAGCCTCTAATACAAAATATATCACTCCACCAGGGTAAGAGTTACTCATCTTTAGGGGTCTGGTAATATGATGATAATCTAAAGTTAGTCCAAATAGAGCTCATTCTGATGCAACCATTGTGTTTATTATCAAGGGAACTCACAAATCTCTTTTGCACACTTCTGAGAAGCTTTAAAATGTAAGAATGTGGAGAACTGAATGTTGCAATGATCCACTTGTGCTTCCTACTTTAGTCACTGTATCACTTTCTATACTCTTCATGTATAAAGAAAAATATTTAAATTAATTTCCTAAAGAACAGAATGTCTGCCTAAGTGTTACCACAACATTGTATCATTTGAAAGACATTACCATTTAATAGGTAGTTTACCAGACAAGATGGCTAAATTTAGTAATTATTAGAAATTTGTCTGATTCCAAGAGCTTAATAGTTCACATTTTTTAAAAAATCTGCAAAATTCAACAAAGCCTTAAATTTTCCTTTTTTTAGGAGTGTGCTGTTTACTTTCCCAGTTAGTTGGAGGAAATAATTTTGTTGTGGGTAGAAGGAATAACAAATGTTGCCTTTCTTGAAGGGGAGACAATTAGTGGAGGCCAAGTGGTTCCATGTTTCATATTTTTAGGAAGATCTTTGCTTCCCAAATACTTGTAAAACAGTTTGATTAGAATCACATTTTTAATACTCTCTAATATCAGGAAAACAAAGTAATGCAGATGAGGGTCAGATGCCACCATTTGACGTGTAAGCTAGAGATCAGGAAGCAGGGGACATGCTATGAACAGATCAGAGCCTCAAATCTGAGGAAATTTAGGTAGTTCTAACTGCTTCTCTTGGCTGAACCAGTTATTTGTATTTATTTAGCACACCTTTAAACTATACTCAGGCAAGATCCCCCTTGGTGGTCTCAGCCTCTGTATTCTATCTGGAGCTACTGCTTTTTTTTTTTTTTTTTGCTAGTATTTCTATCCTCAGAAGCCCTGCATGATGCTCAGTAACTTCTTAAAAAATATCCATTTGTCATCCACAGATTAGAAATATCATTCCTTCTATCTGAAAAGCCATTATTTATACTGAAAGGAAGCAATAGGCAACTTCTGAAAAGTAAAAGGCATAGAAGCTTCTATTTTTTGTATTTGATTTACTTGATATAAAATTTTTCATATGATTTTAAAAGAGTAGACTGACTATATATAAATTTGTAAGAAAACAAAAATTACTATGCACAAGGGAAACTTAGTAATTCCTGGAACAAGATGAGTAATAGAGCATAAAATGCAACTTCAGGTAATTCCCAAATCTCAGTGGCCTAATTCAATACATTTGATTTTTATGCAATCTACATATATATCTATCAATCTATATCTATATGTATAGTAGATTGCATATCTTATTACATATATGATATATATATGTATTTTAGTATAATTATATCATATAATTACATATAATATATAAATTATAATAGATAATACTAAATATTGTATGTATAATAAATATCTATAATAAGGAGATTTATTATGAGGAATTGAATCACATGCTTACGGAGGCTGAAGGCTCCCAGAATCTGCTGGAAAGTCACTGCTGTAGGTCCAGTCTGTGTCCAAAGGCCTGAGTGCTAGGAGTGCCTGTGGTGTAAGTTCCAGTTGGAGTAAAAGTCCAAAGATGGGAAAAAACCAAAGTCCCCACTGCACGTTGTAAAACATCTCCTGTCATGAAGATAAGAGAAAATTTAATTTTCCCTTGAGTAATTAGCAAACACAGATGCCTAAGATGCCCCAACTCCAACTCTTAAAAATTCTTATCTTTGTTTCAGAGGAGTTGAGCTCACAGTGAGCTCTGCCCCTTCTCCCCTATTGCAATAGCCTTGAATAAAGTCCTCCTGGCTTATTTAACTTGTCCAGTGTAATTTTTGCTTTGACAGAGCCCTTCAGATTTGTAGGGCCTTGTGACCTATTTTGGCCAATACAATGTAAGCAGAATTGATAGGTGTCTCTTTTGGATGAAGATTTTGGGAGATTTCTCACTCTCTCCCGCTGGAGATCATCATTGTTCTTTTTGACGACAGCTCCATCAGCCTGGGTGGCATAGTGAGGATGACGTACAACAGAATTCAGAGGTGAGCTCAGTGTATGTGCCATTAAAGTGAGACATTATTTTTATATTAAGCCACTGAGATTTGGGAGTTGAGATACAACGCTATGTTGTATTGAAATTAATATAGGTCACATAACCCTGAAATGGGAAATGGGAAAACAGAAAGTTGTGCCATACGGATTCCGTATGAATTGTATCAAAATCATTGGCTAGTAACTGCTTTAAATGTGCCACATCTGATTTGTTTGAATCATGTATTCAGTGCCGACAGTTCTTTTCATAAAAGAAACATCATGGAACTGGAGCCAAGATGGCGGCGTGAGTAGAGCAGTGGAAATCTCCTCCCAAAAACACATAGAGCTATGAAAATATAACAAAGAAAAATCTTCCTAAAATAGAGACCACAGGACACAGGACAACATCCAGACCACATCCACACCTGCAAGAACCCAGCGCCTTGCGAAGGGGGTAAGATACAAGCCCCGGCCCGGCGGGACCCGAGCGCCCCTCCCCCCGGCTCCCGGCGGGTGGAGAGAAACCGGAGCGGTTTTTTTTTTTTTTTTTTTTGGCGAGCGCTTTTTGGAAGCCTTAGAGGGACGGGCCCCCGTTGCTGGGGAGGCAGGGTGGCGGGACCGGTGAGGAGGTGCCTGGGAACGGCGCCGGAGGACAAAGAATATCCCACGTTTCTCCCTGCGAGACCTGGGGGCGGGTGCCTGAGACCGGTGCCTGAGGACGGAGGAGGTCGCGCGTTTTTCCCGTTTTTTTTTTTTTCCTCTTTTTGGCGAGCGCTTTTGGGAAGCCTTGAAGGGACGGGGACCCCAGTGCTAGGGAGGCACGGTGGCGGGACTGGTGAGCGGGTGGCTGGGACCGGCGCCTGAGGACAAAGAATATCCCCCGTTTTTCCCTGCGGGACCGGTGGGCGGGTGCCTGAGACCGGCACTTGAGGACAGAGGAAATCGCGCGTTTTTCCCCTTTTTTTTTCTCTTTTCTGCGAGTGCTTTTTGGAAGCCTAAAAGGGACAGGGACCCCGGTGCTAGGAGGCAGGGCGGCGGGACTGGTGAGCGGGTGCCTGGGACCGGCACCTGAGGACAAAGAATATCCCGCATTTTTCCCTGTGGGACCGGTGGGTGGGTGCCTGAGACCAGCACCTGAGGACGGAAGAAATCGCGCGTTTTTCCCCTTTTTTTTCTCTCTTTTTGCTGAGTGCTTTTTGGAAGCCTTGAAGGGACAGGGACCCCGGTGCTAGGGAGGCAGGGCGGCGGGACTGGTGAGCGGGTGCGTGGGACCAGTGCCTGAGGACAAAGAATATTGAGCGTTCCTTCCCTGCGGGACCGGTGGGTGGGTGCTTTTTGGAAGCCTTGAAAGGACAGGGACCCTGGTGCTAGGGAGACAGGGCAGCAGGACCAGTGAGCGGGTGCCTGGGACCGGCACCTGAGGACAAAAAAAAAAAAAAAAAATCGCTTGTTTTTTCCTTTTTTTTCCTTTTTTTTTTCTCTTTCTTTCTGTTCCCTCTCTCATTGTTGCTGTTGTTGTTTTGGTTTGGAGAGTGCTTTTTGGAAATCTTAAAGGGGCAGGACAGGTCACTTAGACCAGAAGCAGGGAATCTGGGGATCTCTGGGCACTCTAACCCCCTGGGCAGCAGGGAGCACAGAGGCCCCTTACGGAGATAAATAGTCTCCTGGCTGCTCCCCCTCCAACGGGGCTCCACCATTTTGGAGGAACAGCCCCAGCCAGGCCAAGCCCACAGCAACAGCGGAGATAAACCCCAAAGCAACTGGGCAGGAAGCAGAAGCCCTGTCTGCGCACAGCTGCCCAGCACAAGCCACTAGAGGTCGCTATTCTCCCAGGAAAAGGCTACAAACCAACAAGAAGGGAAGCTCTTCCAGCGGTCACTTGTACCAGCTCTGCAAACTATCTCTATCACCATGAAAAGGCAAAACTACAGGCAGACAAAGATCACAGAGACAACACCTGAGAAGGAGACAGACCTAACTAGTCCTCCTGAAAAAGAATTCAAAATAAAAATCATGAACATGCTGACAGAGATGCAGAAAAAAATGCAAGAGCAATGGGATGAGATGCAGAGAAAAATGCAAGAGCAGTGGGATGAAGTCCGGAAGGAGATCACAGATGTCAGGAAAGAGATCACAGAAGTGAAACAATCCCTGGAAGGATTTATAAGCAGAATGGATAAGATGCAAGAGGCCATTGAAGGAATAGAAGCCAGAGAACAGGAACGTATAGAAGCTGACATAGAGAGAGATAAAAGGATCTCCAGGAATGAAACAACACTAAGAGAAATATGTGACCAATACAAAAGGAAAAACATTCGTATTATAGGGATACCAGAAGAGGAAGAAAGAGGAAAAGGGATAGAAAGTGTCTTTGAAGAAATAATTGCTGAAAACTTCCCCAAACTGGGGGAGGAAATAATCGAACAGACCATGGAATTATACAGAACCCCCAACAGAAAGGATCCAAGGAGGACAACACCAAGACACATAATAATTAAAATGGCAAGGATCAAGGACAAGGAAAGAGTTTTAAAGGCAGCTAGAGAGAAAAAGGTCACCTATAAAGGAAAACCAATCAGGCTAACATCAGACTTCTCAACAGAAACCCTACAGGCCAGAAGAGAATGGCATGATATACTTAATGCAATGAAACAGAAGGGCCTTGAACCAAGGATACTGTATCCAGCACGACTATCATTTAAATATGATGGTGGGATCAAACAATTCCCAGACAAGCAAAAGCTGAGGGAATTTGCTTCCCACAAACCACCTCTACAGGGCATCCTACAGGGACTGCTCTAGATGGGAGCACCCCTAAAAAGAGCACAGAACAAAACACACAACATATGAAGAATGGAGGAGGAGGAATAAGAAGGGAGAGAAGAAAAGACTCTCCAGACAGTGTATATAACAGCTCAATAAGCGAGCTAAGTTAGGCAGTAAGATACTAAAGAAGCTAACCTTGAACCTTTGGTAACCACGAATCTAAAGCCTGCAATGGCAATAAGTACATATCTTTCAATAGTCACCCTAAATGTAAATGGACTTAATGCACCAATCAAAAGACATAGAGTAATAGAATGGATAAAAAAGCAAGACCCATCTATATGCTGCTTACAAGAAACTCACCTTAAACCCAAAGATAAGCATAGACTAAAAGTCAAGGGATGGAAAAACATATTTCAGGCAAACAACAGTGAGAAGAAAGCAGGGGTTGCAGTACTAATATCAGACAAAATAGACTTCAAAACAAAGAAAGTAACAAGAGATAAAGAAGGCCACTACATAATGATAAAGGGCTTAGTCCAACAAGAGGATATAACCATTCTAAATATATATGCACCCAATACAGGAGCACCAGCATATGTGAAGCAAATACTAACAGAACTAAAGAGGGAAATAGACTGCAATGCATTCATTGTAGGAGACTTCAACACACCACTCACCCCAAAGGATAGATCCACCGGGCAGAAAATAAGTAAAGACACACAGGCACTGAATAACACACTAGAACAGATGGACCTAATAGACATCTATAGAACTTTACATCCAAAAGCAACAGGATATACATTCTTCTCAAGTGCACATGGAACATTCTCCAGAATAGACCACATACTAGTTCACAAAAAGAGCCTCAGTAAATTCCACAATATTGAAATTCTACCAACCAATTTTTCAGACCACAAAGGTATGAAAGTAGAAATAAATTCTACAAAGAAAACAAAAAGGCTCACAAACACATGGAGGCTTAACAACATGCTACTAAATAATCAATGGATCAATGAACAAATCAAAATAGAGATCAAGGAATATATAGAAACAAATGACAACAACAACACTAAGCCCCAACTTCTGTGGGATGCAGCGAAAGCAGTCTTAAGAGGAAAGTATATAGCAATCCAGGCACACTTGAAGAAGGAAGAACAATCCCAAATGAATAGTCTAACATCACAATTATTAAAACTGGAAAAAGAAGAACAAATGAGGCCTAAAGTCAGCAGAAGGAGGGACATAATAAAGATCAGAGAAGAAATAAACAAAATTGAGAAGAATAAAACAATAGCAAAAATCAACGAAACCAAGAGCTGGTTCTTTGAGAAAATAAACAAAATAGATAAGCCTCTAGCCCAACTTATTAAGAGAAAAAGAGAGTCAACACAAATCAACATAATCAGAAATGAGAATGGAAAAATCACGACAGACTCCACAGAAATACAAAGAATTATTAAAGACTACTATGAAAACCTATATGCCAACAAGCTGGAAAACCTAGAAGAAATGGACAACTTCCTAGAAAAATACAACCTCCCAAGACTGACCAAGGAAGAAACACAAAAGTTAAACAAACCAATTACAAGCAAAGAAATTGAAACAGTAATCAAAAAACTACCCAAGAACAAAACCCCGGGGCCGGACGGATTTACCTCGGAATTTTATCAGACACACAGAGAAGACATAATACCCATTCTCCTTAAAGTGTTCCACAAAATAGAAGAAGAGGGAATACTCCCAAACTCATTCTATGAAGCCAACATCACCCTAATACCAAAACCAGGAAAAGACCCCACCAAAAAAGAAAATTACAGACCAATATCCCTGATGAATGTAGATGCAAAAATACTCAATAAAATATTAGCAAACAGAATTCAACAGTATATCAAAAGGATCATACACCATGACCAAGTGGGGTTCATCCCAGGGATGCAAGGATGGTACAACATTCGAAAATCCATCAACATCATCCACCACATCAACAAAAAGAAAGACAAAAACCACATGATCATCTCCATAGATGCTGAAAAAGCATTTGACAAAATTCAACATCCATTCATGATAAAAACTCTCAGCAAAATGGGAATAGAGGGCAAGTACCTCAACATAATAAAGGCCATATATGATAAACCCACAGCCAGCATTATACTGAACAGCGAGAAGCTGAAAGCATTTCCACTGAGATCGGGAACCAGACAGGGATGCCCACTCTCCCCACTGTTATTTAACATAGTACTGGAGGTCCTAGCCACGGCAATCAGACAAAACAAAGAAGTACAAGGAATCCAGATTGGTAAAGAAGAAGTTAAACTGTCACTATTTGCAGATGATATGATACTGTACATAAAAAACCCTAAAGACTCCACTCCAAAACTACTAGAACTGATATCGGAATACAGCAAAGTTGCAGGATACAAAATCAACACACAGAAATCTGTAGCTTTCCTATACACTAACAACGAATCAATAGAAAGAGAAATCAGGAAAACAATTCCATTCACCATTGCATCAAAAAGAATAAAATACCTAGGAATAAACCTAACCAAGGAAGTGAAAGACTTATACTCTGAAAACTACAAGTCACTCTTAAGAGAAATTAAAGGGGACACTAATAAATGGAAACTCATCCCATGCTCATGGCTAGGAAGAATTAATATCGTCAAAATGGCCATCCTGCCGAAAGCAATATACAAATTTGATGCAATCCCTCTCAAATTACCAGCAACATTCTTCAATGAATTGGAACAAATAATTCAAAAATTCATATGGAAACACCAAAGACCCCGAATAGCCAAAGCAATCCTGAAAAAGAAGAATAAAGTAGGGGGGATCTCACTCCCCAACTTCAAGCTCTACTACAAAGCCATAGTAATCAAGACAATTTGGTACTGGCACAAGAACAGAGCCACAGACCAGTGGAACAGATTAGAGACCCCAGAAATTAACCCAAACATATATGGTCAATTAATATTTGATAAAGGAGCCATGGACATACAATGGCAAAATGACAGTCTCTTCAACAGATGGTGCTGGCAAAACTGGACAGCTACATGTAGGAGAATGAAACTGGACCATTGTCTAACCCCATATACAAAGGTAAACTCAAAGTGGATCAAAGACCTGAATGTAAGTCACGAAACCATTAAACTCTTGGAAAAAAACATAGGCAAAAACCTCTTAGACATAAACATGAGTGATCTCTTCTTGAACATATCTCCCCGGGCAAGGAAAACAACAGCAAAAATGAGCAAGTGGGACTACATTAAGCTGAAAAGCTTCTGTACAGCGAAAGACACCATCAATAGAACAAAAAGGAACCCTACAGTATGGGAGAATATATTTGAAAATGACAGATCTGATAAAGGCTTGACGTCCAGAATATATAAAGAGCTCACACGCCTCAACAAACAAAAAACAAATAACCCAATTAAAAAATGGGCAGAGGAACTGAACAGACAGTTCTCCAAAAAAGAAATACAGATGGCCAAGAGACACATGAAAAGATGCTCCACATCGCTAATTATCAGAGAAATGCAAATTAAAACTACAATGAGGTATCACCTCACACCAGTAAGGATAGCTGCCATCCAAAAGACAAACAACAACAAATGTTGGCGAGGCTGTGGAGAAAGGGGAACCCTCCTACACTGCTGGTGGGAATGTAAATTAGTTCAACCATTGTGGAAAGCAGTATGGAGGTGCATCAAAATGCTCAAAACAGACCTACCATTTGACCCAGGAATTCCACTCCTAGGAATTTACCCTAAGAACGCAGCAATCAAGTTTTAGAAAGACAGATGCACTCCTATGTTTATCTCAGCACTATTTACAATAGCCAAGAATTGGAAGCAACCTGAATGTCCATCTGTAGATGAATGGATAAAGAAGATGTGGTACATATACACAATGGAATACTACTCAGCCATAAGAAGTGGAAAAATCCAACCATTTGCAGCAACATGGATGGAGCTGGAGAGTATTATGCTCAGTGAAATAAGCCAAGCAGAGAAAGAGAAATACCAAATGATTTCACTCATCTGAGGAGTATAGGAACAAAGGAAAAACTGAAGGAACAAAACAGCAGCAGAATTACAGAACCCAAAAATGGACTAACAGGTACCAAAGGGAAAGGAACTGGGGAGGATGGGTGGGCAGGGAGGGATAAGGGGGGGGAAGAAGAAGGGGGGTATTAAGATTAGCATGCATGGGGGGGAGGGAGAAAGGGGAGGGTGGGGTGCACAACACAGAGAGGACAAGTAGTGACTCTACCACATTTTGCTAAGCTGATGGACAGTAACCGTAATGTGGTTGTTAGGGGGGACCTGATATAGGGGAGAGCATAGTAAACATAGTATTCTTCAGGTAAGTGTAGATTAAAAATTTAAAAAAAAAAAAAAGAAAGAAAGAAAGAAAAGGGGGATTACTCCTTAACAGGATAAAACTATTGGTAAATCAAAGATCAACGCATGCTTTAAATATCCTTAATGTTGATCACTTAAAGGGTGTCAGATGATCAGCTATGGAGGTACTCTTTTCTGATAATATTCCTTTCTCTTAATTAAAAAAAAAAAAAAAAAAAGCAGTTACTGTGTGCTGACCTCCAATGAGTTCTGCACAGTGGTATAGAGGGCATGTCAAAGTGTGGGCAAAGGGTCTGTTTGTTTCTACGCAGAAGATCAAGGCCTAGCTTGGATACCCAGAAAACGAACTAAGATACGATATGAGGAGGAGCTTCCGGCATCAGCACTCTCTGGAGGACTCGTGCCGGGGGATGATCATCAAAAAGCCTCCACAGGGATCCGGACGATGCTGCGGTTGTGGCTGCATCCAGCCCACCGTCTCCTGGACTTGCCATAAGAAGGAGGAGGGAGATGTCTAGGCTGGCATGTGCATACAGTGAGACAACGAATTTGACTGGATCTGTACTGTTGGAACTCAACCAGGAGTTGGGAGGGGTGCAAGTTGTAGCACCCCAAAATCTCATGACTATAGACTATCTATGGTTAAAAGAATATATGGGATGTGAACAGATCCCAGAAATGGGCTGCTTTAATTTGTCTGATGGTTCAAGTACAGTTGGAAAATATCCATCATATCATAGATAAATTTTCACAAATGCCTAGGGTGCCTAAATGGTTTTCTTGGCTTCACTGGAGATGGCTGGTAATTATAGATTTGCTTTGTTTATGTCACCGTATTCCTATTATGTTAATATGTGTGTGCAAATTAGTTAGTAGTTTAAAACCTATACATACTTAAGGTACTATACAAGAAGATATGTCAAAGAAATAATCAATCCTCCCAAGTTTCCTTCATATGCTACATCTATAGCTTTTCTTCTTCCTTCCTAATTACAAACCTTAAATAGAATTCGTGCCTCATATCGAATTTACCGAGTATCATAATTCTTCCAGGTGGTAAAGATACCTCGAGACAAGTGCTGGGCATAGAAGCCACAGGGCATAAATCTGCAAAGAAGTAAAAAGCTAACCTTTGCAAACAATATGGCTTCTCTCTCACTTACCAACTTTACATTTCCCTGTATGGCCCCGGAAGATGACTGGTTAGCCAGAGACGGGTAAGATTCCTCAAGGGAGGAACAACCTAAGACAGGCACAGTCGCAGGGGGGCCATCAGGTGAGAATTTGGGGATCAACAGAGGTGAGGCTCAGAACCTCACCCCCCCTGCTTTGAGAGAAATCTTCTGCATCCGTGGATGTTTTGCTGCCCTTGTCTAGCCTGGATTAATACTTAGTCCATAGGCACACACCTGATCATCTGATCATCTACATTTGCCTTCTTACAGCACTAAACTATGTTTTCTACCTTTATCTTGCATCTACCTACCACTTCAGCATTTTATTAAAAATAAAAATAATAATAATAATAGGAGAAATGTGGGATCAACATATAAATCAAGTACAAAAATCAAATGAATATTCATATTTGACCTGATGGTTTATAGGTCATATTGCATGATCAAAACCGAAAGTTTCTGTGATGAATGCCCTTGTACTGTTCACCATGTAAGAATTTATTCACTCTGTAAGAATTTGTTCACCATGTAAGAACTTGTTCGTTATGCTTCAGAAGATTGGAGACTAACAAGAATTAGGCTTGAGATGGATTAATGATTGTACATTGAGCATTGACCCCCCTATACTGAATTTTATTGTTGTTAACAACCATTTGATCAATAAATATGAGGGATGCCCTCTCAAAAAAAAAAAAAAAAAAAAAAGAAACATCCTTTATGACATATTTTTATAGGCAAATTTCCTTACGGAGTCTGAGCAGAAAAGAAGAAAGAGAACCAGATCCGCCATTGGGACACATATTCAAGCTATTTAACAACAGGAAAGGAATCAGCAATTGAACAGGGGGTGGCCTTCAGGAAAGAGGACATAGCTTCACTTCAGTGGTTTGAAGTTACCCTCCACTGTAATGTCCTTCTGTTTCCCCTGAGCTTTCAGTAAAGTCTGATGAAATATTTCAGTATATTCAGATCTGTGCAAGGAAATAGAGGAAAAGTTCTGTTTGTGACAAGTGGTGTGGTAATGGCAGCTATAGTGTGGAAGAGTGATTGGTGATTTCAGGATTGTGGGGATAACCAGTGGTGTGGGCAGTGATGTATGGACAAAGTGGGGTGGCATGCAGAGTCAGTGATAGTGGGCTGCAAACCACTGGTCAGATGCATGTGCTAATAAGGGAGAAATAACAAACTCCCTTTTCTGTAATTCTTTTGAAATACTAGATAGGCAAGGGAATTTTGAAATAGGAGCTAAGTCCTATTATCCTCCTGGAGTAAGTATTATTTCATAGCTTTGAAGTTTAAATAATGGGACTTCTACTGATTAGCTGATGCATTCTGGCTACATTTGTGTAAATGCAGAGTTACTAATGCACACCTGATATTGAATCAGGTATTTAACTGATTTCCTATAATCTTGGTGCTGAAGTAAGAATAGCTATTTTGACCAAAATTATCCAGATTAGCTCTTCCATTGCCACAAATACACAAATTATTTTTTTATGCCAATGTGGGTGCAGTTTAACAATGTTTAATTTTATTTAAGTTCTGTACTTCAGGAAAAGTGTAATCATTAAGACATCTCTCCACCCTTTTGTGTTCTGAAAAAGGACTAACTACAAAATCCTTTTCCCTCAAAGACTTTGATAAGATCCCCCTAAACCCTTCCCCAGGTACTTAGATAAGACCACCTCTACTCTCCCTCAGATGCCCCTAGTTACCCGACTCTAAAAGACTTCAGGGTCCCTTCCTTTTCTTTGAGATATTCCTCATTAATGAACATCTTCCCTTCTGGAACAGTGTGAATAAGAACATCTCAATTGTCCAGAACATCTTGTTTTGATAGTCCTTTACCTGCAGTATTCATAAGAAGAATTTTTTAAAATATTCAATTTCCTCAAAGTGATATTAATTCTCAATCATATCTAATATTAATTCTGCTAGGCACTTTCCCACCTGGAGTCAGCTTATCTACAAGAAACTCATTTAAACTCTACATATTTTTAAATAATATTCAGTCATATGGGAAATATTAATAATATATTTACAAAGTTTAATACTAGGTAACAGAACATGCTCTGTGCAATAAAAAATGTACATACATTTACATAGATAGATACATACAGCTACATATGCATGGATATATACATACATGTACAAAGAAAAACAGTATGATAAATGTAACAGTGATGAGTCATAGGTATATATGTCTAACTATGCAAGTGAATGAAAGAATAAATGATGTGGAAATATATTTGTTTATAAATTGTGTAAACCATTAGATCTACTATGGATCAGTATAAGTTATTGTAATTTTTCCTTTTTATATGTGCATTATATATTATTTCTATGTCTAATTATTTAGTCATTGGTAGTACTTTTTTAAAAAGAATAGATTGTAAAATGTAATATTTTTGAAAGTGATTGGACTAAGAAACAAATTCAATTTCTGTGGTAAAAAGTTATGTTTCTCAGCCAGATAATTATAAGGATGAAAAGTAAAGCTACATTATTTAAATCATTGCTGATTCACAATACTGTGAAATCTTCTGCATTTAGTATCTATTTAATATTCACCAGAATTTTAGTTTTATGTTTTCACAAATAATAATACTGAGGCTTTGAGCATTAAAGCAGGTATTTGTCAAAAAGCTAATATTTGAAATTGGAGTTCTAAGTCAGAAGTATTTGACTCATGTGTCAATATTCTTTCTATTACATCATGATGCTCGTATTACATACTGTGGAGGTAATCAAAATAATTATGTTAATAAGAACTACCAGATTATCTATAATTTTATATTAAAAATGGGTGAAAGATGAATTTTCATTTCTCCCTTTATTACCCAATCTATGATTTATATTTAAATACTACAAAAAACATTTCTGACTGTATGAAGCATTATATCTTAGAAGATTCTCTAAGAGTTCTTTGTTTTAAATGGTCTCAAATAGATTAACATTTACTGTGAGCAATGGATAGTGCATAAATAACAAACACTTTAAATAGGTGTTAGCCTATTTTCTAGCAATTAGTATGGAGCATATGTTGTAAGGTAAAGCATTGATTTCATGTAGAACTTTACACTAAAAAAAACAATGAACAGAAAAATATCAATTTCATTATGTCATTTATTCTTTTTTCATTTCTCTAAGGAACAGTAGTTCTGAGCAAGAATGAAGTCAATATTTACTTTTAGTCACACTAGCTTTTTTATTAAATTTAGCAAACATGTGAAATCTTTATTCTATATATAAAAATATTTTTATTTGTATGGAATATTTAGTAATAGTTCGGATAAAATCATTGTCTGTAAGCATATTTTTTCCATTTTGTTAATTAATTTTTAAGATTAGAACTTGACTGAGTTTTGAAACCCAATATGATAATCTTAAGAAATGCCTTTGTAAATGGAAATGATGTCTAATATATCTGTGGAAGGAAATGTGCTCTTTCAGGTTGGTTATGTTCAGGATCATCCTTTTAGATTTAATCAGTCAAGTGTTAGTTGCATGCATAATGTACAAATGGAATCAATGAGGTGTGGACTGGCAGAAGGCCGCCAAAGAAGTAATGTATGTGCGATGCAGCCTACATTAGGCTATCATTTCCTTTGACTGAATGTCTCTTCAATGCCTAAAATGCAATCTAATAACCTTTCACATTCAAGAGAAAAGTGTTAGTGCTTGAGAAGTGAGCAGAAGAAAATTCTGTTATTTGTCTGTGACCAGATGAATTAGCCTTACTGCGAATCATTTCTGGGTGCTAACTAGGTTATGGCTCATCTTCATTTGTCATTCTCTATGTTGTGACCTATTCAAAGACATCATGTAAATGTTATTTACTGCTTTGGTAGAGATCACTCATAGGCTTAAGGGCTGTATCAGGGGTTGTAAAACATGTCTGTGTCAGTGCCATCTGCTAATGGCATCATTTAACCCAAGCTTAACATTTGCACACTCCATCAATTGAGGGGCATGTTTAAATAAATTCCTTTTGATACAAAGAGATTACAAACTCCTGGGCCAAACAAAGTTCATTAATAAACAACCCTACCACTCCCTAAAAACTATGTGAAGGAAATGGGGAGGCCAGGATAGAAGTCAACATTGAAGGGCACTTTTTAAGATCATATAACCAGGCTATTACTTGTTTGAGGATCTGTTAATACAGATAATGCATGTGGTTAAAGTGAGGTTAGAGCAATGCCCCAAGAAGCAGGGAAGTCCTCATGTTGCTGGCTCTAAGGCGAGAACTGTTCATTATTTTCTACTGTGGGAAAGGGTCCCTGGATAACTACTTCTCTCTTCTCTGAGTGCTTCAAAAGAGGAAGCATTATTACTAAAGCATTGGAGAGAAGCAAGAACGTACGGAGTTTGCTTTTTCCTGTCCATTCCACCCAGACATTTAACTTGATGGAAAGTTGGGCTAGAGTGCCCTCTAATGTCCGTTCCATGGGTTATTAAAGTGCTGCTCAACTTTCACACTCAAAAGCATGAAACATTTTCTAGTTTCTGAGTTGGAAATATTTCCAACAAAGTAATAAAGACTAAACTAAACCCAACAATCATTTATTTTCCCCTTCTGAAAGGGAAATTTCCATGATTTCTGTGTAGGTCTACATCTGGAAGTAGCATGTGCTGGATAGGAGGAACACAGAAGCAGAGAAGGAGGAGCCGTATTACCTTCTTCAATTCATAAGGAGTATCACTGCTGAGGATATGTGTATGTAGTATTTGCAACGTGGCCAGTGCTAAATGAAATCTCTCATGGTAACTAAGGAGAAACTGAGCCAATCTTGCAGGGTTTACTTTAGTGTTTTTCTATGTCATATGGCTTTGTATCCCAGAAACAGTGTCTTTCTAGTTTTCTGATATAAGATAAAGATCCATGGAAAATCCAACTAGAATATTTCACACCCCAGCTCTTTTTCTAATTCTTGAATTTACTTAAATCTAATTTCCCTTTCTTTCATTGTTTTAGCCTAACTGCTACTCTCTGATTAGCATTCCAATGTCATATTACTAAAGCTTTATATATTCATGATTTATATATTACTATAGCTTTATATATCCAGGAGGTAGGGCAAAAAAATGAGAGGTTCAGATTTAGGGATGATATTTGTCATGTCTCATATAGAAACATGCAAGTAATTGAGGTACCAACTGATGGACAAAAGGAAAAAATCACATGAAGTATGAGCTAGTCACATACTCAACACCTTTTCTAGGCATTTTATTTTTCTAGATAATTGGTTTTATGAGGAATGGAATGGACAATGGACAGTATTTCAATCTTGCAGAGTTTTAAGAGCCAGTAATGCAATTAGTATACATTTAATGCTCTATTTCTTTGCAGGGGAGGAGAAAAATTAATTCTCCAAACAAGAAAATGGTGTAAAGGCAGTGGTGGTAAAAAGGATGCTCTTTAAATGTAGACAAAAACAAATGTTAGTTCAAAAACTTTAAGTCAGAAAAGGTATAAGATGCATAGATAATCAATTCAATTCAATTTGACTAAATAAACTTTTATAATTTCACTGGAAGATCATACCAAGAGATTATTAGCTGAGAATAACTCCCTTTATCATTTGAATAAAAACTACATATATGTACTGAAATTATTAGGAATATATAGAGACTGGCATTTGTGTGATTATGATGTTCCCTATTTTGTTATTTTCATGAAAAATTCAACATGGTCATGTGACCACTGATAAATAACTGGTTTTCCAATACCTGGCACTTCTAATTCTGGATTTCCATGTCATGATGACTTCAGTAAATTTTCAGAAATCTCAGTTTAAAACAAATTACACTTATGACCACATGTTGTAATTTCTCAACATCAGCAACGATACCATTCCAAATTGCAGAGACAAATAAATAGTATTAACTAGATCAACCTGTCTGTAACCAAAGTAAGAATTCAAGGTAGAATATTAGATTTGAGGATACAAAATGAAAAATGGAGAAATGCAAAATTTGGGAACCATAAAGACCTTATTAAATCTCATTGCTAATGTGAGTTAAGTATAAAGGGTTGTGTGATAGGGGGGTAGAGGATGCCACTAAAGATATTCATGCCATTTTCTCTCCCCCATCTATAAATAATCTAAGCAAGCAGGTTTGTGTTTGTTTGTTTTGTTTTTGTTTTGTTTTGAATTCCATATGTGGTGTGAGGCAGATTGTAATTGTAATGAATGAAAATAAAGTTGCTAGGCTTTGAAACTGGTTTCATGGGAGGTTAAAAAAACAAGGGCTTAAGACTTCTGACAACTTTAAACCACTGCTTATTTTTAAAATAGCTATTTTGAAGATTTTTAAAAGTTACTGATTGTTGTGTGTTTGGATACATAATAGTATGTACATCAATTATTCATATGTGGATGGCTTTAAATAGTTTAAGTACATAGATGAGGTGCATCACCTATGTACTTAAACTATTTAAAGGTTTTTTTTTATATTATGAAATTAAGTGTTATTCTTTTTTACTGTCTCTTCACTTGTTCTTTGACTCATTCATTACATTTTTATGAAATTCCATACACAAGCCAGGAAAAGAACATGTTTCTCACTGGGAATATTTTAAAGCAGAGTATTATAAATGCATATATCAATGCATTCATTTTGCAGTTTGATTCTCTACTTAAACCATTTTGGTTGCTTGAGATATAAGACCTGAAAAATCTGGAATTATGTTGCAGATACACCCTTTTCATAAAAACTTGGTTCGTGACAGAGATTAGAGAGCATAGGTTTCAGAGTCAAATAGAGGAGTGTTTGAGTTACAGCTTGTCAGAATCATGTGAGATATGCTGTGTGAAGACTGCTATAGATATTAATTCACTGTAGTTATTTATAAGTGATAGACTTTATTGCTGTTGGGATTTCTTTGGAAGTGGACACATTCCTGCAGTATGTGCTTCCATACTGCAGATCACCAGATTGAATAAATGTATATATTTGTGCATGTATACATTTGAGTTTCCTTATGTCCTAACACAACAAAATGGGCATTTAATAACACAAATAACCCATCTCAGATCATTTCAGATAATATTAGCAGATTATATAAGGAAAATAAAACTTAGAAACAGATTTACCCATTTGCATCCTTCAAATCCTTGAATACACAGGAAGAATTTTAATCATATAGTCAGTCATTCTGAGGTTTCTGCTATGTGTCCTACTAATAGCTTATGTTCTAGTTCCTTGATAAATGAAAGGCCATTAGTTATGAACTACTCAATTCCACAATCAGCTCTTAGCTGGAATCTGAACTCTTTCCTTTATCTACAAGTCAGCTAACATCTAAATCTCAGTTTTAGTCTCAGCACCTCTTTCTTTCTCACTGACATGTTGTAGCTGTAGATGCCCTGAAAGAATTCAGGACCACCCCCACCCCAACAGAGATTCAGGCTACACTTTGTGAACTTTGGGATTAAGGAGATAGGAGGCAAGGTTGTTATGCCTTAGTTATTGCCAGACTTTAGCATTACTATTGCTAGTAGTTACTGCAGGATTATTATATGCCAGGCATACTTTTAATTTCATAACTCTATGCAGTAGGCACCATTAGTATCCCCTTTCACACCACATGAGAAACTGTGTGATGACTTCCTGATACAAATACAAATTCTGCATATACAGTGGCCCTTGAACAATGCAGGGGTTAGGGGTGCTGACCCCCTGTACAGTCAAAAATCCATATATAACTTTTGACTCCCCCCAAAACTTAACTACTAATAGCCTAGTTGACTGGAAGCCTTACTGATAACATAAACAGTCGATTAACACGTATTTTGTATGTTATATGTATTACACGCTATGTTCTTACAATAAAGTAAGGTAGCAACAAGAAAATCTTTTTTAAAAATTGTTGCAAATCTCCAAAACCCTTTCCAATATATTTATTGAAAAAAATCCATATATAGATGGACTTATGAAGGGTCAACTGTGTTTTTGGTTTACTTTTTTTCCCTCTAGCTAAAAACAAAGTCATACTTTCAGAAATCATCACTTCTTGCTCTCTTCCATCCAACAAAAACCAGGTGGAAAATAAAATCTACTTTTACTATTAGAAGCTGTGATCAAGCCCTGTTTTTCTGGAGTTCTTAATGAAACTAAAATTACGATATTGCAGTAGCTGTGAATTCATAGTCTTTATACAAATCATATAATGGGTCAGAAATTAGTTCTAATTCTCTTTCTACATGCTAGGATCATTTGTTTCTCCTGCTGCCACAGATCTAAAGAATGAGTCACTAATCTAGTTTTCCTAAACTCCAGCTAAACAACAGAAAGCAAATACAAGCACGTATCTGTGCATTCCAACTCACCACTCTTTCATGACTTCTTATATCATTTTCCCTCTTAATTAACACTTATTTTTCTTTGTCATCATTTTGATTTCTTGGAGCTTTTCTGATCCACTTAATAACTGTCTCATATTCCCTGATCCTCATTTCCATGGGCAAAATTCATCCTTCTGCAACCTTGAACACTATTTTCATTTGCTTTTCATTCAATATTCATTGCATCTATTGTAAGCTGAATCGTGTTTAACTTCTTGCAGCAGATTCAGTGTGTTTGGTAAATTAGATCCTAGGGGGAATGTACAGTAGTTTGAAAAATAAAACTGACTAATAAGACCTTCTTGCATCTCCTAGGCCTGTGATTTTCAGCCTTATCAACACAACTCACTTTTAAAAAAATTTTACACTTGAAGTTAAATCCATAGACAATATACCTTAGTAGCCTCATAAAAAAAATCAATACAATGCCTTAACTGTAATGCAGAAGAGAAATAGAGGGAAATAAAGTTAATAAAATAATTTGTATTTTAATACTCAAATACTCAGCATTGTATTTCTAGAAAAAACAGTGAAGCAGTCAGAGATGCTCACATATAAGCAGACTCACTTGGAATTCAACAATTAGAAATGCAGACTGATACTGGTGGACTATATGAAAGTGGCTGCTCTAACGCATAGCTAATATACAGGTACATTAATACACAAGTAACATTGCCAACAATGATATTCTATAATGGGGGGCAACTCTTTAAAAAAAACCTGAAAAACATCAACAAAAATAGTGCAATAGACTTATTATGTAATAATGACCTTTTCTGGAAAGCTCAGTGTATATTAAAACTGTGCTACTTCTGTTGAAGACAATGGTGATAGTCTAGGAAAATAGTAACTTAACTGAAGTTCTACTGACTAGCCATCCCTAAATCTCTAAAAACAAGTGTATTTAACAATCTTGCTGAAATTCCGTTGGTGCTGAAAGTTGCTCTAAAATAGAACCTATTATGATTCTTTTAGCCTGAGTAATATTCAACAAAATTTAAAATTTTCTTTTTGACAACAGAGAGTAGAAAGTAAAAAAAGTGTATAAGTGGTCAATTAATGTAAATACTTGCCACATTCGAAATAGAAATTCAATATATATTACAATTTAAAACATACAATAATTTAATATGCATTTTTGAGGGGTCTACTCAATTTCAGACTCATTTAAAGAGCTCTCAAGGGAATAAGGCCTGCAAACACACGTTTGGGCCTATACGGGGTCAGTCACAAAGGGCCAGAAATTAGTGGTTTCTCAAGAAGATGATGCACATTTATTAATTTTTCTGGCAAAAATACAGTTCATTAGACACCATAAAACATAGGTAACACCTTTGGTTATTTTCTTTTTGTATCCCAAGTTAACCATTATTTTAAGTACCTAATTTGTCAAATTTTAAAACATTTAAATAATAAGATCTTCATTTACAAGACGATGTTATAGGCACACAGAGCTGCAAAGCTATATTTATGGTAAATGCTTTAATAATGGAATGTGTATTGAAAAGCTTCTTTTGAATTCCCCTATCCATTCTCCTAACAGATGCAATGATGTTATATGCCAAGGAAGCATCTTACAATATAATTTGAACAAAACAAAGCACTTCAGAATTTTTCAAAGAACATTTAGTTTACTAAGTTGCCTAAATTCTTTGTGTTATAAATAGATATTGCTTTCAATTCATATCTGACAAAAATTTACAATATTATTTGTGATGAAACTAAATTTTTTGGGAACTGAAGATTAGCAGCTTTGCTGAAGTTTGCAGTGAAACTCCTCAAGAAAAATGTTAACTATACCAATGAAGGCTGAATTCATAACAGACTTATAATAAATAAAATTACTAGTGAAGATTAAAATAACATTTTTTCGGATATTTTAAAAAATGGTGAGAGAGGCGGGAGCCAAGATGGCGGCGTGAGTAGAGCAGTGGAAATCTCCTCCCAAAAACACATAGAGCTATGAAAATATAACAAAGAAAAATCTTCCTAAAATAGAGACCACAGGACACAGGACAACATCCAGACCACATCCACACCTGCAAGAACCCAGCGCCTTGTGAAGGGGGTAAGATACAAGCCCCAGCCCGGCGGGACCCGAGCGCCCCTCCCCCCGGCTCCCGGCGGGTGGAGAGAAACCGGAGCAGTTTTTTTTTTTGGCGAGCGCTTTTTGGAAGCCTTAGAGGGACGGGCCCCCGTTGCTGGGGAGGCAGGGTGGCGGGACCGGTGAGGAGGTGCCTGGGAACAGCGCCGGAGGACAAAGAATATCCCGCGTTTCTCCCTGCGAGACCTGGGGGCGGGTGCCTGAGACCGGTGCCTGAGGACGGAGGAGGTCGCGCGTTTTTCCCCTTTTTTTTTTTTCTCTTTATGGCAAGCGCTTTTTGGAAGCCTTGAAGGGACGGGGACCCCAGTGCTAGGGAGGCACGGTGGCGGGACTGGTGAGCGGGTGGCTGGGACCGGCGCCTGAGGACAAAGAATATCCCCCGTTTTTCCCTGCGGGACCGGTGGGCGGGTGCCTGAGACCGGCACTTGAGGACAGAGGAAATCGCGCGTTTTTCCCCTTTTTTTTTTCTCTTTTCTGCGAGTGCTTTTTGGAAGCCTAAAAGGGACAGGGACCCCGGTGCTAGGGAGGCACGGTGGCGGGACTGGTGAGCGGGTGGCTGGGACCGGCACCTGAGGACAAAGAATATCCCGCATTTTTCCCTGTGGGACCGGTGGGTGGGTGCCTGAGACCAGCACCTGAGGACGGAAGAAATCACGCGTTTTTCCCCTTTTTTTTCTCTCTTTTTGCCAAGTGCTTTTTGGAAGCCTTGAAGGGACAGGGACCCCGGTGCTAGGGAGGCAGGGCGGCAGGACTGGTGAGCGGGTGCGTGGGACCAGTGCCTGAGGACAAAGAATATTGAGCGTTCCTTCCCTGCGGGACCGGTGGGTGGGTGCTTTTTGGAAGCCTTGAAAGGACAGGGACCCTGGTGCTAGGGAGACAGGGCAGCAGGACCAGTGCGCGGGTGCCTGGGACCGGCACCTGAGGAAAAAAAAAAAAAATCGCGTGTTTTTTCTTTTTTTTTTCCTTTCTGTTCCCTCTCTCATTGTTGCTGTTGTTGTTTTGGTTTGGAGAGTGCTTTTTGGAAATCTTAAAGGGGCAGGACAGGTCACTTAGACCAGAAGCAGGGAATCTGGGGATCTCTGGGCACTCTAACCCCCTGGGCAGCAGGGAGCACAGAGGCCCCTTACGGAGATAAATAGTCTCCTGGCTGCTCCCCCTCTAACGGGGCTCCACCATTTTGGAGGAACAGCCCCAGCCAGGCCAAGCCCACAGCAACAGTGGAGATAAACCCCAAAGCAACTGGGCAGGAAGCAGTAGCCCTGTCTGCGCACAGCTGCCCAGCACAAGCCACTAGAGGTCGCTATTCTCCCAGGAAAAGGCTACAAACCAACAAGAAGGGAAGCTCTTCCAGCGGTCACTTGTACCAGCTCTGCAGACTATCTCTATCACCATGAAAAGGCAAAACTACAGGCAGACAAAGATCACAGAGACAACACCTGAGAAGGAGACAGACCTAACTAGTCCTCCTGAAAAAGAATTCAAAATAAAAATCATGAACATGCTGACAGAGATGCAGAAAAAAATGCAAGAGCAATGGGATGAGATGCAGAGAAAAATGCAAGAGCAGTGGGATGAGATGCAGAGAAAAATGCAAGAGCAGTGGGATGAAGTCCGGAAGGAGATCACAGATGTCAGGAAAGAGATCACAGAAGTGAAACAATCCCTGGAAGGATTTATAAGCAGAATGGATAAGATGCAAGAGGCCATTGAAGGAATAGAAGCCAGAGAACAGGAACGTATAGAAGCTGACATAGAGAGAGATAAAAGGATCTCCAGGAATGAAACAACACTAAGAGAAATATGTGACCAATACAAAAGGAAAAACATTCGTATTATAGGGATACCAGAAGAGGAAGAAAGAGGAAAAGGGATAGAAAGGGTCTTTGAAGAAATAATTGCTGAAAACTTCCCCAAACTGGGGGAGGAAATAATCGAACAGACCATGGAATTATACAGAACCCCCAACAGAAAGGATCCAAGGAGGACAACACCAAGACACATAATAATTAAAATGGCAAGGATCAAGGACAAGGAAAGAGTTTTAAAGGCAGCTAGAGAGAAAAAGGTCACCTATAAAGGAAAACCAATCAGGCTAACATCAGACTTCTCAACAGAAACCCTACAGGCCAGAAGAGAATGGCATGATATACTTAATGCAATGAAACAGAAGGGCCTTGAACCAAGGATACTGTATCCAGCACGACTATCATTTAAATATGATGGTGGGATCAAACAATTCCCAGACAAGCAAAAGCTGAGGGAATTTGCTTCCCACAAACCACCTCTACAGGGCATCCTACAGGGACTGCTCTAGATGGGAGCACCCCTAAAAAGAGCACAGAACAAAACACACAACATATGAAGAAGGGAGGAGGAGGAATAAGAAGGGAGAGAAGAAAAGACTCTCCAGACAGTGTATATAACAGCTCAATAAGCGAGCTAAGTTAGGCAGTAAGATACTAAAGAAGCTAACCTTGAACCTTTGGTAACCACGAATCTAAAGCCTGCAATGGCAATAAGTACATATCTTTCAATAGTCACCCTAAATGTAAATGGACTTAATGCACCAATCAAAAGACATAGAGTAATAGAATGGATAAAAAAGCAAGACCCATCTATATGCTGCTTACAAGAAACTCACCTTAAACCCAAAGATAAGCATAGACTAAAAGTCAAGGGATGGAAAAACATATTTCAGGCAAACAACAGTGAGAAGAAAGCAGGGGTTGCAGTACTAATATCAGACAAAATAGACTTCAAAACAAAGAAAGTAACAAGAGATAAAGAAGGCCACTACATAATGATAAAGGGCTTAGTCCAACAAGAGGATATAACCATTCTAAATATATATGCACCCAATACAGGAGCACCAGCATATGTGAAGCAAATACTAACAGAACTAAAGAGGGAAATAGACTGCAATGCATTCATTGTAGGAGACTTCAACACACCACTCACCCCAAAGGATAGATCCACCGGGCAGAAAATAAGTAAAGACACACAGGCACTGAACAACACACTAGAACAGATGGACCTAATAGACATCTATAGAACTTTACATCCAAAAGCAACAGGATATACATTCTTCTCAAGTGCACATGGAACATTCTCTAGAATAGACCACATACTAGCTCACAAAAAGAGCCTCAGTAAATTCCACAATATTGAAATTCTACCAACCAATTTTTCAGACCACAAAGGTATGAAAGTAGAAATAAATTCTACAAAGAAAACAAAAAGGCTCACAAACACATGGAGGCTTAACAACATGCTACTAAATAATCAATGGATCAATGAACAAATCAAAATAGAGATCAAGGAATATATAGAAACAAATGACAACAACAACACTAAGCCCCAACTTCTGTGGGATGCAGCGAAAGCAGTCTTAAGAGGAAAGTATATAGCAATCCAGGCACACTTGAAGAAGGAAGAACAATCCCAAATGAATAGTCTAACATCACAATTATTAAAACTGGAAAAAGAAGAACAAATGAGGCCTAAAGTCAGCAGAAGGAGGGACATAATAAAGATCAGAGAAGAAATAAACAAAATTGAGAAGAATAAAACAATAGCAAAAATCAACGAAACCAAGAGCTGGTTCTTTGAGAAAATAAACAAAATAGATAAGCCTCTAGCCCAACTTATTAAGAGAAAAAGAGAGTCAACACAAATCAACATAATCAGAAATGAGAATGGAAAAATCACGACAGACTCCACAGAGATACAAAGAATTATTAAAGACTACTATGAAAACCTATATGCCAACAAGCTGGAAAACCTAGAAGAAATGGACAACTTCCTAGAAAAATACAACCTCCCAAGACTGACCAAGGAAGAAACACAAAAGTTAAACAAACCAATTACAAGCAAAGAAATTGAAACAGTAATCAAAAAACTACCCAAGAACAAAACCCCGAGGCCGGATGGATTTACCTCGGAATTTTATCAGACACACAGAGAAGACATAATACCCATTCTCCTTAAAGTGTTCCACAAAATAGAAGAAGAGGGAATACTCCCAAACTCATTCTATGAAGCCAACATCACCCTAATACCAAAACCAGGCAAAGACCCCACCAAAAAAGAAAATTACAGACCAATATCCCTGATGAACGTAGATGCAAAAATACTCAATAAAATATTAGCAAACAGAATTCAACAGTATATCAAAAGGATCATACACCATGACCAAGTGGGGTTCATCCCAGGGATGCAAGGATGGTACAACATTCGAAAATCCATCAACATCATCCACCACATCAACAAAAAGAAAGACAAAAACCACATGATCATCTCCATAGATGCTGAAAAAGCATTTGACAAAATTCAACATCCATTCATGATAAAAACTCTCAGCAAAATGGGAATAGAGGGCAAGTACCTCAACATAATAAAGGCCATATATGATAAACCCACAGCCAGCATTATACTGAACAGCGAGAAGCTGAAAGCATTTCCACTGAGATCGGGAACCAGACAGGGATGCCCACTCTCCCCACTGTTATTTAACATAGTACTGGAGGTCCTAGCCACGGCAATCAGACAAAACAAAGAAATACAAGGAATCCAGATTGGTAAAGAAGAAGTTAAACTGTCACTATTTGCAGATGATATGATACTGTACATAAAAAACCCTAAAGACTCCACTCCAAAACTACTAGAACTGATATCGGAATACAGCAAAGTTGCAGGATACAAAATCAACACACAGAAATCTGTAGCTTTCCTATACACTAACAACGAATCAATAGAAAGAGAAATCAGGAAAACAATTCCATTCACCATTGCATCAAAAAGAATAAAATACCTAGGAATAAACCTAACCAAGGAAGTGAAAGACTTATACTCTGAAAACTACAAGTCACTCTTAAGAGAAATTAAAGGGGACACTAATAAATGGAAACTCATCCCATGCTCATGGCTAGGAAGAATTAATATCGTCAAAATGGCCATCCTGCCGAAAGCAATATACAAATTTGATGCAATCCCTCTCAAATTACCAGCAACATTCTTCAATGAATTGGAACAAATAATTCAAAAATTCATATGGAAACACCAAAGACCCCGAATAGCCAAAGCAATCCTGAAAAAGAAGAATAAAGTAGGGGGGATCTCACTCCCCAACTTCAAGCTCTACTACAAAGCCATAGTAATCAAGACAATTTGGTACTGGCACAAGAACAGAGCCACAGACCAGTGGAACAGATTAGAGACCCCAGAAATTAACCCAAACATATATGGTCAATTAATATTTGATAAAGGAGCCATGGACATACAATGGCAAAATGACAGTCTCTTCAACAGATGGTGCTGGCAAAACTGGACAGCTACATGTAGGAGAATGAAACTGGACCATTGTCTAACCCCATATACAAAGGTAAACTCAAAGTGGATCAAAGACCTGAATGTAAGTCACGAAACCATTAAACTCTTGGAAAAAAACATAGGCAAAAACCTCTTAGACATAAACATGAGTGATCTCTTCTTGAACATATCTCCCCGGGCAAGGAAAACAACAGCAAAAATGAGCAAGTGGGACTACATTAAGCTGAAAAGCTTCTGTACAGCGAAAGACACCATCAATAGAACAAAAAGGAACCCTACAGTATGGGAGAATATATTTGAAAATGACAGATCTGATAAAGGCTTGACGTCCAGAATATATAAAGAGCTCACACGCCTCAACAAACAAAAAACAAATAACCCAATTAAAAAATGGGCAGAGGAACTGAACAGACAGTTCTCCAAAAAAGAAATACAGATGGCCAAGAGACACATGAAAAGATGCTCCACATCGCTAATTATCAGAGAAATGCAAATTAAAACTACAATGAGGTATCACCTCACACCAGTAAGGATAGCTGCCATCCAAAAGACAAACAACAACAAATGTTGGCGAGGCTGTGGAGAAAGGGGAACCCTCCTACACTGCTGGTGGGAATGTAAATTAGTTCAACCATTGTGGAAAGCAGTATGGAGGTGCATCAAAATGCTCAAAACAGACCTACCATTTGACCCAGGAATTCCACTCCTAGGAATTTACCCTAAGAACGCAGCAATCAAGTTTGAAAAAGACAGATGCACTCCTATGTTTATCGCAGCACTATTTACAATAGCCAAGAATTGGAAGCAACCTAAATGTCCATCTGTAGATGAATGGATAAAGAAGATGTGGTACATATACACAATGGAATACTACTCAGCCATAAGAAGTGGAAAAATCCAACCATTTGCAGCAACATGGATGGAGCTGGAGAGTATTATGCTCAGTGAAATAAGCCAAGCGGAGAAAGAGAAATACCAAATGATTTCACTCATCTGAGGAGTATAGGAACAAAGGAAAAACTGAAGGAACAAAACAGCAGCAGAATTACAGAACCCAAAAATGGACTAACAGGTACCAAAGGGAAAGGAACTGGGGAGGATGGGTGGGCAGGGAGGGATAAGGGGGGGGAAGAAGAAGGGGGGTATTAAGATTAGCATGCATGGGGGGGAGGGAGAAAGGGGAGGGTGGGCTGCACAACACAGAGAGGACAAGTAGTGACTCTACAACATTTTGCTAAGCTGATGGACAGTAACCGTAATGTGGTTGTTAGGGGGGACCTGATATAGGGGAGAGCATAGTAAACATAGTATTCTTCAGGTAAGTGTAGATTAAAAATTTAAAAAAAAAAAAAAAGAAAGAAAGAAAGAAAAGGGGGATTACTCCTTAACAGGATAAAACTATTGGTAAATCAAAGATCAACGCATGCTTTAAATATCCTTAATGTTGATCACTTAAAGCGTGTCAGATGATCAGCTATGGAGGTACTCTTTTCTGATAATATTCCTTTCTCTTAATTAAAAAAAAAAAAAAAAAAGCAGTTACTGTGTGCTGACCTCCAATGAGTTCTGCACAGTGGTATAGAGGGCATGTCAAAGTGTGGGCAAAGGGTCTGTTTGTTTCTACGCAGAAGATCAAGGCCTAGCTTGGATACCCAGAAAATGAACTAAGATACGATATGAGGAGGAGCTTCCGGCATCAGCACTCTCTGGAGGACTCGTGCCGGGGGATGATCATCAAAAAGCCTCCACAGGGATCCGGACGATGCTGCGGTTGTGGCTGCATCCAGCCCACCATCTCCTGGACTTGCCATGAGAAGGAGGAGGGAGATGTCTAGGCTGGCATGTGCATACAGTGAGACAACGAATTTGACCGGATCTGTCTGTTGGAACTCAACCAGGAGTTGGGAGGGGTGCAAGTTGTAGCACCCCAAAATCTCATGACTATAGACTATCTATGGTTAAAAGAACATATGGGATGTGAACAGATCCCAGAAATGGGCTGCTTTAATTTGTCTGATGGTTCAAGTACAGTTGGAAAATATCCATCATATCATAGATAAATTTTCACAAATGCCTAGGGTGCCTAAATGGTTTTCTTGGCTTCACTGGAGATGGCTGGTAATTATAGATTTGCTTTGTTTATGTCACCGTATTCCTATTATGTCAATATGTGTGTGCAAATTAGTTAGTAGTTTAAAACCTATACATACTTAAGGTACTATACAAGAAGATATGTCAAAGAAATAATCAATCCTCCCAAGTTTCCTTCATATGCTACATCTATAGCTTTTCTTCTTCCTTCCTAATTACAACCCTTAAATAGAATTCGTGCCTCATATCGAATTTACCGAGTATCATAATTCCTCCAGGTGGTAAAGATACCTCGAGACAAGTGCTGGGCATAGAAGCCACAGGGCATAAATCTGCAAAGAAGTAAAAAGCTAACCTTTGCAAACAATATGGCTTCTCTCTCACTTACCAACTTTACATTTCCCTGTATGGCCCCGGAAGATGACTGGTTAGCCAGAGACGGGTAAGATTCCTCAAGGGAGGAACAACCTAAGACAGGCACAGTCGCAGGGGGGCCATCAGGTGAGAATTTGGGGATCAACAGAGGTGAGGCTCAGAACCTCACCCCCCCTGTTTTGAGAGAAATCTTCTGCATCCGTGGATGTTTTGCTGCCCTTGTCTAGCCTGGATTAATACTTAGTCCATAGGCACACACCTGATCATCTGATCATCTACATTTGCCTTCTTACAGCACTAAACTATGTTTTCTACCTTTATCTTGCATCTACCTACCACTTCAGCATTTTATTAAAAATAAAAATAATAATAATAATAGGAGAAATGTGGGATCAACATATAAATCAAGTACAAAAATCAAGTGAATATTCATATTTGACCTGATGGTTTATAGGTCATATTGCATGATCAAAACCGAAAGTTTCTGTGATGACTGCCCTTGTACTGTTCACCATGTAAGAATTTATTCACTCTGTAAGAATTCGTTCACCATGTAAGAACTTGTTCGTTATGCTTCAGAAGATTGGAGACTGACGAGAATTAGGCTTGAGATGGATTAATGATTGTACATTGAGCATTGACCCCCCTATACTGAATTTTATTGTTGTTAACAACCATTTGATCAATAAATATGAGAGATGCCCTCTCAAAAAAAAAAAAAAAAAAAAAAAAAAATAACATTTTTTCTTTCACACATGCTGGTGCAATGTTAGATTCTATTTGACTACACCTGGAAAGTCAGTCACCCTTTCAGTAATTAGTCAGATTTTCATTTCTACTAGGCCCACCATATAGACCGATCTTCCTGCTTTACACGGCATTGAGAGGCAATTGTGATCACAGCATTCACCCTTCTACTGTGGTTGCCACAGGCAGTGAATCCCAGAATGGTACCCTTGGCCCTTACCCAAGAAGCTTTAGTTTTACAAGCAGCAAAAAGTCCTCTTAGCCACAAGTCCTCAGCCACAAAGCATGCTCATGGGGAAAGAAGCCATAGTAAACCTTGCTGAACAAGGATTTTTCTCTAATGAGTTCATTCACTGAATCCTCAAGATCTAGACTGAAAAAACCAAGTCAGATGTTGGAATTCTGTTGCTTCATCTTCCAACCCCACCAGCTTTTAAGAGAATTCTAAGAAGGCCACTTAAACTTCTTTTGTTGCCCTTTTCCCTAGAAGTCTTACTTTAATAAGATTCAATTGGTTTTTTTTTAAACATATTTACTTGATTAGCTTAGATGATCTTGAAATAAATAGTCTATAAATTCAAAAGCTCCATTTACAAGCAGTGCATTACTTACTGTTCAGTAAATAAACTGCTTAACAGGTATTTTCTGCTCTGCGTAATGACAGAATTAAAATATATACTAGACCACAGAAAGTCACAGGGTATACCTGGGACTACCTTTCAACTTAAAATGAAAACTGAACCCTCACGTTAAACAAATTCTACCTATTTTACTAACACTAATTTAACTATGCTATGGCAAGGGCATAGCTAAATAAGCACATGTTATCTTAGAGGACAGAGCAGAAACAATGAAGGATATATACCAGATTTCAAGGTATTTCCATTGTAGAGAGAAAGCACAAGTTTTCAGCACAAGTAGTTATAGCTGTTCTGAAGAGGGAGAAGATATTGGTGTCAGGAGTGTTACAAAGAAGTACATATTACAGAAGAGCGATTTCCGAGTATGGGATGGAGAATAGGTCACAATAGGTTGAAGTAAAAGCAACTGCAAAGTGTAAAGGAATGCAGAACATCAAGAATCAGGATAAAATTTAACTGCACCTTAGAACAAAACCACCCGGTTTACGTAGAAACTGCCTGAGGCTAACATTCCTGGACCCTGCCCTAAGTTAGATAACTAGGAGTGGGCGACCCCCTAGGGCCGAAACTCGTGATAAGTCACAAAGGAATAGGCAACCGGTGTGTTCCCCTTTCAGTTTTATTGGCTAAAGTATAGAATGTGTTCCAAATTCATTGGTTGTGGTAACGTGGGGGCTTCGGTGCAACAGCTGTGAAAACCCTATATAACCATACCTAAAGTTGCTTGGGGTTCGGCAGCTCGGACTCTACCTGCGAGTCAGGAGAGGTGCTGTCGGCCCCAGCTAGTTGGCTGATTAAAGACTTTGCTTGAATTTACATCTCCGCATCCGTGTGGTTTGTTTTCTGGAGGAACCTCGGAGTCTCAGACCCTAACACAAAGGAATGAACTAGTGGCATACTAATAATTAGAAAATATGATCTGATAAAATGCAAGTGTGACTGTAGTGCAAACTGAACTATATAATAAAAATGAATTTTTGAAAGAAAATGGAAGACATGTAGTTACAATATATTTGAGGACTGGTGAAGAGTACAATCTGACTAAGAGGATTTAAAAACATTGACTAGAAGGGAAAATTGACCAGAACTAAGAAATTGAAACTTACCTCATAGATATCTCCTTCAAGGGAAGTCACTAAAGGTTTTAAGGAGAAAAAGAAATATGAGCAGTAACTGGAGAATGTATAGAATGAGGATAAGCTATAGACAGTCATGACCGATCAGACTCTAATTAATTAATTGACAATGGGAGGATGAAAATTTGAGTTATGGAAGAAAAAGGTAACAGGAAAAATTAAGTATAATCAATAGGTAAATGATCAGATATAATTGGTAATAATTTGTTATAATATTTTGCATTATGCCAGACCATTTTATCTACACAGTGGCCACACCTCAAAATACCTGAGTAATCTCAATGAAGTCTCAAAAACAGCCTCTTTGGTTCAAAGTATAAAAACTTCTCTTGGCTATTGTGTGTGATTACTTCAAAATAGAAAGCATGTATTATTACTCTGATAAAAGGTGAAAACCTACCTCTAGGTCAACCCATTCTCAATATTTGGCATTGAGAGACCTATGCCTGGTTATGTAAGAGATTAAAAAATACTACTATATAGACATTAAGTTGACTTCATAAGTAAGGAAACAAAATTATCAAGATCGTTTTTATCGTTTTTATACTTCATATTCCAATTAAGAAAGATACAGGACAGAAATGAATGGCCTGGATAGGGGCTTTCTGTCCTTCATTTCTTTTTTTTTTTATTTTGGTATCATTAATATACAATCACATGAGCAACATTGTGGTTACTAGATTCCCCCCATTATCAAGTCCCCACCACATACCCCATTTGTCCTTCATTTCTATACTCAAAATGTTTTGCAATTAAGAGAAATTTCAAATTGCTTTCTTGCGTGTGTGAATGGTATGTCTTCTGTAAACACAAAATGGAGAAATAAAAAGAGGTGAATTTTATCTTAGATTCACTAATAAATACTTATTACAATAATTCATTAGTTTCCTATCTGCTAAATATGGAGGGGGTACCTATGCAATCTGGCCAGGGAAGTGATAAATATTAAAGAGAAATAAACCAAAATTATTACCTATTGAGTAGATGAAACATGAAACAACATGGTTAGTTGGCTGCTATTTTTCAGAGGCGTTGTGTGTTTAGACAGAAAAACTTCTCAAGTCACTTTAAAATATAAGGGTCTATAATTCCATTCCATCAAGAGCAATATTTGTCTCTTAACAACCCCACCAAGTGTTGAATTTTCTTTTCTCTAAGTGTTCCTTCGAAGGTTAGGTGAATGAAGTTGGAAGTACCTATTTCTTTGATTACTGCACCATGGACTGGGCCCAATCATGCTCTTAATCTAGTGATAAGTGAGAAAACTTTATTAAATAGAATGTAATTGTACTCAGACTAGTTTTGGTTAGTGTTTGCCTGGTCAGGCTTAGGTAGCTCCTTCATAAAGTCAATTGATGATGCTGAAGGAGTACCTGATTTAAGTACTATATTGATCTTTCCGCTAAGGTGGCTTCCAAAAAAGAAAACATATGCGTGCTCAATAATGGATAAGAAAGTGAACTCCTATTCATCGATCATTTCCTGATGAACAAGGTGACTCAGGTATTCTCACTGAAAAGGGAGCCGAAAAACAAAACGACAAATACATGGTTTAAGGAACAAAAAAGAATTAAAGACACAACCTTGATTTACTCACTAAGATTTACATTGCTGTTATTATCATATTTTCAGGGGAAAGAAATGCATGGATTACAACATTAAGCAGCAAAACTTGTAAATAAGTTCATTGACTTTTCTTAGCAAGTGTAGAAAATCAACCAAAATTGAACTATTGAGAACAGTTTGCCAAATGATGTGTGGGTTTTCTGTTTCTTAACTAAAATTAATAGGTAAAACTTTAAAATGAGCTATTCTCACTTAATGATATTTATGTTGTTTTTGTACAAATGACAAGCAAATCATATAGATTGTTTTTTAGAAAGTTATATATACTTACTTTTCTATTACTTCTTTGAATCTGTTCAACCTCTTTTAACAACCTTTACCATCAAAGATTATCATAAAGAAATCATATCCTCTCACTTAAGAATAATTAAGAAATGATAATGTAAAGGAGTGCAGAGAGCATTAAGAGTCAGGAAAAAGAACTAATAAAACTTAGCTAAACCTTAACAGCAGACCATTCCGGAATAGTAAGAGATTCAATGTCTAAACTTAGAGAGAGACCAGATCAAACGAAGAGAGAGCAAGAGGCCAGCCAAGGGCTATTTGAATCCTAGTTTACTAAATCCCCATGGTTTACAACCCTGATATCCACCCTGGCAGGGCCCTTGCTTATTTTTATACTGCTTCTCACTTTAGGTCCCTGTATCTTAAACCGGCTAATAGCCTTTGTTAGGGAAAGAGTGAGTGCTGTTCAGGTGCTAATGCTGAGACCGAAGTATCATTCACTCACACAGCAGGAAGAAACAAACATTCCATGATTGGAATGGTCAAAGGAAAGTGGGGAAATGTAGAATCTAAGCATTAGTAAGATTAGTAAATTAGCATAAGCATAGCCATCTTAGAAACCTAGAAACCATTTTCTGAGAGTGTGACTCAGAGGAAAAAAAAACACAAAAAACCCTGGGCCTGGGTAAGGCCTTGAAAAACAAGTTAATCATGAGCACCGGGTGGTGGGCAGCTGTGACCCTTGGTCAGCTAACCTTGGTCAGTTAATCTTACATACCAAGCTTATCGTGCAGAACCTCCCTAACCATTGAGGAGTAGTCTTACCCTGCCCTTGCTTAACCCCAGGATATGTGTCTTGCAAGAATAATGTATAGTTATAGAAAATTGCTATGAGTTAAGTGCTTTGAAATTGCTATATAAACCCTTGGCTCTGAGTGCTCGGGGTCCTTGTTGAGACCCGCTGCATCGGGCTGACTTGGACCCCAGCTAGCTGGCTGAACAAAGACTTTGCTTGAATTTACATCTCTATGCCTGTGTAGTTTGTTCTCTGGGGAAGCCTCGGAAGCCTGGACCCTAACAATAATAAGAGACAATGTAGATAAACAGAATGCTGAAGGTTTAATAAGAATTTAGCGTTGTCATGATCTGGATTCAAGTTGAGAGGCCATTATTTAACAATTAGCTGTGTGATTTGGGCCTCCTCTACATAGTGAGCATTCTGAATTAGATGTTTTCAAAATTATTTCTTAGTTTTACCATTATATGAAATATTTTTGCCTATAAATTTGTGGGAGATCACATTAATTTTGTGTAATTCTACACTTCTCTCTTTCCCTTAACTTTTATACCCAAATGTTAAATCATTTCTTATTCAACATAATTACTATCTGCCATATTTATATCTTTTTCTTTGTCTTCCCCTCATTCCAACACCTTAGATTAGTTCACTTTCCTCCATTTTTACTGGCGTATCTTTAGTTCAAGCTCCTGTACATAGTAATAAGTATAGAGTCTCTAAGGCAATGTATATAAAATGGACAACACTGTATCTTTCTTTCCGATATGCGTTAACAGCTTTGTGTTTGAGTCACAATCTATCTATAGCATGAAAATTTGCCATACCTTATTTCACTCTGATCCAAAAATGTTCTAAGATCAAATCAGATAGTGTCCAGTTCAAAGCCATCTTTGAGCTTAAGTAACACTTATGGCCAATTGCAGTCTGTTAGCAGCTAAGAACTGCATGGCCTGAATCTCCCTCTTGTCTTCCTATTTCTCCCTCTTGTCTTTTTATTTCTTGCCTCTTGTATTAATGCTGTGCCTGCAAGGGAGAATGGGAACAGTTTTCTTACATTAATTATGCCATGTTGACTAGTGCAGGGTTACACAGTCACACCTCATGGAGGAATATTCATGAGCCATCTAATGTATATTATATGCTAATTGAGTGTTCCACCCCACAAAGCGGTAGTAAAAGAAATAAAATACTGTCAAGAACTCTAAAGGGTCTGTAATTTTACCCTACTTCTAAGCTATTGGATACTAGCAGGAGAGACAAGACTTCTGGTTTAGAGTCAAAAGACTCACAATACAGCAAGGAACATGAGCATCAGTTCTTCCTGTCCATGGGGATGGCCAGGAGCTGTTCAAGTGGCTGCATTGCACACAGTGGGCTCAAGTCACAGCTAAGTTTAGGAAACCTCTATCTTTTAAAAGTTTTCTAACAAACCTTCCAGATCTTATGAAGGGTACACTATGTTTTTTTATCATAAACAGTAATCAGATAAACCTCTATCCTGCGGGCAATACTATCTCTACTAAGGCTGTTTGTTAAAAAAATTAAAAAATAATAATCATAATAAATAAAATTCCTTGAAAAGATGGTCTGGAACAAAAAGCTGTCATGAGACATACAGAAATGTGAGACAGGCAAGATGAAGACCCAACTGCCAACACTGACAAAAATCCTAGTGGCTAAAATTATGTGAACTATCCTATCTCCCAACAACACAAGTCAATCTATGTTCCCAAGGGGAAACAAGTAAAGGGTCAGAAAGAAGCCCGTAATTATACTCTTTGTACTCTCTTTACAGAAATAACATATATAGAGTGGAAAGAAGGTATTCTTTAGTAGAAGAAGGAAACATTTTAGAGAAGTACATATTTTTAGTAGTGAGAGCGTTGGTGGTTATTTTTTAATTGTTTGGGTGAATTTAGAGGGTCACCTCATTCTATCTTAAGGTGGAACAAATTTTTGTTTAGTGCAGGGACGAAGATAAAAATTATTGAGTACTTAATGCATGGTGGATAATGTCCATGTGGTTTATGTATGTATCTCACTTAAGGCTCATTACAACCTTATAATTTAGGCATTATCTTATTTCTTATTCACTGTACTGCCCCATAGAGAAAAAAAAGGCCTCTGCAAAAATTAATATTCCCAAAAGTAGAGCATGAATTCTCAGAAAATGGTAAACTGCAAATTTGAACATTTTAAAATTGTGGTCTTTAACCAATGTCCTAAGTGAATAAGGGCCATAAAGAGGGAGAGATGAACTCCATCATTCTTAATATGACATTACTATCTCACTCATGATCATTCAGAAGACCTATTAATTACCCATAAAATGATACCAGACATTTTTCACTGTAAAATAGTTCCTAAGCTATGGTGTAGTATTTCCAAATGCATGCCTTGGAATACTTTAAAAGTATAAAAAAGGTGAAGACAAAAATTTTAATGATTAAAAAATTACACCTATTAACATAAAATTAGCTGCACAGATGTCCTGCCAAGAGAAATGGCTTCTCAGATATGCAAAGGTAATGGTATATCAGGACATCTTTGAGGGAACCAAAACATATTGAGAAATACTGAGATCTCCTGTTTTATAGGATAGGGTATCTTGGATATTGCCACATAACTTATAAAAATGACAACAAAAGTGACCAAAAAGAGATACTGAATTACAGATCCAAAAAGCAACTAAGTAAAGCACTACAACTGGAAAGATAGACAAGTAACAGCCAACAAATCCAGGAAGCTTGCATATAGATATGAAAATATGTAACTCTGTGGTTCCCTCCTTTCCTTCATGTTCCTGTCTAAATTCTTACTGCCTTGTAAACTCCTTTGAAACTCAATTTGTCCTGTGACACATCATAAGATGGAGACTTTCTTACTGACCCCATCCTCTCAATGCTACGTACACTGGAAAATGCCCTAAGGGAGAAAATTCTATCAAGTTAGATGTCACCAGATGTAGTTCCTTTCTTTCATTAGGTTGAAATCCCTCCAGTTTCTGAATGTTTTTCTTGCTCTCCAATGTTTTCAAATAGTTGCTTTTTATATTTTTTCCAGAGTGCGTATTTTATATCACAGTTAGAAGGGTTAATCTAAGATAAGCTTGGCATTGTGAGCAGAAACTCCTCTTAGTAAAAATATTATATTCATAATATTTTACAAAAGCTTCATTATAATTATAGCAAATATATAACTTGTAGTCAATTTTTCACATAATTTCACATATCTATTTTCAAATATCATACTATGTTCATTTTCATTATCAAGTTAGTAAGCTAGTTCATCTACTATTTTAATGTAGCAATTTTCCTAACATTTAGTGATTGGCTTGTTTTTAGTTTCTGTTCAGTTCACAGTACAAGGTCAAAGATAAAAAACTGCACAATATTTCCCCCTTATTTTTGTATTTTTCCCTTAGGGAAAAATACATTTTCCCCTTTTACAGCTAACAGCCTCCCCATGACTCCTTTGCCAACTAGCATTGTTATTGCTATTTCTCTTATTTGGAAACTCTTCTCCATATTCTCATGAGACTGTTTTTTGATTCAGATTTATTTTAAACACTCTATATTTTTAATTAAATTTCCCTATCTATAACTTAATTATTTTATTCATCCTTTTATGCATCTTTTTTTAAAAAAGTAGTTATATGGTATTTGCTATTAGCAAGACTATTTTAGATTATCAGGAAGATTCAAAGACTAATCAAGTAATAACATTATTATCAAGGATTTGAGGTCCTTATTTTTATGTTTGGGACTGTTGGTAACAGAAAATCATGAATTAAAAGGATAAACAAAAATAAAATATATTCTTTCACATAGGGAAACTCTAGAAGTAGGGTCCATTACAAATATTGAGTAATTCTGTTTTTGGAGTTATTGAAAAAAACATTTCCAATGAGAACTTACTTTGTTAGAATTTTTCTTTAGTTAAAAAATCCCTCATTCCTCTAGCAGTTGAAGAGTTGACAAAAAAACTCATTTGTGACATAAATAAAGCTTGTTATTTCTCTGCTTTCATCTCCTGTCTTATTTTTAAAAAATTCTTAAAATGTCCTTTATGGAAGTTTATTTTGTTTATATGTATTTAATATCCCTAGTAAACTAAATAATTCAGAAGTATTATCTACAGGAAAAGCACCACAGAGTCAAATATACCTGATGAAACATATCTTGAAATCACCTCTCGTGGACATCATCAATTTTAAAGTCTATCACCAAAAATATGGGATTCATTTATTCATCCAATCCTATTTAAGCTTCTACCATGGGCATACATTGTTCTATGTACCAGACTTATAATAAACAAACATAAAACATTTATTAAAATATATATGCTATACAACAGAGTATTATAAAATGATATTGCAAAAGAGATGGGAAAATATTTGGACATTTTCATCATGTAGTAAAGTAAACAGTATAGAACAACAACTAAAAAGTTAGAAAAATTAAAATCTAATCCAGTTCTAGAATTTACTGTCTGTTGGTAATTACTTATATGAACCTATGAGTATTTTGTTAAAAGAGAGACCCAAACTGTGCCGTTTATATGGTTTTAGGTAAAATAAATTAAATAGTATGTTATGTAGTACGATCTAGAAAACTAAAGTATAAAAATTAATCATTTATCTTATTTATTATTTTTTTGTTTTTAATCTAGCACTTATTTTCCTAATGCCTGCGAAACTTTGAGTAACTTTTGCTGGCAAATTACCTCACATTTTATTTCATTTTAAGTGGAATCCATTTCCTATTCCTAGAACATAAACCTAGACTTCAGAGCAATCCTTATAATCATATGAAAGCTTAAAGTTAAAACAATCACAAAAAGTAAATATAAAAGTAAAAAGCAACTAAATTTATAGTGCTCTATTCATTGCAGACACTTATTTCAATTAAAGTTGTAGGTCCACATGCTTTAAACAACCTATCCAGTGAGAAATAAGTCAATAGAGTCTGTCTTGTTTTTAACCACATTGAGCTGGGGACAGAACAATGCTACCTGAAGTGAGAAAGACAGAGACAGACAGACAGACAGAGGGAATCCATGATATTCAGCTGACAAAATCTATTGAAAGAACTGCTCACCATAATCGGATTCCATGGGACTGGAACATTCCACATACTACACCTTAAATAGTTCATGATTTATTAGTCAATGTGAAATATAATGAAAACATATTTTACATCTATTAGTAAAATTACAACAAAAAAATCACTGATAGATAAAGTAGGAACCTGTCATATTTGTTGTTTTATTTCTGAATTAAGTTTGTTTTATGCATTACTGAAATTTTTATTTTTGATAGGTTGATAATTTTCTGTTTTCCATGAGGTGTGCTTGCAGATCTTCCTTGAATTTCTCTCAGTTGTACATTTTTTACTTTCAATACTGAATCTTTTTCCTGCCATGCACAGGAAGAAGACACCATTTTACCAGAGCCAGTGTAAGTGTGCCAGGCAGTCGGGACTCCTGGAGGTACAAGGAATTAATACCAAAAATACCCTTTGAGTTTTGCATTGTCTTTCATTGTTATTCCTCAAAATGTCAAATTTGTTTGCCCTTGCCCATGATTATATAATATAAATCTACCTCTTTTTATACAGGGGCTATGTCGACTTTCAAAAACTGACATGATTATAATTGAGATTATTAAGGAATCACCTATGATACAGAAAGTACTCTAGCTTCATAATTTTGAGAAAACTAGCAATGAGGATTAGAGTCACAGTGGAATCTAAGGACCATAATAAGTCTTGAAAAAAAAAAGAAACCTTTCTAAAGCCCAAGAAAAGCATGGTTTCTAGCTCTCAGAGGAGAAATTCCAGTGAAACACATTGCACAGTGGGATTTACCTTCTAGTCAACATTTTTCCAATGATTCAATAATCATTCATGGGGCACATGCTGTGAAAAAGCACTATGCTAAGTGGTAGGAACAGATAATTAAAAAGCTATGGTTCTTGCCCTCAAAGATCTCACAGTCTAGTAGACCATGCAAGATAAGTGCAGTATGGTGTAGTGATTGCTATTTTAGTATTCTCCTTCACATATGAACTGCATCTAAAGCAAATATGCAAAAGTCACCTAATAAATCAGAAGCTTTGAGGCTGAATTCCACCTTAATTATTTCTTGCAGCAATTCTGAAAAATGTGGGTACATTGAAAATGTAAGTAATTACAAGTATACATTTTCACTAAAAGTGATTTAGAACTAATTATATATAAGGAAGAGTGGAGATTTCAAATCATACATTGAAAGTTTTTGTTGATTGTAAGCTCATTATTTTGTTTTTAAAAATGCTTACTGTGATGTTTTTCTTGTTTCTATTGAATTTAAAATATTATCTACTCCAGCTTGCTCCTCTAGAGATGAACATTGGAAAATGGCATTGTTCTTTAAGGAGTGGTAAACTGAATGTGCTTATTTCTACAAGAAGATAAGCTACTTTGTATTATTAGCTTAGCAGTAAACAAGCATATCTGCTGACAAAATAAACTTTCTATAAAAATAAAGCTGAAGGAGGCATCTGCTTCGGATATGCATGCAAAAGAATTATTCTCTGGAAATTAACCAAAATTTATATTGTTAGGAGTGTTTTCCCAGGTTATCCTCTGAACTATTTTCTGTAGTTTTAGAAAATGGTTTGGGACCTTTTCTTTCATAATATGTGTTTTTTCATAATAAATGTGTAAAAGTGTATTCCATACACTTTCCTTCATGCCTCATGGTGAAATCCTACTTTCCTTTTTAGTTTTCTTAAGGAAAAAAGACTGGGTGCCCTGGTCACAGAATCCCTTACATATAGTTGTGAAGATAGTATATTAGTATATACAATGGAAAAGTTGTAAATTGGACAATACTTGCACAGTGTTGGCGATGTCCAGGTTTGCTTAAGGCCCAATGGTACAGAAAGATACAATATAATAGTATATAGAAATATTTCTGTAATGTGGAAGGAAATTGCCATAGATGGCAGTAGTTAGACTTGAGGACCGATATAACGTCTTTCATAATCAAATGTGAAAAGCAGCAAGACCACATCTCTAAGCATCTTTGATCTATAAAGTTGACACCATTGTGAGGACTGCATTGCCTTTCAAATTTATGGTTCATCTCCAGGAGGAAAGGAGAGAGCAGTGAGAGCCATGTTCACTCTCTTACACTCGTCTTGCATATATCCTTGGCACTAAGTTGTTTGCTCTTTGAAGTATGCAAAAATGAAAGTAATTTCTAAATCAGGCCAACTTCTCATATTTACCAATCTTTGAAAATGCTTGGTCATTTGATGTTGCTCAGTTTTCAAGTCAGAAATCATTAGCTTTTACCGTTTTGCTGGTTGAATGTCCATTAGACTAACTGTCCATGTGAAACTGATTATGAATTAGAATTCTACTTCTTGCATGTTTTGTGTGGTGAATGGTAAGACCAAAGAGTGAATGGAAAATGCCTTTTTCCACTGTGTTCATGAAAAAAGAAGACTGTCAATAAATAAATTGAAAAAATCTGTTTTCTCAAATTTTAGTTTGAGGGAATTGGACAATGAACATTTATGGACAGTAAAGATTGAGCTGTTTGCCTAAATTCAAGACAAATACAGGTTATAGAGTCTAAAGTAAAAAGTATTAATATTGTTTTAACTTTTCTGAATAAAAACACTGGCAGAAAAGCAGTGTGTCTGGATCCTGGAAACAACAGTGTAATTCAGTGCATGATGTGATCTCTTTTATGTCTAAGTGGCATAAACTAAACATTATTTTCTATCTGTACTTTTGCAGAGGCTTATAATGTTCCTGCCCTGAATACTGATTGGAAATCTGGGGCCTGCCAGTGCTTAATACTCACAAAGTGAATGTATGCGCAGACATATATTCTGTTAATAATCTTAAATGTATTCATAAAAAGGAGAGAATAGATAAAACTCATTACTCTGTTTTCTTGGCTAAAAAATAGGAGAAATTCTCAAATCAACTGCCACTAATGGAAAAACACAAGTATATGTAAGGAAAATGGAGGTTTTGTGTTAAGCCATAATTAATTTGCTTACTATTGCTAAAAAGTCACAATTGTACAAAAATTCTAATAGATATTTCACCACTTGTTCTTCCAAAGGAGGCTCGTGATGCTGAGTGCTTGGCATGCATGGGCATTCTGGAATCTGAGCATTTTACTTTGCCTGGTTCCAAGTGGCAGATCTGGAGACGAGAGATCACAGAGGCAGGAGGGATATTCTTGGTGCACCTCTTCCCAAACCCCATGCGAGTCTCAGTTCGTGACATTTAATCACATCCTTTGACAGATAGTTTGATTTTTTTTTGCTGCTGTTGTTTATGAAAATGATCATTAAAAACAATTAAAACAGAATTAGCTGTATGTATGAATTATAACAAGGCACTCATTCATTCAATAGTTCATTAGGCTTACATTTACCAGGAACAGAGCTTGGTAAAGAATGCTTCATTGAGAAAAACAGGCTCATTCTTGATCTCATTTTTGCATGAATGATATCAATGGTTTTCTTTTCTTTTGTTTTTGGATACTAAGTTTTTTTGTTTGTTTACTTGCTTGGGGAAACTATGGGGAAGAAAAGAATGGGATTTATTTATTCTTCCATCTGGAGAGGTAATAAATAACATGGTTCTTATCCTTGCTCTGCCATTAACACACTATGAAAACCTTGGGTAAGTTATGTAATTACTCTTGGTCTGAGTTTAGCCATCTGCAAAGGTGACATGATAAACTCATAATGTCTAGGTTTACTGTAAGGATTAAATGAGTCAATTCATGTAGAATGTTTAGATTTGTGTGTGGTATTTGGTGTTAACATTTTATCTATTATTATTCACTTGACAAAGTATTCATTATAGGTTGCCATACACTACGCTGAAGAAGGATAATAGCAATTATTCTAATCAATTGATTACATGGTATTAAATAGTTTACTTAGGTCTTAACATATGTTATTTTACTTCATTCACAACAGTGGGAGGCACTGTTATCTTCAGTTAGAATTGAACTGAAACACAGAGAAGTTAATCTCTGAGCAAATATTCAAATCATGGTTGTGTGATTCTGAAGTCCACATTAAAATAAGGATATGTCCTATTGAAACTGTCAACAGTTTGTAAAATGAAATTCAAGCAGAGTCACTCTTCTGCTGAGGAAAACAGAAAAGGCGAATCACTGAGCCACATACTAAGCACTATAATAAAAGTATATATACAAGATGTTCCTGGAGCACAGAACACAGAGGGATTAAATTTCTATCAGTGGGGCTTGGATAGCCTCTTGGGTTCTGGGATTGTGTTTAAACAGAGTACAACAAATAATGTCAAATAGAGCATTAACCCAATACTTCTCTTAGCCTACAGGCGACACAACAAAGCAGCTCAGTGTCTCTGTATTATTAAGTGGTCAAAGGCAATATTTTTGATAAGACAGGAACAAAAGAAAATATTCTAATTAGTAGAGCAATTGAGTAAATTCCACCTGAAAAATGCTGAAGACAGACATGAATAGTTTTGCTAAGTGCTATAGTTTTATATTCTAATGTCACTCAGCCTCATTCCAATATTTTAATCAGGCACATCTGTTTTGGCCAGCACTGCTCACCCATCACTGTTATCTCATGCTGGGGTTATTTAAAAAATTTAGACCAATTCCCAAATTGGTCTTCTTGTTGCAAATATCACCCCTTTCAATTCACTGCAGCTGAGGTGACATTTCTAAAGGGCAAATCTGACCATATTAGCTTATTGCTTAAAAATGTAATAATACAATTTCCCCCTCACTACAGAATACAGCCTCAACACCATGGCAGGATTTTCAAAATTCATGATCATCTTTCCATTCCACCTGTTCAAATTCACCTCCTTTCATTACATATGTATGCTTTACGTTCCACCCACAGCAAATGGCATTCCGTTCCTGAAATATTTATTTAAGCTGTCGTCTGCTAGCTCAGGACATGGCATACAGCACCTACTCAGCAAATATTGTTGGCTGAAGGGATGGGAGCCTAAAGGAAGCAGCAGTGAGCGCCTACAGTGTGTCACCCACAGTCCATTTCAGGGCCGCAGCAGAGCTTTGCCTCCTCTATAATCTGCCTCAAAGACACAGACTGGAGATAGATGTCAGATGTGTCCCACAAACAATTATCAACTTTGGCTGGAACGGAAGGGAGAGCCAGGGATGCTGCAAGGAGCAGAGCTTTATCATACAGTGTTTAAAAGCAAGTACTTTAGAATTAGATATTGATTGAAATTGAATTTTTGTCCTAATTAAGTCTAAGTTCTTGAGCAAGGTATTTACTTTCTCTGCCCTATTACCTTAAGTAGAATGTGAATAATACTACTTATTTCATTTGTAAAGTGCATAACCAGTGCTGGGCTCATAATTCATGACTAAATCAGAATCCTTTCTTCTTCTCTGTCTACATAGTTATGATATTTGCTCTTCTTGATTAAGAAGTTGGAAGATTCCAGATAGAAACACACTGATGACACAAACTTATCTACATACATTGGTTATCTCCTACTTTCCCTTGAAGATCCACTCTCCATGTTTCTACTCCCTATTCTGTGTCCTGAGAGGCTGAAATGTGTGGCCTGTATCAGGGCTATTTGACATTACTGCAATATATGAGAGTTCTAATTCTTCCACATCCTCACATAATGATCTTTTCTGCCAAAGCTCAGTTGTTCCATCTGTATATAAAGGAAACTATTCCAATGCAGAGCTCTGAGCTGTCAGAGAACTGGCATATTTCCTTGCAGTCTGTTCCTATAACTCCTTTCAGACTTCCTTTGGGAATGAACGATACTACCTGGCAGATGCCTGTGATCTCGGAGAAGTCCTCCAAATTGGAGCTGAGTCATGTTGACTTCTATTCTGGCAAGACTTTTCCCCGTGGGAAAAGCTAACTAGTTCTCCATACATCCTTCCCTTCATCCATGAGGAATTCTTAGAGGAAAATGAACCAGAAAGCATCTTTTGAAGCTATATAAGATAGAATATTATATGAAATATTAAAATTTTCTTCTTATTTATAACCCTCTACTCTCTGATGGATTGACTATACAGAATGGATTATAAAATTGCAAACTATATTACTCATTATTTATTAAGAAACTATAACAGATAAATGCAGAGCTTAAAATTAATGTGTGATGTTAATGACCACATAGAGATCTGTGAATTCACATAGTGACCTCTTATATGAAGATCAATAAGATTCCAGTCAACATGCATAATTATCAAGTAAATGAGAGGTTCTTTACATCATGGTAAAAATGATAAAGACCTTACTGACAAAACTTATAAAGCTATCACCAGGGAGATACATATAAATTCATTTATAAAATAATATATATATAAATTCTTTAGAAGAAACCACTAAAGGAAATGGTGATTTATGACCAAAATATTTAGTCTGTTATGGGAGATAGTTCATTTATTTGAGGCTTGATGAATTTCTAATTTCTTTGCCACTCATTGTAAGGATACAAAAATATTAATATTTAGGAAAGATATTAAAATTATAGGATATTAATTTTTAATATGTTTTTTAAAACTATTTCTTTGATAGAGAAAGAATAAAGGAGGTACATGCTTTTCTTGGAGCAGAAGTTGAAAATTTAAACATCTTTTTTGACAAACTAGCTTACATATCCCATTACATTTAAAATCCAAAGCAATGGATTTTAAGACATGAAATAATTCTGGTACTTATTTAAAGGGGGAAAAGAAGGTAGTGAATAACCAGCAGAAATTTGAAAAGATTATAATAATGGATATAATAGATTATAATCTATTTTACAAGTACAAATATTTTAGAACATAATAAAAAGAAGAAAATAGCTTTGAGTACATGCAAGGATTTAATAAATGATACACTTATAATTTCTAATTAGTGGGACAGTTGCAAAATATTTCCTGTTGTCCCTGTTATTATTTATAATTTAGTTGGAAAGATGTTTATATCTATATTTCATTAAAAATATAAAAAGTAAGTTTGGGCTGAAATGATTTCTTAAAAGTGAAAACAAACATTGAAATAATCAAAAATATTGTGTGCAAGCATGTGTGTGCGTAGGTGTATGCATAAGAGAAGAAGGCTAAACCATGAAGGAAAATATTTCAATGATTTTGCTTAACAATACTAAAATCTGCACTTCAAAAGAATCCATAATGTAATTATAGTGCAACACATGTGGCCGGTAGCATTCGATTTTCTCATATAGTTAAGAAAATCTATAAAAAATGAACATTCATAAAAATTAAAGTATAAAAGCAGGTAATAACAAAAATAGTTTTTATATATGTATTTATATTATTATTTAAATGCAAATTAAGTTATGTTATTGTATTAGTTTGCTAAGGCTGCCACAACAAAATATCACAAATTAAGTGGCTTCAATAGAAATTTCCTTTTTATATTTTTAGAAAAAATAATTCATTTTATTTAAACTAAAAAACAAATGAAAAAACAGTTCACCATTTCTCCCAAAGTCTTCTCATTGTCATGTAGAGTGCCCCCAGTTAGGTTTAGTTGGTGCATCAGGCTTTTGCATATTAGGTGTAACCACATGAGTTTCTTCCATGTTCATCTGCTGTGCATTAAACATAGGGATGTCCTATACCTTGTCTAAACAGTACAGTAGTTTTGTGGCTCAATAAATTCTTACTCAGTTCTGTGAAGTATAAACCACCAAAGACACCAAGTGGGCTGTTGTTCTTGTCTTTGTCCCTATCTTTGTTGTGTAGGTCAAAGTCTCAAAAGGGTAAAACAGAGAAGCTTCTAGCAAAGAAGATATCAGACAGTTTGGAGCCAACCAAGAAGGCATATCTGTTGTAGGGATCTCCAGGACAGGATGGTCAGATTGTATGCCTAGAGCCATCCGATGTGCTATCATTAGACCTAAAGCCAATAAGGACAGGCTACTGGAAACAAAGCAGTGCTTTCTTTCCAATCTGGGTGCCTTTTACTTCATTTTCTTGTCTAATTGCCCAGGTTATAACCTCCAGTACAATGTCAAAAAGAAATGATGAAACTGGCCATCCTTGTCTTATTGTGATCTTAGTTTCAATCTAAATATCATGTTAGCTGTGGGTATTTATTTTTTTTAATGTAGAGATGCTTTATTAGGTTGAGGAAGTTCCCTTCAATTCCTAACTTCTTAAGTGTTTTTATCATGAAGAGGTGTTTAATTTTGTCAAATGATTCATCTAAGTCTCTTAAGATAATTGTGTGATTTTTGTCCTTCATTCATTCTAGACTTCTGAGGATAAATGTTGTGCAAAATAATTTATAGCTCTTAATTACAACGCAGGATTGCAATTGAAAAGAAAATTATTTTACTTCTGACTCAACCATTTAAATGTTTGTTTGACCTTGGTTAGACCCTAGAAATCGAAAGAAGTATGGTATTTTAATTCCTTCATTCTTTCAATAGATATTTGTAATCACTTAATAGTATCCAGGCTAGTGCAAAATGCTAGAATATATAAAAGAAATTACAGACCACAAGAGAAAAACCAGTTTATCACCTGTTTTTATATGGCCTGAGAGTCAAAATTGATATTTGTATCTGTTAAGTGATTGAAAAAATTAAAACAAGTATAGTATTTCACTAAAGTTTAAAATGATGTGAAATTCAAATTTTAGTATCTATAAATAACATTTTATTGTAATACTCATTCATTTATATATTGTTTATGGCCATTTTGTGCTATAGTGGCAGAGTTTAATGGTTGTGACAGACCAGGTAGCTCACAAAACCTAAAATATTTACTATCTATTTCTTTACATAAAAAGTTTGCTGACACATAACATAGATAGATCAAATATAGGCCTTAAACTTGAAATAATCTCAAGAAGAAGACAGTCAACAAATATGCAGTGCAAGATATAAGAATGGTACAATGTTGATGACATTATCACAATGGCAAATAATAGAACAGAATTATAAATGAAGGCTATCTAATGCTACGTAAAATTGGCAGAACATACCTCAAAAAGATATTCCCTAATCTTAGTGATTGAGAAGAAATTTAACCATAGAAAGTAATTTTGTTGTGGAGAGGTCAACAAGAATAAGTCATGGAAGTGGAAATTACTGTGGAATAAACAGGAGCTCTAAAAATTTATGAAGTGTTATAGTCAATAACAAAAAAGAAAATTGTCATGTCAGAAATTTTAAATAGATTTGAAAAGTAAGATCATGAAAATATTTTAAATTAGCAAAGTGAGCTTAGATTTCATGTATTTACACAATGGGATTTTAAAGTCACAAATAACATGACCAGGTATATAGATCAGAAAGTACTCTGGTGACTGGATTTATCTGTAGAGTAGACAATTTAAGTAATACACGTTGAAAGCAGGTAGGCATAGGTTGAATGGTTCATAAGACATGAGAAATATGATGAGTGCACTGTAGAGTGTTATTTGAGAAAATTAGATGAGAAATGAGGGAAATATTATAAGGTTTTATACAGATACTGAGATTTTTATGATAGGAGGTATATGAGTATATGCAAAGGTTATGCATGTGAGCCAGTAGTGTTGGAGTGAGTCACTACAGGGAAAAATGGAATAGAAAGGAAGGAGTAAAAGTCTAAAGAAGGCATGCGAAATTCGATCAAAGGCATATAATGCATAGCTTGACCTCAAACATTATGAATCACAAAAGATTGTAAGACTTGCATGAAAGCATATCAGAGTTTAAGACTTGATGAAGGAAGAGATTATTTTGGATATAGATATATTGGTGGCAGGTGTTCTCACAGTTGAGAGTAATCTCTTATAATAGCTGATTTTTTAAAAGTAATAAGCTAGGTTATTTGATAAGAACAGGACAGGTGGATCAATAGTAGGTTTAAGGAGAGTGAGAAGAATATAGAAACATTCAGGAGAATGAAAACTGAATTAGGAAATGAAAACACAGTACCATCTTAGTTCTGAGTTGATAGATCATGGGAATTGATGTCTACTAATTTTAACTGTAGTTTTCTCTTGTATAACAGCAAACACAAATTGAAGTATTAATACAAGATTAGATCTTTTCCATACAATTTTGGTTACAGTACACAAATACATGAGAACCAAGAATGGTGTGAGACAACTCTCAGATAATGAACTAACAGATATAACTGAGAAGAAAATAAAGGATAAAGGATATTGAGTGTTGAAGATTTCTATGATCAAAGAAAAACCATATGTGGATAAGAAATAGCATACTGAAGTTCTTAATATGTGAAATGGAATATTTTCAGGGAATAAAATATTTCATTAAACATGTTTATTCTGGACACTATTCTTGACTTATGGCATCCTTAGATGAATGCTGTGGTCTCTGCTATGTAGAACTTCACAACTAATGGGAAAACAATTAAATATAAAATATAAGTATAGTATGATAAAGAAAACAACAGACAGAAGATCAGTAAGAAAAGAGACTTGAAGAACACTATAGATCAACTGGACCTAAATAATATATACACACACACAAATTCAGCTAATTTACAATTCAGCAAAGTTACAAAATACAAAAATCAACACCTAAAAATCAGTTGTGTTTTTATATACAAGAAGTGAGTAATATGAAATGCAAATTAATACAATAATCCACTGACATTACCATAAAAAATAATAGAATATTGGGAGTAAACTTAATAAAGGGGAGAGAAGATTTTTACATTGAAAATTATAAAATATTCATGAAACAGATTAAGGAAAATACACAAATGGAAACATATCCATGTTCATGAATTAGAAGACTTACAATCATTAAAATGATCATATGACTCAAAGCAATTGGAAAATTCTATGCAAACCTTATCAAAATCCCAACAGCACTTCTTGCAGAAATAGAATAAAATTATTAAAATCAATCCATTGATCAAGTAGCATTTATTCCAGGGATGCAAGGATGATGCAACATTCGAAAATCCATCAATGTCATCTACCACATCAACCAAAAGAAGAAAACCACATGATCATCTCCATAGATGATGAAAAAGCTTTTGACAAAATTCAATATCCATTCATGATAAAAAATCTCAACAAAATGGATATAGAAGGCAAGTACCTCAACATAATAAAGGCCATGTATGACAAACCCACAGCCAACATCATACTTAACAGCAAGAAGCTAAAAGCCTTTCCTTTAAAATAGGGGACAAGGCAAGGTTGTGCACTGTCCCCAGTTTTATTCAACATAGTACTGGAGGTCCTAGCCACAGCAATCAGACATCACAAAGAAATAAAAGGCATCCAGATGGCAAGGAAGAAGTTAAACTGTCCCTGTTTGCAGATGACATGATATTGTACACAAAAAACCCTAAAGACTCCACTCCAAAACTACTAGATTAAATATCTGAATTCAGCAAAGTTGCAGGATACAAAATTAATACACAGAAATCTGTTGCATTCCTATGCCCTAATGATGAACTAGCAGAAAGAGAATTCAGGGAAACAATTCCATTCACAGTTGCATCAAAAAGAATAAAATACCTAGGAATAAACCTAACCAAGGAAGTGAAAGACCTGTACTCTGAAAACTACAAGAGACTCCTGAGAGAAATTAAAGAAGATACCAATCAATGGAAACACATCCCATGCTCATGGATAGGAAGAATTAATATTGACAAAATGGCCATCCTGCCTAAAGAAATCTACAGATTCAATTCAATCCCTATCAAAATACCAACAGCATTCTTCAATGAACTAGAGAAAATTGTTCTAAAATTCATATGGAACTACAAAAGACCCTGAAAAGCCAAAACAATCCTGAGAAGGAAAAATAAAGTAGGGGTATTATGCTCCCCAACTTCAAGCTCTACTACAAAGCCACAGTAATCAAGACAATTTGGTACTGGCACAAGAACAGACCCATAGACCAATTGAACACACAAGAGAGCCCAGATATAAACCCAAGGATATATGGTCAATTAATATACAATAAAGAAGCCATGGATATACAATGGGGAAATGACAACTTCTTCCACAACTGATGTTGGCAAAACTGGACAGCTAAATGGATTACTGTCTAACCCCATACACAAAAGTAAACTCAAAATGGATCAAAGACCTGAATGTAAATCATGAAATGATAAAACTCTTAGAAGACAACATAGGCTAAAATATCTTGAATATAAACATGAGCAATCTTTTCTTGAATGCATCTCCTCAGGCAAAGGAAACAAAATTAAAAAATGAACAAATGGGGCCACATCATGCTAAAAAGCTTCTGTACAGCAAAGAACACCAACAGCAGAACAAAAAGGCATTCTATAGTATGGGAGAACGTATTGTAAATTTCATATCTGATAAGGGGTTATCATCCAAAATATATAAGGAAATCACATGCCTCAACACCCATAAAGCAAATAACCCTATTAAAAAATGGGAAGAGGATGTGAACAGACACTTCTCCAAAGAAGAAATTCAGATGGCCAACAGGCACATGAAAAGATGCTCCACATTGCTAATCATCTGGGAAATACATATCAAAACCATGATGAAATATCACCTCACACTTATCAGAATGGCCACTATCCAAAGAGAAGGAATAACAAGTGTTGGTGAGAATGTGGAGAAAAGGGAACCCTCCTACATTGTTGGTGGGAATGTAAATTGGTGCAGCCACTATGGAAAGCAGCACAGAGTTCCTCAAAATATTAAAAATAGAGATACCATTTGACCCAGTAATTTCACCTCTAGGAATTTTACCCAAAGAAAAGAAAATCTATGATTTGAAAAGATATATACATTTTTATGTTTATTACCACATTATTTACAATAGCCAAGATATGGCAGCAAGATGTGGTACATAGATACAATGGGCTATTTCTCAGATAAAAAAGAAAGAAAACTGAGTTCCCGTCTCTCCGCCTGGAGCTCGGGCAGGAAGATGGTGGCGACCGCAGAGTTGATGCTGCTGGAGAAGTTCCTAGGGCTGAGTAAAGGGAACAAATACAGCGCTCAGGGCAAGCGCCAGGATCTTAATTCATATCTTGAAGATAAAGTCTACCTTACAGGATATAACTTCACCTTGGCAAATATCCTATTATACTATGGACTTCATCGCTTTATAGTTGACCTGACATTTCAAGAAAAGGAGAAATATCTTACTGTGTCTCGCTGGTTTTGTCACATTCAGCATTATCCAGGCATCAGGCAACATCTGTCCAGTGTTGTCTTCATCAAGAACAGACTATATACTAATTCCCACTAGAAGATACCTGTGCTGTACAGAAGAGTGATTAAAAATATTTTAAATGGGAAGTGTATTCAGGACCAGAGGACTAACATAAATTTATATTCATTCTTTATTTGTTGAAGTGGATAGAATTTTTAAAGTATAAACTTATGTCTGAATGTTTAATTTGTTCTGTAGTTGAAGTTTTGCAATTTTTTTTGTATCATTAATCTACAATTACAGAGAGAACATTATGTTTGCTAGGTACCCCCCTTCACCAGGTCCCCCTCATGTACCCCTTCACAGTCACTGTCCATCTGCGTAGTAAGATGCTGTAAAATCACTACTTGTCTTCTCTGTGTTGCGCAGCCCTCCCTGTGCCCCCCATGCACTGTACATGCTAATCGTAATGCCCTCTTTCTTTTTCCCTGCCCTTATCCCCCCCTTCCCACCCATTGTCCCCAGTCCCTTTCCCTTTGGTAACTATTAGTCCATTTTTGGGTTCTGTGATTCTGCTGCTGTTTTGTTTTTGTTCCTTCAGTTTTCCTTTGTTCTTATACTCCACATATGAGTGAAATAATTTGGTTCTTGTCCTTCTCCGCCTGGCTTATTTCACTGAGCATAATACCCTCTAGCTCCATTCATGTTGTTGCGAATGGTAGGATCTGTTTTTTTCTTATGGCTGAAGTTTTACAATTTTTTATGTAAAAATTCAACAGCAGTCAAAACTTGAGGTGAGATCAAGTTATAAATTACTTTGTTTAGATAAGAAATTTATTTTAATACAAGTTGCAAATCAGTTGCTTGATCATAAAAATATAGCCCTTTCAGTGGTTGATCTATTTGGCTATTTATTTGATGTTTTTCATATTTTAAAATCCATTTCCACTTATGGATATTTACAGTAGTTTGTTTATTAAGAACTACATAATAAATTGTGCCAAGGATCCAGAAAAAAAAAAAGAAAGAAAGAAAACCTGCCATTTGCAAAAACATGGCCGGACCGAGATAGAAGGTATTAGGCTCAGTGAAATATGCCAGGCAGAGAAACACAAATACCATGTGATTTCACTCAGATGTGGAATCTAAAAGCAAAGAAAACAAAACAAAAAAAGCAAAATGAATAAAACAGCAATAGACTTATAAACACTGAGAACTGACTAGGGGTTGCCATGGTGGGGGAAGGGGGGCTAGGGTGAGTGCATGAAATAGGTGAGGGGGATAAAGAGGCACAAATCTCAATAATAATCTAAATTAGCCACGAGGATGAAAGTACAGCACAGAGAATATTGTCAATATTTCTGAACATCTTTATTGACAGATAACTACACTAGTTGGGGTGGGCATTTTAATAATGTAGATAACTGTCAAATCACTATGTTGTGTACTTGAGACCAATATAATATTGTATATCAATTGTGCTTCAATAAAAGAAATGTCTTAAATTATGATAACATTTTGACTTCTATCATGAGGACAATGGGGGAGTCACTGAAAGAATTAAATAGGAGCACTTGACTTAATCCAACTTGGTTTCAGAAAATTCACCTCATTACAGCATTTGTAGTGATACATGCCTGAAGATTAAACCTAAAGGCATGGAAACTTCTAGACTACTTCTAGTAGTAGTAGATTGCTGTATTTATTTAAAACCAAAATTATAAGTCCAGAAATAAATCACCAGAAGTAGAGTAAAAAAGAATGGCAAAATGAAGAGACATGTAGTTCCAGTTGCCAGTTGCTAAATAAATAAAATTTTAAAAGCCCCCGGTTTTATTATTATAAAACACAACCATTTCATCATGCTCAAAATTTCCAATTGGAAATTCAGAAAAAGGAGCAATGGGGATAGTGCCTCCCTTCTCCTCAATATTTGGCATGTGTCAAATGTCTGGTTGCTGGGACAAAGCTCCATGACCCATGCCATTGTCTAAAACTATCACATATGTAAAAGGAAGAATTAATATATGTGAGGCGACAACTTAAATATGATGCAACTTCAAAAGAAAACCATTCCCTCCGTTGTCCAATCTTTGTTATAATATACAATTGTTAATGAATTACAAACATTTAATAACTGTTTAAATTAAGTTACTATTATCCTAACATCTTCTATCTCTCCATAATTACTGCAGCATTCTAAAAAATTATACTGAGATTATGACTACTGCAATTACATAAACTGTAAATTACATCTGTCTTTAAAACATATAAGGAAAAATGACTTATTTAAAAATAATATATGTAACCAATTTCCTTAGATGCACAGATCTACAGTACAAAATTTTGATATTTTTTATTTGTATGTGATTGTAGATAATACCAGATGAGGCTAAAATAAGTTTTCAGCTGCTTGAAATAACATTTTATTCCTGATTTTCAATGACACTTAACAATTGGAACTAATCTATTCTTTGCAGGATTTGAATTTTTACTGAACAAGTTCTTGATTAGAGCGATTCAAGCATTGGTGAATAAATTTAACATTAATATACACTTAGGAACACAGTTCTTCCTGGATATGTATCAAATAAAATATTTGTAAAATTGAACAGACATTTTATTTTTTAAGAAGAGTACAAGATTATGACAATACGGAGTGGGAAAATGTTTTAAGACTTGGGATAGGGTATAGCACTTGAACACTCATACTTGAATTAGTAAATTAAGAAAAATAAATTTGAAAAACGGAGAGACTTCAGTGATGATTATTTGTTTTTGTGTACAACAAACAGTTTGATTATCAAGGGTCATGATGTCAAATCTGTCTCTATTATTTTCTACAGTAGTTAAATAGAAGCAGGAAGCTGAAGCTTTCTACAAGTACATAGTTATGTGAGCCAACCAACTTCTAAATAAGTAAAGTAATCTTCACAGACTTCTAAAAATATATGTATCCAGCCACCCAGGAGATTAGCCTATAGCTGAGAGTCTATGTGACATGTCATGATTATTAACAGCACTAATAAAATTGAAGCTGACCAGGTCTGCTGCAAAAGGGTTGATGTGGAAATGCAACCGAGCATGATCTTTCTGTGCCAAAGAAAAGGATTTCTCGTATCTTGCTTATTTTTAGGCTTCAAGTTGGAAAAGCTGGAATTGATTTTATTTGGTGCTGGCAGATGATTCTTACTATTGTGTCCCAGAAAGTCAGCAGCATAAAAATATCTGAAGATTTGCTTACAAAATATTCACTATTGTTATTTCTTACAAGGTGTTGTATGTAGTTCAAAGAACATGCTTCTTTGGAATTTTATTAGTCCAAATCAAACCAATCAAACACACACACAAATGCACAAATTAACTTTTATAATTAAAAAAAAAAGGAACTGTGACACAGTCTGTCCCTAGAATAATGTGAACTCATAGTATTTATGAAGGATTTGCAGTTTTTCTCTCTGTGGGGTTTTCACATTCCTTTTTATTTTTCAAAGTAATTTTTTTTGATTGCAGGTCTTTTTTAGTATTTGCTAGCAGAAAACCTAACCCCAACTTAGCAGGAAACACATACACACAGCTGTTTCCATACTTTCTCACAGTGAAAAGCCCTCTGACAAGATACCAAAAGGTCAAGAGGGACAATGTTTTAAGGGTGGGGGGTGTGAGGACAATTCTGGTTACATCAGAATCAGTGCAAAATGCACTGAGTTCTCTGCCAATATTTGCGGTTTTTATTCAAATAGGTAAAAGATCATAATGAGTAACTTGTTCTAATTTTCCTTCCACTACCCCTTATCCAAATGAAACTCTGGTTATGTTAAAATAAATAACTTCTGTAATTAGCTGGAGGGATTTAAGTAAGTTGCTTAACATTTATGAACCTTGATTTCTCAGCTGTAACTGGAGAATCATGTGTCTGTCCAATAAGATGGTCTTGAGGATTGCATAAACAAGACTGGACATAGAAGGTGCATAAAGGTAGAGTACTTAACAACAGCAAAATGCCTCAGCAAAATATTTGATGGTAGAGAGAAAGGTAGATAGACACAGAGGTAGATGCAGCTATCCAGAATATAAAAACAGTATCTTCCATATTTCCCAAATTGCCATGTTTGTAACAGCTATGGATATGTTTTCTGAGACTGTTTTTGAAAACTGTGAGGTTTAACTAAGCATGACATTTCTCTATTAAACCTTAGGAGAAAAAACCTGGATATGAGGATCAGCAGAAGTGAACACACAGGAACAGCCCACACAAAAGCAGTCTTATAGCATTAACATATGTGGCTGCAATACAAATGTTTTCCATGGCCAGAAGATGTGTTTGAGCAGCCACATCAACATAGCCCCAGAAGTCCAGCAACACTACCATTAAACATTCAAGTCTGATTCAGTCTCTCTTTTGACACCAATCTCTAACATGAAGCTACTGCCAAGGTTAATTCTTTATAAAATGAGGAGACCCCTGTAAATTCAGGCTTCAAAAAAACCTTTGTGTAATCCTATACAAGTTATGAATCCATGAATACATCCCACTTTGGGTTCATCTTACACAAAAGTTAGAGAAGTATTTTTTTCTGAGTTCATTTCACAAACTTTAAGTTACCAGAAATCTGGATAAGTTTCAGATATAAATAACAATTACATGGAGTAAAAGAATATAGGATATATTATTTTCCTTTGGTTATTTTAAATGTATTTTAAATGTATTTCATGTCCTTGCATGTTTTAATAAATGCCGATAAAATTCCTTTAAATACTTCTTTGGCTTTCTGTGCTTCAAATTATACAGTTCTTTCTTTGTTCATTTTTTTCTATTATATTCCAAGCAGTAAGAGACATCAGTTGGAAATTTCAATATCTGGTAGGAAACTACTCATCCAGATCTGAGATCATTAGGTACCATTCTAATTTTCATCTTAGTGCAAGCATAAATGTTAATGTTTTGCCAGAATACCACAGGTGCACTTTCTCCAACCTCAAGTTATATCGTTATTGTTATTGTTACTTACTAACAGTTTCCTTAAAGCTCTTCCAATCCTTCTGCCATAACCTGATGCTAAACCAACAGCACATGTTTGGTTAGTATTATGGTATCACCCTCTTTCAGTATTAAATTTTGTTCTGGTTATTTACAGCTATGTAACAAACTATTCCAAACCTAAATGGTTTAAGAGAACAATCGTTTTAAAAATATATCTCACATTTTTTTAGCCAAGAATTCGAACAGGCAATTCTTCTGTTCCAACTAGGGCTGCATAGTTCAAATCAATTTTCATCTGTTCTAGTCTGAAGACAATGGGTGATTTCACACACGTGGCTCGTGCCTTGGTGGGGATGATTGGAAAGCTGGATTCAGTTGATTCCCTTTCTTTTATCATGTTGTCTCAGGATATCTCTAGCATAGTAGTGGAACTTCTTTATTTTGTTTAGCAGCTTTATTGTGGTATAATTGATATACACAAAACTGTACATATTTAATATATACAATTTGATGAGCTTGGACATTTGCATATACCCATGAAGCAATCTTGGACATTCAGGCCTCCAAGAGACCAATGCAGAGCTGGCAGTCTTCTGAAAGACAAGTGTTACCTCTGCCATAAATTGAGGCTCAGAGCAGTGATAGGCCAGCCCAACTCAAGGGGAGAGGAAATAGAAGTCAACTTTCAATGGATCAAGTGTCTTTAAGCTGTTTTAATGAGGAAATGGGAAGATTTGACAGAGATATTAAAGTTGCAAAAAGTTATAAAATAATAAAAATTATAAATATGAAGGGTGCCATAACTAAAATCAAAACAACTTCAAAGATTGGGTTTAAAGCATATTGTAAATGGTGGGAGATAGATTCAGTGGATTTGAAGACAGTTAAAATTCATTCAACATAAAAACTAAAGAGTAAAAAAGTTGGAAAATTGCAAGAGCCACAATAACTTGTGGGACAACACTGAAATTTCTAAAATACATGCAGTTAGAACCATAAAAGGAGAAGAGACTTGGAAGCAGGAAAAATTATGTAAAGAAATTATGTTTAAATTTTTCCCAAATAAAATGAAAGTCATTGACCTAATGATCTAAGATGATCAGTGAGCCCTAAGCTCTGGCTGCTGAAAATTTGAACCTGTGAGATTCATTCTAGATATAAAAATGTTGTTGGGATAGAAGTTTGGAGTATTTCAAAATCTTGTTGATTCAGAATCATGTTATAGTAGCCAGAAAACACTTTTTATGAGATGAATTTAAAATTGCAATCCCTAGGATGTATTTGCAATGATTTTGTAGAAAATAGAAAACCTGCTTCCTATTTATAACATTTTTATTCTGAAAATAATTTTAGACTAATTATTACAGTCTTTCTGGGTAGAACTATGGTCCATTACACAACATTACCGTGTGCCCTCCATAGCATTTTCCATTAGAAAATCTGAGGTTTTGTTAGAGTAGGCAGTTAGATAGACATGAGCAGGAGGAGAGAAGGGAGGAAGGCAACCCACCCAGCCTCTGCCCAGAGACCTCCTGGCTCCCTTATGCCACCCCCTTTTGTGGTTCAGCATAAACTGATAAACAAAACAGAAGGGTCACTGGAACCTTCCCAATTTTGGAGCATATGCACTTAAGACCTTTTTGCTAATGACCCTAAGGCAATCATAATACTATCATTATCATATCATTTACATTATGGTTTTGGCCCCACTGCGGTTTTCTCTTAGAAACTTATGGGAAAAATGATGAACACAAACTTGCACAAAGAAGCTGAAGGGAAGGAAACAAGACAGATCCAAAAGATAGTGTGAGAATGACAAAATGGGAGGGAGGAAACCAAATAAACCCCCATTAAAAAGACACAGGATAAAAACCAGCAAGCTGCTACTTACCCTCGTGGTCAACCCGCTCCTCTGTCTTTAGAGAATACTTTCACTTGGCTAAATAAAAAAAAACTTTGCAGCTTTAACTCTCTATTGGGTCTCTCAACTGACTTCTTTCCATGAGTTCACTGTTCCACATTGAACTAATAGCAAAACTGGAACTATCAGCAATACAGTTCCAACAGATTATTAAATTCTCAAAAACTTCAATATGAAATTTTTAAAATATGCTGTTTTAGTGCTTTGTTCAGAATCAAAGTATAATAAAAAGAGGGTATTGTTTTTGGTTTCAGATGACACACATGTCCTTTGACACAGCATGACATGCTCACCCACTCATTTTTGCACTATTTTAAAATCTAATATTTCATAAATATTCTATTTACATAAACTTAACTGAATAGCAAGAATTTTAATATTTATTAATTTGAACAAGGTACAACACAGTAATATTGATGTACTTCATAATCACTGAAATAGATTCTACCTGAACAGAGTTTTAGTTGGGCATGGAAATTGACTTGATTGCCCATGGAACAAACTAGAATAATAGAACAGGATACTAGTGGAGTATGACCCCAGGCAGTGAAGGAGAAAGAAGAGGCGGCAGATGGAAAAGCAGGTATAGAAGACGGAGAGAAAGAAGGGGGTTAACGTTGATTATGGGTTAATATGTGTGACACATGATGTTAAGAATATTGCATTGATGAATTCTTTTCCTCCTCACAAGTATATGGAGGAAGTTTTACCATTATTTCAATTCTGTATATGAGAAAACTTCAGTATAGAGAGAGTAAGTAAACAGCCAAATGTTACGAATTGAATTATGCCTTCAAAAGCTACGTTCAAGTCTACTTCTTGGTACCTATGACTGGGACCTTATTTAGAAATAGATTTTACACAGATGTAATCAAGTTAAAATGAGGTCACACTGGTTAAGGTGAGCCCTAATTCAATGACTGCTGTCTTTACAATAAGAGGAGATTTGAAGGCAGATAGACACACAGAGAGAACAACACATGAAGATGGAGGCAGGATTTAGGATGATGCATCTATCAGCCAAGGAATGCCAAAAATTGCAGCCAACTGCCAGAAGCTAGGAGAGTATCATAGAACTGATTGTCCCTCTCTGGCCCCAGAAGGAACAAACCCTGCCAACTTTTGATTTGGACTTCTAGCCTCTTAAACTGTAAAACAACAGATTTCTTTTGTTTTAAACCACCCAGTTTGAGGTACTTTGTCATGGCAGTCCTAGGAAACTAACACATCAGTTTACACAGCTATCATGTATCTGAATACAGGTATGTACCATCTGTATCATTTAAGAGATTGTAAGAGAAATCAAACTAAAGGATTAAAACACTCACTGAACCAAAAACAGGGAATGATTCTGATATTTTCCAGACATTTCTTCTCAATGAGTTTCTCATAATTTGGGAACAAATTAAATTTCTACTTTTAATTTTGGCAGGTAACAAAATAAAATAAGTAGTTAATGATGATTCTGAGTATTTAAATATCTTAATATTTATATTACTTATCTAGATTTTTACCTTTAATATTTCTCATCCCCTGGATTCTTTGAGTTAGGATATTTTCAATAAGAACTAAGCAAAATACATGTTTTAAAGCTTTTTGAGGTTGCCTCATAATGTGGAAAATAGCATCCTTAAATGGAATGATAATTTAGAAAGAATAAATAATTCTTTCGTGTAAACTATTTTTGTCTTTGAATTTTGTTGAGGAATGTCAATAGTTAAAAATGTAGTGATATATGCATAAATAGAAATATTTTGTATACAGTTTATATTCTAATAAGCAGGGACAACCATCACTGAACATATTACTCAAATCTTCAGATTACTGTTGTCAGATTATTTTGGTACTTAACATAAATAATTCAACTATATAACCACTGAAGTACTTTTATAACTATTCCTAAATAAATTATAATTTTTCAAAAATAGCATTTACAACATTTTTATCAATACTATCATTTGTAAAATTATACTCTTTAAATAATCAAATGTATATTAGCAAATGCAATTTAAAATGAAATTAAAAATACTTTTCAGTAGCATCAGAAAATACTTGGGAAAAACTTAATAAAATATGTATAGATCTGTGTAAAAAATATTAAGTACTGCTAAGTGAAATTAAAGAGGACAATAAATGTAGAGACATACTATATTAATCATTTGCATCATTGTGTTTTCAAAATGTCCTTTCTCCCCAGATGGATTATATACTTACACACAATTTCAATCAAATTGCAGCAGGCATTTTGTAAAAACTGATGAGATGTTCTAAATGTGTATAAAAACTGAAATGACCAAATATGCATAAAACAACTAAAAAAAAGAATCGAAGAACTTAACACTAGTTGTTTATGAGAATTAAGTTTGAGATAATTTTACAATTTGTTAAAAATATTTTTTAAAAATCAATAGTGTTCCAAATATTTATGGTGTAGAGATTAATTTGAAATTTTCCAATACATTGAATTATGAGTTTTGATGTTAAGACTGTGACTCATGTCTAGAGAGCAGAAATTCCTCTAGCTGCAAGATACGAAGGCTTGATACTATTCCTCAGAATGCTATGTTTACTAATGAAAAACATGGTTTTAACATAATTAGAATAAATTTGTAAATACATATCCCATGATAAAATTTCCAAAGAAGTAGGGATGACTATCAAAGTATAACAAAATAATTTCAAATAACATCTGTGGGTAAAACTGCAGTATTTCCAGAATCTCTCACCTGGCCTTAGTGCATCTACATATTAATAGGTGTTTCTAAGGGCTGGAGAGAAGTAGTTCATCTCCATATCAATAGGTGATTAAAAGGGGGAGCAAAGGCATATCTGGAGGTGTTGCTGTGGTTCTCTTGCAGCCCGGTTGTGAGGTACATGGGCAAAGAGAAGTAGATGATTGCCTGTAGGCAATAAATGGGTTTCTCCCACTTTATTTCTCCCTTTGACTGATTTGGCTTCAAAGGTTATTTGCCCTGGTCTGGGAACATATTTTCCCCCTGGAGTTAGGCATAAACATCTAAGTAATTCTAGTTATTTCATTAATTTTTTTTATGTTTGCTGTGCACATATTTTTTCAGCAAGAATTCCTACTGTGGAAAATGATAATAGAGCCATTTTTAGCATAGAGCCGAAGCAACCATTGCAGAGGAACTGTATTACACATCCTGTTTTCTAAGCATTTGAAAGGGGCCAAACTGCCAACATTCCAAGAAGTCAGCATGATAAAACTGTGTTTGGAAAGGCGGAAAAAAGTACACTTTTGCCAAGTGACCATCACTTCACCTGACCAATTAACGAACTATAAATCTAGCCCTGCTTGTCAGCATCAGTAAACTCTTCTTAAAAACAATTCACCTAACTCTTCATTTTTTACCCTAAAACCCTGAGTCACCTTCTATAATTGGGTTATAGGAATTCTATTTGGGTTTCTACCTATATCTGTGTACCTCATATGGTAATTTTTTTATCCCAAATTAACATATTTCTTGTTTTTAGGTTGGCACTATAGAGGACCAAGAAGTGAGATGAAAGCAAGCATTTATCAAATGCCTGCTGGCCACCAGGAAATGGGTTAAATGCTCAGATTTAAAGGCGAATAAGATATACAATTAGGCAGTTGGGCATAGCTGTGGAAGGTAAGGGTGGAAACAATAACAACAACAAAATTGTGTTTTCTTCTAAAAAAACAGACTCTCATCCTGGCTGACAACAAAGTGAAAGTTTACCTCTCCTTTCAGGTGCCATGAAAAAAAGAAACAATTACAAGTTGGTTCAGTTCAAGGCACATATTTTTGAGTACAGTGTCTTCTGACTTGCCTATTCCAGCAATCTAGGCATATTATGAGCAAAATCTCTAATTTTTTTTTTAAAGCAAATTCACCAAACTCTGTTAGACCTGCAGCATAACAACTTTGGCCTGTTTAACATGGAATGCTCGTGTCTGTTCCAAGGTTTTCTGTCCCATCTTCTCAGAAACCAGAATTAAATTCAAGAAAAGTGGTTCTTGGACACTCAGTGCCTCCCTTCCTCAGTGGAGCAGCACTGTCTATATTAGATTATGCAGTTAGTTCAAATCTAGTTCATCACAACGTAGAGGCAGTTCAACAGATAACCTGACAGAGTAATGCCATATACCGGAAAGGGAGAAGCATCACCAAACAGTTACAGCAGGAAGAACCACTGAAAATGGGCCTGTTCAGCATACTGACCATACTACTTCAGGCAGAATCAATTTATCAAATTGTGGTTATATTTATTCTAGTGTAATTTGAGCCCTATGTTTTACAAGGTTGTATGGTGAAACAAAGGGCTTAAGAGATGTCCTCAGGAAATTGGACATGCCTATGACATCATTGCAAACATTACTAACTTCACATTTGTGATCTGAAAGCCAAACACAAAGTAGCTGTTATCTTCAACTATCATACAATATTCGTCAGAAGTAGGGCACTATTATAAATACTCAATTACTTCATTTATTTTGTTTCAGAACTGCTCATTTTGATTTAGAACTGACTATAGTTAAATAAAAGTTTATGTAAGTATTTTCTTAATCTTTGGTATTATTTTCTAGTACCAAATCTCATTCAATCATTTTAAAAAAATTATTTACAGCAAAAGATATATTCCCATTTTAAATAGCTATTTTACCCGGACCAATAAATCTCTGGATATTGAAGAACTTTTGTATGTCTTCCCTTAAGACTTTTTTAATAATCCTATTAATAGGATACCATTCCATTGGTAAAAACAGAATGCTAATGTTAGACAGAAAGACAGACATGAGCAGGGTGGAGAGAGAATAAAGCTAGTAAAGCCCACTAAAAGGGACTCAAAAGAGTTAACCATATAAAACCAGAGAGCCAGAAAGGACTCACAGAGTTAACTACTTATTGAAATTTCAAAAGCCAGGAGTGACTTGGAATGTCTGGATATTCCCCAGATGAAGAATAATTCCCCACAGAAAGAAAGACACAGAGCACAGCCCCTATCTTCACTGTACCAATTAGATCAGGCCTTCAGAGCCAAAGATTGTTAATCAAGGACTTCTCTGTCCTACCTCATGAGGTAAGGTAGAGAAACGGGACAGGGTCATGCCATTGTAAAATCTATTTAACCTGTGAAAAAGGTTCAGCTTATTATTTAACTTAATGTATATGCTATCCTTCCTCTTCTTCCAGTCCTTAATCAAGTAACTAACTTTGTAACCAGGAAATGGGATAGACCTCTGAAGTTTAAATGAACCTATGTGGATGAAGAATGCTGAGATCGAGACCAACACAGTCACCTCAATAACACTATTCTTAAAACAAAACTTCAAAAAAATTATGAATCACCTGTATACATCATACCTTATGCTGACTCTTACCCAGAATGCCCCATAAAACTCCAAACCTTAAAGTGAGCCTCTTCTCTGAGGTTGCCCACACTTGCCTTTCTTCAAGTGTGTACTTGTGGCCTTAAACAGTCTTCTCTCTGCTCAACTTACTGCATTTTGTTTCTGAGCTCCTCCAGTGGTTAATGTCTTTGTTACTTCACTATTTTGTTCCATTTTCCACACTTAAGCACAAGACTTCACTTTGTCTCTGTTCTACTCCAGGTAAGTAGGGATGGTCTACTGAGAGCTCTTATTTGGGCTTGTAAGTTCTCATAGCCTGGGTGACCCGGACAGGACTGCACCTGTATGGTCATGCTCTTTAGTAGTCTGCCTGTCTAAACTTGGGCACTCTATTACAGGGTACAACAAAACTTACATTGCTTCCTTGATTTTGTTTTCACTCTGACTTCCCTGTGTCTCCAAACCAAGTTCATTCCCAACACTAGTACAATTAATGTAGTATGTATGAGCTCAATATAAATAATGTTAAATAAGTTACTAAGCATTTCCAAGGAATGCTTTTATTAAGCATTACTCTACTAAACCATGACTAGCTGTTTATAATAGCTTACCCTTTGTCTCGTTTTTTTATAAGTAGTTGGTTAAGAACATGGGCTTTCAATTCACATACACTGAGGTTTAATTCCTAACACTGCAATAAATTGACTGTATATTTTCTGGTAATGTATTAAAATTTTCAGGCCTTGCTTTCCTCCTCCAGAAAGTGGAGTTACAATACAATATCCAGGCTCATTTGGAAAGTTAAATTAAATTTTATATGCAAAGCACTTCATACTGGATCTGGCACTAGTAACTACTCTGTCTAAACACACCTGTCGTTAGCGATAAATCCTTATTCTTTCAGGACACCTGATACTAGAACTTGCTACATGGCTTTAGCCCTTTCGCTGCTGTTAGCTGAAGAGCAATGCTGCTAACGTGAGTGAAGAAGGCTTTCATCACCACCTTTGCAGACCATGTCACTGCTGTTCATGTTTGAAACCACAGATCCACTAGAACACTTCCTGGGTTTGCTTTCATTCCTCCCTTTTGTTTACTCATTATAAGAAAAAAATGAGTTCTGATTCATAAGATTCCAAATCAGTTGAAAAATCTAGGGAAAATAATGTATACATATATCTCAAATTGGGAAAAGAAATCTGTTATTTAAAAATTATTTCACATGATATGAAGAGGTTTCATCCATAAAGAAAGAAAAATAGGGCTATTAGCTTTCAAATTCAACTTTCTTTTATCATGTGATTAAATTGGGGACGTAGCACAGTAAAGAATAATCAGGTCTATGTTCAGTCTATACCATTATCTTCTTTTAATTATTAGAAACATAACAAAACAAGAAAAGCATAAACAAATTGTGCCAAAATGAACCAACTATATGGTTATTTGATTCACTTCTCAAATATATTAATTTGAAATACATCCACTTCAGTTGCTATGATAGTTTATAAATCCAGAGCAATAGTATCTCCCTAAAGCCAGGACCGAGGCAAAGCACTTTGAAAAGAAATACTTTCCTGAGATTCAAATGTATTTTGTTCATCCTGTGAATAGATACAAGCTAAGTAGACTTTTATGTGCTTCACTATTCACATTGATCTCATACCAAAGGGTTGATGAGAGTATGCATTGTACTGGGAAGCTGGAAAGGAGAATGCCCCACCTGGAGAAAATTCTTCATCCCTAGGTGCATCCCCGTGGAGACACTGAGGAAAGGAAAACTGTGTTCAGATCAGTGCATCAGGGAGACTTTGTATGATACTCTGAGCACCTCCCCAGGGTGTTTTTCTCTCTTTTACTTCCAATAAACTACACTGACAGTCTTTCTTCTATTTTTATAAAGATACACATCTTCCAAATTTATATTTACAAGTTATGTGCTAAAAAAAATAAAATATTTTGATTTTAAAACAAGGAATGATAAACAATTATAAAACATGAAAAAGCATAAAATACTTAACTTAAATGTAATTTATTTATTCATAAATAATTGCAAAGTCAATGTATTTTATATAATTCATGTAAATTGAAAACGTTTTTACACATTGGTATCATGCTGTATACACCATTTTTGTATACTTTTTCAGTACTCTTTTCTTCTCTTAATCTCTTAATGCTTCTCTTCTCTTAGTACTATATACACATTTTCATATTTTTCAGATATAATTTAATAATTAGTTATATACTAGTTCATTATATGAGTAACTACAATTAAATTGTTGTATTGTTAGAAATTTAGATATTAATTTTTTTATTTTTTGCTATTTACACATCTATAGAGATAGGATTGCATACATATTCTAAAGTGACTTACGTGGTAAAGAATGACAAGTGTATATTTCCTAAATTAAACTATTCTTAAACTCATAGACTGAAATGTATTTGGTTATTTATTTCTTGATGCCTAGGACGGGGTATCTGTGAATTAAATGCATTATTTCATAGCTCCTGACTTTCAAAAGGCTTCTTTAGCATTCTAATAGTCTCCATATAATCTTTATGCTTCACTTTTTCTGTTTGAACCCACCTCTCTAGCTTAGGACAGTTTCTGGGGACTCTCATACATATTTGGGGATGAAGAAAATTCATTGAGCACACACTATTTGGCAAACACCAAATAAATCATGAAGAATACTACTCTGTGTTCTTCACTTCTCCCTAAGCCTTGAAGTCATTAGTTCTCAAATTACTGACATCTTCTGATATTCTATGCAAGAATGACCTTTCTTTCCCTACTGCACACACTTAATCAGTCCAAATGACAGTCCCATAAATATGCCTGTGTGTATTGGGAATAGAAAGCATAATACCTAGAGCTGTTGCTTTGTACATGTGCATGGGACTACATTTTCAAATTGAACGTTGGTAAGCGAAATACGTTTGACTGACAGGCTAAAGCTCTGGGAAGGAGTGCTATCCTGTCTCCTGGTTCTGTCACCTCATTCCCAATATATGCAGTTAGACTGTGACGCGCGCTCCATCTCTGATCAAAAATTGTGATTCAATGTTTGGTTTAAAGTCCCTGTTCGTGATTTAATGTTTTTCTTTTTTTCATGAAAAATGGTATCTTTTAAGTATTCCGTAAACTAATCACTTAGAATCCACTGATTTTTCAGAGCTTTTTTACAAATCATAAAACTAGAAATTCATTCAAGGAAGCTGATTGGATAAAAGTTTTCTATTTGTTTTGTATAAATGCAATTGCACTCCTGAGGATACGAACTACCAGCTGTCATATGTATGTGATTAATTGGGTCCCTTTCCAGCTATTTAGGAAGCCCCACTATGTTTCTATGTTTTCTGGCAAAAATAGAAGTTAGCTTAACACAACATCTTGGCAAACAAGTTGCTGGCACAGAAAGGCGAAACACATGCAAATTGGCGAGAAAAATACCTTGAGTATGAAACCATTTCCAAAAACAGCAGATGCAAAGCCAAACACACCTTACCAGTCTTATGATACTTATGTACAAAAATGTATGTAAAAAAATTTAAATATTTGTCTAACTTAATATCATTCTAGATACAGGTTTAGATTCTCCTGTTTTCATTTTCTGGAAGACGAAAAACTTGTTTAGAATTTGGGATGAAAAATCAGTCTTCAAGACGAATGGGACTGCATTCTAGTGAATGGAATATTATTGTTTGCTAGTTCGTTTTCTGGTGGTATATATGTGATTTTTTTTCATGAATCATTGGACTCCCATCATCATTTAAATGAGAGTGGGGCTTTTAACAAGTGATTTCCCATTCTCAGTGTCCTCTGACTCCTATGCTGCCCTTTAAATTTTTTCAGCAAAAATTACTGCTTTTACTCTAGGTGCTCACATGGGACCTGCTTCGTTTTGTTGTAATAACAACAACATGGTGTGGTGTGTGTGTGTGTGTAAGAGAGAGAGAGAAAGAGAGAATTATATTTCATAAATTATGCTGATTTTATAGTTCATCAATATTTCCTTAAGTGAGTTTTGTTATGTTCATGCTTATTTGTTTGTTTGCCTTCTTTATAGAACATGTTAGGACATGAAGAATGAAGTTGTTGCTACCTTTTCCCATATATTCTGATCTCAAGAAATCTGCCACGTGCCCAGGCATCAACCTCAGAAAGAGGCAGGTCTCTTCCTCCCACCAGCCCTCACTTATTTATTAAGTAGGTGTCACTGATTCTGCCTCTCTAATATTGTTTATATCTTCTTCAGAAGTATTACCCCAACTAAGGCCTTAATAACTGAATATAGAAAATTGCATTTGTCTTTCAAGTATTTTTTTTTGCCTTTACTTGCCTATGCTTTCCTTTGATTTACCACTAATGCTAGAATATATTTTCCAAAACTAAATCCTATTCTACCTTATTTAAAACAGCTCTTCACTGTCCACACAATTTAATTCAACCTACTCACCATGACATGAAAATCTCTACAGACTTACTACTGCCTACTCTCGAAGATTTCACCTCATAAATAAGGTTATGATTCCATTGTTTTTGTCCATCGAAACAACTTTTTGATGAAAGAATGTGCCAACCTAGAATTTCCTTCCTTATAAAATAAGGCATCTTGAGACTTCTTATCTCACCATTAATTTCTAGTGCATGTCTGGAATCTTTCTGCGTCTTCTTAGAGAAATTTCCATGGCCCCTTTATACCTTTGTGCACATATAATTCCACTATGAAATGTGTACAATATGAGTGCTTTTAGATATTCCTTGTACAGGCAACTACCACTTCTAGACTGGAAATTCCTTGATAGAATAAATTTATGTTTGAATCCCTAAAAACTATTTATTTGTGGGATGAATCCTGTCCTTTAATTATGTTTACTACATCTTTTGAATTCTGAGGGTTATCCCATCTTTTCTGACTACAGATGATCAACTCCTGGCTAAAAGAAAAAAAGTCTCTAACCCCAAAATTATTGCCAAACACACTACATATTGTCATAAGCATCATCTTCAAATAGTTGAATGCCTGATCCAGACATCTATGAGGTACAATAAAATAGTTATTGTGTTAGGGCACTAAGATTTAATTCATGTTTAAGGTGGTATTAGGTAACTAATATTCCTGATAGTCATGTAAACTTCCATCGCTGCAACGAAAAATCATTTAGCTCTGTCTACTAAAGCTGAACTTTCATGTGCCTTGTTACTTATCATTTCCCCTCCTAGATGTGTAACTTAGAGAAATGCATACATATTTATAACTGCTTTAATTAAAACAGCCAAAGAAATGGAGATAGTCCAAATGTCTAATAAGAGTAGATAAACGAAGTGTTTCATTCATAAAATACAATACCATACAGAAATAAAAATGGACAAACTGTAACCACACACATCAGTGTGGAAGAATCTTGTAGGAGGGAGAGAAACCAGACACACCATAATATATTCTATATGATTCTATTAAAAACCTTAAAAAAAGAAAAAGCAGGTAGAGCTAATATATCTAACAGAACTCAGGAGAGCAATCAACTTTGTGGAGGAAGCAAAACATAGTTGAATAGGCATGGATAGAAATGTTCTATGTCTTTGTCTACATTGGTGATGGCTACATATGTGTGTTCATTGTGTGACAACACATTGGGCTGTACACTGAGGATCTGTGCACATTCTACATACTGTTATCTTCCCAAAAATGTGTAAGAAATGAGAGCATTTTTAATTTTATTCTCAAGAAGATTCACAGGGATACTACAACTGTGTTTCCAAAATTTAAACAATCATTGTGAAAAAAAATACTTTGATTGATAATATGGGTGACTGTAGTAACCACAATGTTTTTCATGTGAAACCTTTATAAGAGTGTATATCGATGACACCTTAATAAAAAGAAAAGAGGAACAAAATAAACAGATAAACAAAGTGAATATACATAAAAAAATACTTTGAGATGAAATTGAATTTAGATAAATCTACCAGCCAATCGGCACAATTTTTGTGAAAAGACTACTCGCATATTCTAGATGAATATAAATGCCTAGGTGAAATTAAGTACTAGTGGTTTCAGTATTAATAGAATTTTAAACAAAGGCTATTTTGAACTAAATATATTTTTTGGGAAGAACTTTACTTGATGTTTTCAGTCTTATTCTTTCTTTTTAATGTAGCATTTAGTAATAAAAAGGTGTTATAGCTTAGTATTAAAGAAATAATGTTCTGGAGTCTGCCAGATTTGGGTTAAATTCCAGCTCTGCCATAGAGGTTTGCAGGTTCCCTTGATCTGATTAGTAACTTCTCTAAATCTTAGTTTTTTATTTCTAAAATGACCTCATTAAAAGGTTTATTTCATTATATTTGGGGAGGATTAAATGGAGCACTTTATTTACAATATGGGGACCAGGTTTTAAAATATCACTTTAAAAATACTACCACCATGGTGAGCTTACTCAGACTGAACACTGAGCTGAGCATGTCACCCAACCATGTGCAAAGTAGAAAAAGCTTGCTATGTACAGTTGGTTAAAGCATCTTCTTACTCAGCCATGCAAGACCTTTGCCTCAAGTGTATGTAAACGAGCCTATCAATGCAGTGAATTAGTCTAGTCAATGAGACAGTTCTAAAAGTTGATGGAGTGAAACATGTAATAACCTGGTGTCTTTGCAGACATCATAAGACACTAATATTCTGTAAAATAGACATCCCTTAGTCATATGGACTTCTCTGATACTGCTTTGAATGTTTTAAGTTTCAAACCTCAAGTGTGCTGCCCTGAATGCTTAGCATGATGGTGAGAACTCAAATGATAGAGGACCATGGTCACTGTGTATCTTAACTGGGCTAAAGCTTGATCTGGTCGTGGATAAGCTCATGTGGATTGTGAACGGACACAAGAAAGAGTTCCTAAGAGGTATGGAGGGGAGACCAGAACATATAGATTCATAAAGCACAATGTCTACAAACTTTTATTTAAAAAATATTATTTTTTAATTGTGGAATAGGGGATTCCAGCGGAAATGAAAAAAAAAATAGAGGAAAAAGGACAATCAGCCATTTCTATAGATAAATACAAAATAGAGGATAAAGTTTAATTTCAGGAATTCAATTAGCTAAATCACTTTTTATACTATATCTGCAAACCAAATCATCTTTAAGATATTGTTTCTCTTGATGAACTTTCAAGCTCACAAATGTCTTTCAAATGAAATTGTGATAAACAACTCTTTGTAAGTTGGGAGTGCCTACATACTACCATTGATTTTTAAATAGCAAGGAGTCCAGCTTGCTCACACAGTAAAAAGCTGTTTTTATGTCCTTTTAATTAGAGTAGATGTTTCTCCTTTAATACTTAAAATTATAGATTAAACTTGTACTTGGAAAGCAATAATGAATTTCTGGTGATGGGTAAGAGTATGGGACCCTGGAGTAGTTGCCCTCAGCAAGGACGCCAAAACTGTGCATTTGTAAATAGATTAACATAATTTTATGTGTTCTTCATGGTATTATTACTTACTCTAATAAAACCTTATTAGAGATTCACAGAATATAAAAATGTTAAAGATTTTATGATTCTATATGATACAGTCACATTTACGGTTTGTTTACCTTTCTATAAGTATTTACCAACTATTCTTCATTTATCCTTTTTAAGTCTGAAGTATTATTTTGTCCTCGAAGAAATGACTAGGAGTTAGGGAGTCCTGTGAAAAATATGTTTTATCTTTATTCCTTCACAGAAGAGCAGGGTTTCTTCATTATTTGATTTTCTCCAAAATTAAACACCAGACCATAAACTGAATGAAATTACTTTAGATCTCATCGAGAAAGAAGTCAGCATGCACTTATGATGTAGAAAATGACCTCATCCTCTCCTCAAGGAAGAAAATAATGACCTATGCAGTCATGCTATTTGCCCCAAAGTTCAGTAGTCTAAGTGATGTGACTTGATTTTTGAAAGTGACTTGCTTTTCTCAATCTCTGCTTTATTTTAGAGATCAATGTATATTTACAATATTTAATTTTGATGCAATACAATTGTTTTATTTCCCATAGTGTATTTTCTATGAATATAAAGCAATATCTTTATTCATTTTTCTATTACAGACACTTATGTTGCCAACTTTTTCCTAATAGAGACCATACATCTGTGGGCATCTTAATACATATCTCTGGTATAATCATGTAAAAGTTTCTTTGGACAAAGAATACATTTAGAAACAGGAGTGCAGAGTCTTAGATTGCTTTTTGAAATGTTGTAATATGTTTACACATGACCTATATTTAATTTCTTTCTTCTTTACATTTTGACGAAACTTGATACTGTCAAACTTTCTGACTACTACCAATAAAATTCATGTAATGACACTAAATGGTTGGTTCAATTTGCATTTACCTTATTACTAGTGACATATAGGATTTTTTTTACATTTTTAATACCAGTTTAGTTTTCTTGTAGAAATTGCACACATAATATTAATGCAGTTACTGCATTCTTGTCATTTTCTTGATGATTTGTAGGAATTCTATATGCATTGTATAGCAATTACATGCATTGAACTCCTCTCTTCCTTATGTGTAGCTGGTTTTTAAGCTTCATTTACACCATTTTATGATCTTATGACTTTGTCCACTCATGTGAATATTTAGAATCAGTTTGTCTAGTCATAAAAGGCATCATACCTAAAGGAATATAATAGAGAAAAATGTGAAGTGATCATTCACATCCCCATAAATCATAGAGGAGATTTAGTATTATTCATGCTGAAGATTATAAGAGTAACTTATGTTAAAATAAAAGGAAAGAGGCCAGATAGCAAATATGCTAGGCTTTCCAAGCCACATACATCTGTTGGTGGTTAATTAAGCGAATTTTTTTTTCAATAAGAGCAAAACAGCCATGTAAAAACTATGTAAAAAAGAGCCTTATTTTCAAAACTTTCAATTATGATACGGTGGAAAAAAATTCTGAATAGGCAGCTAAATTAACTAAATAGCAGTTGGAGTGCTTCTTAGTTCTAGGTAAACACATTTTCTGGAGGAATTTTTTGTAACTACAAATTTAACAATGAACAAGCAGTTATTTGGAAGCTACTGGAAAGTTTGAAGTCCCAAAGTTTATTAACCAAGAAATATTCCTAAGTATATATTAGCAAAATGTGACCAGCTTCTTTCGACCTTGGGTAGTCTGAGTGCAGTTTACTATTTCTCCTTCATTCTAATATAACAAATACAATCATCATGAGACTGATGTCATGCAAAATCTAAGGGCAGAGAGTGGGAAACAACGCAATGATACAGGTTTTTGGTAGAGAAGGAAGTTTGCATCAGTCATGTGCAATTAAACTCAGTTCTATAATTAAAGTACAATAAGTACCAGGCGTCCATCCCTGATGATCTGTAAGTCGCTGATGTGTGAGATAGACTCTTCAAAGTGGTAATGGGAAGTGTAACCCTTTGATAAAAGCCAAGATCGCTCACAAGGAGCTTCTAGTGATTTAATGGATACCCAAATCTCACTATGGAATTCTAATGCAGTGAGGCACACTCTATAGTGATTTTACTTATATTTGTCAATAACATTTCTAATAAGGTTGTTTATTCATGGGTCAAATTCAACTACTATCCCGGGTATGCGTTTTAATTTACTTTAAAAGTAAAACTTGAAACACTATGCTGGAGATTATTTTGATCAAGGATCCTAAGTATTGTCATACAGAGTCTACCAAGGCTGCTCAACTGAGGAAGAGAATCAGTGCTGAAATTCAGCCTCTTTGCCAATGCACGTGCCCTGGCACGAGGCTGTGCACACTAATAGGAGGAGCTTTGTTGTTATCCTCACAAAAATGCCACATGAGCTAAGGCTGGCTTGGTTTAGTTTTTTTCCATCATCAACATAATATCACAGTCTCCTTGTATCATTAATCAAGTATTAAAATTCAATAGTTTAGAGAAAAGAGGACCATGATAAATAAGGCTAGGATGTCAAACCTATGTCATTATAAATTAATTAGCATCCTCAGGAACAATTTTGCAATCTGAAAAAATTCAGTTTCCCCAACCTCCTAGGCCACATTTCTAAATAATTGTCTGATATAAAACAGAGTTCCACCAATGCATCAACTCAGTTTAACCAAAACCAAATTTCTCCACTTCAAGCTGTTATTTCTCTTATTTCTTCACTTAAATAATCACATTTTCTATCAAATACCTTAAAACTCCATTAGCATTACTTAATCCTTCTTTCACACCCATTTGACACTTTACCAGGACACAATCTTTACTTAGTGCCTCTCTGCTCTAATTCATCATGTACCTTACCAATACTTAACATATTTTACAGATACAACTCTAGCTTTGGTATTTCCCAGACCAAACGTCTTTAACGGCCCTCCATTCTTTACACAATTACTTTTACACTACTTGCTCTGGTGTTCAAAGTCATCTGTAAACTGTTCCATTTTCAACTTTACTTTCTAGGGTTCATCCTAGATGAGCTATTTTCCCACAAATGGGCCATGTTGAAAATGCCTTATTTAAAATGTTTAATACCAATACTATCTTCTGAATTCCCAGGATCTTTCATGAGCTTATTTTTAAATAAGAGCTTACTGAGATAAAATTCAGTACAATTCACCATTTAAAGTGGGAGTTCGTTGGTTTTTCGTACATTCACAAAGCTGTGCAAACATTGACACAATCAGTTTTTATCACACTAAAAACTAACTCTATACCCAGTAGTACTTACTCCTTATTTCCTCCAATTTCCCAGTCCTAGACAACTACAAATGTATCCTCTGTCTCTAAAGATTTGTTTAATTGGGACATGTTAAATAAATAGAATAATTCAATATGTGGTCTTTTGTGACTGACTTCTTATACTTTGCATAATGTTTTCAAGGTTTATCTATGTTGTATCATGTATCAAGATTTTGTTCATATTTATTGCTAAACAATATTCCATTATATGGACTATACCATATTTTATAGGCATATTCATTAATTTTTCTAAACATCTGGGTTGCTTCTGTTTTCTGGTTATTATGAGTAATTCTGCTAAGAGCATTTTTGTAAATGTTTTTGGGTGGACATGTGTTTTCATTTATCTTGATATATACCCAGTAGTGGAATTATTGCAATATGGTAACTCTAGGTTGAAACTTTTGCGGAACTGACAGTTTCATGAAATGGATGCACTATTCTACATTTCCATCAGCAGTGTATGAGGGTTTAGTTCTTCCACAATCTCATTAACACTTGCTATTATCTGACTTTTTGATAATAGCCATCCTAGTGGGTGTCAAGTAGTATGTCACTGTGGTTTTGACTGTCATTTCCCTGATGACTAATAACATTGAGAATCTTTTCATGTACTTACTGGGCATTTACATACCTTTTCTGGAGAAATATCTATTGAGACAATAAATTATTGAGTTGTAAGAGTTCTCATTTAAAATACAACCTCTTGTTAGATGAATGATTTTCTCCCATTTTATGGGTTGTTTTTACCTTTGGTATCCAATTTATTTTTCTTCTTTTATTGCTTGGACTTGATGTCGTATCTAAAAGGCTTTGCCTTACTCAAGATCATGAAGACTTATGCATACATTTTCTTCTAAGAGCTACATAGCTGAGTTCTTACATTTAGATTTATGATTTAGTTTTGTGAATAATGTGATGAAATGCTCCCACTTCATCCATTTGCTTGTAGATATCCATTTGTCCAAGAACCACTTGTTGAAAAGACTTATCTTTCCTTATATTCTTGAAATCTGTGACAAAATAAATTGACCATAACTGTGAGGGTTTATTTCTGGACTCTTAATTCTATTCCATTTATCTATATGTTTAACCTTAGGTCTGAACACATAGTGCTGATTATTGCTGGGTAGTAAGTTTTGAAACTGGGATGTGTGAGTCTTCCAACTTTGTTCTTCTTTTACAATATTGTTTTAGTTCTTTTTGAATCATTGCATTTCCACATGAATTTCGCAATCAGGATTTCCAATTTCTGTGAAAGTCATATAAGATTTTGATAGGGGTTGAGCTGAATATTTAGATTAATTTGGGGACAGTATTAACAATATTAAAGTTTCTTTCAATGAATATGGAGTATTATTTAATTTAGGTCTTCTTTCATTTCTTTCAACAAAGTTCTCCAATTTTTAGAGTATCAGTTTTTCCCTTATTAAATTTGTTGTTAAATTTATTCCTAAGTATTTTATTCTTTTTAATAACATTGAAATAGAAGTGTTTTCTTGATTTTAATTTTGGATTTTTCATTGCTTCTGTATAGAAATACAATTGCTTGTAATAGAACTCATTTATTAGTTCTAATACATTTTTTTTAAAGTGAATTCTGTAGGACTTTCTATATACGAGATCATGTCATCTCTGGATATACATAATTTAACTTTTTTCTTTCCAGTTTGAATAGATTTTGTTTTCTTTCTTAAATTTTTTAGGCAGAACAATCAGATGAACAGAAATGATGAATGGACATTCTTTTCTATTCTTGATTTAGGAAGAAACCTTTCACTTTTTCTCCATTACGCATGACATAAGCTGTGAAATTTTCATATATGCTATTTATCAGTTAAGGAAGTTACCTTTTATTCTTAGTTGGTTGCATGTTTTATCATAAAGGGGTAACGAATTTTTTTCAAATCCTTTTTCTGTGTCTATTGCAATGATCATGTGGGTTTTGTTTTGGTCCATTATTATATTGATATGGCATATAGTATCAGTTGGTTTTCAAATACTATACTAACTTTGCATTCCTGGATAAATTCTACTTAGTCATAGTGCATCATTCTTTTCATATTTTACTGGACTTGGTTTGCTATAATTTTGTTGAATATTTTGCATCTATATTCATGAGATGTTGGCCTGTAGTTTTCTTTTTTGTGCTGTCTGTCTGGTTTTGGTATCAGGGTAATATTGGCTTGAAGGAATGAGTTGAGTTTATTCTCTTCTATTTTTGGAAGGTTCGTGAGGAAATTATGTTAATTACCTTTTACATGTTTGGTAGAAATCACCAATGAAGCCATCTGAGCCTAGGTTTTGTTGTGTAGGTAGTTTTTTATTACTGATCCCATATTTTTACTTGTTACAGGCCTATTCAGTTTGTATATTCCTTCTCTAGTTAATTTTGGTAGCTTTTATGTTTCTGTGAATTTGTCCATTTCAAGTAAATTGGCTGATTTGTTAGAATACAATCATTCACAGAATTCTCATAAATAATCTTCAAAAAAATTTTCATAAGGACAGTGGTAAGTCTCCTTTCATTCTTGATTTTGATAATTTGAATGTTCTTTCTTTTTCCTCGTTCAATATAGCCAAAGGTTTGTCAAATTTATTGAAACTTTCCAAAAACTAGATTTTTCTTTTGTTATTTTTATTTGCTCTAACATTTTTCTATGACTTTAATAATTAATTATATTATGTTAAAAAAATAATTTCCTTCTTTTTGCTTGTTTTAGGTTTATTTTGTTATTTGTTATTTTGTTCTCATCATGTCCTGCCTAGCCCAAAAGGTAGGGTATAGGGATAGGAGAAAAGAGAGGGCACACACATTTGTTAGGAGTCACAAAGGAAAAATCATACTTATCTTTTTTGCTCACTTACTATTTCCCAGCAATGATTATTCAGGCTTTAAACAGGGCTGGAAAATGTCATCTATAGCTGGGAAGATATATATACCCAGGTAAAACTTGAGATTGTATTATTGTAAAGAACAATATGAGATCAGTGGGTAATATTAGGTAAAATCAAGAAAATATTATAATTATTAGAATGATTTTAACAAATGAAAAATTAAATAGAACAATTTTTTTCTGATATGGGAGGAAAAGTATTAGAATATATTGAATAGGAGGAAATATAGCCAGATATAAAAATATAGTGAGATGAAGGAAAATGCCAATTTTATTGTGAGTGGATGTATTATGTAAAAAATAAATGGAGGAAATAGTCAAGAAATACAGTATTCTGGACTTGTGACTATTATTATAATCTACCAGTTAGACAGTTTATATCAAATTAACTAGAATAAACAGATCTTCTACAATTATGCAACTAAGAATAATGTATATGGTTGACAGAATCATTATATGCCTAAAATTGTTTGAAATACTGATCAAATATTAAATAGCATTCATTCAATCCTAATAAATATTTTTTGTTCTAAGTGTGTTTTTGCCAAGTAAAACTGCTGATACCCTACAATTCTCACATTAAAAGAAATGATGATTAGGGAGTTTCTCTCATTTCAAACCAGAAATCATCTCTGTAGAAATGATTGCATTATTTGTGTTTATAGAAGCAGCAATCCATTTATTTTTGTTCCCCAGATGAATTCTAAATACTGCATTTTGTCATAGCATAGCTCTTATTTTTATAATCCAGATGTACCTTTCTGTACTTTTTTAAAGTACATATAATAAAATGCACAAATCTAAAATGTGTAGCTTGATTATGACAAGTGTCTATACTCATATAGCTATCACCCATATGAAAATTTCAAACATTCTCATTAATATTTTTCCTCTTCATCTATTTCACCCATCCCTTTCCCTTTTCCCCTGTGGGAACCACTAGTCTGCTCTTTATGTTTATGAGTCTGTTTCTGTTTTGTTTGTTCAGTTTATTTTTAAAAGAACTTATGAGCAAAAATTAATTATACAATTGCCTCTACTTATGTTTATTATTTTATTTCATTTTAAGATGTATTCTTGGTCATTTGCAGCTTGTTGTTAGTGAAATACCTTTTTAGTCCTTTTCCACTAGCACTTTAATTGATTCTAGGGTTGTATATGTTAAATGTAATCACTGTATATATTCAGCAAGACACAACACAGGCCATATTAGAATACAAGAATAGTGCATTATTGCCTTAATTATAACATAGTTAAAAGGAAAAAAGTCTACTTGTAAAATGTATAAAGGATTTCAATTAGTTTTTAAAATGACAACCCATGCAATGAAACAATGGACAAAGGATATGACTGGGCAATTCACAAAAAAGGAGTTGAAAATAACCAGTAAAGGTCTGTATAGAATGCCAACATCACCAGTAAACAGAAAATTGCACATTGAAACAATAAAATATATCCTCAAACTTCAGATGGAAGAAAATAAAAAAAAAAAAATGTTTACTTCAGTAAAGAAGATAAAATGTAACATTCTTACCATGATGGTGGACTCTTTAATCCCAAAAGTCATGTTAGAGGGCAATCTGACAGAATCTAATAAAATTGATAACATAAATTAGTCCTCATTCCACTTCAAGGTTTGTGTAATTGAACATTTTTTAAAAATTCAGGAGTTATGTAAAAGAATGTTCATTGCAGTATTGTTATTAATGATGAAAAGTTGAAGCAAATTAAATGAATATCAATATAGGAATTAATGCTCTGTAATAGATAAAATGAGTGAATAACATACTTTCTTGTATAATCTCACCATGGATATACACAGTAAAAACAATTTTAAGAGGAAAATACAAGCTTTATCAATGATATTGTTTCAACTTTAACATAAACAGAAAACAACTATATGTTTTAAGCATGTATATATATAAATCCAATAAAATTGACTGTAAAGGTATACATCAAACTCATGACAGTACAAACTGCATGACTTGTACAGGAATAGAAGAGATAGGGAAGAATAATAGTATGTGGTGAGCTTCTATAAGAAAAGATAACGGCTGGAACATCTGACATGAGCAATGTGTTAAATGAATATCAATAAAAAATTCTCATGTAAATTTATGCATAGAGATAATAAATGTATCTTTATTTTAAAACATGAAACAGTACATAAATTACAGCAAGGAATGAATGGGAATTAGGAAAATAAATGTTGGTATATCTATACTATGGAATAATACATAGCCAAGAAAATTATACTAAATGAAGATTCAGTGTTTTAGAAATTGCTCACAATATTGTGCTAGATCACAGAGTATGTTATACATTTCAAATTCATGAACCCAAATATGAAAAAAATGGTATCAAAATAATGAAAAAATATATTTACAGACAAAGAAAGTGTATAATCCCACAAAGAAATCAATCACATAATGTCAGAAAGGACAAAAGATGTTTTGGAGAGCCTTTTTTCAAGTAAGAATTACTTCTGAAAGACTAGAGACATGCACTTCTAGGGCTTATCTCGACTGTGATCTTTGTGAAACATACCGAAAGCTCACATTATAGAATCTGTATGATGGGGCTTGGCATCAGAGGGTTAGTTTTAGACTCAACTCTGATATTATTATTTTATTTTTAAGTTTCTATTTTTAGGTAATTCCAGTATGTTCAAGAAAGACATTTTTTGCCCAAGAACTTAAATGTAGGAGTAGTTACAGCTGAACAATTATGCATTCTGCTGAACTACATGAGCAATACTCTTTGCCTCAGCTAAACTTAGTGCATCAAATAGGAGTGTGGATAAAAGAATAAAAGGTTTCTTATAGCTTTTTCAGATACCCACTGGTATGTAATTCAAGCCTGACAAAGGTAATAATCCTTTACACTTTAAAGCAAAATTGAGAAGCCGGATATTTGAAAAACATAGTATATGGTAAAGATTTAAAATACTCAGTCAATATATGAATGAATCAATAATATATTGATTAATAGAACAATAAACACTTGAATAGGATGTGCTACAATTTTCTTTACACTATTGAAGCAAGTTTGTATACCCTTTAATTGCAAATGTTATGATGTTATTAAATAACATATAATCCACTAAAAAATTGTTTGTTACTCTGAAGGACATTAAATATAATCAGGTCTTTGTATAAATAATAAAGAACCTTTGACGAAGGGGTGTAGACTAGATCTTCTCTATGCCTTGCATGAAGGCGGAAAGGATTTTGACTAAATGGTTTTAAAATCTCATAAATCTCATCATTTATCTTGGATGCCAGCTCTCTTCTTCAGAGAATACAGTAAAATGGGGAAAGACTTGAAATAAACATTTAAGTTTCTAAAAATTCTATAGTAAAAATACCTAGTTAACTTCTCAGCCCTTGAAACGCTATCTTTGTATTTATTTAAATATATCTATCTACCTACCTATCCATTTACCTACCTACCTACCTACCTACCTACCTTACCTACCTACCTACCTACCTACGTACCTACCTACCTACCTATCTATCTAAACAGCATCTCCCTATCCAGTTTAAAGCACTGTACCCTCATATTCAGTGATGTGCCCACACCTAACTTCACATTGACTAATTGACTAGTGATAAACCTTATACAAGCCAAAGGTTCTTTCCATAGGTTGTTGCAATTGGGCATAGTCAGGTCTTGATAGTGTTTAAATTTACATCCTATAATTCAAGGCCTTCAGTGATCTGCTGTGGCAGCAAGAAATAGAAAGCTGGGCTTTAACTGGAAGAATACAATGCAAAAAGTAGCAACAGGGGAGACTTAGTCAATTATGAAGTTCTACTAATTTCTGGGTCCTGTCTGTTTCCGAGGGAACCATCACTATGTTTCAGCTGCAATGTTTCATGTAACAACTATGTGTCTTTGTCCCAAATTCTGCTTTTGAATGTAAGGTAGCTCAAGTTAGTTTTAGTTAGTTGAAACTGTAGTCTAATGGATTCAAGTTCTACATAGGAGCAATTGTCAAGTCAGTAATTTAAGGAAACTGCTCCTAAAATGCCACCCTCAAAAGACACAGCAAGATGATAATAAGCATACAATCTTCTCTACAAAAAAGTCAAAGAATACACCATTGGTTAGGACTCTAACATAAGCTTGTCTAAGCACAGAATATTCCTTTGTTCTTTATTTAACCCCTCTGCTAAGACACTCCTAGATCTTCAGTTTTTAATAGGGTTATTATAATTAGACTAAGATAAGAATGTTTCTTCTCAGAGAACTACTGTGTTTCTTTTCTTGCTCTCTTTATATCATTCTTTGATTCTTAGTGATTAATAACAGTGTTATTAAATCCTGTAGATGAGGACTGGCAACATTAACCAGAGGATTCCTGTGAAACAGTCTGAAGCAGCACACATAATAAATCCTGCTTATTGCTTAGGTCAGAGTAAAAATTCTCTGCTTACACCAGAGTGAAGGTAAAACTCAAAGTGTGAATTCTACCCTTAGAAGTGCCTGAGAGTTTCTGCTTGTTATTAATGGATACACCCTCTTTTAAATGCAAACTTCTCAATTATTGTCACATAGTAAGTTGTTTAGTTTTCAGCAAGATAGTTTAAAGTTCAGAATTATAAACTATTATAATTGGAAATAACTTAGATATAATTTAATCCATCACCTCTTTTCACAGATTAATAGAAAGAAAATTACTTCCCTGAAGTCACACAGAAAATTAATCACATAGCTAGGGCTTAAATCCCATTCTGGAAACTCTTTGTACAGCTGCTACATTTTAAAAATATCTTACATAAGCTGTCCATTATAAATAATAATCTATTACTAAATGAATAATTTGTTAATTTTTTTCTTGGTTTGCTGTGTTTAAGGCCATTAGGGGCTAGGTCCTGAGACTATTCCTGAGACTGCCATGAAAGTATGCTTATAGTCCTCAAGAACACAGGGAGTAATAGAGAGATTGGAGCTACAAAGGCAAATATTCATCATGCAGATGGTTATGCAGTACAATAGCAAGACTGACAATAGAGATACACAATATGCTCTGAAAATAAAAATTTTACTAAGATACGATGTGTGTATTTGGATTTGCAAAGCCCAGAAGGGAAAGAATCCTTCTTATTAAGTGGTATCAATATTGGAGCATTCTCTGGGCACCTGAAATTATCTCAATTACTTTATACTTTATCTAACCTAATCTATCATCTATCTATCTATCTATCCATCTATCCATCCATCTATCTATCTATCTATCTATCTATCTATCTATCTATCTATCTGTCTATCATCTATTATAATTCAAATCCATGGTCTCCTGATTCCAAACCCTCTCTGGAAGCACTGTCCATGTATATATATATATACCTGCACAGTTATACCTGTGCATGCACCCACACAATCACACAATTTGAGGAAACACAAAAAAGGAGAGGCAGTAAGAGGACAATTTTGCAAATTGATTCTTTTCTTGCATAGATGATACCCAAATTATGAAAAATATGTGTTTTCTCAAGTTTTTCCTAAAACATTCTTGTTTTCTCATTCATGCTTATTACTCATGTAATTAGTCAAACAGTACAAAAATATACAGAGTTAAAAATAAAAGCTAAGAATGTCAAGTAGTTTTCTAGCACTTTACTTACACTTGGATGGTACTGCACATAAATGGAGTAATAGACCCAGCGATGAATGTAAGGTATTAGGATCTACTTGTATCTAAGAGTTTTAGCCCTATTACTTGGCCTTGGTATCTGCAAAAGTTTGGATGGACTTTTGCCCCCTGAAAAGTATATTGCTCTCAGATGATGTCAATATTTAGTACAAAAAGTTTATGTGTTCAACTACTTCTCAGATTTTTCTTATGAAATTAAGGGTTTTATTCCACAATTTAAATTCTGACAATACACAATTGGTAAATCTGAGTTCAATCTTTCTTCCAATAAAACAGATATTATTCTTCATCACTTTCAAATCGCTCCTATATGTGGTATCCATTTTTAATATTTGATGAATAAACTTAATCTAGATATTCAAAGAGTTCATTTGCAAACATGAAAGTGTTTTATTATAACTTGCTTCCTTATAAAAAATAAGTTGTTTCTAATGCCTGAAATAATTTGAATTATTGGGTGGAGTATTGGGAGTAAAAATAAGAAAATTCAAATCCATGTTGTGCCATGTATTTAATCTTTACATGTGTAATTGTGAACATCTCATCAGAATTAAAAAGTATACATTAATTTCATGGCCTTCATTTCCTAGATTGAAGGTTTTCAGTATCCTCTGGACTGTCTGGATAGAACATCAAGTGAAATAAGTCAGATGGAGAAAGACAAATACCATATGATTTCATTTATATGTGGAATCTAAAAAAAACAATAACAAATAAACAAAAAAATACAAAACAAACTCATAAATACAGAACAGCTTGATGGTTTCCAGAGGGAAAGGGGGTTGGCAGGTGGGTGAACTGGATGAAGGAATCAGTTGTATAGTGATGGATGATAACTGGGCTTTTGGTAGTGATCACTTTGTAATGTGTACAAATGTCGACTTATAATGATCTACACCTGAAGCTTACATAATGTTCTATACCAATTTTAACTCAATAAAAAAACAGAATGACAACAACATGGCCTTTAAGAGCACAGACAGAGGTCTTATTGACATCAGTCATCCATTTATGTAGGAGATACTGACTCATTCATTTACTTGCTTAACCAAATACTGATACACAGCTCCATAGATGTCTGTGGAAATATTTGTAGTTCAGTGTAGGTACAAAGAACAAGACAAATACGACAACATGAACAATTTATGTTACATACCAGCTTTGAGGTAAGCTAATATCATTTACATTATGAATGGGACAATATTTTTGATTATCTTTAAAAGTATCTTAATTCTCATCACACAACTTATTATACTAGCTTTGAGGTAAGCTAATATCATTTACATTATGAATGAGACAATATTTTTGATTATCCTTAAAAGCACCTTAATTCTTAACACACAACGTAGTTTTTGTTGGGGGCATGATGTGCCCTATTAATACAAGTTAACTCCCTTTAAATTGGAGAGAAAGGCTATATGATTTGCTTAATTTTTTGGAGCGATTCATCTGGCATTAAGACAAACTTCACTTCATTACATTTCAATCTTCTCTACATCCTCAGCTGATAAATATAATATCCTATTTCTATTTCCGTTGTACCAGCATAAGAGTTATATTTTTGGATAATTTTATTTAAATAGAATTTATCTAGTCAATGGATAACATATTAATTTTTTTGCACCAAACTTTACTTTCCAACCTGTAACACTTAGTGAAATTTCCACTATCACAGAACTCTTTCCTAGCATTCACTTTTTCACTTTTATTTGATTCTCATTGGTTGTCATCTAACAGACTTGCAAACATTAAAGAAATAAATAAAAAGGAGGAAAAATTCACTGATAATTACTAAATGACATAAAATCTTCATATATCGTAACAGCTAGTCTTTGCACTAAACTCATAAAATTTAAGGTATTACCCTCATAAAAATTAGAAAACTTAGACCTGTTTATAAGGTATCATACTAACACAAGGATTAATCATTAAAATTACCATTTTATTGTATTGGGAATTTGAATTCTAGTGGATTAAATGAAACATTAATATATGCATTATTATTTTCATTAAACTTCCTAACATTCTCTGCTGATTATTCTCCCCCTCTTTATCATTCTCTGTATGCCCTGAAATCCATCACTTTGAACAAACTGTCTTTTCAATTGAAATGGATAGGAGATAGCACAACCCAGTTATATTGCCTTGGACTCAGAAATAGCTATTGCTCCTGAGCTCTGCAGGGTAAGTCCCACCATTTTGTCCTTTTTTTTTTTTCCCTTTGATGACTAGCCAGCTTTCATTTTATTGATTTCTTACATATGTTGACAAGTTTTTATCAGCCTGCCAGAATCATACAGCCATGAAGTACCTCATTCCTTGTTCTGTCACATGTAAAGAGTCCCTTGGTGATGGACATTTAGGCTACTGGCAGTTTATCACTTTTACACTAATAGTGCAATACTCACCATTGCGTATCTACTAAGTGGTAGCATGTGTGAAGGATAAATTCTAAAATTAAAATTGTTTAAACTAAAGATATATTCTTTACATAATTTATTTAGCTGTCAACAATGTTTGCACAGATAAATTTTATACCCATAATGTGTGAAGGAAAGCAGCTGTTACTCAGTGCCCTGTTCAACTGTAGGTTTTGTTTTTTGTAATAAAAGCTTGTTGTGAATTACATGGTGAGGAGCAGCACAGGAGAATCTAAGGTACACATTTCTTACAGCAGTTCTTACCAACACAGAAGGGTTTGACCATCTGAAAGTGCAGCGTTGGGAATACTTTCTCCTTAGCCAAAGAGGTGTGAACATTTGTAATTAAAAATAGACTACCATTCTTCCAACTTTTCTTGCTCTGTGTGAAAGTTCAGATTAACCCTAATTTTTTGGGCAATGGAGGCACTTTCTCTGCTGAGAGAGAAAAAGCATTTCTTCTCTCCTGGATTTGGATACAACAGCTGTTAGTAAATTAACTGTGGAGCCAGACTGCCTGCTGTGAATCCTGGCTCCACCATTTACTGTGTGGCCCTTGGAAAGTTATTTAACCTCTTTGTGTGGTCATTTCCTTATCTTTAACGGTGAATAATGACAGCACCTATATCACAGGGCTTTTGTAAAGATTAAAAATGTATGAACATAGTCTGTGTGAGTATTAGCTAGTAATTTTATATTCAGATAATATATTAAAATAATTCTAAACATTTTACATTAAATAAAACTATATTAATAGACATTTATTGTCATATTAAGTCTAACATTTTGTGACAAATATATTAGTCATAGAAAAGAGGGAAATATAAATTTAAATTACAAATATATAATAAGTATAGTTCCAGCTTTTGAGGAAGTTATGGTCTATTAGAAGAGGCAAGTCTTGTATACATAAACATACATCTAACAATAAAATGTGGCCCCATGCTAGAGCCAGATTTGTGACCCAGACAACTTCTTCAGTGGTAGTGGAAAGACCATGTTCTCATGAAATGTGAAACTGGACTGTATATGAGATTTGTGAATAAACTTTTTAAAGAAAATTTATAATTATAGATCTATCATTTATTGTTTGTTAAATGAAAGTATGGGACTATAAATTATCAAAGGAGCCTTCCAACTCTAAAATTTCATGTTTTAAATCTATGAACAAATCCTACAGGTTCAGAATAGTCAGAATTAAAATGAACAATAATAATGAGAGTGTTCACTCCATTGGAGAAGGGACTTAAATTGAGTATTCACATTCAGATTCAAGAGGGAATTATTTTCTAGAAAATTGTGCTGCATAATTATGTTTATTTTTACTGCACTTGTTATTATTTTCATGTATTTGTCACTAGGATGTGGTAGGCTTCACATTATATAGTTTAATTTTTATCTAATAGCTTTCCTCAACCATGCAATCACAACTTTTAGGAGCTAATTTTAATACAGTATACATCAGTATAACCTCTTATGAACCATTACAGTGGTTCTTCTTTGCCTGCTTGTTTTCTAAGAAATTGAATATAGTTTAAAGGCCGGTAAATGAGATAAATTTAAATATTAAAAGGACTATCATATACGAGAAGGATGCATTTTTGTGGCAAGCAGAATTAGGACAATCAAGTGGGTCTTAGTCTTTCTATTTATAGCATGGGGATATAAATGTTCATTTAATAGCCAATGGATGTCAGCTGTACATGGTGGCTGTCTAGTGTCTTTCGGATAGCCTTGGTGTCTGTAGGGAATTTATCATTTTGTGAATCTATCTTCTAATAAATAGGAACCAGAGTGTGATCGTGACTATACCAATCAGGCAAAATCCTCCAAATCCTGTAGGAGATAGAGAACAACCTGGGGAAAGTGGATGTAGACTCTGTATCCTGGTAAAGGGTCTGAAATGGAGCAAACATGTGGCTTTAGAGGTAGCAGTGGAAGAGGTCCTAGTGGTGGGTCACATGTTCTTCATCTGCAATGTCAGCTGTGGTGTCAAGGACAAAAACAGTGCTTTCTACGATACAAAGAGGTTGGTGTGAACTGGTTTTTGCTTCTGGGTACAAACACTCAAACTTGATTTTGGTGTTCCTGGGTATATCGTACACTATGTAATATCTTAAAATTAATTATTATTCTGCTAATATAAATTGATATCATTGTTTGAAGAAATCATTTAAAAGCCCAGATCATGGGATTGTACACAATTTGTTGTAATGAATACTTGTTTAAAAATATGTTTGGAGGTGACTTCAGGGTAAGATGATGCCTCAAGCAGAGACATATAGCTCAACACTCAGAGAGAAATCATGGACATAACCAAAGATATACGGAGATTACAAAAACAAAACACATGTAGCATTGGAAACTAGATGAGGGTATTTATGTTATTTAATGTTTATGTTAGATGGTGTGCATTTGGGAAAGACATTGACGTTCAAGTCTTAAACTCAAAATTATAGTTGATAATTAGTATAAACATCTTGAAGGCTGGAAAAGAAAAGAACTCAGAAAATTTAAAGTAAACATTTTACCAGGAGTTTTATGTTTCCATTTCATAATTAAAAATAAAAATATACCGTATTTATCCCATAAATGGTTGTTTATTTCTGCTCTGTGTAAGAATTTGTTTTTTTTTAAATAAAGGTGTTCGAACAGCACCTTGGGGAGCTCTTGTCTGTGGGTTATAGAGAAATTCAGCTTAAGCCTTCATTAAGGCTAAATTCCTGTCTGATTATATAATTCACTGCTTTTGGCTGTGAGTACAAAGCAAATCTGCAACACCAGTTCTCCAGCACCAATTTCAAAATTAATACTTTAAATACCAGAACATAAAAGGAAAGTTTTTTTAAGAGAAACATTTCCATTTCCATTGAAAATGTATTAAATGAATTTTAGTTCTATTGTAGTTCCATATCCACTAGACTTGCAATGATTGTTCCTGCCGGCCACCATTGTGCTTCCTCCAAATGCATGGCTTCGTTTGCCTCCTTTAAGTGTTAACTCTGATCTGATCATCCTCTATAACATTTTTATTTCCCCACACTTGTGATTCCTCTCATCCTGCTCTATGTTATTCCCATCCACTTACACCTGGTAAAATATATCATTTATTTATGAATTATAGAACATGTTATATTACTTATCCATTTATTATGTAAATGCTAAGAGTTTTTTATACATTTTGTATCCAAAGTGCTGAAAATAGTTCTTGACCTATAAGCAGCAGCTCTATGTATTTGTTTAACATATGAGTGATATAAAAAAGATGTGCATAATATGTTGTTAAGTGACTAAAGTGTGTACAGAAAGTTTATGCATTTTAACATGATTTACATTTAGTAATTTAAAAATACATATGTAAATTATGTGTGGACAGATGCACCAAGTTGTTAACTGTGTTAATCTCAGTGTGGTCACATTATAGATGACATGCCCAGGTTTGCCTAGTTGGCTAGTTTCTTTCTTTTTTTTTTCCTAAATGAATATTGATTACTTATTAAAAAATAAGAATAGAAGGAAGAAAAGACAGAAAGATAGGAGAAACAGAGGGAGAAGATTAAAGGCCTGGTGTATATCTCATGATTCTCCCCTAAAATTCATACAATGACTAAGAGAATGTAAAAATCTGAGGAAAATGAATTAGCACTGGAAGAAATGAACTCAAGAAATTCACTTTCCTGAGTGCATTTTGTCCCGTAAATATTTTTGCAAAAATGGATTCACCTGCCATTAGCAATTTATTGTTCATATCAGTTCATTATTTTTCTAGGCTTTGCTCATAAATTGCACAAAATTCTTTCTATTCTCTTTCTTCAAGTAGTTTGTGTTAATTTATGTAAATAGATAGGTGATAGACTTTAATGTAACTGAACTTTGTTTTCATAGGCTAGTGTATTTATCTCTTAGAATATGGCCTTTTGATAGACTAACACTGAAGTATTAATCAGTACTTTGCATTTATGTTTGCTAATTCTGTAATTTCGTTTGCCACCATGGATGATATGTTGTTAAGTGATACAAGTGTGTATGGAAAATTTATGCATTTTACCATGACTTGCCATTATTAGTAATTTAAAAATATATACGTAAATTATGTATGGAATAGATGCACCAAGATATCAATAATGTTAATCTCAGTGTGGTCACATCATGGATGACATGTACATTTTTGCTTGGTTGTTTATTTCCCTCATTGTTTAGAATACAGAGTCACAGATTATATTCCCAAGATCTGGTTGGAATTGAGTCAAACACGGGCATTTAAGCCCCTTCAATCAAAGTGCAATAGTCATGAAAGTGTAAAGATTAAAGGACAGATTGCACAAATATATATTCCTCAAAAGTAAATGCATTAATATTTTAAATGCATTCCTATTACCACTGTTAATTGTGAGAGGAAAATATAAATACTTAATATCTTTGAAAAATAATTTTATGTAAACCCATAGATATGACTTTATAATCAACAAAGTTGTCATCAAGTCATAATTGAAAGAACATTTCAAATTATACATTTCTTACTCAAAAGTAGACTGTTTTTAAAGATGTCATTCAAATCCACATCAACTTTGTCTTCTGTGACAACTTCTTTAGTTTATGTTTTATCATTTCCCATTTGGATTAGCTTATAATTATTACACTTGGCTGCAATGCCCTTATTTTCTTCCTTTAAATCTATTTCATATTTTTGCTGGAATTATCTTCTTAAAGATATCTGAATGTTGCAGTCTCCTGCTTAACATAGTTTTTCATAGCTCCCAATTTAAATAATAATTATTTCATATGACTCTTCTATGTTAAATCTGTTTTACATACTTGTGTGCAGGATATTCTTTTATCAGCTGGATATAGTTGCAGCCTTACAGCCCAACATATCAGCAGCTTTGAAAAACTAAAATGGAAAAAGAATTCCTATCAACAGATAGAACTCCAAGAAATATAATCAATTTCATGATTCATTATACCTCTAAGGAAAGATGGAAGCTGACAAATACTCTAATTTTTGTATAGTGAATAACAGAATGGCAGGATGGTCAGGGAAATAGATGGAAAAACTTAGAGGACTGGTTTTAAGTATGTTTGGTGAAGTTGCATATGGTTAGCCATCTCAGAAAAACCTAGAATGGGAGAGAATTTATATCCTTGCAAACTCGTATCAAAGGTTGTACTGCGTAGGCTGCTCTAAATAATAGAGACAAGATGATACACTTACAAATGACACTCATCTCCTCTCTCTTGCCTCTTTGTTCTGGTTTAATTAGGTCATCATCAAATTATCTATAGTAATAGGTACAGAGATCATCCATGAGTTAATTCACATGGATTTATGACCATTTAGACGGACCTTTCTACTATAACTGCTTGGTATCCAATGGCCCACAGTTGTAACTACAGAAGATGACTCATGTGACCTGGAGGAACCAGTTAGCTACACTGCAAACTATATTTATATTCTATACTTTATGGCCATGAAATGTTTTGTCCTTGCCAAAATAGAAACACAAATAATGTTACTAATAGTAAACTTTACAATTTACAAGTTATAGAATACCAACACTGAATTATCAGAGAAATTCATGAGGAGCGGATGGATATCTCTCAGACTATAATTTTGATCACTTTCTATTCCGTTTAAGCCCTATGTACTTTGGGTCTAAGGAGAGCGTGTGGTAGTCTCCTGGTAGTGCCTCCCTTTCAGCTAATTCCCCAGACTGTTGCTCCAGATTCTAGTTACTCTGGTTCTGGCTTCCTCTGAGATTGTAGTTTTGCCATCTCTGCTACTGTAATTTATTTTAGCACAAATTGAACTTCTGTTTCCCAGTGCTTTTGTTAATCTGATCTCATCTGCTTTCTACCTTTGAGAATTGATTCTAACTTCTAGTCTGCTGACGCTGTATTTTCTCATTTTTGAGCTATTACAGATTTGTTTTTTGAATAAAGTGAGTTCCAATTACTTTAGAGTGATTTGGGGTGTGAGAGGAGGTAGGCATGCGCATTCAGTCCGACTTTAGTTCTAAATATATGAACCAGGTTAAAGGATAGCATCTACTCTAAAATGTAGTCTTTTGCACATACTTTTCAAGGCTATCCCTTCTTGAACTAAATATTTCTGCTTGTTCCAGACTTCAATTTATTTATACTTATTCTAGAAAGCCCTAGGAGTCCCTAAAGTCTGGGTTAGGGGGTTCAATCCTTGTTCTTACAGAATTTCCTACAACCTTATTATAACATCTGCCATAATCTATTAAAATTGCCTTTTTATTGTTTTTTTCCCTACCGTCAGATTTAAGTTCATTGAGAAAATCAATAATTCATATTCTTCATAGGATCTTGAAGGCCTGACATTTGATATGCACTGAATGAATTAGAGAAATAAATTATTACATTGATAAGTTGATAACTTTTAAAAGTATTTGTCCAGATAGAATTACCCAGCTCTGGCAATCATGGAAATGCAGCACTTCTCCTTTCAAGAAATAACTTCTCAGTTAACTGAGAGGAGTGAAATTAGCTGATCAGCCTCAGTTTCAGCACCTTCAAGATAAGCTTCAGTATATGAGCCTAAAAAATACTCTTCATGGGTGGTGTTCAGACAATGACTGAGCTGGTGTGCAGATTAGGGCAATACAAGAGTCCATGCATGATCCGTCTTTGATTCAGAACTTCCCTTTGGTTTATCTGACAGACTTTCATATCTGTATCAGGGTCTGAAGCCCTGCCCCTTGCTTCTCCCCCTCCCTTTCCTTTCACAGGTGTCCACAGAGTGGATGGAAGGTTTATCCTACCCACATCAGCTCCTTCCTCTTTTTATCTTTCACTGGAGTTATTCCCCAATAAATTGATTATACTACTAACTCCTACTCAACATCTGATTTGAAGGACAATCTGAAACACTACTGACATAAAGAAAAATTTAAAAATTTGCAATCGTACCAGAACATGACAGATTTTGAAGTTTAAGTTCAGATGTCTGTTCCATTTTGAATTGATAACCATGTATCACTTGGCACTCTTTAGTCAGTCTTTTGCTTAAGCACCATCTGTTTAGAGTTCAAATTTGTTTATTTTCTCCAGCATAGGTTTTTCTAATAGAGACAACAGATATATCCACTTTTTTTTAATTAATTTTATCAATGAGCTAAATTTTTTATTATTTTTGCATGGATGATTTTGTTATGCTCTAAATTAATCTTACAGCTTTTTCTTGGAAATATGTCTAGTGTCACATTAATACTTATATATTAATTTCTCAGTAACATTAACAATTGCTTTATTATTATAGCTATGATTCTTATGTTCATGCTCTGCAGAGGGTTTCATTACATAGGTCAATATTTAATCTCTAACTGCAGTCTCTACAATTGGATCCATTCTTTTTGCAAACTAAGAAATGAGAGTTCTAAGTTCACTTAACCCTGTAACAATCAGATTCTATAGACAAAATCAAGGTATGTCAAATAAGCTCTAACCAAGGTATTACTCATTGTACTATTGTCATTTGTAATTTTTAGACTTATCTGTTCCTTTCCTCTTCCTCTCCTTTCTTCCTTCTCTTTTTTTCCTTTTTCTTCTTGAAACATTTAGTCCAATAACTATTAAGTTAGTATTATGCAAAGTGGGAAGGTGAGAGGTGAGGCATGGTGGCCCAGAATGAAGTGTCAGAGCCTCAGCAAGATGAGGAAAATACCTGCGTGGTTGGGAGTGGGATGTGATGCTAACCTAACACAGGATGTCAAAACCTGATCCTGCAGAGACGGCATTTGTATAAGGGGAGCCCAGGGAAGAGGACACAGGACAGATAAACCAGCTTATAGATGATCACACTGGCCAATTTAAGCATCAAAATGAATAATTATTATAAAATTTTATATTCTTTGAATAAATTAGGAATCCATGAATCCATACTTATGTAAAAGAATGAATGAATCATTTGAAAAATCTGATGAATAGAATACTTATATGGTCTAAAACTGTTATTTTTTTCTTTTTACAAAATAATAATTAACTATAAAATAAAATCAAAGTATCTTTGGAGAATACTGTGAGACACAACCTTAATCAAGAGAAGAATGTAATGGACAAATCAAAATCACACATGATCAGACAGGATGTGGTAAGAAGAATACACCATTACGTCTGCGATATTCCTGACAATGAGATAAAATTTGAAAATGATCACCAGGAAACATCAGGCAAACACAAATGAATAACATTTCACGAGCCATATTTTCTGTAATTCTCAAGAGTTTCAGTTATGAAAATAAAATAAAGATGGACAAATTATTCCAGATCAAAGGAGACTAAAGAGACCAACCCTACAACTAAATGTAACAACAGATTCTGGGCTGGATATTGTGCTGTACAGACATGGGCACTACTGGAAATACCTGAATGGGATATTATGAAGAGAGCATAGTAATGCATGTTATTGTTAATTCCTTGATTTTGATGGTTATATGGTAATTGTATCAGAGAATGTCTTTGTTTATAGAACTATGCACACAAACACTAAGGGGTTTTGGGCACGATGCCAGAAACTGTGTCCCAAATGATTCATAAAAATTAAACGTTATGGTGTAGTACTTGGAACTTTTCTGTAAGTGAAAATTGTTTCAAGCATAAAAAAAAAGAGAAAGAAAAAGAATACTGTTTCAGGATCCCTGAACACAGCATCTCAAAAGAGTGTAGAGAAGTGATAGCTGACAGTGGCAGAAATAAACGAAGGTTGTTATCCTGTGATAGATTTTAAATCATTTTTATGTATAATTAAAATACACATAATTCCTATCTTCCAGGAAATTTAACAGAAAGAATAACAGTATGAGAAACTAAAATCTTGATAATTCCAAAAAAATGAACAAGTTTATTCCTCAGGTTTTACAGTATCACTGCAAAGTTAAAATAATAATGCTATCCTTGACTACATCATAAAACTTTCATGAGGCTAAAAAACAAAAATATATGAAAATAGTTTATAAACCACTCATAAAAATACTTTCAATAATCCATGGGGGAGGGGAGAGTTATGTGAGAAGTGATTCTCCTAAGAGACTGCACAGTTATACAAAGCTAGGAAAATAGTTGCACAACTCAGAGCAAGAGAGAAAAACTTGGCTTTTTTTTTTTTTTTTTACTAGTTGATTACTATGTAAGAACTTGGTCTTTTCCAACAACAGTCTATTCTAAGGAGGTTTTTCTTTTACACTTAAGAATGAGTGAGTGGAGAAACATGAGAGATAGAAAACTGAACACAGAGAAAGGGAAAAGGAATTTGGCCAATATTATGATCTTCAATTTGAATTAAAATATATGAATAGTTTATGGCATTTTACATTGTAATTAAGAAAATGAACCATGGTAGAATTGACAGATCCAGATAAAATATTTCTAATTTGCGTAACAGAGTGGATTACTAGCCATAGTAAGACAACTAGTAAAAAGAAAAAACAAAAAAGCCAAGCAGAAATGTATAGAAATGGAAAGACAAATGACTTATAAAGCCAAGTAACTTGTTCAGAGTTCCTACAGTTATCTGTAGGTTTTTTTCAATTTAAAGCAACTGAAATGTGATATGGAGTTAATTCAAATGAAAATAGAAAGAATATTTTGTAGCTCCAAGAAACTGTAAGTAGACCTCAGAATGAGGCACAGAGCTAAATAGCAACAAACAGAGGCAGAGATGCCACAGACCTTCCCATGGAAAAACTGCTGCAGCATCTGGGGGTATGAACACCATGCTGGCAACACTAACATCAGTGACACTTGACGGTAGAGATGCTGCTGCTCCAACAGAAATGAATTGTTGAGGTTGCTCTTTACTTGTGTCTCTGATTTGTGATACAATATAGCTAAATGGCTGTCATTTGCACATTTCCTTAATTCAAGGGAAGGTGGGCCTAAGATAACAACCAATCCATGTAGATTGCACACAGCGTGGAGGGGAGGTTACCAAAATGAAGTAAGGTGCTGTTTCTGGAATGCTGCACAGCCAGAAAAGAAAAATGTCCACCAGAAGAGATGTCATTATTTTTGATTCTTTAGTTTTTGAGGTTTACATGCACACATGAACATGCAAACACATGCACATCATTGAGATACAATGTAAATTAGTATAAAAAGAACATTGCCACAATCAGAATGGCAATTCAATTAATTCAAATAAAACACAGGATATAGGGGCTCTCTATCCACAGGCCCTCCCACCAAACCCCCAAGGAACATTTCAGCAGTGAAAAGAAACAAAAGAAATTACAACACTCAGTTATTTTTATTTATAGAAAGAAACCCTTTTCAATTTGTCTAATAATTTTGATGCAACATTTGTCTATACATGCATTTAAATTCTTATCTATATATATTCAAGCAATTTAAACCTAGGAATCTATTTTCAGTCAATAATCATGTATGTGTAAAATTATTTAGATAAAAACATGTTCACTTAGATCAGAATTAGTTTTGATAGAGGGAGATTAAAACAATAAAATAAATAAATATTTTAGGGGTATTGATATAGTAATGAAGTACAGCTATTAATATAATGTTACATATGTTCATAAAAGACTTGCCCCAATTGTTCATAGTGGCTTCACTCCTATTAGCCCCAAATTGAAACAACCCAAATGGATTACAAATTGTGATACAGTAATAGAGTGCAATGCCACTCAACCATAAAAAGAAATGAACTACTATATACCCAGCAACTAATTACTGTATTTGTTTCTCTACCTCAAACTGATATTTTATTATTTATTATATCACATTTTAGTTCACTACTTTTTACTACTATTATTATTATATTTTCTAATTTTTCCTTGTGTAATATTATTTCTGTATATAAGGGGAAAAATGATTTCATTCATTTTTATACGCTTGTGACTAGTAGAAATTAAGAATTAAATTACTAATTAAATTAAGAATTAAATGGATGAATCGATGTCCCAAATGCAGAAAATATATTGGCTAGTGATGGCCATATCCAGAACTAAATTTCTCCTATAGATTTGTTCACAGTACACCAACAATGGTTAGGACAAAAATAAATTTCCTTAGAGGTTTTTGACCCCCCAACCTTTTTAAAAATTCTGATTTTATCATTGGACCAAGAATTCAGTAAATTACATTCATCATTTTATAGTACTTTTTTTCAATCTTTAGTTTAACACAGGAAATTTTATATTTAAATTTTCCCAGATTTCATCACCACTCCTTTTCCTCACTGTTCTATAACAGTGTTCCATATAGGTACTTAAATATATGTGTAGTCTTGCTAACTATACGGTTTATTTGTGGGATAAATGATTTAATTTACATAAAGAGTATCATACTGTAAATATCATTTCCTTTCTGTTATTCAGAGTTATGTATGCATTCTTATAGGCCTTGGGAAACCTTCTCTGGGATCTATACCTAGCAGTGGAATTAATGAACCACAGCACACACGCACAATTTCAATAAATAATGCCAGCTTGCTTTCCAAGATGACTATTTATACTCCTGAGAGTAGTGTATGAGGTTTTTTCCTCACATCCTTTACAACCCTTGGTATTACACTCCAATGTGATACTTTGTTATTCTGATGGATATTGTGCTACTCCTCTTGTACCATGGGTGAAAAATAAATCCTTGCTATTTTAAGTCATTGAGAGTTTTGGGTTTCCCTTACTAAAGCATAACTTGTCACAACTGATTCAATGGCCATTCAAGTTTTCACTGCGCTGAATGTTTAAAGCCACAGCAGTTGGGTGTCCTTGAGGTTGTTAAGCTCATGGCAATTTGGATGCTGAAGGCACATTTGCTTGTTACCATCTTATCAGCTATTTATACTGGAAAGTAAAAAGGATGCAGAAATGTAACACCGGCCAATTATGAGCATATAAAATGTCCATTCTTCTATGTAATCCCTGCAATTATTTATAATATTATTTTGGAGTTGCTCAACTGTGAAAGCTGCTAACACATGGCATGCCCCTAATTCTCAATTGAATTGGTTATATAAAAATACAGCCACAGTGTTTTGTAGAAAATGTTTAATTCTTAAGAATGTTGTGGCTGACGTGGGTAGATGGGAAGCTTGATTAAAGCAGTAATAATCAGTACTGGTCAAAGCAGTAAAATGAACCACTATCCTTAAATACTCCCAGAAATACTTGTACTTTAGGGAACTCTACCATTTAGAATTAAATCAAAGCAGTGAAAAGCTGCCACAATTTTAATAAATCATGACCTTTAATTAAGCATAGCAATGGAAGAGCCATACCGTTAAAATAATTAGGGTTTATGCTAGTTAACGGGCCTAGAAACAGCACAAAGTAAGAGAATTGCTGGCCAGAAAGCACAGAAAAAAAACATCTAAAAATACCCTTCTCTGAATTTCTGCTTTTTTGCCTTATCTGACCACAAGCATTTATCTCCAGTAAAATTCTAGTGTCTTACTCATTGACATTTCTTCTTCCTCAGCTCTCAGTTGGACAATGGGAATGATGAATGCCTGCAGTACAGATAGTTGTAAAAAGATATGTTAGTTGTATAAAGATACAAGGTACAAAGTTCTCTTTTGATTCCAGGACACAGAAACCCAACCTGAACCAGTTTAAACAATACAAAGAAGCATAAAATTAGCTTCAATGATTGCTATAATGATGAGAAAATGCAATCAAGACTCTATAAATTTGTTTCTCAGTCGTCCCTATTTCTCTATGCTAATTTAATTATCTCACCAGAGATTTCTTCCTGAGACTATAACCAAGGCCTTTACATAGTTTCAGTTTTGCCACAGTGAATTAAAAACTAAGTTTCCCTTAGGGCCAATTCTAAAATCCCTTCATCAGGACCCTAAATAGCCTGGTGTGAATTATATAACCATCACTACGGGAATGGGTGGGGCAGGATACTTACAACTTTGACTAAAGTACAGTGATTGTGAGTAAGGAAAAAGCAATACTTGCAAATCAGCAGGGTCTTGGGTGGGGAGTATGGGAGTGGACAGAGGCAGAGTAGATTACTGAATATGTGTGATTTTTCTGAATTTAAAAGTTAAATGTTGATAACCGATTAAAGTTTTCCTATAGGTAAGGCAAAAGACAAAAATGAGCAAAAACAACGTAATGATCAGAGCCCTTTGAATGTTCCTAAGAGTAACAGAAAAGAACAAAAAAGATGAACTACAAAATATCCATATTAATTACCCAGAATTATTGAAAGACTTGATACGCCTGTCAATTCCACAATTATTACAGAGAATTTGGTGAAAAGACATAGACAATGCTACTTTATAGGTGGAGGGAAATTTTTCAAATTTTACATTATAAAGAAGAGCTAAAATCTGTATATGGGTCCTATCCCTTAAATTGACGGACTGGCTTTTATAAAACAAACATATTTGCCAGTAAAAATCATGAACACTGTATAAAACAAATACATTAAAAAAATGTTAAAACACATAGAGAACAGCAAATAGATGGCTCTTGATCCTTGGAAGAAGAAAGCAAACAAGGAAAGCTCCACATTTTAATGAATTTTTCCCTCAGGGATTCTCCCAGTTTACAGTGATATGGAGGGAATGAAGTTCCAGCAGAAAGTAGTATTCCTACTAGGATGAAACAACTGTGATTGTACTCAAGACTTTAAAAATAACCAGATATTGAGGGGACATTCTAGTAGTCATAGTTCCATGACCATTAAACACATACACACCCAAACACATACACATATACACACCCAAAGGAACATGAAGAACACGAAGCTAAGGACTTTAAATAAGCTATTTTGAACATGTTCCTTGGATGGTGTGTGTGTGTGTACCTATACTTTTTTATTTTACTCTCTCTTTGTCTTATGTTTTAAGATAATTGTCATTCATGTATTTATTTAATCATTATTTATTCTGCAAATTTTATATATAAAGGTATAGGAACCATGATACAGTCTCATTATAGTAGGATCATTTAATTGATCCTACTATATGGTGACTAGAAAAAATTGCATGTATTATCAAATTTCTTTAATTTTCCAAATTTGTGTGTTGGTACAAAAAATAGGATATCAACTTTCTATGAAATATTTGTCTATGAATCTCCAGTTTTTCTCTCTTCTTTACCCTCCTCTTTTTTTCTTATGCAAAATATAAGCAAAAATCTCACTGTGATTTAGGATTTATAAGCAATATATGGTAGCAGTTTTTTTCATTAGTCAAGAAAACTGTACAATGGCAAATGAAACTCAAGTGCATGTATTTTTGGATTTATGAAACTAATTTTTCTAAATACAGTTGAGGACATAAGTCAGTTAAGAGAAACTTGATGCTTTTCTCTGGAACTTGGAAGAAAATTTCTCAAATAAATACGATCTAGTGCTAGATAAGAAGAAAGAGGAGAAAGGAGGGGAGGAGAAAAAGAGGGAGGATAAAATATTTTGGGAAAACAAGTAATCGACAAGAGCTGGAAGTGAGAAAATAAACTTTTTGAAACCTGGTCATAGACTGGAGCTGTTAAGAACTGGTGCTAATAGAAGATGACATCTCAAGACTCTCAGGACTCAAACCTTCCAGTAGTTGTCTTTTGGAGATGGAAAAGACAGAGTACAAGGTTTACTCTGAGATCAGAAGTACTATTTCTATCCTCTTTCCTTCCTTCTCTTCATTCTTCCCTCCCTGCATTCCTCATTTCCTTCCTGTCTTCCTCACTCCCTCCTTCTCACTTTATCTCCCTTCTTTCTCTTGATAGTGCTAATGAGGAATTCATTCTATTAGGTAAATGATAATAGACTATTAAAACGAATGCCTCCTGTCCAGAGGTCACTATGCAAGAGCAATATATAATACAATCAGAAGGAATGCAGGACGCTATGACATCACAGGCACAAGAATAATTGATGAAAGGTAAAGTACTTCAGAAAAGACATGCCATTTTAGATAGAACTTGAGATATTTTCCATATTCCATATTCCAAAGTAATTGATAAAGTTCCAGACAGAAAGAATGACACGTATGGCTAATCTAGGGACACAAAAGCACATAACTGAGTATACAATATGACATGTCTTGATATTTTTTCCTTACACATTTAAATGTATATGCTTACATATTTATATATTCATACACTCTTCTAAAGGTAATTTCAACTGACAATTTAAAGTTTATTATAGTTTTGTATACTTCGTTATGTTTATGTATTTACTATATTGTAATAACTTATTGCAGATTATTTATTGTTGTACTGAATACACCAGACATATTATTAAAGTGAAAAGTTTGTAAAGTTTAAATATTAAAATACATGCATATATATTTTATGTTGTATTGTAACTTGACAGATTTTAAGTGATATTACTTGATATGAGTGATTTTTTGAGAGTGGTGTTACCAGATGGCAGTGTTTATAACTTCCTACCAAGATTTCCTGGAAACTTAGCAGTTTGCAATTTAGTTATATTCTTAATTACCATATTATATTGGTTGATTTTTTTCTTTATAGTTATTACACTAAGTAATTGACTTGTGTTCCAGGTTTTACCATTCAGAATCTCCAGGAGAACTTGTAACTATTTGTAGCATAGCCTTAAAATTATCTACTTACCTAGCTGTCTATACTTCTTTGTATAAAAAAAGAGTAATAATTACAGTTTTGGTGGAGATGAAAGAGCTCATGGTAAACTATGTTGAAGCCCTGATGATACGATGTTCTCTATTTAAATAAAATTAGTCACACTCTCTAATTAAAGATCATTTTGTTGTCTGAAGATTCTGATTTCTGAAATAATTTAACTGTTACATTCCCTTTAGTGAAATAATTATTTCTATGATAGTTTAATTCCATTTTGCTTGCTATTAAAATCTTTAGTTTATATTTTTATGAAGCTCCCTCAGGGACCTGATTGTGTGGTGTACCTATGAAAGAAAACTTACCCCACTTACTAATAAGGACAGGTAGTACAGAGTTAAAAACATATTAAATGCTATGTTCTTAAGAGCATGAGCTCTGAGACTAGGCATATCTGGGCAAATTCCCTTCTTCACTTTTTTAGTTGTTACCATAGACCCTCAAGATAGTTGCCTTCCTTTTTCCTCACATGCACATATAAATCATAAAACCTCTCTTTCCTAAATAGCCATTGCTTATTTGAAGGTCATGTCAACAACACAATGCACCTCTTCTCTTGGCCTGACTGCTGTTATCTACCAATAAATACGACATCGCAGCTCTTTCCTCTTTGAAGATCTCAGTTTCTGGCTTATTAACTTCCTCTCTCTCTGAAATTTCCAGCCTCAGAAATTTAAATATTCTCAAGTATGAAATGTAAATCCAGATGCCTTTTTTCTTTTATCTCTTTATCTCCAATATTTTCCACTTTCCACCTCAGCCAATTATTGCTATAGTCATAATCTGAATCAGTCATCACTGTCTCTCAAATCTTGACTTCAAGCATCTTAATATCTAACATGCACATGTATCTTCTCAGATAATTTGCCAAAGTACCTCAATGCCAAAAGTCTTTGACCCCATCAAGAGCTTCTTTCCATGACCACTCCACCCTTGTCACCAGTTACTGGCCCCAACTAGCTTTCTCTTCTTCTAGTTGTTTTTAAAGTTAATCATTATTATTACCTCTTTAAATATACTCAACTAGTTCTCTCAATCTCTTTCTTGTTTATACTTCTGATGAACCAGCAATTATGCATGATACCTTTCATCTGCCTTCTTTACTACTGGAATATTTGTAAGCTGTTGCAGAAAAAAAAAAACACAAAACTGATTTGACCGATTTAAATGGTTGATTTCTAAATTTAAATTTTACACTAAAACTGCATAGCTATCTCACTACTATATTTCTCCAATGGACTTACTTCCCAATCTCTAACATAAAAGTCAGTAAATTATAGTAAATAGGCCAAATCACCCTGCTGCCAGTTTTTGTAGATAAAATTTCATTGGAACACACTGACACCCATTCATTGTCTATGGTTGCTTTTGCCCCACAGTGGCAAGAATTGAGAAGTTGAAATAGAGATTGCATGGCCCACAAAGCTGAAATGTTTACCATCTGATAAACAGAAGTTTGCCAATCACTGCCAATCAAAATTTCATCTTTATTTTGCTCCTGAAACCTCCCATACATTTTCCAGAACTTTCTCCACTTTCATTGAGAAAATCTAACATATGCACATTTTCTCATCTCACCATCACACACTTCCATTTTCCTTTTCTTTATTCTAGATTAAAAGGAGGAGGAGCACTTCTTTCTAAAAAAGGTTTATCATACTTGTTTTGCTTTGAATTCTATTATTTCTTTCCTTGTTCAAAATATTGTTCCTTTAGTTATTTCTTGTCTCTCTTGGCATCATTCAATTTCTTTTGAATCTTTGTTTTTGGAAAAATATAATAAAGTAAAAGGAAAAAGGTTTAAACAAACCTTTTTTTTTCTTTTTCTTAGGCACAGGACTAAACCTAGGAAAATTTAACATTTTCTATACCTGTGCTTTTCTTTGTAAGCTTCTAAATTCCCCATAACTTTATGATACCATAAACCTGAAAGTGACTGATTGATAAATGCTTCCAGAGAAATTCATGACTCAGTAATTCTATTCTTTCTACTCCTCTGATGAAGTTGATTTCAACTAGATTCAAAAGCAAAGAAAGCTGACTGAATTAATTCACATGAATATGGGTGGCCAAAAATCTCTGAATTCAGAAAGATACTTGATTTGAAAAGAAAAGTCTTGTTATCAAATGGAATTCCTAGCTAGTGGAATTTTTGGAAGAGGACAAGAGAAATAACATTCTACACAATATGAGGTCATTTTGTTTTTTTTGTTTTTTTCTATAGGAGGGATACCACATAGGTTTTTACAGGAGCATCTAATAGGCCATTATCTATTTCATAACAAAGTTTTCCTTATTTTCACTATTACTATAACAACAGAAGGAACATCAATGACTAATATTTACTTTTTGTTAAAGACTGTGTTATTTTGTATGTATTATTTCATTGGATCAATAACCCTACGAGAATTTTCAATATGTTCATTTTACCCATGAAGAAAATAAGTCTCAGAGACATTTACTGTTTGTCTAGCATTGCACCAAATTTTTTACATGCATTATTTCATCTGATCAGTAACCCTGTGAGGTAGGTATTCTTAACACACCCATTTTATCTGTGAAGTAAACAAGGTTCAGAAAGGCAACTTACCCAGGATCACTTAGTTGTGGGGAGGGGGTGCAAAGCAAGGCAGTCTGACTCCTGGGGTTCCTGTATTTACCACTGAACTACACTGACTCCTATGTCTCTTGTGAACATGCTCAAACTGCAAAAACAACAATGTCACTAGGAAGGCAATTTCAGGACATCATCATTACCCTAATCCAGACAGTAAACAAAGGGTGGTGGGAGAAATATACTAGGGTTATAATTATAATAGTTAACACTAATTAAGCCTTTATATGGATTTACTTATTTAATATTCACTACAAACTCTATGAAGTAGATACTTTTATTCTATTTTTATGTATGAGGAAATTAAATCCTACAGAGATCAAGTAATTTGCTCAAGATGACACAGCTAGTAAAAGAATCATGAATTGAAATCTGTCTTTCTAGTTCCCCCTGCCCAATTTCTCAGTCTCTGTAGTACTTAGCTATGCCTAGAATCACATTTTTACTTGCTGACCCCTAGTCTTAGAATACTTCAGTATTCAGGTAATGAATACTGAAATTTAAAACTACTGACATATACAGCTGACCTTAAATGGATTAAGTTGCAACTATTTTACAACAGTATGTTCTCTATATCTACATAAAATAGGCCACCCAAAGAGGGAAATAACAAGCATCCTGATAGGAAAGGGGCATCTGAGAAAATGGGCTGATCTGAGTAAAGTGAAGGCCGTTGTCACAGAAAATTACAAGAAGCCATTCTGGAAAGCTCTGATGAGCAGAAGGCAAGGCTGAAGAAGTCATCCTCTTTATTCCATGCAGTTACCCTAACATAGTTGTACTATTGTCATTGGGGAGATTAAATGACTCATTAAGCTAAAAATTGGTAGTGGTAAAAATTTAAACACAGTTCTAACTCCAAATCCCGATATTTTAATATCTGAAGTGCTCTCAATAAAAAGGATAAAGAGACCATTTTAAAATTCAATTAACTAAAGGACATCATCAACAGAACAAAAAGGCATCCTACAGTACGGAAGAATATATTTGTGAATGACATATCCAACAAGGGGTTAACATCCAAAATATATAAATAACTTGCATGCCTCAACACCCAAAAAGAAAATAACCTGATTAACAAATGGGCAGATGATATGAAGAGACAGTTCTCCAAAGAAGAAATTCAGATGGCGATATGAAGAGACAGTTCTCCAAAGAAGAAATTCAGATGGCCAACAGACACATGAAAGATGCTCCACATCACTAATCATCAGGGAAATGCAAATTAAAACCACAATGAGATATCACCTCACACCAGTAAGGATGGCCAGCATCGAAAAGACCAAGAACAACAAATGCTGGCAAGGATGCGGAGAAAGGGCAACCCTTCTACGCTGCTGGTGGGAATGTAAGCTAGTTCAATCATTGTGGAAAGCAATATGGAGGTTCCTCAGAAAACTAAAAATAGAAATACCATTTGACCCCAGAATCCCACTCCTTGGAATTTACCCAAAGAATACAACTTCTCAGCTTCAAAAAGACATATGCACCCCTATGTTCATTGCAGCACTTTTTACAATAGCCAAGATATGGAAGCAACCTAAGTGTCCATCAGTAGATGAATGGATAAAGAAAAGGTGGTACATATACACAATGGAATACTATTTGGCCATTAAGAAAGAAACAAATCCTATGATTTGCAACAACATAGATGGAGGTGGAGGACATTATGCTCAGTAAAATAAGCCAGGCAGAGAAAGACAAATGCCAAATGTTTCCCTCATTTGTGGAGTATAACAATGAAGCAAAACTGAAGGAACAAAATAGCAGCAGACTCAGAGACTCCAAGAATGAACTAGTGGTTACCAAAGGGGAGGGGTATGGGAGGGCAGGTGGGGAGGGAGGGATAAGGGGACTGAGGGGTATTACGTTTAGTACACATGGTATGGGGGACCACAGGGAGAACAGTATAGCACAGAGAAGGCATATAGTGGATCTGTGGCATCTTGCTGCACTGATGGACAATGACTGCACTGGAGTATGGGTGGGGACTTGATAATATGGGTAAATGTAGTAACCACATTGTTTGTTCATGTGAAACCTTCATAAGAGTGTATATCAATCGTACCTTAATAAAAAATTTTAAAAAATGATTCAATTAACTTTACAAATAAACAAATAAAAGAAACAAAAAAGGGAAAGAGTTAAGACAAAAAAATTATTATTGCACCATTCTTAAAATTACAAGGCATTTAAGCAGGTGATTTGAAAAAAACATCTTCATAGTAAGTAGCTTATATGAATTAAGTTTTATAAATTCATTAGAAAGTAGCAAAACTTGGGAAATAAAGCAAAATGATAGAAAATCATGTATTCTTTTGCAGGAAAATTCAGGAATTCTACTTTGTTCAATTTAGAATGTGACTGTGTCCTTTAGAAGGTAGATAGAAATACCAACAAACTAGTTTTTTGTGTTTATTTTGAGAGATATAGAGGATCTGCATGTAGCATTATAATATGAGTTAAAAACAAATTCTCATACAAAAGTAAAATTTAGAGTGGAATATGATAGATCTGTGGTAGTTATATGTGGGTTGGAGGATGGAGTACAAAATTAAGGCCCATGAAATGGTAATAATCTAAGTGAGATCAAGTGTGACTTAACCAACAGCTTATAATTCTTTGCAAATAATAAGTAGTATAATCCTAGGTAAGAGCATGAGCTTCTGAATCAGACTGCCCAAATGATACCTCACTCTACCATTTTTAATCTGGATCACAGTCATCAATGTACCAAATCCCTCTGAGTATGTTTCTTCGTCTATAAAATAGGCTGGTAATAAGATCCACATAAAAAAGTTGATGTGCACATTGAGTAACTTAATGTATGTAAAACACTTGCCTTTGTGTTTTGGTATGTGGTAAATAATTAGTAAATTATATATATAGAGAGAGAAAAAAATCATCAGAACAAGGTTTGGTTTGACTGAGCATTCCCCACTTTCCTGGATATTCTTCCAAGAAGTGGAGTGAAAGATGAATCTTAATGTACAGAGAAGGAGCTGATGATGGTCTGTGATAAAGATCCTTTAAAGGCTGAAAGGAAAAAGGGGCCAGGCTTCCAGACTACTGTTCTCCTGCTAGCAACACCTACTTCCAGGCATTCTGTATTTTGGAGCCCTCTCTATATGCTCTCTCACACACATACAAACTCACCTATTATGCATCTAGTTAGTTACAGGTCAGTTATTTTCATGTGTGTGATTGGATATTTAACCAGCATTCATTGGACATATATGTACTGGATGCTTACTTCTTGACAGGCACCATACCAGTCCACGGGAAGCAAAACAGATAAATGTATGTGCTTCCTTAGAGCCACGAATCTGGTGAAGGTGAGAGAAAAGTTAAAAAATACAATGAATATATGATATTTGAGGTAGCTGTATGACTGTAATTCTGGGGGGGAAAATGAGTTTCCAGCCTGGGGCAAATTACCTTTGAAGCCAAAATCAGTCAAAGGGAGAAATGAAGTGGGAGAAACTGTTTATTGCTTACAAGTAGCCATCCACTTCTGTTCACCCTTGTCTCTTGCAACCTGAATGCAAAAAAGGCACCCCACCCAACCTCTCTGGTGCAGATATGCCCTTGCTCCCCCATGTAATCACCTACTGATATGGAGATGGACTACTTCTCTCTACTCCATGGAAAGACCTATTGATATGGAGATACACTAAGGCCAGGTGAGAGATTTTGGATATACTGCAATTTTACATGATGACCTAGCAAGGTAAGGGTATGGAAAATTGTGAGACAGAGTTTGTTGATACAGACTGATCAGGAAAAACTCAGTTAAGAATAGGAATCAAATCATGGAAAGTTGGTACTTGAGTTGGCTTTTAATAATACGCACAGAAATATTTAAAATAAAAGCTCTACAAGAGTGAGAAAGAATGAAACAGATACTCAGACATAAGCAAGAGGTAAGAAACAAGGCATCACTAGGAATAATGTGATAATAAATTCAGTTCCTCTTGTGCAATTTCCTGGTTTCAGTCCCTCAGAGGTCTGGCTATATTTCCTGACTATGCATCATCCCATTGTTTTACCTTTTGTGATTAAGCTAGCTGTTGATCATCTGCGCCAATGTTACCTGAGCATACAGTCACATTCACACAGTGAAGTGGTATTTTCAGTGTGACTTGCGTTTCATGAAGGCTCCTATTTTCAGGATAGGGTTTATGGGGACATATTGGGAAAGGAGTATGAGTGAAAGACACTTTCCATTATTCAGATTTCTCCTCTCTAGCCCTTCCTCAGTAAACCTGGACTGTATTTGAGTCTTGGATTCTCCCTTCCCTTAGGATGTTCTCCTCACCACCAACACCCTCGTTCCCCCAACACACCCAAGGTTTCCTGTGCTCTCTCAATTAAATAGACATCTTGTGGGATTGAAGCATCAGTCTTTCAGATGTTTCCAGAGGTTTCTGAATCATAAGATGACCATGATTTTTTATTAATCAAGGAAATTTTTTATATAAGGTTTAAGTTAAAATGTAAAGGTCCTTGCTTTCCTATATTCTGAGATAATTTGGGTGCAATTAATAAAGTTAGGAGAGAGCCCCAAGTGCAATACACTGAAATTGGAATGCCTGCAGCTTGAAGGCAGAAAAGGAGGAACAGAAAAGGATGGCTTTGACATTTTTCTCTAGACTTAGTTACCTGAGTTATGGTCCGTCACCTAAACTTCAATAGGAAAATAAACTTGGGAAATTAATTAAACACTATCATTTAACTATGATATAATATAATCGAAACCTATTTTTACCAGCAAAATACAACTGTAAGACGAGGTGTGTCTGTTTTGCCCCCCTGGAAATAAACATCTTCTTGCGCCTGGCACATAGGAAGACTGCTATCATTGCTGTCATGCTTATTATCGTCATTGCCCTCCTCCTCCTCCCCCTCCTCCTCCTTCCCCTCCTCCTCCCCCTCCTCCTCCTTCCCCTCCTCCTCCTTCCCCTCCCCCTCCTCCTCCTCCTCCTCCCCCTCCCCCTCTTCCTCCTCTTTCTTCTCCTCCTCCTCCATCTTTGGTATATGTTACAACTTCGGTATAAGTTTTCAAGAAGTAGTAATGATGACCAAAGGAAATAACAAAGGAAGCATGTAAGGTAATTAAATTACAATTAAATACAATTTTCCAACAAATGAAAATGAAATGCTAGAAACATTGTGTGTAGTAACACCATGGATTTTTGAATTTAACAAGACTTTGACTCCATAAAAATAATAAAACTGCTTTATACTTTATAGAATTACATAATTTTACCTAACATTTCAATATATCTGCTTTTTATTAAATATATAAAAGGTTGTTGTTACGAGTTATTGTTAATATTAGAAATTCAACTTATTGGGAATGTTGTCCAAAGATCACCATCATCATAATAATAATTCTAGTGACTTTTTTTTTTAAGCTTGAATGTGCCAAGCATAACTTTACTTTATTCATACTAAGTAATTTACTGTTCACAACATCCTATGAAAGAGTATGGTTCTTTTTTCTGTCTATTTTACTGAGAAAGCCGAGGCAAAAATATATTGAGTGACTTGCCTAATGTCACAACAAAGTAAAGAACCTTGGATTTTTACAACCAGCCAAGCTGGCTTTATAATGGATGCTACACACATGTAAAGTGACTACTAAAGACCCAGTGCTAAGGGCAGAAGAACCTTTAGTAAAGTACTTTAAGCTTGTTTTTAAGCTTTATGTAACTGCAGTTTAACTAAAACAGCAATTCTCTTTTGAACATGTAGGTTGTATTCTAATTCTACTCACTTTATAATGACTTCATAATGTGCTTTTGGTAGGGATAGGCAATGACAACCTTTTCTGAATGAGCAAATATTTTACTTTGATAGATAATAGATTTAATGGATTCAAGTACTAGTTCAGAAACATATTAGTTTTTTTCTCTTGTACTCAATTGAAGCTCTTTGAACCTCAACCGTTAATAGTGGCATGATGATAATATCTACATTTAGAGCTGCTGTGAAAGTTAGATGAAGTATGCAGAATACAGGGCACCTAGTAAGCAGTGGTTATTCAAAGAAAGAAAATGCTTTCTCTTAACCCTTAGTTAGATTTCAGTTATAATAACTAGGTTCCTAGTAAAACTTCAGAATAAATTTAATGAGATAAGATTCTTATAAATGATATATAAATTGTAAACTCCCATGAACTGTAAAGCAATATTTTTATTCTCATTATACTAAGCCTTATCAAGTTCAATAGAGCATGGTGTTAATATGATGAATATGTTTCTGGTGCTTTACTTTCAGAGACTGGTCACTAGGGAATCCCAATCATTTGGAATACCTTCCTTTTAATTAACTTATGTTACCTGAAAACATTGCTTTTCTTTTAGACATTACTGTTAATTCCTAATATTGCTATCAAAGCTGAAAACATTTTTTCCAAGTTCTTTGAGCAATTCCTTTTTTCTTTTCTTCTTCTTTCTCTTTTTATACTCTTGTCTGTGTTTTAGACTATGACTAGAATATTCTCCCAGAATATTGCTAAGTTTATAAGCTCTTCTAAATTTACATGAGGCTCAAAAATCTTCTGACAAATGTACTGAGAAATTACACTACTTAAAAGCACAGAATATTAGATCTAGAATAAAATTTAGATATACATTAAGTCTACTTTCCCTATTTTCTGTTAATTAAAACATTGCCTAATAAGTTCTATGATGGAGACCATTTGGCATAATGGATATATATATACATGTTTAATCCCAGCTCTGTGGCTTTGTGAGCCTGGGCCATTTACCTAACCATTCTTAAGCTTCATTTTTCTCAGTATCAAAAATACAAGAATATATTCTCATCATAGGGTTGTTGTAAGGATTAAATGATATCATACATAAAGATGCCTGACACCTATCAGGCAATAGACAAAATTTATTGAATATTGCTATTTTCATTAAAAATAGTATGCATTAATTAGCTGGTATTAGAAAGTACTTTCACATATTATCTCACTATGATGATCATGTTATCTGACAGAGAAGACAGCATAAATCTCATTTTATAGGTAAAATCATTTCTTTAGTAACTAATGAGGCCGAGACTGGAATTAGAATCCATAGTTCCTGCCTTCTAATACTTTCGTACTTTAAATATTCAATCGCATGTCTTTTTGACACAGTTCTCTCACATAGCAGCGTGTTCTACGAATTTAGAGAACTCATTTAGGACAAGTTTCTTCTGTCTTTTAAGCAAAAGCTTGTGATGCTTCCATCCCTTTCATTCATCTTTTCAGGGTCTCTCAAAGAGTTTCTCTTGACTCAGAGGCTGGTGAATATGTGAGAATTAAGGTTGACTCAGTAAGTCTTTTCATATATTTCTATTACTTACTCAAACCAAGAAACTGGAAAGGATTGCAAAATATTTTGGAAAAAAATGTCGTTTGAAGATAATAATGATTACAAATAAAAAAGAATTATGATGGAATTAATTCAGGTAACAGACATTTAATAAGGACCTACATAAATATTTTTGTTAAACAGTGCATTCAATTGGAACCCAAGTTTAATTTTGAAGGCATCATGAAGTCAATAAAACAATTCCTCTAACCAAACCATTATGAACAGTATGATTTTAGACTCTATTTACAATAAATGCTCATGTAAAAAATTTCCATCAGTATTGCAAATAACATTTAAAAACAGGACTAAGTATTCATACTCTGTGATTCTGGGCATGTGATGCTTTCAGGTAACTCTAAAATACAAAAGCACAAGCCTTTTCTTTTTTTTTCAGCACAGTTCATTTTCATGAGGCTTAATAATATCTTTGTTGGCCAAACAGGTTCTAATAATTTGTGCCTAGAAAGCTTTTTATAAGTCTTCCCACACTGAATCACTATGTAGTTGAGAAAATGCTTTTCTGAATGAAGAGTGGTCCAAATTCTACTGTCAGTTATACATAAAAACTGTGAAACACTAAATATACAGTCTATAAGCACATCCTACATATCATGTTCCAGTTCACAAGAAATCAAATACTGATAACTGCAGAGAAACTCAAAAGGCTTCCAGGTAGGATACCCAACAATAGTCACATTAGGTAGTCACCATTTAGAAATATCCAAGAGCTCACATTTGAAAGCAGCATATATTTATTGTTATGTTAAGTAAGTTAAGGCTTGACACGTGGTGTGTAAAGTAAAAGGGAATGCTAAAATACTGCTGAAAATAAAATTTATAAATTATGAATGCAAGATATTTGAACACAGATATTTTTCCCTAATCTCCTTTAAGTAAAATTGACATGCCAAAGTTATTATGAAAAGCATTTATAAATATCATAGAACTTGTATCATCACTATCAACATGCAAAAAAGTAGTCTCTCAAAATATGTCAGAAACAGTATCTCACTGTGAATAACCTAGGTAATGTTGTAGAGTCTAATGGAGTGCACTGTGTGTGGGTAGTTTAATACAAATTATTTTATAGGTTCTTTAATACACAAATATATACATACTATCTATTAAAATGTACATATTATATTTATCATTGGTGTGTTTATTAATTTATGTGCAATTATGTGTCATCTAAATAATGTGAAGATGAAATAGAAATAATACATATTATATGAATAACCATGAATATTATGCTCAATGGAAAGTATAAATCACCCATGTATCCTCCCAGCGGTGAGAGAAGTTTTGATGTGTGGGATTCTCTAAAATATACTCTAACCAAATGGAGAAGAATTCAAACTTTTTTCAAAATCACGAAGTTGCATAATAAAATAATGGATGATAAATATTGGAGGTAGTAAAGACAAAGATAGTTGGGAAAAACTGAAGTGGAATAAGGGCCAGATGGGAATAAAATAACAGCAATTATAGAATTGTGTTGAATAATACTAACCAAAAACATACCATATCCTGAAGCTTCAAGGATTAACTCCATTGAACATGTAAGAAAGAGAAAATTGACGTCTAATATAAAAACTTCAGTCTCATATAGAACAACATAAAATTTTTCAAAACTATTTTATGGAGTCAGAATTAACCTGTCTTAAACATTTTAAAGTTAGAGTTGAAAAACAAAAGCTACCTCCTAATCTCATTAGTGAATTCATATTTTTTAAAGGCCAACATATAATTATTAGCAAAATATGCCTACTATATAGCACTACCTATGCAGCAAACTATGATTTGAAAAATGAAAAAGATAATAGTAGGAGATAGGGATGACAGTAATGATAGTAAATAGTCTAAGGAGACACATAATTATAAAAAAAATTGACTATGTGGATAGCTTTTTAAAATAAAGTTATGGTTTTGAATTTGAAATCTTTTGGAGAGTGTTATGCACAGCAGCATTTGTTGAAAAAAAAATCTGTATTTTTTGCTTGAGCTCTTGTAGGAAGAAGAGAAAAGAGCAGCCACTTTATAGAAGGTAAGAACACTGCTTAAAAGTCTGGAGACACTGGAGATCCATACTAGCATATGGACCATCTTCTGAATGGAAATAAAACAAGAACTGATTCACCCAAATATTTATGAGAACGGTAAACCTTGAGAGAGTATAGAAGGCTATATTGTCTAGTATATGGAGAGGCACCATAGAAAATAATATCAAAGGATGACTCAGCAATATGAAAAATTCTATTAAAATAACTTTCTATGTTAATATGATAATTTAAAAAACATAGGGTCTGAAAAATCTTTATTTGTATAATATTTAAAATCAAAATCTCCCAGTGTGAAACAGATTTCATTTAAATATGCTCACTGTCATCACTGTAATTCATAACTACAGGTTTCAGAGAATATAATAAATTACAAAGAGAAAATAAGACCTATAATTTACAAAAGAAGTGGTAAAAATGTTCACAATTTGAAGATGATGTGATTACTTGAAATCTGAGGAGAGTCCACTTTAAACAACTATGGCATCTAACATGAAAGTAAAATGGGTAGTTATCAAATCAATAGATGAAAACTATAGTTTTCCTAGACATCTAAACTATCCTGCAGAAAATATAATCAAAAGCAATTCATAAAAATAATTCTAATGAACAATATAGTAAAAACTAACAAGTAGCTTGAATCACCAATATGAAGAAAACTACCCAATTTTTTAAAAACACACAAAAAAACCTGATTGATTCCCAAATGAGAAAAGCAATGTCAATTCTGTGAGAACAATATAATCAATAAACAAACACAATTCTAATATAATAAATATATGAAACTTGATAATAATTTTGCACTCTGCAAGAAGGATAAACATCTATCTGAATGCCATCATTTTTGACCAAAAAAGTGAAATCAAATGAAACTTGTTCCACAAAATATTAAAATATAACCAATAATAATTAAAATGGTATGGTTCTGGCACAGAGATTAGTGGGCCAGGCAAAGGAATAGAATTATGAGTCCAGGAAGTTATAAATATATATATGAAATTATTTTTGGATATTTGAATTTCAGCAGGGAGAGAAAGGATTTTTTAAAAATAATATTGTGATAATATAATTACCCTTTCTGTTCTTGAATAACTTCAGACTGTATTCATAACCCTAAAATATCAGCTTTCAACATTTCTAATTTAATTCAGGCTGGTTAGGATCATATGACCCTTACAGAAGTTAAAATCCTGAAACCACTGAGGATTTTTATGTCCAAAATATCAGTTGTCACATGGGTCATACATTAGTCTCTACTAGATGATTTATGTTATCATTTACAACTGTAAACATTAAGGAGGAAAAATTTATTGCATTTTTTTCTTTTAGAGAGGAAGTGTGAAGTTCTATTGAATATATCTTCTTATCAGTTTACAAAGGACTGAGTACCATTCATTTACTCATTTAATAAATATCTGTTGAATGCCTAATATGAGTGCTTTAGTTTCTGTAGTTTTATTTTGACATATGTTGTTTTCTTAGAACTTACATTCTACATGAGAAGTTAGAAATTATGTCATCAAACAAGGACCTCTATTATGTGAAGAAAATATTGGAGCTAAGAAGCAGACCTGGGCTATCAAACTTTAGAGACCGCTCTGCAATATATCCTCTCATAAACAAATATTAAAATCAAGATGTGCCAAGCACTGCAAAGACACCGCAAAATTCTGATCCCTTAAAGAAACAAATATATATTCTTGATGTTTACAAAGGAAGACATTTCTTAGTGCAGTTGAGGAAACACTGCATTTCAGGTACGTATATCAGTGAGAATTCCAAAAGCAGATGGCAAATGGCTAATTATAACAGAATTTGAAGCACAGAAGGGAGAATCGGTTGAGGGAGTGGAGGGCAGAGAAAATATGGGCATTTGGAAGTACTTTGTGAACAGAAGTAATGGAAGCTATAGAAATAGCTCCTTCCTTGCTCATTTTACCACAACTCCTGCCATATATTCTTTTGTATCAGTGGGTCAGCAGTTTCAAAATTTCTAAATTTCATTTACTTGTTTACTCAACATATTGATACCATATCACAAAAATTCAAGATGCTAATTTTAATTGCTATGAATTATTCTTTTTCTTTAATTAATAATACAATAATTAAATAGAGCAAGTATTTATATTTTAAGCCCAATTTATTTCACTTTCACTTTTACCCTAAACATTTCAAAGTTATACAACCGAGAGTGTTAATCTATTTAATTTGTTCTTATTTTAAGCTTTATAACTAGTATACATTTAGTATTAGGAAAATCCTTACAAGGAATATTTGTATAACTACAATTTCCAGAAAGAGTGTTTATCAATGTAATTGGTCTACATATAGTAAGACAGCAATTTAAAAACAATAAAAATTGAAAACTTTTTTTATGACTATCATTACCTGGAGATCATATTGCCTAAACTGTCTCAATTGCTCTAGATAATATATCTGTGCACCTCAAGAGCCATGGAAACTTTTCAAGTCCCCAATCTTTGGTTCAATATCCCATTATGCTTTCCTTTTTCTATGTTTTTCCTTTTAGTTTGGGTACTGCAAATTACCTAACCCCATCTTAGAATCTACGCTAACATGTCTATCTAGGTTTATGTTCAAGAGAAGTAATATTTACTTCAGTTTAGTAACTCTGAGAACAGTTCCATTGTACCCTCTAAACAGTCCCTGATCTCTAGGAACCTCACGAGACCCTGTGCTTACATTGCATTTTTGGATGGTATTTCATTATTGAAGCTCTAAGTGGCTGAGCCCTGCTCACCATCTGTGCTGTATTTGATTGCAGACGGTAGAGATGGCAGGGCATTCCCAGAACTGCAAGCCCCTGGATGCTTTTGAACCACTTTCCAGATTCCTTTTCTGAACTCTTTCTGTACACACACCAGGAAAGATGAATATAAAGTCCTTTTGTACCAAGCCTCCAGAAACCCATCCAACTTCTGCTTGCCATTTTTAGATGTTTAAGTGATGTTTAAGGGAGAAATTAAAGATGAGCTGCCGACAACATGTATCACATTACTCAGAACACTCCTTTTCACAGAAATAAGAGGCCCTCCCCCTCCTAACACTCACAGAGATTCCTGTCCATACTATGCAATGAAATATAAGGACTCTTTAATCTTCTATACCCCTTTCAAACAACAAAAACAGCAACGAAGCACGGTCCCATTAGAGAAAATCATGAAAGGTACTGAAAATTCCGTGCACTGAATAACATTCCTGCTTCATATGCTTTGACTTTTCACAATATTGCCACTTGTATATGAGGTCTAGTGAGATTCACCTCTACCAATTCCCCCAATTTAAACACTATAGAAAAATTATATGAACGAGTGTTAGACTCAGTGAAAATATATTTTTTTTCTAAATCCTTACGATTACACAGCATTATCTTAGAGTCTCCTGCCAGGCATCCTGGGAAATAGTCTTGGTAGGTTGATCAAGCTGGAATTGCTTCTTTAACAGCTGCCTTTCCACACATGGCTTATTTCAAATTCCCCAATAAAAATTAACCTATGGCTACTTGGTAAAGACTCAGGGAGTTGTTTCAGGCTTTATTATCCTCAAATCCTGAGCCCCTTTGCTCAGGTTGGTTGCCCTGAATTCTGTTTATTCTCTAATGCTGTCCCATTTGAATGAACTCCAGACTTTTTGATTTTGTGAGTGTCTTCAGCTCTATACTTGACAATTTGGAAATTATCTGTGTCCTACTTACTGGCTTTACCCCAGAGATTGGAACTTTTTCTATAGACTTTCATGTGTCTTTATAAAAAGAAGATCTCTAACCTGATTTTTAGAGCCATATATTAATTTTGGAGTCAACTAGAAGGCCATCTCTGCAAGAGCAGGTATGTTTATACTAATGCATATCAACAATTGGTATAATGCAGAGGTGCATAGCATGTATTAGTTGAGGGAGTAATGGATAAGGAATCTATATTACAGAGAATCCTCTGAAAGTTCCACTGTTAATTAATGTATTCACTAAAATTATACAATAAACCAGCAAACAGTACTTAAGGGGAATTTAATGCATTTGAAATTTGAGTTTAAAGTGTATAATTGTACTAGTCCCCTTCCAAGCTCCAATGATCCCACCTCTGGCTATGTGCATGAACTTGTTTGTGGGCTGCACTTATTGACTCACTTCTAATGAAACGAATAGATAAAAGCCATCTCTTATCCCCTAGGTTCACCTAGTTATGCCACTGCCAGGTTTCTGAGCCTTCAGAATCTATGTGACATAACATGTTTTTGTTTTAAAGTTCTTAGTCGTGGGATCATTTGTTAAGCAACAAAATAGATAACTAATAAAATACATTTCTGTAATTAGTATCATTATTAACCAAAATGATGAAAGAAAAATTGCTATGGGTGTGTATCATTTAAATATTTATATAGTATGTATGCATTACATCCAGTTCAGATTCTCTCTAGATATACTATATATGGTATATAATATATACCATATATAGAGAGACAGACAGAAAGAAAATTTCTATTGCTGTATCTATTTCTATGTAAAGACACCTTTTCTAAGCTTTCAAGGCATTTCAATGCAGAGGACAGATACCATAACGATATTCTAAGTAGTTGATGCCCAATATTTTGCTCTATGTTTGAACATTACTGGCTTATCTGGGTATGCACTGCCACAGTGACATTTGTAGAAGTAAAATGGCACTGTTACATATGTGGAAGTCAGCATATGAATGTAAGATTTTATACAGTTTTTGTTCTAGAAGTGAATTCTATCAACCTACAGAAGACATTTCCTATGAAGTGTTATAGTCTGATGAAATGAGCAAAGAAAAAAAAGATTTAATAAAACTGGTTTTTGAATTCTAGCTATGTAACTAATGATTTGTGTGACCTATCATTTTTGATGGCCTAATAAAGTGGATTTTAATTAAAAAGCCATAATATTTTTAATGATTATGAGAATAATATAATTTATGGGAAATGTTTCTGTTTTGTTTTGAAATATGCTACTGATCAAATGGGAATTTACTTTTGTTCTTTGAAAAATTTAAGTTTAAACATATAAATGGCAAAACATGTCTTCTCAGTTGTCAATAATAAGGCAAGGAAGGAGTTCATGCTCTGTTCCACAGAGGAGCTTTGCAGAAAATATGAACAAAAACTTCTGATAGAGTTTATATTGTGAGGTTCTCAGAAAAGCCCATATTTTTATTGTCTCTATGCTAGGTAAGAATACTCCTTGAAATCTTCAGTAGCGTCTTTTTCTGGCTCTTGTTCTTCCCCTTCATTTTTGTCATAGACTCATGTAAGTTAAAATTTTAAGGTATTTAGGTTTACGTCCCCATTTAATTTTTCATCTAAATATTCTCTGACCTAGAGTCCACCATGCTCACCAACACACCTGCTTACACAGGATGTTTTGCGTACTCAATCTAATTTGTAAAACTGGAGGAAAAAGGCCAAAGACAGTATACCTGAAATTGTAAATTAAAAAATTATATTAATCTTCCCTCCACCCTTCAAGGTGAAGATATTCTGGTATCAACAACAAAAACTTTTTTTTCTTTACCCTCTCCCTTCCAACTTATGAGTCAAAAAAACTCTAGAGATTGAGAGATCTCTGAAATAAAAGAGTTTATCGAGCCACTATAGATGCTACCCAGAAAAAGGACTGAGTCCTGGAGTAGGAAGCTTCTACTTCACCAGCAGCGAGGCCAACTAACAGAAACAGCTTGCCTGCCAAACTCAAGAAACAGGGCACATTTATGAAGGGTCTCAAGGAAAGGAAGTTCTTTAAATTCACATCACCTACAGATAAGGAAGTTGGGCTGACTTGAAGTGGGGAAAGTCTGGGGATAGGTGGTCAGTCCAGATAGAAGGCTCATGGATTGCTTGATGATGACGCTCAGACCCATGTCATTCACAAGGGGCATGTGGTGCTTCTGGGGACCCTCTAAATTATTTTTTAAATGACTTCACCCAGGAATTTTCTGGTTAGTGTTGGCCTGCAGCTATTGACTGATTACCTTCCCTTGTCTTTCTTATTCTCTGGCCATTCTCTGGCCATATTTAGGACATTTCAGTATTCTTTCTTATCTCAACAAAGGTTTTGCCTTCCAAAGAATAGATACATAAGTATGTATTTCCCAGTTTTTTTCTTGTACTTCTTTTCCAGCAATTTCACATAACTTTTAGGCAGAAAAGTAGATATAAGTGGGGTGGAGAGAATATAAAGCCAGCAAAGCCCACTAAAAGGGACTCAAAGAGTTAACCAGACAAAACCAGAGAGCCAGAAAAGACTCACAGAGTTAATTTAGTTGAAGCTTCAAAGACTAGGAGTTACTTGGAATATCCAAACACTCCCCAGATAAAGAAAATATCGGAAGTCAAACACAGTTAACTATTAGAGTGTAGACCATTTTCCATTTCACCAGTTAGACTAGGACTCCAAGGCCAAAGACTGTCAATCAAGGACTTCTCTGTCCTGCCAACCACCCCACAAAAAAGCCTCACAGTAGGCAGCTTGCCTTTGTCTGCCATGACTCTGGCCTGCTCCTCCCTTGGAGCGAACTCAAACACAACTTTCATTCTGCTTCACTACTGTGTCTCTGCTTTTCAATTCTTTGTCATGTTGAGAATAAGAACCCAGGAAATGAACTCAACCCTTAACATATTCAGGGATACTGACACCAGAGATTCTTCCAAACATGGCATGAAAGATAAATACCAAAGTATCCCTGTAGGTCTTTCCTTTATCATTCCTGCACAAACAGGTCCCCTTCCTCTGACAACATCCCATAGTCCAGAACTTCTCCGGGAATAAACCAAAGTAACTGGCACAGCCATAATGCAAGCTGACAGGGCTTTCCATAGGGTTTTTCAAAATTGCTGCTGAAGGGGTGTCCCCAGGATAATTCCAACTTCCATTTTGAATTATGGGTATCATGCAAATTCAAACTTTTTATAACTTAATGAAAATGTACAATGAAAGGGTAATGAGCCAGCCAACTTACAAACTGCAACGTCTGGATTCAAGATTCGATTGCTGACAGGGCAGAGACCTGACCTTGAGGAACTGAGAGCACCTAGAATACAGTGTGTTCAGAAGAAATGCTAAGAATATGTGCTTTTGAGAGTGACTGGCCTTAATTTTGGGTTATCAAAAATGAATACCTAATTTATGATCTGTAGGGCAAGCATTGTATATCCGCTTTACATCTTAACAGGTTTATGAAATTCCCTTGTGACTAGGTAATGATCAAAGGAATGCCCTGTACTGTCAATTTCTGTATGTACTAATCTGTAGAATGTAGCTATTGACATCCTGACTTACAACCTTTGTTAGAAAACATATAACCCTGTAAGAAAGCTCTCCTTTCTGGAGCAATTTTCTTCTTCAGAAGGACTGTGTTTCCCAGGCAGCTGGCCTAAACCTGGGCTCAAATAGAGCTCTAATAACTCTTTTCCGGAGTTTTATTCTAGGATTTTCTTTTCATTGACAAGTATGTAGCCTTTGCATACTGGCTTCTTCCACACACTGATATGCAATTACAGTTCCTCCATGCCTTTTCATCTTATTTCTTATATCATTCAATAATAATCCATTATATGGACATACAACATTCGTGTATCCATTCACCTACTAAAAGTCGTCTTGGTGCTTTCATTTTTTGACAATTAAATCACTAAAAACGTTCACATGCAGGTTTTTGTGTAGACCTAAGTTTCAACTCATTGGATAAACAGTGAACACAACTGGGGGCTCATGTGGCAAAAATATGTTCAGTTTTGTAAGGAACTGCTTTCCAAAGGATTAGACCATTCTTCATTCCCACCAGCAATGAATGAGAATTCCTGTTGCATTGATCCTCCCCAGGATTTGATGTTGTGTTTTGGATTTTAGATATGCAAATAGGTATATAGTTACTTTGTTGTTTTTAAATTTGCAATTCCCTAATGCCATGGCATATTGAGGATCTTAAATATGTTTATTTGTCATCTGTATATATTCTTTGGTGATGCGTTTATTCAGATTTTTTGTGCACTTTTTAACTGGGTAAAAATCACATCTTTCCTGGTCATGCACACAGCCCAATTTGTGTGGCATTCTGCATTCACAGGGATATGTTGGAGCTTTGCAAATCTTGCTGTGGTCATCTAATTCCTCAGCTTTTCCTTAAAAGTGTTTTGATAAGTCTCTTGTCAGGCCCAACTGTTACTGCCACCTGAGGAGATAGTGTGACACAACAGCCATTGATTGTTTTCCACAAACACCCTGAAGATAGGATTGTTTGCACAGAGCTAACTCTGAGTCAGATCATATAAAGACAATCCCTGAAAGTGAAGCATTTCCACAGAGTTGCCCCACAAGTCGAATAGTAACAATTATGTGGTGACGGTGCTTTTTGCAGTGTTAGATCATATACTGCCCCACCCTTTGGGTAGGCTTTTGTTTCTCATAACTACTGTGGTTGTGAAGTTGTTTTTAAGACTCTGGCATAAGGGAATGCGAGGTGGGAATAGTAAAGTTAAAATAGCACAAAGCTTAGTGTTCTTACCAGGAATAAATGCTCCTGGGACTGTCACAAACCTTTAGTTAATTTCAAGAGTCGTGAAAAGATCTTTTTTTTTCATTCTTTGGGGTTACTGGTTTCTTTTTTTTTTTTGCTTTTATGGGAGAGCAGATTTTAAGAGTTCCTCACTCCGTCATTTTAGAGGTACTTCTTCTTGATCCCTTTTTATAGAATAGAGCTTTCGTATAACATTTTCCATATTTTTATCTATGTCCTGTGTGATTGTTATAGTAGATAGACAGCCACACATGAGTGAGGAAGAGGGAGGGGTACTTTGGCTGGTGTTTACATTTGGCTAGATGCTTACTTATTGTAATTCCAGGGGAATATCCCAGGGCAAAATACCTTTGAAACTTAAATCAGTCAAAGGGAGAAGTAAAGTGGAAGAACCTGTTTATTTCTTGCAAGCAGTGGTGCAGTGTCTCTCTCTAAACCTAGTTGCAGAAGAAGAGCACCCCACCCAACCTCTCTGGTCCAGATAAGCCCCTTGTAATCCCCTATTGATATGGAGATGGACTACTTCTTTCCACCCCTTGGAAACACCTATTGATATGGAGATGCACTAAGGCCAGGTGAGAGATTCTGGAAATAGTACAATTTTACCCAGACTTACGTTGACACATTCTATGTAAACTGTTATTGTGGGATATAGGTTGATATTATAGATAAAAGACTGGCCCAAACTGGCTAGTTTCAACGGAAGAGAAATTGAACCAAACCTCACCCCAAATCCATTAACATCGTAAAAACCACACCTTCCTGCAAACATGGTCCCAGTTTCAATGGGACCAAATACTGTGAACTCTCCCGGCCCAATGTGAGGTTCAAGCAAACTCAAACTCCAGGAAGACTCCAACTGTTCCCTTCGAAACCTAATCATAGTGAATATTCATCTCTCTTCATACAAGAGAGGCCTTCTGTTGCTCCCTCTGCAAGACCCCCTTTGGGTCTGCTCCCAGCCCCAACTCTCCTACTCTCTCCTTTCTTTCAACTCTAAATCTCCAAACAAACTTTTAATGCTCAACAGCTTTTCTGTGCCCATTCTTGAATTCTTCTTTGCAAGGAGACCAAAAACACACCCCACAGTGTGACCAGAAGTCCAACTGCATGCCCAAGTGGGTGAATTGCTATGGGAAAGTTCTGGATAAACTGAAGGAAATACCCAGAGATGCCCTGTGAGACATGAGGATTTATTGGGACTTATGTACTCTTGGGGTCCAAGAGTGGCCAAATGGACAAAGTTGCACACTATCTGGAAAGGGAAGGAATTGCTATTATGGGGTGTGGAGACAAAGATTACATGTGTGCCAGGGACAAGGGCACAAAGACTACCTGCTGTGTTAGGAGGGATCATTCTTGTGTGATCAGTGCCCAGAGGAACAAAACCTTGGTCAGAGGGGTCTGCCTCCCAATAAGATGTTTCCAAAGATAAGGCAGGCCTGGATTTGGCCAGTACCAGGCATCAACATACTACCATTCTATGTAGACTTAGCACACTGCCTGAAGGAGGGGGCCATGTGGACACAGGGTTATTCTGGGACAAAAGATTATAATTCTGGGACAAATGATTACAAATGGGCAGTGTTTGTCTCCACAGTCACCCAATATTCCAATTTGAGCACATTCATCATGGTTCTTTAAACATCTTGTCTCCTAACTCCCATATGGAGACTGTAGAGGAGCAAATTCTGCCACCTGAAGATATACCTCTTTAGTATATTGATTACTTTAAACTGGCTATTTTTAAGAAACTGCATAAACAAGAGAAGCTCTGAACACCAAGTAGAAGTTACTTTTTATAAGGGACATTACATATACTAGAGAAATCTCTGTTTGTAAGGTGTTTCTCTGTCGTACGAGAAAGAGGGTGAAAGCCCTAAATCTCTAGGAACTCTTACCAGTGGAGAATGCAATGGCTTAAATCTGCATAACAACCTTATCCTTGTTTACTGTGCTTTTCCATGTCTACAGGATGTATATGTGTTTGATTTTCTCTTAATTTGGGTCATGCCAATTTGATTCATAGACCAACTTGAAGGGAAGAGGAACTTTTTTCCTCTCCAACAAGAGCATCTGTAAGTCTGCTTGTCTTCTGTTTTTGTTTGTTTCTCTTACTTTTAATTCATATTGATATAGGGCAGAGACAGGAGACAGGCATCATGATAAACTTTCCCCAAATGCTGAGATATAAACAGTATAGTAAGAACAGAAAGGATTCCATCTTAAGGCTAAGATTCCATTTTAAAAATCAGGAAGTTAGGAGGTAAGATTCCTAACATATTCTTTGGTAAGTAGACAATAACTCAGCCTACTTTGGGGGCAAGTGGGCAGTCCTGATTGATATGTTCCAGAGGAAAGGTGCTATCCTGGAGAGGAACCTACCAATTTCTTGTGTTAATTTTGCAGAATGACCTGGAGGACTGATAGTAGAAGAGACATAATGTCTCTCACCAGAGGTAAGCATTTTGAGACTGCTTTTTAAGTCTAAACCACTGGCCCTTTGTCACATTCCTGAAAATCATTAAAAGACAGAATCCCCAGCCTTTCAGTGCACCTCATCTCTGAGGTCACCTGCACTTTCCTTTCTTTAAGGGCATATCTTTAAACAAAGCTTTCTCATGCTCAACTTACTGTGTTTGGTCTCTGTGCTTTTCCAGTAGTAAGCATTTTTGTCTCTGCTATTTCATTCTACTTCCAAGTCTTCACTCTGTCTCCACTTTACTCCTGATAAGTAGGGAATTGCTGCTGAGAGCTCTGATTTGGGCCTGCAAGTTTCCATCACCTGGGTGACCCAGAGGGAACTGCAGCTGTGGGTCTGCTCTTTAGTAGCCTGTCTGAAAATCCCCTTTTTTGGGAAGTTCTCAGAACATCATCTCACTCCGTAACATGCTCTGCAGCTCCCCCAAATCCTGGAGTGGTAGGGGCCAGTCCCCATGATGTGCAGATCCAAGTGGACACTGGACACCCAGTGACCCTGGCTTTAGTGATGCCGGGGTTCTTGTTTGTGGAGTCGAAGAATGAAATTAGCAAACACCCAAGGTAGGAGAGCCTGGGAGAGGCATTTATTTAGAAATAAACTGAGAGGAAAGAGCTCCTGGCTCATACCAGGAGGGGACAAGAGAGCCCAGGGTGGTGCATTTTCTAGGGGATTTATAGGCAGTTGAGGATTTTTGTGAATTGAGGGCGTAGGGTGTGGACTTGTACCACCTGCCCTGCCCTCAAGGTGGGCTGGGTTGCTGTCTGTTTGCTAGGGCTGTTTATAGTGAAGTCATGGGTTATGCTGAAATACCCTTGTGGAACAGTCAAACACTCCAGGCCAAGTTGCTCCTGGCCTTTTGACCTTTAACTGATCTCATTGAAGATGTCTATATTCCTAGTCTAGTATCTTTACCCTAGAGAATTAGTGTGACCTTGACTTTGCATAATGCTGAACATAGAGTTTTGATAGGGACTGTACATTGTTACATTGCTTTGACTGTAAATATCTTGCCCTGCTTTTTCCGGAGGCCCTCACCCTACTCTGTCTAAGCCCATGGTCCCTTTCTCATTAGGAGCTGATGAGGGATCTGCCCTATGCCTAGCAATTGTTCAGCAAGCTTTCAACTCTCTCCCTCTGCACTTCCCTGTCTCAAGGCAGCTGCCATTCACTTCTACTCTCACTCTAATGAATTCCTTCCTTCCTTACACTCTTCTGACATGGTCAATAATTATTTCTCATTCAGTAAAGAATGCTCCCCCATCAGGTTGAGATTTTACCTAGTGCACAGAGAGAGACCTCCCCAGATGCAGCTGCCCATCAACATGGTCTTATCTCTTTGTAATACCTAGTATTTTTCCATTAATGATGTACCACTGTATATACAAAATTATTGAGTATCTAAATGATATTATCTTCTAGAGATTATAACTCTTTCCTGTTTTAGATAGAAATAGAGGACTGAATCACCTTAATCAAATAAACAAAGTTAGTTTAAATCTGGGTTCTGATTTGGAAAGGTTTTATCTACCTCTGGGTCTCCTCTGCTGCAGAGACCTAGTTCTCCTTACCCTTTTAAAGACTTCTCTCACCATCAACATTTCCCATTGTCTTGAACTCTAAATACTTGGCAGCCAAGGCTAACATTTTCACTCCAGACAACATCATTTTTGCCTCTGTCCAAAATTGAACAATGTCCCCACAAGCAAAGTAGTTGCATAGTTTCAGCTCACTTTTTTACCTCCTTATTCATTTTTTATTTCCTTTTAACAGTAGATCATATATTCTCATGGCTCAAAAATAATCCAACATAAAAAGTGACAGAATGAAAAGTCTCTTTCCCATCTCTGCTCCTGTCCAATCCATTTCCTCATCCCCCACTCTTCAAAGCTTCTTGGCATGTATAGGGGTGGAAGTTTTTCTTCCCCAGTATTCATTTTATCTAACATATTATATAATGTATTATAAAGTGTTTATGAGAATGGTTTCTGTTTGTATATTGTCTGTGTGCAAGTGGGCATACACACACACACACACACATAACTTCTACCCTTCACATTTTCCATAGGAAGTACCACATTTTCCATTCATTCCTGTGCAGTGGCCATGAGCAGGCTGCCACAAGATGTGCTATTGTGACATGCAGATTATTTCAGAATTGGAAACAATCAATGAGCGAAAGGTTCAGAAAGAAACTTTACCAATTACCTAAAAAGAATTTAGAGAAACTGCTCCAGGAAGAGGCAATCACCATAAATGACTATATTATAATGTGAACTAGGAGTGTGATAGGTAAGGAGGTAAGATTAAGTAGCTAAATCTTTTAAAATTCCTCCCTGTACCCCATTGTTCCTGTGTGTCCCAGCAAACATTTGTTCACCAAACATTTTGTCTTTCATATTCCTGTGAATTGCTTCCTTTTTTCTTTGAGTCTCAGACCCCTACCTCCATCTCCTTGGTAAGAATGACATACATACGTTATTCTCCCTGACTGTCTTTGGAATCTATGCCTATGGGTTTCCCATACATATGTAATTAAACTTTATTTTTGTTCTCCTGTTTATCTGTGTCAAATTAAGGAATATTCAAGTTTCAATGATACCACATTTTAAATTACTACTTGGTTGACTTTGTATGTGGTATCATACATCTTGTTTTCCTGTGTTTCTTTCTTTTCTGGCCCCTAACTGACAGACTACACACTCTTCACCTTGCTTAAATTCAAAGAATTTTTTTCCTCAAAACTGATGGAATATTAATTAATTATGTCAGTGAATTTTACAGTTAGGATAAAATTATCCTTCAAAATGTGCAATGATTGAACTAGATGCAATTACTTGTAACATTTATTTTCATTAAAAAAGGCAATTAGAGTCACAATTAAACATTTCATACTAGAATTGTAGATTATCTTGGTGAATTTTCATTCTCATTTAGTTTTCTTTGTTTCTTATTCTTACATAAGCTATTAATTAGAGGTAAGTGTAAAACAGTGCTAGTAATATCTTCAATAAATTGATTAGAAGTGACTTTCAGTGAATTAATATCATTTAAAATATTTAGACATCTTATTTTCATTTACCAGATCTATTTGAAATCATATAAACATGTAGGAATCAAGTAAATTGTGTAGTTACAAAATGATTAAAACCTGCTTTTCAGTGACTTGTATTATTAATTTTGTCTACAAATATTCCAACTTCATGTTAAATTTTAAAATGTTACTTTTTTTTGAGATGAGAAAATACATATTCCGTAGTACGGCAATGCTCATTGCTGGCAGAATGATCTCTCCATGAAGTTACTTAAATATTCAATCCTTGTTTTTTCTAATTGTAACATAACTAAAAATACAGAACACTTCTTTTTCCAAACATGTGCTTAGATAGATTACTTTCTTTAATTCTCACAGAACTCTAGGAAGTAAGGCATTGCTATCTTCCATTTCATAGATAAGGAATAACTAAGAATAACTCATGCATGTGTACATACATGTCTGTGTGTGACTTATTATTTTGATTTAATTTTAGACATATAGAGAACTTGAAGAAATAGTACTGGATTCATATATCCTTTACTCAGATTCATCAATTAATTAAACATTTCCCCATGTGTTTCATCATTTCATTCTCTCCCTCTCTCTCTATGTCTCTCTCTGTCTCTCTGTTTCCATCTCTCTCTCCTTCCCTCCCGATATATGATTGTATTATATATATGTAACTCTGGGGGGGAATCCCAGGGCAAAACACCTCTAAATCTGAAATCAGTCAAAGGGGAAATAAAGTTAACAAACCCACTTATTTCTTATAAGCAGTCATCCCACCTCTCTCTTGACCAGGTGGCAACAGAAGAGGACTCCACCCAACCTCTCTGGTCCTGATAAACCCTCATGCACCCTTGTAATTACCTATTGATATGTAGATGACCCAATTCTCTCCCCCTTGGAAACACCTATTGATATGCAGATGATCCAAAGCCAGGTGAAAGATTCTGGAAATATTGCAATTTTACCCACTATATATATATATTTTCCCCCCTGAAACCATTTGTGTATTAAGTTAGAGACATAGAGATCTTTTGTCCCTTAGTAATTCAGTGTGTATTTCTTAGAAATAGGAACTTCCTATTAATGGAACTCACTTTCCTATTGGTAAAATGAGTTGTTGTGAAAATTAAGTGACATACAGTAGATCAATGATACTATTTAAAATTATACTAATGCAATATATGTGAGTACTCGAGAATTAACTAGAGGCATCAGCCTTATTTGGAAAGATCTGTATTTAAATAGTTGAAGTAGGGCTTTATTTTGAGGAATATATAATTGTTACCCTTTATCTGATTTTCTATACTTCCTATTCAAATACGTGTGTGTAGATTGAAATTTAAATAGTTAATCATGTGGTTGACTAATGAACTAACACATTTTCAATCTATCTCTCTAGGTTTTGATTACTTGTTTCCTTGAAATTATTAGGTCGTCTTGATATTAGTTAATATATCAGACACTTGTAAATCTGATTTGAAAAACTGATCTTTTGTATTAGCCCACAAAAGGTTCTTCAAACGTTGCTCAGTATAATATAGCCAAGTAGTTAACAGGTACAGATTATGATATCTATTTACTTTATTTAAATCTCAATTATAACATTTCTTAGCTGTGAAGTTGGTCATATTGTTATTTCTTGTTTTAGTTTTCAGTACTTTAAATTGAGTTCTTTCCACCATGAGGTAATGAATAGTACATCTTTAATAAGTTTAAAACAATAATTTTAATAGTTTATGAAAGGCACTATTGACTGAAAGTTAAAATCAGTTACTTTGGACTCAAGTATATATGGGTCAAATTCCTGAATGATTTAGTTATTATCTGTATGCCTTATGGCAATTTATTTAGTCTCTTGATACCTCAAATTCTCTCAGTTTAAAGTAGAAACAATAATATCTTTATTATACAGCTTTGGACATATTTAACTAAAGTAATGGATTTACAGTGCTTAGCCCTGTGAAAGGGGTTCAGTCAAATGTTCCTATAGGCTATAAATTTATGTTTTCTTCTGTGAGTTCCATAAAGATAAGTAATTTTCAAGAATTTTTTTTATTAATTGGAGTTGTATAATAGGGAAATACATTACCTATGAATGTCCTGACATTGAAAATACCTGTTTGCAAGAATTTTTTTTATTAATTAGAGTTGTATAATAGGGAAATACATTACCTGTGAATGTCCTGACATTGAAAATACCTGATAAGAGCTTGTAAGATACACTATAAAGTTCATTTCTAAAGTTAGGATTGGCTATCTATGAAGTCTTTTTTCAATTTTAGGATTTTATGATGCTATGGTTTTATGTCCAATATCTGAAGACTAGATAGACTTCATACATAGAAAATTTTATTTCCTACATAGCCCCATCAAAATTTTTAATACACATTAACATTAAATTTTATAGGATCTTAAAACATTACTCAGAGATCTTCTTTGTGTTTTCAATTATTGTGCCTTACTCTTCTGGAGTGTGTGTAGCATATAATGTATGAAGACCCAAAAACTGTCTTGATAGTCTTGATTCATACAATGGTCAACTTTATATTTATTTGATGTTATATGAATCAATATCTAATTGTGATAAAATAGTAATAATGATGACAGGCAAAATTTTCTGAGTCCATACTATTTGTGAAGCACTATGGTAATTTATTTACATATTTTGGATTTATTTTGGTTCACTTCCATCTCTCTAATGCCCTCTAATTCTCAGTTTCATCCTCATGCTTAGTCAGTGGAATTCTCACAGCTCTGCCAGTGTTCAAAGAAAAACAAAAACAGTCATGTCCTGGAAATCTATCAGAATTAAAAAAATCAGTTATATTTCCTTGAATTGCATGCCCACTGGTAAATGCATTATCTGAAGTCAATACTATGCACTTCTTCACATAGTTCTGTGATCCTGAAATAAGAAAATAAGATGCCTGACTGGCTTAGGCAAGTCAGAACATACAGCACCCTGGAAATGACTTTATAACATAAAGGGAAAGCAGTGGGAAGGAATTTGTGGAAACAACACCTATATTCATGAAAACTTTTTCATATTTATCAAACACATTAATACAATAAATATTCTGAGAACACCTAAATTAAACTATTTTATTAGATATTAGAAATATCTTAAGTTATATGACTAAGGTTTCTTGTTTTATAGAGTGGCTATTAGCCCATCAAAAAACAATGTCCATTGCAAAAATTTGGGTATATTCTGCTCTATCTTAATATTTTCAAAATAAATGGTAGGAAATAGTAATTGTCTACAAGACACACTGACATTACACACATCCACAAATACTGTCAGAACTCTGTAAGATCTATGGTTAAAAGGTCTAGAAAAAGTTATTTATCTTTTGGTTATGGTGCATCATCAAATTTACATAGTGACTGAAATATATGTGTAAACTGGTCTGACTAAAATGAGATGAAACTTCAAAGATTTTATAATGGTCAATTAGGAACATGGAAAAAGATCTGTAAAACTAACTTAACAATTCTGTTATTAAATCTCTTTATACCATCTCAAATAATATTCCCTGATTTATTTTTTTCATGTGTTTGCCATTGTATTGAAAGACTTAATCAGAGATTATAGAAAAAAAATCCAACCAGTATGCCTTCTATTATAACCTAAAACCTGTCAAGAGAATAAATCTACAAAAGAAAAAATTTCTGAACTTTTGATTTTGTGAATACAGAAAATGTGTCAGATTCACATAGAAAATTCTTGGGTGGTTTTGAATCTATTATCTGGTTTGATACTAAGAGAAACTCTATAAAGTGCACACTATGCTATTGTTTTGCAGTTAAGGGATATTAAATCACTTTACTTCCATTTTCAAAATGTAAAAAAACACACTTTGTATAAAAATAAAGCCAATAAAGACCTTTTATCTATGAGATAAAAGTTCTGGATCTGGGACTAATACAATTTTCTGAACATAAAGCTCTAATAGCTCTAATGTCCGACCACAGTTGATCAATAACCTATCCAGTTAGGAAGAAACCTCTTCTGAAACTCAGTATATTAGCATAACTGATACCTTTTACCTGGAAGGCTGAATACACACACACACACACACACACACACACACACACACACACACACACACACAGTTACATGGTTACATGTATAGAGAATTATATATATAACAATATATAGTTACATATAGCAATAATAATGGTTAAAATAAAACACGGTGACAATGACTATTGATCATATACTATATGTTAGATGTTTTATGCACCTTATACATTTTTCTCATAATAATCCTATGGGGCTGGTATAATTATTTGCCAAAAATAATTGGGGCTCAGAGAATTTAATAACAACTAATTCCTTAGAGTTAACAGAGAAGATAAAGAAAGATTTATTCTTGACGGCTGTATCCTTGCTCTAGAATAGTCATCTGCCTATCCATAAATTACCAAATAATCTGAACTTTAAGTTAAACTTTGATGAATTTATCATTAATACTAATTTTAAAAGATTTAAAGAAGGAAAAGTTTTTTTCCCTATGTAGTTCGGACATAGATATGGTAACTAGCATTTCTTAACCTCAGCACTACTGACATTTTAGACCAGATAATTTTTGTTTTTGTTTTTGGAAGGGGGGTGCTGTCCTATGGAAGTTTAACAGCATCCCTAACTTTCATTCATTACATGCTAGTGAAAATCCTCCTCCACAAGTGGTGACAACCAACAATGTTTCAGATATTGCCAAATGTCCCTGGGGACTGAAATAATCTCTTAGGTAAACTACTGGGTAATACGCATTGTAGAAAGTAGAAAATAATTACTCGGTGTATGTTAACAAGAAGGTGAGAGGAGGAATGAGGGTGAGAATAATAAAATAACATTAATATAAGAAAATTGAGATATATAATAAGTAAGGAGAAGGAAGACTCAAATGAAAAACAGGATAATTTTAATGATTTTAAGTAAAGATAGTTGGCCCTCTGTGCCATCAGAAGTCAAAGATTTGGATGAGGAGTGAGGTGGGCATTCATATCATAAGATTATTTGATATGAAGAGAAATTACAAAAAGTCACTGCTATTATTTCTAATTCAGTTTGCCTTTCTAATAACACCAGTCAGACCTTGGGTGATTCAATGGATAAAAACAGGAATGTTGTGAAAGAGGTCCATTGATAAGCTGAGTTTCAGATATCAGCATTATTTCCTGTTGGTAGTATGTTCTAAGTATAAATAAATGCTGAAAGATCCAGTTTCAAACACTCAGACTCCTAGTTAATGGGGAGAGGGGTGGGAAGAGAATTAGAAATCACTGGGCAACAATCTTGTTTTAGATACAAAAGAACTAAAGTGAATTTTAGAGTGGATGCTGTAAATTCTCCTTCCTGATACAGAGACCACCTGAGGAAAGATTGAAATATTCTTCATAATACCCCATTTACATAGTCTGACTCACAGATGTGGTACCAAGTCTAATTGAAATTATATAGCCACCCTACTCTTAGGGTGCTACTGCTTGTTTTAAAGAGGGCAGTATGTAAATACAAAGGCATCATGGTCTATTTGCAATCACAGTTTTAGAATCTCTTTGTATGCGGAATTAGAAAAAAGATCATGTAACTAGAGGAGGTGACTAGGACTTTTTTTTCCATATGAAAATGAATTGTTTTTATTTCCACTGTTTATTTTATTAGAATCGTTGGAGAGAAATGATGGAGATTATTGGGAAGATAAATAACCTTGTTAAGATACTCTGTATCTGTTTGAGTTTTCCAAAATGCAGATACCAGGATGGAAACAGTATGCAAGACATTATTAGGGAAACATTGATGAGTGACCAAGGGGAGGAAAAAGCAGAAGGCAAGAAGAACCTCTTGCTTCTGATGCAGGTCTGGGAGCTATGACAAGTAAAAGCTATGACTGAAATGGAAAGACAGGAGTATTTCATTTAAGCCTTGGAGCATTCTCACACTCAAATAGCAATTAGAACAGTCCTGCATCCTCAAGAATGGGTCCGACATTGTCTGGGAATAGCCCAGGGGAGCCTAGTCTTGGTACACCAAAGTGGTGGTGTATCTAGAGGTGTGAAAGCTGGGGCTGCACCAATTATGTGCCATACAATAGGTTCTCTCGAAGAGCTAAGACGCATGCCTCTAATGGTTACCACATACCCCTTTGGTTAGGTACACTTTTTCTCACTGGCACTCTGGCATTAGGGTAACCTCTAATTGTTGATTAGGAGATAATTTCTAATTTTGCTTGACATTTTAAATTATGTGTATTTCAATATTCTTTAAATGAAGTTATTAATTCTAAAAAAATAAAAATATATTCTCTAAAATGGTATTTTTATACTCAAAATTATTTATAGCTTTCCAAGTATTCTGCAGGTTGAAATTATTTATGCTCCCTACAGTTTTTTGTAGGAAGCTATTTACTTAATATCGCAAGGAAACATTTATACGTACTGTGTGTTTGGTGTAAAGTAGGCATTGTTTGCCATTTTCAATATGACTACTTTCCAGATCAATTAAAAAAAGTTGATAGGCACATGTGTATTGATTTACTGCTTTGTATTTTCTGCATATTTCTTAGGCTGTCTACTTGGTAAAATATTTCTTGGGATGATGGCTTTGTTATTTTTAAATATACTAATTATGGTTTATTGTGTAAACTATGTATTTTATATTTTTATATAATAGAATATAGTTTGAAAATTCTTGTTATTTTCAGAATATATAATGAAAATAATAATGCCATATCAGAGTTGATGTAGCTATATGTTTTTAGAGCACATTTTACATGGATAATTTGGAAGCTTCCTTTTGTAAGTATGTTCATAATCCATGAATACAAAATTGATATCTCTCTCTATATAAATTTACCTAACAAAATAAGGTTAATGAATACTTATTATTTTGTTCTTGTTTTCTAGTTAACAAGAAAATCTTTTTACTACTGTTAGAGACTTCACCATTGTATACAATCTTACAAACTTCAATGAGGCAGATGTGTCTATTTTTAGTATAGTAGCCAAAGGCTGCCTGGATTTCTAGACTTGTCACCACACACAAAGAACTCAAGAATGTGAACTAAAATGGCCAATCAAATACACTTAACTGGATTTTTGAATATGGAATAAGTGGAGGGGTAGTTAGAATTTAGCAGCAACATTCATATCCAGCAGTGTTGACAAGGTCCTGTAGCTTCCATATCACTATAACTAGACTCATTAATAAAACATAGAGTTGTACCTTTCTTCTTATTTTCAGTCTACTCATACACTAAGACTGATATTCTATCCCCAACTAAGTATTCGATATGCTTTCAAATAAATTTCTCCTTTTTTTCTTAATGCTTCCACTGCCACTTTTGTTGCATTCAACCAAGGACTCAGATCAATACCAACGATGTACAAAGACAAAAAAAATCCTCCAGAAAGAAGGAAAATCGGGATTTAGTTGTCACATTCAGCTGAGGAATTCTTATTTTTCTGCACTGTTGTGGATATATGTAAAATTAAATTTTCTCTCTTATTAAAATTTGGGTGGGATGGATAGTCTGTTCAGTATCAATACAATGCAATCTTATCTCTCCAATGTAAGAAAATATATCCATGAAATATTTGGCAAAATTTGTAGTCTTTGGCTTAAAAAATGATCTATAAAATATTTTTAAAATAAGCTAGATTTAGGCATACATGTATATATGCATGTTTGTGAAATTATTAGAAAACACACATACAAATATATCTTTGCATTTTTAGATACCACACATGCATAACTATAATCATATGAGAATATATATAAGTATGCCTTTGTGTACATATATAAACACATAAGTGTGAAAACATGCACTCAGATATGCATTTGTATGTTTAGATGTCTCCATATGTGTGTATGCATGTTATATTTATTTTATATATAATTATACATACACAAAGATATCTGTCAACATACATACATGTATGCTTGTGTGCATATGCAAATATGTATAGAATACTTTTTCCCCCATAAACCATGTTCATAGGCATGCCTGTTTATGTATGTATGAATATGAGTGTACATATAAACACATTCATATGCATATATGTATACACAATGAAATGAAATTACACATACAATTTTATAAGAGCTATTTTTTGAGAAAACACATGTGACTATGTGAATATTGAAAATATTTCCATGTTTAGTTCTATCTCCTTGATAAAGTGTTTGTTTGCTTACAAAATACAGTTGCCTAGTAATTTATATAGATAAATCCATATTTTTTAAGATCTATGTTTCTTCTAATTGTTCACTACAATATGTGATTCCCTTAAAAGGTGGGCTTTACAGTCACATTACATGGGACATTAGTAGTAGTGGTTGTCTTGTATTGACAGTGCCGAGGATTTAATGAGTAAGATAAGCAAAGCACACAGTGTTTATTAAACATTTAGTAATTTTAGGTATTACTATAACCATTTTTGTTATTCAAGCAGATACATGTACACATACAAATAAAAATATATAAAATGTTACTATGCATAAATGTATAAACATTTAAATACAACTAAATATTGTCAATAAAAGTAGAGTTTGAAGAACTAAGATAATTTAACATTTGGATAGATCCTGCCAAATTTTATTCCAGAAAAATTTTACTAATTTATAATTCTATTCATGAATGTATCACTACCCATTCATTTCTGTACATTTTTTATCATTTTTCCTTCCTCTGTCTTAAAAATTCTACTTCTTCCTTAGCATAAACTGAAAAATACACTATCATTTTTGCTTGGGAAGACTTCAAAGTAGAAATAATTTGGAATTTCAATGCAAAATCATTTCAATCAAAATGCCAGGAAGCCAGGAAGCAAGCTGAACTCTCAAATGGTGACTGTGTAAGACTATGCAGTGTATGTATGGGTGTTTGTTTATTTGGCTTTACTTTTTACTCAGTATTATTTCCTTAAAATGAGGGGCTATAGTACATTTCTGAACTTCAATAAGCCATCTTGAATACTTTTTTCCCCCCATAAACCATCCTAAGTTCAGTATCCTGTATTTAAAGCCAAGCTGCTTGTTTGTTGGTGGTTCTGTTTCTGTTTCCTCTGCCTCCTAAGCAGAATGACAGTGAGACTTCCTTATGCCGCATTAGAGCGCCCGTATAGAAGAAACTACAGTCCATAGGAGGAATCTGCACATTGTCACTATGGAAGGTGAAAGAAAGAGACAAGAAGCCGTCCCTTCTTAGCTAAGTTAAAAAACGATGACAGAGACAAAGGGGGACAATCAGGAGTGTTTTTCACAAAATAAAGTTTCTATTTTATTTGTATCACACAGTAGCAGTGGGCTTTAATAATCCTTGTGTGCGAGCAATGAAACTGTTTCAGAGAATAAAGAACAGAGAACATTAAAAAAGAATTGTCAGGCGGTTAAGACTTAAGGAAGAATGGGAGCCAATATATTCAGGACTTTGGGAAATGTCTTCTGTCATGGAAAATCAAATGGTGATTTGACCTCAAAACAATGGATCTGATATATTGATTATAGATATCAGCTAAACAGAGTATGTATGAATGCAGCTTCCTAGAGTCAAAAATAAGATGTAAACAGGGTTCCTTGCTATCCAAAAGTAAAGCAAACCATCTGTAAGCCAACATGGTATAATGCAGAGAATATTCTTGCTTTCTGAAAGTTAAAGGACACCACTTGGCTCTTAGGGAAGACCAACATTAATACCTGTTTTTGCTAACTGAAAGAACTCTGAAGAGGATTTTCATTTTCACAAAGAAAAGCCACTACTGTACTCATGTAGGTCTTCTGTAAAAGCAAAGTAGCATGGCACAAACTTTCAGAAAGTGGGGGATATCTGTAAATGAAAATGATTTTTTTTTTAGAAAATGGTGATTTAATTTACTAATTATTGCAGTGAGATAAAATTTCTCACCAGAGATTTAGAATGTAGCTAACCTTGAGAGATTAAAAAGGTTAAATGAAATAAATGTTAAGGATCTAGCACAGAACAAGTGATGTTTTCTTTATAAATGTTTCCTCTTCTTACTCCATTTTCTGAATAAATGAGCAATATGTTGACCATGTATACTTATTTTACTCTGGGAAAAATGAGGAACTGAAATATTTGATGGATATATTATGGGCCTATTCAGGGGATCATTTTTGAAGAAATGTTTTCAACCAGGTGACATCAATTCATATAACACAACAATTGCTTTTAGGCTTAAACTGATTATAACTGAGGTAGTGCTATGAGTAGTGATTTACTAATTTCAGTATGTAAAGAATAAAGAATTCTACTACTTTTCTAACCTTGATATTTTTCTTCTTCCACACAGCAATTAGAATTTGTTTTCAAAAAGTCTGGCTCTCTTTTAAATGTTTATTTGGATTGCTTCACATAATTTTACATCAATCCTATGATATATGTACTAATTCTAATGATTCCCATTTGAAAAATGGAACACCTGAGTCACAAAAAATTTATGTAACTTACACAGGATTACACCGGGCAAGTAAGAAAAGTAGCGCAGGTCTTTCTGACTCCACAGCCCGAGTATCGTACGTACATACATGCTTCTCCTGCGCTCATGAACACTCAAAGCTCTTCATAATGTAGAACCTTCCAAACTTTACCTTCATCTCATAAGACTCAGAACAATTTCTTCAGTTCATCTATCATCTATTTTTTAACTGAGTTCCTTTTAGAATATTTTAAAGCAAGTGTTCTTTCAGATTATAAACCTTCTTGTCTATAACCTACTTATCAATTGTAAAATGATTTTTTTTTTCAGTTTTTAAATAGTATTCAGGTTTCCTCAGTACTGCAGGTAAAGTTGATAGTATAGAGAAGCATTTGATTCTATAAGATAACCTCTTTAGAAAACAGACAGTATTCTTTTCATATTCAAATGCAAGTTTTCATGATACAACTTGCATAATAATAAAAGCACTTTATTGACCATATAAATTATAGACTGTGCGTTAATGAGAATGCTAAGGTTGACTAGGCTTTCCTGATGATCGTGCTCTTATGTTGGTTTGGTGCAACCAGTTGGTTTGGTGCAATTCATGCCCTTCTTGCATGCAGTAAAATTACTGTTGACCAATATTCTAAAACTGTACAGAACATGGAGAAATTGCAGACAAATTACTTTGGTTACCTATGAATATATCTGGAGAGACTGGAGCTGTACATGGGACCACACTGTTAATGGAGAAAACTTCCTTACGGTTGGGATGTGATGGCTGCGAGGACTAAATACAGACACATATATCAATGTATACAAATATAAGATAATGTATACAAATATAAGATTATGGATTCTGTTATACTAATCTGAAGAGGCAAACTGCAAACTCTGCTTCCTTTGTGGAGAGTAGCACAACAAATCTTTGTTTAGCTCCTTGATTATTAGCGAGGCTGCTTGGAGCCTGCCCTGTGCATTCATGGTTCAGGTATCTGCAGATTTTTGAATAGAGTTTATACACAGGAAACTGGCTTCCCTCTTTCTCTGGCTTTCTCTCTCTTTTCTAGGATTTTCTGCCTCAATATTCAATAACTGTAGTTTCCCTGAACTCTATCTTATAGATATTTAAGCCATTAAAACTGTAGGTTTCCCTTTGGGTTTTTAGCTGCCTCTCTTGGCACAAATAAGGACCTTTTCCTTGGCTAAAATCCTGAAACCTACCCAATGCTGTTTTTTCCTTTCAACTGTCAACTCTCACCCAATTTCTGCCTGCTTTTGTTCATTTTCCAGGACAATCAAGTAAGGTTTTGTGTTTCGGTTTGTTTTCCGAATTTAGAATTATTACCTGTACAGGGACTGATCTGATAGGATCGCCTTAGACACAACAGAAGCAGAATGTTCATATTATTGTTTGATATTTAAATGTTTGCTATTCGACATGATGATAATTATATATGTATATTTCTGTCAGGCATCACTTGAAAAATTTCTTAAACTTAAGGGTTGTTTGAATCTTATAAATGCAACAAATGTCTGGACGTTTTCAATCACAATATACATATACACTTTAAAGATAGTGTGTGTGGGATATAGTATTTGATGTGCACCAAGTGAATCAGGTACCTCACATGTGTCTTTAGATAACATATTGGAAAATATTGGATCGACTACATCCTGAGTCTTTTTCCACAATGAAATCCAATAATATTTGAATTGTTGCTTGTTGTCATTATCTTTAGCCTTTTCCTGATTCCCATTAATTATTTTAAATGAGAAGAGGAAATAGGCAAACAGGAGGCAATTTGGACAGGCTACAGTGTTCGTACAAGACTGGCATTTTTAGTGCTCTAAAATCAAGACTGGGGAATCTTTTCTTCCCAATATAGCTACTGTTTCTGACATCAAATTAGAGAATAAATCTAGCTTTAATGATATTAATGTATTATTACATTTTATTTGGAGTGGTGCTTGGCACTGAGTGCTTCTACTGTTTGTTTTAGCCCTTACTGTGATTTCATATACCGGACAGATAATGTTTCAGTCATTTTAAGAACAAATTTATTATATACAGTCTTAGTTTAAATGCAGGTCCACTTGAGGCCTGGCTGGATAATTGTAGCCATGTTTTTTTTTTACCAGTCCTACCTATAAATCAATGTAGAGATAAATCAATGTTTTTTAAAATCTGGTAACCACATCTAGAGTATTTGGTAGAAAATTTGGTCTCTTTTCCAGTGTTATCATACTTCTATAAAATCCCTTATCTAAAGAATAAAATTTATAACTTTTGAGCCTGACAGATTTGAGTTTGAATCATGTTTTTGCCATTAATAAGATTTTTTACTTCCTGGAAATTAATCTTTCTGAAGTTGGAAAGGAATGCATCTAATATTTATTGAGGTTTCATGGTGTGCTACAGCCTTTATTTATGCTATCCTATTTGACTTTCAAAACAAATACACATATTAAATGCATATTTAACTGAACATGAGAATTATTAAATTATTTGTCCTAACATAAATATACAGAGAGGCTGAACACTGAATTTAATTATTTTTCTTCCAAATAAATATCATTTTATATATGCCATGTTGTTTTGAGAACCCTAGTTTCCATGTACGTAAGATAAAGTACTACTGTTGAAGATTACTGTAAGAATTAAAATAAATTTATTGTAAGAATTAAAATAAATTTATTGTAAAGGAAAATTGTCCAGTGATTGTAGATACTCAGCAAATGTTTTATTGTTCTGGTTTACCCTGTGTCAGTAAATAAAGAATTGTGGGTGTTCAGCTGAAACTTTCATGGGTAGAAAAATAAAAACGAGAGCATTATACCAAGTTTCCATAAAACCAACAATTCTTCCTTTTTGATAAGTCTTACATCAAATTACTAGGAATTTGTTGAAAAAATACTTGTTCTCCTTAAAGAAAGTACACACTAATGTTGGAAATATAGAGCACATGATGTACTTATGCACTGTTGTTGCTAATGAGAAGGGAGAAAAATCTGGAGATTGAGATTATGTGTGCTAAGGGTTACTCTTGGTTAATTGTGAGTTTAAAAATTCTCTTATGAGAAGTAGCCAGAACATTATTGTAAACACCATCATAACTATTAGTTATTATATTATTACTGTTTTATTTGCTTGAGGAAAAAAATAATGTCTAATAATGACTGCGAGGAGAAAGAGAGTTAAAGTGTTGAATTGATTTGTTCCTCATTCTCTTACAGAAATACTGAATCCAAGCCTGAAATGGTGATCTCAGGTGAGTGATAGGCAGAAGCACATAAAATTTTGAATGGCTGCAACTCACAAGATTTTGATCTGCTATGAAACAACAAAACAGAGTCTAAGATGATGTACAATAATAGAGATGACAGGGATGACACATGTGCAGTGTAAAGAGGTTTACACTGCTATCTCTGGGATTTACCTTTTCTTTTTTTTGCTAAATTGGTTTATTTCTAATATCTCAGATGTACTATGCCTCCTTTCTTTCAGCTTGAGATATAATTGACAAATAAATTGTAAGATTTTTAAAGTGTACAACGAGATGATTTGATACACATCAATTGTCAAAGGATGCCCCGCACTGAGTCAATTAGCACATTCACACTGATTACTTTTGATGTGACAGTTGAGAAACAGCAGAAGATGGAGTGAATTAAGTCTTTATTCTGTCAACATAAATCATACACAGGATTGAGAATTTGTATGGAAGATTTGCATTTTGAACCTGCCTTTTCTCTATCCAGTTCCAGAACTTGCATATATCTGTGGCTAGTGACAGAAACGGCATGGAGACACACATGCGCACCGCCAACCCCCAACATCTCTTTTGGTTATAAGAAGTTGGAATCATATACTACATGGCTAATTTGGACTGAAACTTGTGAAACCGGTGGCTTTTTAATAAAAAGTCCTGTGCTGCTTTTTCTAACACAACTGCTCTGACACAGAAGTCATAAGTTGTTGGGCTAAGATATTTTTCAGGGCTCTTGGAGCCAGCTTGCCCTGAACAGACTAGCACAAGTTGGTTAAGCCCACAGACCCTTCATCCATTTGCTTTTCTTGCTCGCAGGTCTGTGGATCATCTGGTAGGCTTTGCTTCAGGCTGAAGTACTAATTGAGGTTTGCTTCATATGTCTTCGTTTCCCTCAGACCAAGACATATTCTCATAATAAATAAATGGATCACAAGAGGAACAAGCACCTTGTAATACCTCTTAACACTTCCACCCAGAATTGACACAGGGTCATTTCTGCCCACATCCTGTTGGCAAAAGCAAAGTCATGTGAGCAGGCCCAAAACCAATTGCCTAGAATAGGCAATACCCTTCCTACTTTGATGCGAAGTATGGCAAAAATCACATAGCAAGAGTTATGGATGTATAATATACTACAGGGAGGAAAGAAAAATAAGGAGATTTTTTTGTTTTGCTCATTATGGTAGGAATATACTGATATCTCATTGCTTAAGTAGCCATTTATTTACAAGTGTTGATGTTCATTATCAATTTCTATGTTGATTTGACATCTGGATACCTTATTTTGTGAAGTGACTCTAAGAACTTTTGCCCTTTTTTCAATTATTTTGTCTATCATATATCCAATGCCGTAAGAACATAATAAATCATGAATATGAGCTTTTGTCAAATATGTATGTCAAGTGTTTTCTCTCACTCTAATTTGGACATTTTCATGTTCTTAACTTTCATATGGTACAACTTGCTCATATTTTCATCCTTTTTTGAAATCTTTTCTATCTTGCTGAATAGATATTTCCTGCTCTTAGAAAAAATGTATTTTTGCTATAATTTTCACATGTAAATAAATCTTCAGTCCATTTGGAATTGATTTTTGCATATGACATTAGAGACTCAGATGCATTATTTTTCAGTATGAAACCCAAAGTGAAGTAGCACTGCTTATTGACAAATTGTTATTTGCCATTGAATTGCATTGGCAAATCTGTCAAAAATTGAACAGCAACATATTAGTAGGTCTATTTCTGAATTCGTTATTCTACATCATTATTCCATTTGTCTATACTTACACAAATATCACACTATCCTAATGTTAGTCACTGGGTAATATCTTGATATCTGTCATACAGCTTTTCCTTTTTTCCTTTGTGGTTACCTTGGCTCTTCATGGCATTTGGCATATCAATACAATATTTAAAATCAGGTTGGCAGTATCTACAAAAATCTACTGGGAGTTTGAATGGAATTACACAGAAACTATAAATCAAGTTGGAGGAAATTGATATCTTTACAAAATTAAGTTTTCCAATCAATACACTAGAACAACCTAAGGAATCTATAACTAAATTACAAAGATTCATAAGCAATTTATCAAGAATACTGAATAAAAACCCATAAATAAAATCAACTTTATTTTTCTATATCAGAAAAATTAAATATGTATTTTATAGCAATTATTAGGACTAAGTGTTTTTAGTTTCATTTTTCATATTACAAAGTATCTCAGAGCTTTCTCAGTTTGCATTATAAGCATTTATTTTGTTGAACTATGTATGCTGTTTCTGTAACATATATATAATGAAAATCAACTATATCATGGAGAAGCAAAGATAATAAATAAGAATAAAGAGCATTTCCCCCAATTTTTTTGAAAAGTCACAATGCTGAATATTTAAAAATATTTGTGATTTCCTCATTTTAAATGTTTCTTTTTAATAAATCATAAAATATAAAAATTTTAAATATCTTAGGGTATATTATTTCATGAATTTCTAGATACATGAGGGCTTACTTGTCTAATGACATTTTCTACTGCTATTTTATTTTTGACACCAAATAATTTAAATCTGTTTTTTTGTAAGTCGTATACACATGCACACAGGCACATATACACAACAGAATATTTTACATACCTTAATTAACAAATTGAAATCATATTGATACACATCAATGAAATGGGTATATAAGTATATATATTTATATTCACATACACACACACATATATACTACTCTAAAGAGGTTCAAAATAGCTCTGTCAGCTACCATCCGTGGCCCCACAGGATTTGGTATTCTGTTGTAATTTGATTTCTCAGTGTTGGTTACATAGGTGCATTTGTTTGTTAGGGCTGCTAAACAAACACCATTGACTGAGAAGGTTGACCGAATTTCTTTTTCCCAAAATTTTGGAGGCTAGAAATTCAAGATCAATGTGTTGTGAGTGTTGACTTCTCTGAAGCTTTTCTCTTTGGCTTGCAAATGACCATCTGCTTCTCCCTGTGTCTTCACATGGTTTTCATTCTGTACACACCTGTCCAAATCTCTTTTTATGAGGATACAAGCGAAATTTGTTTAGGGCCCACCCTAATGACCTATAACTTAATTACCTCTTTAAAGACCGTATCTTCAAATACAGACACATTATGATTACTGCGTTAGGACTTCAACCTACGAATTTATGAGAGGCACAGTTCAGTCCATAAAAAGAGATATGTTCAATTTCTGAATTAATTGATCTGAATTCTGACCATGTGGTCAAATACATGTACACACAGTAAAAAAAAGTTTCAAATGAGAGTTCTATGATCTGCTCTATACTGACTGGTTCCTTTCAGTCTACTTCAATCTTTTCTTTACCCTCGGCAAGCCCTGCTAAGTTTGAATTTAATCCCAGAAGTTTCATCCTTTGGATTCAGCTCCATATTCAGAAAGAAAGATCTTTCTTTTTTCATATTACTTATTTATTTATTTATTTTTATTAAGGTATCATTGATATACACTCTTAAGAGGGTTTCACATAATCAACATGTGGTTACTACATTACCCATATTATCAAGTCCCCCCACACCCTATTGAAGACACTGTCCATCAGCACACTAAGGTGCCACAGTCACACTATTTGTCTTCTCTGTGCTACACTGTATTACCCATAACCCCCCCACATACCATGTGTACCAATCATAATACCCCTCAATCCCCTTCTCCCTCGCTCCCCACCACCCTTCCCCACTCCTCCCCTTTGGTAACTGCTAGTCCCTTCTTGGAGTCTGTGAGTCTGCTGCTGTTTTGTTCCTTCAGTTTTGCTTCATTGTTATACTTCAAAAATGAGGGAAATCATTTGATACTTGTTTTTCTCCACCTGGTTTATTTCACTGAGCATAACACCCTCTAGCTCCATCTATGTTGTTGCAAATGGTAGGATCTGTTTTCTTCTTACAGCTGAATAATATTCCATTGTGTATATGTACCACATCTTCTTTATCCATTCATCTACAGATGGACACTTAGGTTGCTTCCATATCTTGGCTATTGTAAATAGTGCTGTGATAAACATAGGGGTGCATATGTCTTTTTGAATCAGATCTTGTTTTCTTTGGGTAAATTCCTAGGAGTGGAATTCCTGGGTCAAATGATAATTCTATTTTTAGTTTTTTATGGAACCTTCATGTTGCTTTCCACAATGGTTGACTAGTTTACATTCCCACCAGCAGTGAAGGAGGGTTCCCCTTTCTCTGCATCCTAGACAGCATTTGTTGTCCCTTGTCTTTTGGATGTTGGCCATCCTAATTGGTATGAGGGGATATCTCACTGTGGTTTTGATTTGCATTTCCCTGATGATTAGTGATGTGGAACATCTTTTCATGTGCCTGTTGGCCATCTGAATTTCTTCTTTGAAGAAGTGTCTGTTCAGATCCTTGACCTATTTTTTAATAGGGTTATTTGCATTTTGGATGCTGAGGCATGTGAGTTCTTTATATGTTTTGGATGTTAACTCCTTGTCAGATATGTTGTTTACAAATTTATTCTCCCTTTTTGTTCTACTGATGGTGTCATTTGTTGAACAGAAGCTTTTTAGTTTGATGTAGTCCCACTTGTTCATTTTTGTTTTTGTTTCCCTTTTCTGAGCAGATGTGTTAAGAAAAAAGTTGCTCATGTTTATATTTAAGAGATTTTTGCCTTTATTTTCTTCTAAGAGTTTTATAGTTTCATGACTTACATTCAAATCTTTGTTTCATTTCGAGTTTACTTTTATTTATGGGGTTAGATATTAATCCAGTGTCACTCTCTTACATGTAGCTGTCCAGTTTTGCCAACACCAGATGTTGAAGAGGCTGTCATTTCCCCATTGTATATCCATGGCTCCTTCATCATATATTAATTGATCATATATGCTTGGGTTTATATCTGGGCTCTCTATGGATTCAGCTTTTGATTCAGCTCCATATTCTAAAAGTAAGATCTTCTTTTAGAAAAGTCTTTTTATTTTATGTCTGACATCTTCATGGCTTTGGCCTTGCTGTCCCATAACTCTCCAATTCAGTGGGCCCACTGGTCATTCTTATCTCATACACAAACTGGAGCCTTTGTAGCATCTCTATTAATCTCACTGGCTTCCTTCAGATTCTTGTGGTGGATTCTACTTCTCCTTCCAGTCAATTTATTTCTATTTTTTCTTCTTCTTTGTCTCTTATGATCATCAGAGCTCCCTCTTCCCTTCACTATTTCAGCACAGCTGCTACTCACTCACTGGCATTGCAGATTCTGTAGGTAGTGAATATTTTGCCTTGTCCACATTCTGATGGACACTTGATCTCCGGTCCCTAATCTACTAGAAGCCATTGTTTGTGTTTATTCTGTTATTTTTGCTCAAACAGCTGCTATTCCTATTTTAGGAGAGGATTAAGATTGATTCTAAATACTAAACCTTGGTCTAGATCTTATCTCAGCAGCAAATTCATACTTTCAAGTTTTAATGTTTCAGTGTTTCATAGTAACATTATATTAATTTCAGGAACAGAGAAATAAAAAGGTAAAGACATATCTGACAAGAGGTTAACATTCAAAACATATACAATCTAATTAGGTTATATTTATAATTCTGGGATTGTGCATGATTACAGTGCCCCAACCTCATACTTACCTGTCAGGTTTTTAAACATGTGGACTGCTAATATAAAATTCTAACAACTACCAGTTATTAGTAGAGAGTTTCTAGTAGCATGAATTTACAGAGTTCAGTGGACTTCACAGATTCAATACATTTAACTTTCACCAAATATTAGACCATATTTAATTGAAGTTATAATTAGAAAAAATATTAGGCCAACAAATATAAAGCTTATGTACATGCATAGATTCCAAAAAAAAGAAATATATATAAATAGGAAATACTTCATTGCATATATTTAATAGTATATAAGACATACATATTATCTATATTATTATGAGAATGTATTTTAAATGTTTTTATTATATGTTTCCCTAATAATGTCTCCCTAACAGAATAAAGGGGATTTAAATTGAATATATGTTTCATTAGAACCCTAGCCTCCTTTTTGTGATATAACCACTGTTAACATTTATTGTATATCTTTCCAGATTATAAAGTGACATGAATATCAATTTATTACATAAGTGGGAATAGTCTGTACATTCTTCTGAACATGACCTTTCCTCTTTAACATCATCTTAGATACTTTTCCACATAAGCATGTAATTCATTCTTCTATCATATGCATAATATTCCACTGAATTCATTCCCCATAATTTATTTATGTCAGCTTTATTGAGATTTTTATCTATTGTTTATACTAATTTGCTACTACAGTGCTGTAATAAACATCCACTAAGCAAAAGCATGGTTTTGAGGGTGAAAACAATTTCTCATTCAACTCAAATGTTTAGACAGGTTTATATTCTTGAATAAAAAAATCATGAACTCTCTCCAACACGTATAAATACCTATGGAATTAGACAGGGATAAACAAGGAAAAAAAGATGTTGAAAGAAATTAAAGAAAAATCCCATTCCAGAATTCAAGATTAGAGCTGTACCTGCTAAACAGGGGGAATTTAAAAGACCAACTCTGTAGAACTACTCTATCAGATTTAGCAACCAATTCACATATGAAATGGTTAAGACATTTAGATTGTATGAAAAAGAAGTAAGCAGAAAATATAGTCCATAAAGATAAGATTTAACTAAACAACTTAGTTGGTTTGCTATAAAAAGTTTTAAAGATATAATTAAAATCAAAGCAATATTTCAAATATTAATAAATAACGGTACAATTCAAGAAAAATCAATACACAAAGGAAACAAGGCCATTTTGATAAGATAACTAAACTATACTGAGCATCAATTGAACATAAATCTTCAAGTAGTAAGAGCTCAAAATACATGAAATAAATATTTAGGAACTAAAGGGGGAAACTGACAGGTATACAATAGTGTCACTCTTCAATAATTTGACTTCAATCATAAAAAATTAAGTAAATAGAAAACATCTAGAACACATGAGATAAATCTCCATGCATTCTGGCACTAAACAGGTAAGTAGGTGTGTGAAATAACTTTGTGTAAAAAATAGAAACTACAAGGACTGTGGTGAAAGGTAGAACAAAATTGAATGAAATAGAAAAATAAGCTTGTGTGTGTGTATGTGTTTGTGTGTGAGGGAGAGTGTGGGTTTTTTTTTGCTTATGCATAGGTTTTTTAGACCATTATAGTAAATAAAATATGCAATTATGAAAACAGGAACAAATAATTTTTTTCAATGACTGTGTTTTAATGGTTTGTTAACTCTTTGGAAAATGATGTTAGATTGTATCTAACATGATAAAATTAGAAGATAGAAAAAAGAAATGGTGTTTAGACAATAACTAATAATCTTTGCTCCTACAGGATGGAAAGACAACAAAGGTGTAATCCTATAAACTAAGATTAGGTTAGTTGAGGGTAAATAAAGGATTATTATTTTTTAGGTCTTCCTCTATGAGGTTGGGGACATGTACCAATCCATTATTTTTTTTACATTGCAGTAGATGTTCCTCTTTGTCTGTTGAGCAGGTACTAAGGCATGGTGCTTTTTCATTCCACCTACATGCTGCGAGATAGGATTACACAATGTGCTATTCTCAGCTGTAGTGGTACCACCCATCCCTGTTAGGCTTTGCAGGTTTTGTATCCTGTCCATCATTTGTGTAAATGGAATGAGTCGTTTTCTTCGACATCCCTTGGAACTAGGTGGGCAGGCAGTCGGGCAACAGAATGCCAGTGACTGACATTATCCATAATTCAACTTGCTGACAAGGATCAGTTGATCAATAAAAGCAGTCTTCTGATACAGACGACAATTTATTCTTCATTGATTGTGAGCTGATGAGTGATATCCTGCATCTATCATTCTTGCTTCTTATGCATTATCCTCTGTGGCTCCATTTTTGGTCTTGACTGATTCTTAATTCCGATGATAGGTTTCTTGCCTTATTCAAAGTGGGAGGACAGCATTTTTATTCTCACTTTATCCACATATTAACATTTTGAATTTGATTCATATAAGCAGACTCAATTTTGCTTTTCAATGTTTTTTCATTGCTACTTGCAATGAAATCTGATCATGAAATAGATTCATCTGCTGGCTCTTCCTCTAGTATTAGGACAATGCCTCCAAGCACACTGCAGTTACCCTTGTAATTGTTATTTGGAGCCCTCAAAAGTTATTTCAGGTGTGTGCACCATAAATATTTCCTTTTCTGCTTTGCCTTCCCTTTGAATTCCACCTACATGCTGCGAGATAGGATTACACAATGTTCTTTCTCCAGCACATTTGAATTGAATATTTGAATTATGTTCTAAATGTCCCATGGTGCCTGTGGGAGGTTCTGTGCCACTCTCTGTTGATTTACTAGGCAGACATCTCCAGATACATGTGACGTAACTCTAAATATCATTACCCTCTAGGACAGAACTGTCTTCCCCAAACTGACAACTGAGTCACAAATGTAATAGATTAACAGCCCTCCCTGATGACTGCTACCTCCAGTATTCAATGACACACAAGAGCACAGGAGTAGAATCATTTGTCCGACATATCTCCTTATTCTCAGCTTGCAGACTTTCCCTCCCCCCACAGGGTGCATTAGATCCCCAGAGGTCAAATTTTATTATATGCACAACTTGGTCAGAATTACGTCTCTCTAAAGAGGACTAGGCTTTGCTAGGAAACCATGCTTCCCATGCCAACTCTTTCATTCAATTTTCTCCAAGGATGATCTAATGAGCCCCTGTGAAAACAAACCCACAGGAGGTTCTCTGTGCTAACTAGTAAATTATACTTAGGTATATCTGATAGAATTCACATTGAAATTGGGACACAGGCTATATTTATCTTCTTAAAGTAGTATTTCCCATTTATTAGATAATTAATAGTTGCTGTTGAAAAGTGAAATACTTATAAGAAAAATAAGACATGCAACTCTGTGTCTCAGAAATAATTGGTAACTTTGTGTGATTTAACCTCCCATAAAAAACCAGAAAAAACATTTAGGTCTATCGAGCAAGACAGGTATTACATACATAGTGTTGTAGGTTACTGAATAAATGGAATCAATTATATTGTTACAACATTTATTTTTAAATTAATATAACATGACAGCTATTTGATGTTAATAGTATTTTATGTATCAGTAGTATTCTTACTAGCAATAACTATAATAGTAAACATACCTCATTTTTTATGTGCATTATATGCCAGAATATCTCAACTGTTTTTCATACATTAACTCATTCATTTGCTTCAACATTCCTAGGAGTCACATACTATTATTATATACCACCTTAGAGATATAGAATTAGAATATGGGATTTACTAAGTATTCACAATAGTTCTCAGATGGCAAGTGTTCATTCATATAAGAAAATACAGAAATATTCAGTAAAATATAACACCCAGGCCTACATAATGATTAAAAGTGCTTATTAGAATAAGAATGACCTTTCTTCAATTCATCCACAATATTTTCAAATTAAAAAACAGAATTTTTTCATAATGGTTGGAATGAAATTAGTGTTATCCTCTTATATTGTAATTAGACAGGTACATGACAAAAATTAGGGGCTACAAGTAAAAATTTAATTTGTAGTATTATTTTGCTAATATATTTGGATAAGTATCCAAATATTAAGGGATAGAATATGCATTGCATAACCCATCATAGTGTACTAAAGTTAGAAATAAATTAAATGTTTACTACTTGTACAATGGTTAGGTAAATTAGGTTCAATTCATATAACTGAATTTTGTAAAACTATAATTGTCATAAATATACTTTACTGTGTTGATGGACAGAAAAGAGTAATGCATGTATAAAGGGTTAAGAAAAGTGGGTCTGATATTATTTATGCATTTAAAATATGTGTATGCATAGGCATCATAAGAACTCTGGAAAACATATTCACCAGAAATAAAATAGCAGTGGCTGTTGTTGGGTGGTGGCACTCAACATAGTTCTATTTTTTTTATATGTATATTTTTATATCAAGTTTTTTAAAACAAGAGGATGAGATATTAAGAGAATACATACTTAATTTTATAAAAATTGTCATTTCTGCTCTCCCAAATTTTATATTCAATGATTCATTCTTCCAATATTATTGTTGTTTTAAATTATATATGTATATGTTTTTTAATGATTTGGAAATTTTATGTGGAGGTTTGAAATGTATATTTAAGTTTATTCTTCCAAAATGGATAAACAGTTTATCCCAATACTTTCATAGATATTTCTTCTGTCATCATTATTAATGATGCCTCCTAGATCATATATTACATATTTTATGTTCTCCTTCAGGATTGTAGATTCCGCTGAATTACCTGTCTGTATCAGCTCCACACTGTTTTAATTGACACTTTGAGTGACAATTTCAAGAGGTTTCTAGCTAGTAAAATGTCATGGTCCCATATTCATTACTAAGTTTTTATTTCTAATTCTGATAGTCTTATCTCCTGCTTTAATTACTGGAAATAATTCTTTATACATGCCTGATAATTTGACACTTAGAAAACATATTCCCATACACCATCCCACAAACCTTTATAAAAGTACTGTCAGTGAGATATTATGTTTCTTAGTAGATGAGCAAACTGAAGGTCAGAGAGTTTATCACCACCTGAGGAAATTATTACATTGAAAATATGGATTCATGTATAATTTCTATATTTCAATGAACTTAAGATGCCACTAATTATAATATTTACCAATATTTTGTAATAAAAATAAGAGCACTTATAATTAAACTTTGAAAGTATTCATATCACTTCAACTTTACATTTATTCTTACTGTGAAAACACACTGTGGATTCTTTTAAACATTGATTTTTGTCATATACTGTGCTGCTCTAATTTTAGGTCTTTCTACATGCAAATTAGTTTGTTCAAATGCTAGTTTTATTATTTTTGAAGATATTTTAAACAACGATGAATCTCCCTCTCTTTTCCTCCTCTCTCCTCTCTCTCCCTGTGTATGTATATATACACCATACATACATACATAAATACATACTCACAAATAATTCAAACGACGGCAACAACTTTGACCACATATATAATAAAATGAAAAGAACATCATATTGCTGATTGACAAACTGGATTTAAACTGGTACTGATTATAAAGTGAATCCCCATTTGGGATAATACGGTGAGAAAAAATGCTCATTTTTTGAGTATATTAAAGTGCTTTTAATGCTTCATATGCAGGTCAACGACCTTTATCATCTATCTAGTATTATCAATTTCTTCATGAAATAATTTGAAAAAAGGATAAAAGCCATACCAACACAAGAGTCTCTTAGCACAGTTAACTTTCTTTCTTCTATAGCATTAATGAATATTTAAATATCTAACATTTCCAAGACTCTATGATGGATTCCTAGCAACTAGATAAATTCTTTTTGAAAAGGCACATATGTTATATCATATCGTTCTTCAAAAGCATCATATGAATCCTGAAACCTACAAAAATTAATTTTAAAATCTTTTAATCTGCCAAACACGAATTTCCATTTTATTGTGTAACTGAATGTGTTTAATCTGAAGCTATTTTTCTGTCCAATTTCTATGCTGCAGCTAACTCAATTCTGTTACCCTGAGCATGTTTTTTTGTTGTGAAGCTGGGTACCATTATTTCCAAACTTTTTTCATGTGGGAGCTGAAACCAAAAATCTCAAATAGTTTTTAATACCATAGTAAAATATTCCTGGTAAATTTTCAATGAAAATAAACTAAGATAGAAAACTGCCCATCAAAGATGGCTTTACTTCCATTCAAATAAAAGCCACACAAATAGGAAAGATGACATGAAAGTAAGTAAAACTAATGGCTAATAGTGGTACCTTTTTTTTTTACAGTAAATATGCATTAAGTAAACTGAAAAAACTGCACATTAAATGTTTCAGTGTAATGGTTTTAGAGCAAAATTAAAGAAACAGTAAAATTTGTCATTGGAAAGTGAAATGAAGCTTTCATTGTACTGCATATTGAAAATAAATTTGTACTTTTACAAAATCTTCAAGATGAGAACATAGGTGATAACAAGGTTTCAAAAGGTACTATTGAAAAACATCTCTCATTGATAGTGACTTGTTGTGAAGTTCCAGGGCTACTCATATTTTTACTGTCTGCTTACTTCATTCAATTTCTGTGATTTCCTGCTGTCAGAGGATCTCAGGTGACAGTATTAAAAAAGGTGCAATAAAAGTTATTAGAAATCTGATTATGCCATTTGTCATCTTGTAAACTTTCAATGGATCTTTTCTTTTTAGAGAATAATATTGAGTTGTTAACCTCCTTATCTCAATCTCCTCATCTCCTTCAGTTACATGTTATACCTCCATCCTCCTCCCAAAAATAAAAATACATGCAAAGGCACATGCACATGAGGACTTTCATCTTTGTTGTAACTGTTGTTATTTCTGCCTGGATTCCATTCTTATTAACATGAAAAATGTTTTATTTAATTATAATGTTTCACAAGTCTAAAGAGAATAGACTATGCATATATGTTTCAATTCTTAAGTCAGAAACAGTTTCCTGCTTTGTGCTACCACAAAATATTGGATATGGTCCCAGATTGGCCCTTTTTATATCACACTGCTATTACAGGTGATGTATTTGTGAATTGTTTCCTCACCTGAAAATCTTTACACTATGTTTTCAGTGAAACCTTCCTTGCCAACCTATTTTAAATTTTACTACATCACACAATGGTCCTTATCCCCATCCTTTGCTTTTTCACATGATTTTACATATTTCTTGGAATATAAAAACAAAGCAAAACAGAAAGAACAAAACAGCAGTAGATTCACAGACACTGAGAAATGACTAGTGGTTACCAAAGGGGAGGGGTTGGGGTGAGTGCAGGCAGAGGGGAGGGGGACAAAGGGGCACAATAATTTGCAGTCACAGTGTAAATTGATCATGGGGACTGTTGAACCACTGTGATGTACATTTGAAACCAACATAAGATTGTATATCAACAACAGTTTAATAAAAAAATTCATATCATGTATCCTCTATATTTTACTGAATATACATTAATTATGTCATAGCTTACTCCTCTCTCTCATATCAGTGAAAGCTTAAGTGCACAGACCTTTGAGTCTGACCTCTTTTACTTGGCTTAATGCATTTAAAATTTATCTGTGTTGTCATATGAATCAGCAGTGCACTTAATTTTTCTGATAAGCAGTATTCCATTGTATGAATATGTTCGACTTATTTTTATCCATTCACCAATTGAAGCATTTTTGGGTTATATCCAGATTTGGGAGATGATATAAAATGCCACCATAAACATTTGTACACAGGCATTTGTATAAAGATAAATTTTCATTTTGGGTGCAAAAATTAGAAATGTGGTTGCTGGGACATATGTTAAAATTAAAAAACTGACAAGTGATTGGCCAACTTGCTCATGTCGCCTTCCATTCTTCAGCAGTTTGTGAGATTTCCTGTTTCTCTGCATCCTTTTCAGAACTTGGCATTGTCAATTTTATAATAATAATGATGATGATATCTTTATTTTAGCTTGTATTTCCCTAATGACTAATGGCATTGTACACCTTTACAAAAGCTTATTTTCCATATATATATCTTTTTTTGGTGAATTGTCTGTTCTAAACTTTTGACTTTTTTTCTCTTAGTTAGGTAGTTTGTGTTTTTATCATTGAGTTTGGGAATTTTTAAAATATATTCTGGATATGTTATCTGAGACTTGCATTTCATTTTCTTAGCAATATGTTTGAAGAGCAAAAGTTCTTCATTTATGATGAAGTCCAATTTATCATTCTTCATTTATAATTCATGCTAATGGTTATAGATAACATCTCAAGCTAAAAGTCACAAAGATTAAAGGTTTTCTCTTAGGTTTCCTTCCAGATTTTTTATAATTTCAAGTTTTATATTTTGATTTATATCCATGGGGTTATCTTTTATATATGATGTATGATATGAACTATTGGTCAGTGGTTTATTTCTTTCATTTATTTTGGCATGTGAATTTTTCAATAGTATAACATAATTTGTTGAGAAAAAATCCTTTTTTTATTGAATTTCTTTTATGTATTTATCAAAATCAATTGATCATACACATGCATGTCTATTTCTGGACTTGCAATTAAATTTAGTTATTATTTGTGTCTGTACTTTCACAAATAGCATACTGTCTTTACCACTGTAGGTTTACAGTAAGTCTTGATATCACTGCAGGTATACAGTAAGTCTTGGTATAAGGTAGTATACACCAACATTTTTGATTTTCTTAGAAATTTAGAATCACATTATTGATTACTATAAAAATAAACCTGTGCTCTTGATCACAAAATCAAAATTGTGATGTGAATCAATTATTATATCTTGATGTAATTGCACTGTAACTATTACATTAAAAGTTAATATATTAAACATTCTAATTGAAAAACAGAGGTTGTGAGAATAGACAAGTGCAAAAGTTGACTTTATGCTGTTTATAAGAGACTCACTTTAAATATAAAAGTCACAGATAAGCTGAAAGTAAATAGACTGAAAAAGATTCACCATGCAAATAGTAAGCATAAGAAGGCTTTAATGGCTATACTGATACCTGATAAAATTAGACTTTAATATAATAAGTATTATCACAAATAAAAACTATTTATTATAATAAAGCAATTCACTAGGAAGACAACATATAATAATATTTGTTTATGTGCCCAATAACAAAGCTCCAGATTACATGTAGCAAAACTGATAGAAAAAAAGAGAAAAACCATTTTACCACAATCAATTAGACATTTTGCACACCTGACTCACAATTGATAGAATAAGGAAAAAGAAATCATTGTCACTGAATATCTGAACATCATCAATCAATTTGTTCTAATTGATTTTCAGTGAACGCTACACCAAACAACTTCAGCATAAACATACTTTTTTGAGAGTATGGTGTGTTCATTAGAATACACCACTTACTGTGCTGTGAGACAAGTTTCAATTGTTACAAACCAGTTCTCTATGGTTCTCTTTTAAGCAGAAACACTAATAGTTCTTTGTTCTGGGCAATCTTCTCAGGATGTTTATATAGTGAACAGTCATAAAAGATAGATATAGTGACTATCTTACAACAAAGGACAAGGAGCCTTGTTGCCCATAAAAGATTTGGGTTCCAATGTCAAGGTACCTTAACTATAGCTCGTTAGGCGGGTATCTACCTGGGTTTATCAATGTCACCCTTGTGGGATTTGCGAGCAAGAAGATATGATGTATTTATTTCTTGCTGCACTGTGAGTAATAGTCTTTGTCTCTCACCCAGGAGTTGCATGTCTTCCACCAGTAAGTATGAAGCTAACTTGTTAGCAAACAAATAGGGTAAAATCTATTCATAGTTCTTGACACTTTGGTCATTGAGGGTGGATGTGGACAAATAAATAATTTAGTGCAAGAGGAAAGTTGAGGGTCTTGTGGATGATTACCAGCCTCTGAGGTAAGTCCAAGGAAGTAGGAACAAACATGTTAATCAAATTCTGTGGGCAACTGGGTAATAAATGACCCTCCGCTTTCCTGAATATCAGTGAGGGGGTATAGTTTGGTGGTTACAGGACAAAAACCAGAAAATATATATTTTTTCAAATGGTGCCGTATTTCTGCTAATTCTCCACTGAATAGGGAAAAGAGATCTTGCTCACCACTCTGCAGTCATTCTTAGATGTGCTCCATAAAGATTCATCCTGAACGTTCAGAAGTTTCACCCCCATTTCAAAAGATAGTTACACAAATATGTTTCTACACTGACCATGGAATAAGGGAAGTTTGGGACCACTATGTGCAGAAACAAAGTGAATAATTAGAGCTTGAATCAATTGGAAAATAAGGGACAGGAAACATAAAGCTTGTTGAAGATGAATGTGTAGAGCTGGGCTGTCTTAGAGCTCAGCACCATTCTGCAATTCATTATGCCAGATTTAGATCCATTTAGAAACAACAGAAAACATCTCAGAGTTTTTGTTTTGTTTTTCTTTGTGTGTGTGTGTGTGTGTGTGTGTGTGTGTGTGTGTGTGTGTGAGTGTGTTGTTTTATTTTGTTTGTTTGCAATGGGCCCTGGTATGTAGCCTCTCAGGTAGATTTTCCAAAAGAGAGACTCATGCTAAACCATAGATGAGGTACTGATTAAAATACAGGGTTTACAGTACTGCTGAATGTCACCCACTGGAGAATACAAAGGAACCAACAAAATCTTGATAAATTTGCAATCATCCAAACTTTCCTGGAAAACTCTTAAAAGCCTTTATGTTAAAATTTAGTAAGAGCCAAAGAGATGTTATCAGGCAACAACTGCTTCTAAATAAATTCCATTAGAGATGTCACTACTATGTGGGACAAGCCTGAGTCAGGCTAAGAGTGGAAACCCAATGGCCCCATTCAGAAACAATATATCTATGACTGCAAAGCCACGGGTACCCCAGGGAGAAAATAAAGAATGTCAGTAGTGATGATCTTCCGCTGGATATATGGCTTTGGGAAGATTGAAAACATTAGAAAGATCTTCTGTTGATGTGCAAGTAGCTGCTGAACTGGTTGAAAAGGAAAGTAAACGAACCTTCCTTAATGGATGAGACTGGTCTCTCCTCTCATGAACCCTGATTGCTCACCCCCCCTGATACTAAGTTCAGATGATTTAAGGAAAAATGCTACCTGAGGTGAGCCTGAGGTCTCCCTGTCTCCAAGAGGGATTTATGGCCATATGTAAGTATCCAAATGAGCTAGGGAATTTCAGAGAATAGAGAAACTCAAACTTTCATTGTTCTGTTGGATATAAATACCCAAACCACCTTCCTACTAGATTCTGTGGGGTAATGGGATACCTGGGTTGAGCTAATGAGTTTAGTCAATGTTCACAGAAGCTTATGGTGAGGCCCTTGGGCCAATTCAATGTACCACTGTCTTTTCTATATTCGAACAGTAGTGGAAATTGATGTATTTTATACTTCTATATCCCTGTCCCATAAATGCCAGAAAGGCTTTGCACAGTTAGACAGAATACAAAAAGAGAAATGCTAATGGGACAGGGATAACAAACTCCCTGCCATTTGTCATCAAGGAGCATGCCAGGATTTAGCTGAAGCATCTTTACTGATATCCAAAGTGTTCACTATGTGAATATTATCCTCCTGCTTGGCAAGTCAGTAGTTTCAGTCTCAGTGGAGTTGGCTGAAGTGTTATCACACCTGGACCAGGAAGGATGGTTAATAAATCCAGCAAAATTTGGAAGACTGACAGGTAAGTAACATTTGGGGGATTACATGGGCAGACTCAGAACACTCAATCTTTTCAGCAAAGAAAAATTGCTGCATGTTTGCTTTCACCAACAAAAAACAACAGCCAACTTCTTATTGGACTGTGTATTAGAGATAGTTTGTGCCTAGCTTGAACTTTCTATTAGGTCATTTATATGTGTTAACCCACTAATCAGAAGTCTCTGAGTGAGATCCTAACGAATGTTGGAAGCTGGCAGGCAAGCTGTGGCACACTTTCTGTATTTGGAGCCCTCAAATCTAATAATCCCTTTAAGTTTCAATCTCTGTAACTCATGAGTTTGTGGACTGAGTCCGTTGGAAAAGGGAGGTGAACTACAACCAGAGATGCCCTCTACCTAGGCCAAATTCAAGTGCTAATTCTTTATAAGTAAGTGAAATCCCAGGACAGTGAGAGTGAAAGGTACAGAAGATAGGATATAATAGGTTGTTGCTCCAGCGTAGACAAAACCAACCACTTGTCCATGTGGGATACCCCTGTGCCCTATACCAGGCCAGCAGAGAAGGGCTGGAGGTGTGATTTATCTGTATGTCCTTCCCATTTGCTCTCCTTCACTGGTTAAACTTTACTCCTCTGCAATTCTAGGTCACATCACCTGGTTCTTAAGGTTCTCCCTGGGGAAGCCAGATATCATAACTTGTGATCTGATACTACATGTATCTCTGAAAGTAAAAGGATGAGCCAGTCACCACTCCTGGTGATGCTATAACCAGGAGTTATAACATGAACGTTACTAACAGTCAGTCTCTATGGAGATGACTAGGGAGGGGCAAGCAACCAAGAGGGGCTGAGAGACCTGCGGCGACACAGTAAGGGATCTGATACACACTCCATTACTAGTGTGTTAAAAACCTAAAATAAAGGATAGGGGACACTACAAAGGGCTATTTAAAAGTCAACATTCATTTGAAATCTCTTATATCACTTAAAGATCTATATGAATCATTACTTTTTCTGTTTATTGAAGTCTCCTGAAATGACTTTTTCTACTACATCAGAGAATCAGTATAAGGAAATATCTTCCTTAGGAAAAGCAATTCTATGTGAAATAATTTATTTCCTTTTTCTAGGCAATATGGATTACATGAGGGGGTATAATTTGCCTGCTATTACTAAATCTCAGGGAAGTGTTAAGCCAACATTAAATAGTGAGATAGAATTTCTGTAGTTCATTTTTTTTCTCTAGCTATGACAAACATGATTTGATAACCTGGTTAGAATTATGTTTGGATCAACTAATGGTATTTTAGATACTCTAAGCATCTTTACTTAGAGGCAAACCACTGTGCCATAGTTGTCCCATGAACAATTTTAAAAGGAACTGTTTGATGACTCGTGTCATTTAATGTGGCAATTTTCTTTACTAAGTCTACCTGCTGTGGCATATGTACTTACAACTTATATCATCACATCTGGGAATATGTGTTGCACAGAACAAAGGAAAGAGACTTCTGTTTCCACCTCAAAACGTTGCATTTAGAGTATAACTTGAACGAAATGAAACATTATGAATATATCTGTTTATCTGCGAGAGGACAAGGAAGACGTCAAGCATTTAAAATGCCAAACTGTTTCCTCCTACAATCACTCAATGCTTAAATAATTACAGTATTTTTAGGAAAAATGAATTTCTGGTCATTTCATTTGAAAAAATTTCAAAATGATCTCTGAAATAGCATCACTCTTCAAATAGTCATACTCTTTAATTTGTAAAAAATTCTTAATTTAAAAATTGAAATAAAAAAATGCACAGTAAAATTATCATATTGTAATGCTTACTTTTATGTCAAATATTTAAAGGAAACACTAACTGAAGTTTTATCTTATTCACACTATCATACCTTCTAGTTTCTCTTCTAAGTAACCAAACATATTAGCCATAACCATTTTTTTCAAGTTAGTGCATTCTATTCTAATAATTGTTTACCTTAAATTTTTGTTATTAATTTGAAGTCAAGCACTGCACCCTGAAAGAGTCTCAAATCATGATTATCAAGTCCAACACCAGAACAATGTCTGCTTCTTGGTCATCACACAGAGTCAGCAGACTTACTCAGTAAAAAGACAGGTAAAATGGCAATCAAATCAGAGGCAGAGAGCAGAATGGTCATTGCCAAGGGCTAAAAAGAGGAACAAATGGGAAGATGTTGGTCAAAAGGTATAAAATTTCAATTATGCAAGTTGACTAAGGTCTGGAGAGCTACTGTACAGCAATATGACTGCAGTTAACAATAATGTATTATATACTTGAAATTCACAAAAAGGTGATACGTGTTCTCACCACACACACAAAAAAAGACAGCACTATGTGGCATAAAAGATATGTCAAACTGCTTGACTCTTTACATATATATATATATATATATATATATATATATGCATGTGTGTATGTGTGTGTGTTATATATATATATAAACACATCAAGTTGTGCATCTTTATATACAATTTTTACTTGTCAAATACCTCAATAAAAGTTTGGTAGAGGGAAACTAACAGAGAAAAACAAAACAGTAAAACCCAAAATAGCAGAAGTTGTTTTCACCTTATTCCTTTTTGAGAACAACTACTTTTTCAGGCAACATCACTCATTACTTCAGTGATACAGTTTATGTAATATAAAGCAACAATCCCTCCTCTCTTCCACCAAAGACTCCCAGCTACATCCCTTTTGGGCTGCATGTTTACCAAGTCCTGGTACAAGAGGCTCATTAAATTCCGATGCTATATTACATCTGGCAGGGCATCCAGGGGGTTCACTTCTGAGAGACAGGAGAGACTGTACAGCTGCTTTCCTCATGAGGAATGCATTGGCTTTGTTGATGTGTGTTGAGTGTGACAAGCAACACTCAAGTCTCTCATGATCTTTTTCTAGCTCCTATATATATACATACATATATATATACATACATACATATATATACACACACACACATATATATATAGAAAAGCTATACTATAAATATGTGTGTGTATATATATATACACTAACCCCCATAGTTACTTCTAATTCCCTATACACATTTTCTTTAAGTATAAAGTCACACTTTTTTTTAAGTCACACATGTTTTTAATAAACAGAGAAACTTGTATCCATGCTCTATAGACAAACACTTAGATAAATGAGAGAACATTAGTAGTTTTCAACATTTCTACAATTTATTGAACTCCTAGGCTCTGTCATCCCACTTACGATGCTTTCAGTTCTCATACCAATCTTGCTAGCAACAAATTTGCATGATTTTTTTTTTTACCACAGGTCAATGATTGCTAGCATGCAGATAATCTGCACCTCAACCATACCATTATGGTCTGTCTAACTTTTTAGAGCAATGCTGGTAATAGAACTCTCTGCAATGGCAGAATGTCCAGTGGTGGCCACCAGCCACATGTGGCTGAGTTTTCAAAATCTTCAGTAATTTAAATGTAAATATAAATAGCTTTATGAGCAGCACAGTTTAAGAGAGTTGACTCCATAAGCACCATTTATAAAATATAGCTTATATTACCAATCAATGCACAGTGTAGGCCATGATTTAAAGCAATTATTTATAATATCTGAACTCCATTTCTTGCAGATTAGGAATTTTGGATGAGTTATTGTTTTAGAAGTGTCCAAACATAAGCATATTTTACCATAAGAGATTTTATTTATCTTCTATTATTCTAAGTGAGAGTCCTTGAAACTAAAGCTTTCACCTCTTATGAGAAAAGAAAAGAACAGAAAGCATTTGAAAACATCTATTCTCATTTTGTATAGTTCAACACCCCCAACCTTTCTTTTCTCAAATAAACAAAGTAAGGACTAGGCAATGTCACATAACTACAGAGTGACAGAGTGAGTTACAGACTCAGGCATTCTAGCTTATACTCACTGCCTTTTACGCTAAATCTATTCAGTGCTAAACAGTATAAGGAGTTGCTTTTTTGAAAAATGAAAAAAGTGCAAAATAAAAGAAAATGTATTTGATATTTTACAAAGGAATTAAATATTTCCAAAAGTACTGTCTTGAATAGCAGAGGTAGCTTTCATTAATGTTTTCATCCAATAATTTGGTATATAAGGTACCTAAACGGTCTTTTCAGCACTGAGCTTTGGGTCTTACTTGCAAACTTAGCACCATGTTCGAACAGTCTAGCAGTTTTCATGAATTCAAAGTGGATTTACAGAGTTTTGGTTTACCTTTATTTCACAGGGAAGCATTTGGGTTTTTTCTTCATATATAAATTTACACTATAGTATATAGATTTTTTTTATTGCTTTCAATGTTTCAGAATACAGGAAAAGACAGACAATAAAAAAAAAACACCTGTGTTCCACAACCAATAATTAGCAAGCATAATAGTTTGGCATTTTTGTTTTAGTAATTTTAGTAACAAACTATATTACGAAGTTGAAGTTCCTTTTGTTTCCTACACTACAGTTTCAATTTTTTTCACAGTTTTGTAACTTAGAGGATTCATTGACTCTTCATATCCCAGACACACTGAGCAGTAATAACTTTGTTGATTAGCCAGGGTTCAATTGTAAAAAATAGAATCTGTTTTGGCTTGGATAAACTAGAAAGGTTTCTCACAGAGTCTAAAATTACTTAAGGATCCATTGGCTAGGATGAAATAAATGCTTTGCTAACTCTCACAAAAGACTTCCTGGCCACTACATTCATTTCCTGCTGCATTTGTTCTAGGGATTGTCCAAACTTTCCATCTAATCCAAGGTTTACCTTACAAATGGAAATAGACTAACCTTGCAAATATTTAAGAGATTCTGCCTGTTTTTTTTCTTATTTCAAGAATATCATTCTGCCTTCTCAGGGATTGTGATAATACTTGGTGTTTTCATTTGACCTGATCTTTCAGCAATAACTAAATTTAAAGTCCTCTAATTGATTTTGGCATATGGAGATCATATTAATCAATCTGAAGGTTTGGTGAATTAAAGAGAATGACATCTCTATTTTTAGAAATTACCTTACTGTTGACCAATAAATTTATCTGGTGGTATAGAAATTGCATTATATCTTTTGAATTGCTAAAATTTGATTTTAATTCCATAGTTTTGGGGAGCTTATGGAGGTGTGATCTTGTGGAATGCACAGTCCTGTCTGAGATTCAGGTCTTACTTTGCAATAATTTGATTTGAAAAAAAAGTTAAAGAATATAATAGAATACTAGTGATACAGGAAACTATTGATGTTTATTAGCTGACATATATAGTAAATGATTTTTGGTGACTCCAAACTCTTAGTACTTGCATAATACTCATACATTTGAAATGAGCACTCTAACGACAGTTATTTTATGGAGGAACTACAAAGATAAACATAACTTTAAAAAATGGTATCATAAGTTTTTAAATCATTGAAAATTTGTAGGTTAATAAGATAAACCTTTAAAATACACTTGAAAATGTCATGCTCAAATACCTTTATTTCATAGAAAGAAAATTACTAGTTAATAAAAAAAAGGCCATCATGAACTGGAAAGATGCTTGAATATCCTTCTTATAATTTTATCCCTATCACTAGTTCTCAATGCTCTATTTCTTTATCCTCACAACTTTTCTTCAATCCCTTTCTTTAAATTAGTTGTGCATATTTCCTTGATTTTCTTTTCTTCCCTCATGCCTACATTTGTTTTCTTTCTTTACTGTGCTATAACATCGCACTTAACCATGTATCTATCAAAGATCCAATTTACTACCTAACTGAACAGAGCATTTCCATCGGAAAAGCCTGTTATGTTACAGGAGCTCTCCCACATCTTTCAGAGTTCACAAGGATTTACAGACAATTTAAACAGCAAAGTTTTCTCACAGTATAAGAAGTTCTTGGAAGCAATTAACAACTTCACTGAGAACATCTCAGTGAGAGTAAGAAGTTACGCTCATAGGTGTAGACTGCCTCAAACACTAAGTAAAAGAAAAGGATTATCCTGAATAATTCAATATGGAATTATGATATGTTATTACTCCAGTATATTTTGCCACCTATTTTGAAATACAAACAGGAATTTAATCCACATATTTTCAGGTTACCATTTTTGGATTAAAAGACATGTTACATATTTTATTATCAAATGACCACAAAATGCCTTAAGTTCTAGATGGCAGTGATTTTTCTATTATCATTTTACAAAGGGACATAAAACTCATTTACAAAAGGACAAAAAAACCTTTTTTGGATTCAGCAACTCAATTATTAAAACTATTTACTATCACTAAATTCTATGTCATAAAATAGACCAAAATAGCTGAATTAATTTTCCATGTTATCAAAAGCTAACAAGATTTGTTTAGTATTCAAACCATGCCTTTTGTTATTTGAACAATCATTACTAAATTTTCCCAGGAGCATGTGGCCTTATGGTTGAATTCTATAATTCTTACAAATAGTAGGAATGGTTATTTTATTTAATGGTTACTAATTACTAAGTTACTATATTCTTTAAATACATTTTTCTTTTAGCTGATTTTCCCTGCATGCTTTCTAATTTATAAATTATTAAATATATTAACTACATTGTTTTATTTAATTTTGTATCAACCAGGAAGTAGGCTTTCATTATTATTATTATTCAGTGTGATAAGTAAAGACTTTGAGGTCTAGAGAGGTTAAATAAATTTTAAAGATCAAAGAGCTAGTAAGTGATATCTGGCAGGTAGTACCTAATTTCAGAAATTCTTACTTAATATGCTATTCTGTACTAAAATTTTTATGGTCTATCTAATCTCATATACATATATAACTTAAAGAAAATGAAACATGTACACATCATTATACATTATTATAAGATGGTCTGCTTTAGGTTATTGATAATGCAATAAGAAAATAACAATAATCAGAAAATAAAAAGGAATTCCTATTTATAAATTAATAGCTGCATTATACAGAAAAATAGACTGTTATGATAGAAGTTATATGTCACAAATAAAAATATAAAATACCTTTTAAAATGCTCACCACTTGAAATACTATAATATTGACAGTATAAACTAATTATTATAATATAAAAATAAAGGAATAGTTCTAAATATGTAAAGGGAATTATTCTATTACAAATATCTTATTTCAATTTTAATAGAATGGAACCTCAATAATTGTTTTTTATAATTTTATCTGTAGAAGAAAAAAAGCCAAAATTAGTGTTTTTATAATATGCAAAATAACACCTAGATGAACTTATACATTCACCTGTAATGCTCATTTGAGTTCTTTACCCGTTTTTAATGATCTTTGTTATGCAAGACTTTGGCAATGGAAAGTACCTGACTATAAGTGTCTCCTTAGTACAGAACTTTGAGTCTCACTTGGAAACTTAATTGCCTAGGCGGAAGAGTCTTTAGAATAAGCAGGAACTCAAAATGTATGTATAGACTATTTTTATACTGTTAATTAAACAAGAAACCATTTGTTTTCCATAAATAAGTTCATGCTTTACCATATAGATCTTTCAAAACCATTTAAAATGATTTGCAATGCACAAAATGAAAAACAATAATGAAAAACACCTGTGTTCAAACAACCAATAATTACAAGCCTAACATTTTGTTTTTAAGTTTTTGTAGATATTTTAGTAACCAAGAAAATGAAATACAGATGTAAATGCATTCAAATATAACATTTTAATAAATACCTAAATCAAATCAAAAAGCAAAACATATGCTGGAAGGGTTGATACACCTAACTGATTCCTTCAGAAATAGAAAAATTAATTTTTCAAGTTTTTCAGTTTTTTAATCTGTCACATTAAGTCTGTATTACTTTTCTACATTAAACAATTTAAAAAATTACTTTTCTTTTTTCACTTCCACATTATCTTCCTTTTCCCATTCCTCTTTCCCTTTCTTTCCTTTTCCTTGTTTTAAATTCTCTTCCCGAACAATTCAATTCTAACACCACTAAAAGGAGCAGAGCAAGCAAGCAGTGGTGCAGGATGCCCCTCTCCTGCCTTCTCCTGCAGTGGCCACACAGAGTGGAGCATAAAAGCCTAACCTGGGAGAAGAGGGAATCAAAGGGGAAGCCATACATGAGGCTTTGGATCCCAAACAGGTGAGAAGGATGTCAGTGGGAATGCAGGCATCCCTCCCGGTGTGCTGCATCAGAGCTGAGTGAGGTCAGGAGTGATCTTCCCTGGAGGGTCAGCTTCTTTTGGGGACTGAGTCTGAGTTGGGGTGGGGGGCATTCCCACTAAGGAAAACTAGAGTGTGGTCTTAAAGCCCAAGTAGGTCAAGGACAGCATCCATGCAGAGAAAGGAGTGATGGCAGAGATGGGAGATTGCTTATAAATTGGAGAAATAACCAAATAAGTAATTTTATTAAGTAAAATAGAAAATAATTTTCTGAAAAGTTAAATAATGGAATTATAACTACAAAACACTATGATATTGGATAGTAATCTGGAGTTTTGATTTGAGTTCATAATTTTCAATTTAAACATATATGATGACAAAAAAAGGGAAATAAAAATACACAGTTAATTGTGTGTTTGTGTTTGTAGTCTGGGGAATAGCAAGGCTCCAGTATCAGTAAGTGGACCTAGCAATTACATTTGGCTTCTAAATTTTCTACTAGAATGAACTAGGACTCCTTCAGAAAATAGTTGATTCTTGAGTTGGGGTAGGAAAAGTACAAGTGAGCCTGGAACTTATTATTGTGCCTAAAAGCAAGGAAGTGTCAGAAGAATGGTGGGAACAGGACAAAAGAACACAAAGCCAGACTAAATGGGCCCCAGCTGGCTAACCTGGGAATATTTTGAACATCTAAGTAATGATGTTAATAACTAAGTAAATGATGATAATAACCCTTTGAATACAAAGAAAACTGAGAAAATTCCATGAGCATGTGTGTATGTGTATGTGTGCGTGTGTAATCTAATGAAGAATGAGGTTTATGCATAGTTTCAATTACATCTTTCCTAAACTGTACAAATTATAAGAAGAACTAGGGAATCTTTACAATCGAGAAATCTGGAACATACCAACTTTATAAGGTGATAAACAGTAATGGGACAAATTAAATTGCACAAATTAAATTAAAAGATCCAGTGAAAAAACAAATAATCACTTTTACAATACATGACATGAAAATAATCATGAATAAATACCAGAGAAGTGTAAATTAAGGGACAGTTCACAAAACAACTGTCATCTTCAAAGCCAAAAAGTAAGTTAAGAACAGTTCTGCACTAGAGACCCAAAAGACATGGTATCTAAATGCAGTGATTATTTATAATAGTCAAGATATGTAAACAACCTAAGAGCCCATCATTGGATGAATAAAGAAGACTACACACACACACACACACACACACACACACACACACACACACACACACACACACACACACACACACAATGGAGTATTGTTCAGCCATGAGAAAGAAGGAAAACCTGTAACACAGATGGACCTTGAAGCTAAGTGTAAAAAGACAGACAGAAAAAGACGAGCACCCCATGGAATCACTTATAAGTGGAATCTAAAACAGATAGTTCAATTCTTAGAAACAGAGAACAGAAAAGTGGTTGTCATGGGCTTGGAAATGGTGGAAAATAAGAAGCGGCTGGTTAAAGGGTACAAAATTTTAGCTATTGGATGAATGAGGTCTGAGGATCCAATGTGAAACCTGGTGACTATGCAACACTGTGCTCTGTAAGTGAAATTTGCTAAGAGAGTAGAACCTAAATGTTCTCACCACACACACAGAAACAAAGATAAACACGTGAGCTGATGGGTGTGTTTATTAACTGGATGGTGGGAATTCCTTCACAATGTATGTTAAATCACCACAACCTGCACTTAAATGTCACACACTTGTATTTGTCAATCATACTTGGATAAAGATGAAGCAAATGCAACGAATGGTTCTGACTTGGTTCATCTTGCCATAAAGGATATTATTGGAACATGATAAAATCTGAACTGCTTCTGAGAGTTAGATGTTAGTAATGCATCACTTTTAAGCTTTGATTATTAAATTACGTGGATCTTTCTGTCTGTTTAGGAAAATGTCTATGTTTACAAGAAAGTACATTCTTAGGGGTGATGAGGTATCAGGTTAGCAATTTACTCCTAAATAGTTCAAGAAAAAATATTCTTTGAATTGTATTTCTGATTTTTCTATAGATATGTGACTGTTTCACAATTAAAAAAAGAAAAATGAAGTAATATTTAAATAAAGACGAATGGGAACACTATTTAGCATTATGATACAATAAGAAAACAAACAGAATAGAGTTAAATATAACATTTTGAGTACATTTTAAGCAAATGTAAACATTAAACAACATCATTACCATTTATAGTTATCTAAATGAATTGGTGTGCCAATTTAATGACTTATAATTATATGCCTAAATAGCTCACATAACAATCTGTTTATATATGTTTAAATTAATTACATAGTCAATGAGTTCCTCTCATATATCCTGAATAATCCTTATTAATTTCTCCTCGATGAATACATGATGCATAATTTGGTTAAACAAATACCTTAACCATCATAAATTAATTCAGGCAATGCATTTAGTATTCACAGCAAATTCCATCTCAGAGAAAACCACACTGATGGATTAAAGGCAAGAAAAATAATTTCAAAATCTCTTATTATTACTATGTTGAATAAAATTACTTCCTTTAGTCTATAGCATTGTGCTGACTCTTTAGGGAACTTCTAAAAATCAATTATAAAGAACCAATATGTCAGGAAAATGTTAAGGATGTAGCATTTTTCAGTGATTTGTGCACTAATTAAGAGGGAGAAAAGATCTGGTACCTGGACAGCCTGTCTGCCTTTTCAGTTCCTAACCTCTCTATAAGAGCAGAAATGAATTAAGCATGTATCTCTTCTCCTCACAGCATATTGTACCTATTGTATTCTGTCTTTTGATACAAAATTAGAGGAAGGTTTCCCTTGAAGATGCAGGACATAAATAGTGTCAGTTACCTTGAGGAGAGTTCAATTATGTAGACAGGAAAATGAAGGCTAAAAATAAATGTTTCTGATCTGAAGTTGGGGGAAAACCCTGTTGCCTGTGGGTCTCATGGAGTGAAGGTTGAATTTGACAGGGGCAAGTTTGTTTTTCCATAAGTTTTGGGAGAAATGATGTGTATCACAGAGCCTCTTCTTGGCTAGGCAGGGCTGCACCTGACAGGGCTCCAGAACTATAAGTCAGGGTCTGCTAGCTGCAAGAGTAGTTCCAGGAAACAGGAGTTGTACTTCCTTACTGTTATCTCTGTAACTTTAGTAACATCCTATTTCAAGGGATAATTGGGTTTCAACAATTACCCTAGTGAGGTAAGGACAGGAATTGTAGTTGAAATGGAACTGCCATGTGGAAAGCAGTAGCAGACCAGGAAAGGCATTTCTCCAGAAGCTGTGGGAGGTTATCATCAATGAGATGTGATGATAGATAAAGTGAATACCAGGAATCTGGCAACGAACACTTAGCTACTATACTAATTAGCTAGCATGGACTTGTGGGGCAAATAATAATTCTCCAGAGATTCTCAGATATACTTACATATGGGATTCTGATGAAATATTACACTTTTTGCTAAAAGTAGATGGATATCTAGCTAAACATGTGAAAATGAGATTTAACAAGCTGATGAAGACTGGGAGACACCAGACAAAATTTTAAAAGGAGGAGGAATTTTAAACAATTGTAAATGTATATTAAAATCACTGCATTCAATATACTACAGGTGAAGTTTCAAAAGTAAAATACATTTCACTTCTATGGTGTAGGGCAGAGACCTGGGACAAGCATCAGAGTTAACTTTACCTGCCTAGGATGAAAAATGCTGAGATATAAACAGTATAGTAAGAATAGGAAGGATTCCATTTTAAAGCTAAGATTCCATTTTAAAAACCAGGAAGTTAAGAAGCAAGATTCCTAACATATTATTTAGCAAACAGACAATAACTCAGTTCACTTTGAGGGCAGGTTGGGTGGTCTTGATTGATACGTTTCCAGTCCTGGAGAGGAACTAACCAATTTATTGTGTTAAATTCATTTTGCAGAATTCCCTGGAGGACTGATAATAGAAGAATGGAGACTTAATATGTCTCACCAGAGATAAGTACTTTTGAGATCACTTTATAAGTCCATAGCCCCTGGCCCTTTGAAAAATGCTTAAAAGACAGAAACCCCAGTCTTTAAGCTTGCCTCCTCTCTAAGGACACCCATGCCTTTTCTTTCTTTAAGTGCGTACCTTTAAATAAAGCTTTTTCATTGCTCAATTTAACTGCATTTTGTCTTTTTGCTATTATTTCATTCTATCTCCAAGTCTTCATTTTAGCCCTGATAAGTAGGGAGGGGCTGCTGAGAGCTCAGATTTGGGCCTACAAGTTCCCACTGCCTGGGTGACCCAGAGGGACCTGCAGCTGCAGGAACCTGCCTGAAAATCTCCTGTCTTTGGGTCATTCTCAGAATATAATCTCATCCCGTCCTGTGCTCCGCAGGTCCCCAAATCCCTGGGGTGGTAGGGGCTAGTCCCCATGCAGTGCAGATCCAAGTGGACTCGGGATGCCAAGTGACCCTGGCTTAAGAGATGGCAAGGGAATCTGCCCTATACCAAGGAAATGTTTAGCAAACTTTCCCTCTGCACCTCTGCATTTTCCTGCTCTCAGCTGCCTGTGAGGCCCCTGCCATTCATTTCTACTCTCGCTTTAATGAATTCTTCCCTTACCTACACTCTTCTGACCTGCTTGAGAATTCTTTCTTGTTCAGAGTCAAGAATCCTCCCTCAACTAGGCTGAGGTTTGACCTGGTGCGTAGGGGGAGAACTCTCAAACAAAGCTGCCCCATAGCATCTACAATATGCCAAAAGATTTCATGCAATAGGTAGAGAAAGGGAAATGTTAGCTTTAGCATTGAGTTCATCTGTACCCATGGCTCCAATGGACTGACTCTGAATATTCCTTTAGTTGAATAAAATGACACTTTTTTCCACTGCTGTCTTTTATGAGAAAAGACACCTGAAGTTTTTCTGTGAGGACCCTGGAATTATCTCCAGTTATAGTACAACCTTCCCAAATGTGGAATCACTGGGTAAAATTAAACTGTCCTCATAAGAAAAGGCAATCGTTCACCTTAAATTATGAAACTTAAAAAATGTACACATTTAATGCAATACTAAAGATGTTACAAATGTTGGCTGAACTATGTCTCTTTAACACTTCTTTATGAATAAAATGATTTTTACTTAGAATCACATACTGAAAGATTTTTAAAAACTAGTTTATTATAGACAGTTACATGTAAGAGAATAGAACTGGATTATTGTCTAATTCCATACAAAAAAGTAAACAAACAAACAAAAAGTAACTCATGAAACCATAAAACCAACAGAATAAAACATAGGCAAAAATCTCTGGAATATAAATGAGCAATTTTTTTCTGAACACATCTCTTTGGACAAGGGAAACAAAAGCAAAAATGAACAAATAGGACTACATCAAACTAAAAAGCTTCTGTATAGCAAAAGACACCATCAGCAGAACAAAGAGGCATCCTACAGTATGGGAGAATATATTCATAAACGACTTTTCTGATAAGGGGTTAGCATCTAAAATACATAAAGAGCTCACATACCTCAACACTCAAAAGGCAAATAACCCTATTAAAAAATGGGTTGAGGATATGAACAGACACTTCTCCAAAGAAATTCAGATGGCCAAGAGGCACATGGAAAGATGCTCCACATCAGTAATTATCAGGAAAATGTAAGTTAAAACCACAATGAGATATCACATCACACTAGCTAGAATTGCCAACATCGAAAGACAAGGTACAACAAATGCTGGTGAGGATATGGAGAAAGGGGAACCTTCCTACAATGTTGCTGGGAATGTAAACTAGTTCAACTATTGTGGAAAGCAATATAGAGGTTCTTCAAAACACTAAAAATAGAAATACCACTTGACCCAGGAATTCCACTCTTAGGAATTTACCCAAAGAAAACAAGATCCCTGATTCAAAAAGACATATGCACCCCTATGTTTATTGCAGCACAGTTTACAATAGCCAAGATATAGAAGCAACCTAAGTGCCCATTGGTAGATGAATGGATAAAGAAGATGTGGTACATATACACAATGAATATTATTCAGCCATAAAAAGAAAACAACACCTTCCATTTGCAACAACATGGATGTAGCTAGAGGGTATTATGCTCAGTGAAATAAGCCAGGTGGAGAAAGACAAGTACCAATGATTTCACTCATTTGTGGAGTATAACGACGAAGCAAAACTGAAGGAACAAAACAGCAGCAGACTCACAGACTCCAAGAAGGGACTATTGATTACCAAAGGGAAAGGGATGAGAAGGGTGGGTGGGGAGGGAGGAAGAAGGGAATTAAAGGGCATTATAGTTAGCACTCACAATATAGGTGGATCACAGGGAAGGCAGTACAGCACAGAGAAGACAAGTAATGACTCTATAGCATCTTACTATGCTGATGGACCGTGACTGCAGTCATGGAGGGGGACTTGATAATATGGGTGAATGTTGAAACCACAATTTTGCTCATGTGAAACCTTCTTAAATTGTATATCAATGATACCTTAATTAAAAAATCTTGTTTATTATAAATAGGGTCTTTGCTATGGGTCATGCAAAATAATTTTCTAGATTTTTAAAAAAAGCCTCTAGTTGCTTGGGTATAATATAGATTTAATTCCAAGTTTTCTCATCTGTCAGTGATAAAGCAGATCCAACTCACAGCATAGATTAGGTACAGGTGAGTCAAAATTATTGGTAGTTATAATGATCCTCAGCCCTCCTTTAAGAAAATGACAATGCTGTTACAAGTGAATGAAGGTAGCAGTGAAAAATCAGCACTCTGAGTGCAGGCTTACTGGTGCTTTCCTATTTTGACAAGGTCAATGAATATAGAAGGAACATACTGATTTTGTTCCTCAAATTTCTCTTGTACCTTGCAATGAAGAACATTAGATCCAATGCACCATGATATTGCTTACATGTAACACTAACATCCATGAGTACAGGCTTGACAGGCTATAAGACAGCTGATGCCAAAGGTATCCGGTCAGGAAACTATAGTTACAGTAGTGGTGTAGAATAATATGAAAACTGTTACAATCAGTCTTTTAAATCTTTTGATGAAATTGGTGAAAAATATACCTTTCTACCATGTTGATATTTACCATAAGTGCAAAAGCCTACAAATATCTGGGATGATTACTCACACAGTTAACTGCACAAAATGGTGAATGTATGTAACCTGTTGATTTGGAGGAATAGTTTCAGTTCCTATCAGTTTCAATAGTTTTTATGTTTAATCAGGAATGGGGAGTTCATCCTATCAGATTACAAATATTCCCTATATTTACTCAATATTCATTTTATGTGACATGTTGAAAAATTATCATCACTAGGGTTTGCTTTAGAATTAGAAATAGTGCAACTAATATGGAATAGCTTTTCATTTGTAGTTTTGGGAGGAATTTTAAGCCATAGGTAAAAATTTTATCTGAGACTTTTGAAGCCTTCAGAAGACAAAACAACCACAGTAACAATTAATTTCAAATGTTGAAACTTCTTTGTGTTGGCAGGGGTAAACATTTGAAATTAACTTTGATACTCAGGACTACATGATTATATGTGTGTGTGTGTGTGTGTGTGTGTGTGTGTGTGTGTGTCTATGTAGGAGGAAGAAAAGGTGAGGCTGCTGCAATGTTTTCTTGCATGCTTTTTGAATATGCAAAACAAAGGGAAAACCTGTTCTACAGTAGTGGATTTACAGACATTGGAGAGCAAAACTGCTCTCAATGATATAAAAATTCCATCTCTGGGTGCATAAGTCAGTATGAGTGCAATGGGTTTGGGTTTCCTTTGAGAGGCCAGTGCAAGATATTATGGCCCTTGGAATTTGTGATATCACAAATATGATACAGCCCCTGTTTGAGAAGGAATATTTGCCCTAGACATCAGAAGCAACTGGAGGTTTAACTATGAAGTCAGCCACAGGAAATTCCTCAAATTAGCATCTCAAATAAACTTGAAATACAGAAATATCTTGTGTATGGTTTTCACATATAGCTATTTCCAAATCTTAATAACATTCATTTAATGAACTTGCATTGTTGACACCTTGGGTGAAAGAGATAGGTGCTGCCTTCCATATTTAGAGAAGGAAGCATACTGGAGAGAAATACAGCAAGACAGAGAGTAAATTATGAAACAGTCAGTGATAAATGGAAAAAAAGTACTAAAGAACAATTTTAAATCACATGTAAAAAGCAACAACTAGCAAAAAATAGACTTTCTTCATGAGTCTTTAGAAGCACTGGGGAGGTACTGAACTGTTTGCTGTCACACAAATATGTACCAGAAAGTTATTCAGATATTGATAGAAAGGATGTCCCTACCAGTCTTGTTCAGATTACTAATCTTCAGAACAGGCAGAGATTTTTGATGATATGCCATTCATCTATGCACTCATCCATACATTGTCCAACTATGGAAAATGCCTATAAATTCCCTTTTAAATATATGCATGACTGTTTATTACTGCCCCCACGACTACCACTCTAGGACAAGCTACCACCTATACCTGAACCACTGCAATTTTTTCTAACAGTTCCTTTTACTCCTACTTTATGATTAAAGGGATAAATGTGTGTTAAGTGCTACTGGAGTCTCTGGCACATAGTAAGCATTATATAAATCATTGTCAAATAAATAAAAAAGTGTCTAGCATATACTAGCTATTCAGAAAATATCTGATGAAAGAATATAGTGGTTTGGTGATATATGATACAATAGTATAGACTATATAAAAATCCCACATGTTTACAATTTAAGTTTCAGAAGGATGATCCTGATCATTGATGTGGGTGGAGGGGAAATTCCATGCAGTCCTTCAGTGATCTAGGCTGACAGAAACTCTGCCACAGTCAGTACACAGCTTCCAAGGTTACTCTGGGTATCAGTATACAACCAATACAAGGGGGGGAAAGGGAAAAGAATTCCCTTTGAGAATTCTTTCCAAATATTCTTGAAAATGAACATGAAAATGAAAAATAAAAGAGGAAATATTCAAGAATATTCCATTTTGGGAAAGCTTTATATATATATATATATATATACACACATACATATATAACATATATGTATATCTATGTACATGGTGCATGTATGTTATATATATATATAACCACTGTGTCCACAAATTTCTTACAGTCTTAAACTATATATAAAGCAGATTATAAGGATTCTCCCCTTCCATTTAGGCTTTTAGTCCTCTTTTCATCTTCCTACCAAAAATATTCTTGTCAAGGTTACCGTAACCACTTCACATTGTTAAATTAAATTGACAATTCACAGACTTAATTAAACAAAAATACATCCAATTACTATTACAATAATGTTGTTACAATTATTATAATCATTATTACAATTCACTACAATAAATAGCAATGAAGCCATTAGATTACATCCACTGTGATCGTCATCAACTCTAACCTTGTAAGCTCTGCAAATAACTGAAAAATCTTTTCATTCTGTCTGGTCTGGTGACACAAAATAAAGAGAATAACTACCCCAGTGTGCAAATAATATCCTGGTTTTCTAATCATGTAAAGGGCATAACATGCTCTTTAATGTCAATCAGATACAAGTGATATAATGGGCTTTTGGGATTTGGGTATCACTGAGGTAATTGGAAAAATGAAAGAGGAAATATTGAATAAGTTATTATCTTTGACTTTGTTTTGTTTCAACTACTCTGAAAGATTTCAATATACAAAATCAAAATGATCCACACCATTGACTTAGTTGGGTCATATTTTCTTAAAAAATTAGAATGACTATGTAGTTAATATGTCAGATGATTAAAAATTAAAGTGACAACCACACTTAAACCTATTTGTTATATAGCCCATAGGAAATGTTTAAGCAATAGAATATGGATGGTCACACTTAAAAATTCATAATACACCTTCCAGTAACCAAAAATTCTGGTAACAATCTAAATATTCAACAAGTAAAGGAATAAACAAACTGTGGTATATTCATACAATGGAATATTAGTCAGCAATGGACAGGAATGCATTAGTGATACATGCTGTTCCATTATGAACTTCAAAATAATTGTTAAATGAAAGAAAGCAGACAAAAAAAAGAGAGTACACACTATGATTCAATTAACACAAAGTTCTAGAAAATACAAACTGATCTCCAGTAACATAAAGTTGATCAGTGGTTCCTGAGGATAAAGATGGATGAGAAGAGGAATTACAAAATTTCATGAGGAAACGTTGGGAAGCATGTGGGAGCAATCTTTATTATATTGACTAGAGTGATAATTTTACAGGTATATATGTATGTCAAAACTTACCAAAGTGTATATCTCACTATGTTCAGTTTATTGTATACCAACTGAAGCTCCATAAAACTTCTTTAAAAAAGAGACAAGACACATTGAAAAAAATATATAATATGTTTTTTCCAGTAAAGTTGGACCTTCTCATTTTATAGATTAAAACACTGAGGTGGTTATTAAAGAAGTTGCTTGATAGTCTTTTCTTGAACAGCAGTCCATTTTTATGTGATTAGAAATAATCCATCAGTGCCTATTCTTTACAACTAAAACTTGACTCACTTGCCCATACTGGCAAAACACTTGAGCTCAGATTTGTGTTCTGAATGGCCCTATTAACCAGGTTGAAGTTTTCACCTCATGAGGATAATAGCATCTGTGACATCACAAACAGGGGACTTCTTCACAGAAGAATGTGCCAGAGAAACTGTTAGTAAAAAGAAAATGATTAAAAAAAGATGAGCTAAAATTCTTTATGTACTAAATGCCCCCTAGAGTTTAATTAATAGGGTCATGCACCCATTTTTCCATGCTAATTATGTTTCCCTTTTCATTTTCTGCTTTCCTATGCATGGTAATTAGTAAATATTAGTCTCTTTTCTGTCCTTTGTTTTCTATGTTTAAAAAGAAATAGAATTTCCTTCTAACTTAGGTTAGATGGACTATAAGTAATGTCATAATGCAAGTAGTACATAATTAATTTCTATTTATCTATGAATGGGTCAGATCTACTTTGAATTTTCCTTAGTAAAGTCAAATCTGACTAACTTCCTTTTGCATGCAAAATTTTTTATTATGTGTTCTTATAATATACTCATGATTTTAGCAGAAATATTATGTAATTTAACATCAAAATAAAGATGTCTTAAAAATGAAGACTTTGCCTAATTCATCCCACTTGAATTTTGCATAAAATTTTATTTATTTTTACAAAGACTCATTTTTCTAAGGTCTCCCTTCAGTAACCAGTACTTAATAGTTGATAAAGTTCTGTGTGTGTGAGAAAGAAGTACCTATCATGTTTGTACTTTCATGTCACTCAAAACACAAGCAGATTCTCACTAATACTGGGAAACTGTGCAGGCCTGTGGTACAGTAGTCCTCACACAGTTAACTAGTTAGTCAATATTTTTCCTCTTTCTCACAAGTGTAGAAAATAATGATCAACTAATGACTAGATAACCTTCTCAGAAATGCACATTTCCATTTGAATCTTCATTCTGTACTCATAGGATCTCAAAACATTTTTTAAAAATTAAAGACCATGTTGCACAGTTTTGCTTTTGTAATTTTACTTAAAGTCTTCTTTACTGGAATTTCCATAGCAGTTTTTACCTGTATATCAACTTCTCATTGAACCCTCCAGTTTAAAGCCTATTCTGAACTTTAGACTTCCTATGTTCTAATATAGGCTGGATGTATAAAGTATTTTTATTTGTCTGGGCCCTATTTCCTTTATGTATAAAATAGGAATATAGTAAGTTTTACAAGGCTCTTGAAAGGGGTAAATAAAATAATTTATTTTTAACAATTGCCTACATAGTTACCTATAATGTGCTGGATATTTACTAAAAATATGAACTAATATAATCCTAAAACAACCATGTTATTATTACCATTGTACATGACAGGAGATTGAGGTACAGAGAGATGAAATTCCCTAAGGTCTAACAGCTAATCAGTGTTTCAATCCAAGCAGTCTATTTTTAGTCTCTGTATCTAACCTCTATGCTATCTGACCAATATGGCCTTTAAGTTTCCCTCAGCTTGACTAAATTTAGAAAGATTTCTTCCTGACTATAAGCTCTTGACCTCCCTTGTCTTAGTGTATTTCTGTCCCTTTTATATGGAAATCTTCTCCCAGTGTCCAATTTTCTTGCCAGTTTTACAACCCAGGAATGTCTGTCTCAAGGACTAGGAACCATCCTTTGAAATGGGAACACTAAGAGAGATAGTATGGAAAAAACAATAATCCCATTAAAATGTGGGCAAAGGACATGGATAGACATTTCTCTAAAGAAGACATACATGAAAATGTGTTCAACATCACTAATCATCAGGGAAATGGAAATTAAAACCATAATGAGATATTACCTCACTCCTGTTAAGATGACTATTATTGTTTCTAAAAATAGCATGTATTTGGACAATGACAATGTGGGCAAAAGATGAGCTGTTGGTAGAAATGTAAATTGGTATAGCCATTATGGAAAATAGTATGGCAATTCTTCAAAAAATTAAAAATAAAACTAACATATGACTCCTTCCCACTTCTGGATATTTATCCAAAGAAGTTGAAGTCAGGATCTTAAAGAGATACCTGAGTGCCCATATTAATTGTAGCATTATTCACAATAGTCAAGATACAGAAACAACGGAAATGCTTAACTGATGGATGAATAGATAAAGAAAATTTGGTATGTACTACAATGGAATATTATTCACCCTTTAAAAAGAAGGAATTCTTGCCATTTGCAATAGCATAGATGGACCTGAAGGATATTTTGCTAAGTGAAATAAGCCAGACATAGATAAACACTGAATGATCTCCCTTATATGTGGGATTTAAAATAGTCCAAGTCATAGAAGCAGAAAATATAAAGGCAGCTACCAGGGGCTGGGGTGAAAGAGGGAGAGGAGGAGGTACACAGGTTTGAGTTACTTGTAAAGGGTACAAAGTCTGAGCTATGTAAAATCAGATCTAGAGATCTGCTACATAGCAGTGTCTATAGCTAACAATACAGTATTATTAAGTTTTTCTGAGAGAGTACATCATTTTTTAAGTGATTTTACTACACATAATAATAATAATAATAATAATAATAATAATAATAATAATAACAACTGAGATGGGAGGAATCTTTGGAAGGTGAAGGATGTCTATGGTCTTCGTGGTGGTGATGTCCACTGGTATAAACTTATCTACAAACAAACTGAGCTGTATGCATTAAATATGTACAGCTTTTACATGTTAATCATACCTCAATAAGATGGTTTTTAAAAAAAAGATAGTGCTATTTCCCAGTCTCTGTGGGAGGATAGGAGTCTAACTTTGATAAGTACCAATTAGCAAATGCAGATGGCCTGTTCACATTGGCCAGCCTTCTCCTTTTACTTCTTCCAGTAGTTTTCCACTGTCACCCTGGAACTTAAAGCCTCCCTTCTTTTTTTCAGAAGAGTTAAATTCAATCTCTCTCTCCTATTGTAATAGTCTTAACTCTCTGTTACAATAATCTTGACTAAAGTTGTCCTTGTCTATTGAACTCTATCTGCTGCAATTTTCTTTGTCATATTTCACAACCTGATTTATAGTAAATGCTCCAAAAATTCTAACTACTATTATTATTTGATTTCATATTAAAATGGAAGTATTGGTTTCACTTTTCAAATAGTTCTCATAGACCAGGATTTCATGTTAAGGATTCTACAACAGAGATTCTCTTCTAAATGTTCTCCAGTGTGTTGATAACTCTGAAAGTAAAGAGCCCATGACTGAAGGTACTATTCAAAATGACTTAGCGAAGCAATAAAGAGCAGGATTAGTTTTGCTGTGCCAGACCTAAGGATTAATTTCAATTAATACAGCCTCAACCATGTTACTATTTCTTAATATTAAATTTGTGGTCAACTAAATTACTAAGCCTATTTTTACATTTGCATCTACTCAGCCTTGATTTCCACACTTCATACACTTTGACAGTAGGTTATTTTCTTGCAACTCCATTCAATCGCATGAGACAACAAGCATCAGCACATACATTGAATACGTAGAACTCTTCTGGTAAAAATAAATTACAGCTTAGAATATGGCAAATACTTTATTTTTGAGTGATAGGGACAATTTAATTCAGACTGTTCTGTATTATATAAATAGATCAAATTATAAGCTCTTTTACTATTATTTTTTTCCTTTATTCAGTATCAACCTAAATGTAGTACATGTGAGATCTAGAAAGGAAAATCCCTCATTCTATCCTGTATTAGAGCCTAATCACATATGTCACAAAGAGACTAAACAACTTCCTTGAGATTTTTTAAGTCTCAAATCCTTATGTGCTTGATTACAGAATTTTTCAACTTTTAAATGGGGACAATATTAACAAATGGGACAAACTGGAAAATGAAGTGAGATAAGTTATATCAGATATGTGTATGGTTATAAATATAGTCTCAATAAATGTAACTTCCCTCTCTACCACCAAGTCCTCCATGCATAGTCCCTCCAATAATTCCTCACAAAAGACTGACTAGACCTTCTGTCAAGATTTCTAGTGGCATAACTTCTCAAATTGCCTTTGGAAGATAATTTTGAAATTCAAATAAAATTGTAAATAGGAATTTTCTGTTTCAAAAAATATATGACTCAATAAAATGGATAGACCTGCTAGTCTATAAACTAAACAGCTAATGAGAGAGAACTTCACTAGGTAAATGGATTAAATATATATGTGTGAGAGTCAATTATAATAGAATACTTGGAATACTGATTTCTATGTTTCTAATGTGAAGTTGGTGGTGGTGTTCATTTTCATGCTGGCTCTTTGTATGTAAAAGATGTCTTTTCTCCTTCCTGTGCCTCCTTTAAAGATGTATTTTGCTTTTGTTGTTGTATTCATCATTAATTTTCCATAATTTGATTTTGATCAGCTTTGGTATGGTTTGAGTGTGTCTGTGTGTATGATTGCAGTTCACTGAACTTCTTTGATCTGTGGGATTATTTATTTTTCATCAAATTTTATTACCAGGCATAGGTAGCTGTCTCTCACACATACACAGATCACTACTCAGCTGACCCATTAAGAAATGATTCAAAGGATCATGCACTGATATCTCTGTGTGTGTGTATGTTTGTGTGTCTGTGTGTGCATGGTGTGTGCATCTGTATGCCTGTACCCACCTTCTCTCCAGGACTTAATCATTGAAATTCTCTTGGCCTTTGTCTCCCAAAAATCCAACCTCAGTTTCTTCGATTAACAAGGTAACTGGCTTCTATGAGGAAGGATAGAAAGTGGCAATTTAGAGCCTGAGAAGGATCAGGAGCGGGTCTGTGTGGGAAGAATTAAAGAAGGGGTGATATGGTTCCAAAAACAAATTCCCGCACTTACTCTTTTCCTATGTTTGTGAATGCTTTTTTCCCACCACGTTTTGTCTAATATACCAGATGTTTATGATACAATGCATGTCCTTTAGAAATTATTCCTTCACGAACAGCAGAAATCCTATGTTCTTCTGTCTGCTTCTATGTATTTAAAAGCATGAGTCCATACTGGTGCCACCAGCATCAATACAATAATTTTCTTTTTGGTAACTCTCTTCCCAAAATGAGAAACCTCTGTCATTATCTTTGATTTGTTCATTTAATCTATCCCCTAAATTTAATAACCCTTTTCCTTTTCAGTGCCCTTGAAGACCACTGAGACTCTACTACCAACCCAGAGGCTCCCTCCTGATGTGTCTGTCCTCACGGCTGCCACTCAGCTTTTCCATTCTAGGCCCAACCAGCCCTCTGCGTGGTCACCCCCCCCTCCCTGACAGGACTCTGACACATCGCTATGCACCGCCTTCGTCTATGCACATTATTCTCTTTGTCTTGCCTGCACACTGACTCCTTACACCGGCTGCTCCCACTTCTGGATGGTTTCATTAATCATTCAGACTTTGAAAAACTTTGCTAGGCTGCTTTCCCTAGTGGACACATTCCTTATCATTTGTAGGTTCTGTCAACTTTTCATTGTGTTTTCTTCCTAAATAGATACCTTTCTGAACCTTCTCCAGCTCTGAATGGCCACCCTGAGCTACTTCTTGTGGTGGGAGCACTTCATACTATCTGGGCTCCAACACTGCATGCCTCGGCACCACTCTACGTGAAGACCTTCTTCACTCTGTACAGAGCCTCCTCAGACACTGCTTGCCAGCCCACACCTTCACAAAGATGCTCTTCTTTCTAACTCGGGCTCTAACACTTCATACTATGTTACCTAAAAATTTGACACTCCATTTCAAGCCACTCCCAGGAAAAGTGAGTAAACTCTACTTCTCTTCTCTTTCCTGCTCTTTCACACACTGCTCTAATCTACCCATCTGCACAGATGTGCTTCTCAGCCAACATGTAGCCTGACTTACCATGCCAGGCCTTCTTGTAGTATGAGTGTCATCTGTATGCACACTCGGTCACTGACGTGCTTATGCATTTGGGTTTGCCTCTCCTCAGTAGTTTTCCCCCAGCGTGGACACACTCCTCACTTCACGTTGGCTCTGCTACTCCATGCTGGGACTTCTCCAGGCCTGGGCCACCTTCTTTCCCTCACTTGCTCACTGCCAACCTGCACCAGGCTGTTCACATACTTGGGTGCTCTTTTTAGTCTGATTGGTTTCAGACATCCCTCACTGGGGGGGTGCCTTCCTGACTCTATTTAGACTCTGAGTCCTCATGGAAGGCTGTATCCTGTCATCCTCTTCACTCCACTGTCATTCCAAAAGTCCAAGCCAGAGTGTGCTTTCACTTGACTTTGACAGCTTAGCCAAGTAGCCTCTCAGTATGGATGTCTCTGTCACACTGCTCGGGCCTAAACCAGGACACCCCTCAAAAATGAGGTCCACTTTGCTCTGCCCCCAAATGGTAGCTTTAGGGTTGACTAATTAATGAAAGAAAGAGTAAAGTAAAGGAAAAGAAAGAGGAGAGAAGAAGGACTAGGAGAGGAAAATCCATAATAATTTTTGAAGGCATAAAATTATATAATATAATCAATGGAAAGTATATAGAGGCTGATGAATCATTTAGTAATCATATGGGTAGCTATGTATTTTTATTCTTCTCCTTCCAAATAATTTAAAAATGTCCATTAATAAAATATTTTTTTATAATAGTAAGGTATAATATTTTTCAGAATAGGAAGGGTGTATGTTTTTAAATATATTTTTATTGCTTATTTTAACTAAGAATTATTTCTAGTTGCTGACAAGTACAGATGCTTAATAAACCAATAGGTTAAAGAAATCTATAGTTATTTAAATTGGGTGATCATTACATGTCTATCTGCACCTGCACTATAGAAAATTTATAATAAAAATTCCATATATTAAATTAAAATGCAAGTGACTATTTACACTTCGGTGAATTATTGATTCAAACTTGTTATGTTAGAAATAGATGAAAGTCAACTGCAGTTACTTTCATTCTAATAAAACTAATAAAAAGAAAAACTATAGAATTTGTGAATCCCTATTTGTAGAAGTAAAATCAATTATTTTGTGGCATACATCAAAATGGCATGTTAAGTATTAAGATAAATGCAATTTTATTTATTATTTTGCAATGGAGATAAATTATATGTACCAAAACATTCACCTTTAGCATATTTCGAATCAATTCCAATCAGACATATTTACTCATGCTGAGAATGATTATTGTCATGTTGTCCTAGGGGCCAATTGAGTACTGTTAGTTCTTTGAACTTATCTATGCATCCTTCCTTCTTTCAGAAATGGTTGCATGAGTCCAACACTGCCCTGAAGAATTCCTTTGTCTCTGCCAAATTTTTCTAACTTCCAGCAGTTAGAGGGATTTTTGATAGGAGGATGGTAAATCTTCTATTGGCCTTAAGTACAGTTTCAGCAGTAACTGCAGAAGACAGTTATTTCAGGTGGAGTTCAGTACTGGATGATCCTGTGGTTACAGTTTACATGGTCTCTAGTGGTCATAAACAGTGCTCACTCTGAAATAATATGGTTTGTACTCATTAGTTATAACTCAGTAGGTAGGAACTTTTGCTTTCATAAGCTGAGCCTGGTCTCCATGCAATGTGGATGGATCTGGGGCAGCATGGGAGTAGAAATAAACAAATGGAAGTTTAGTGGACATTATTTTATGAATCAGATTTAAATTGCATTCTTATGTTGAGGATTATTAACAAAAATTGTGGGGAGTTTTCTCTGTTGGTACTTAACTTCATTTTGAATTAACAAGGTCAACATTTATGAGCCTATGTCAGTCATTGAATAGAACCTTTACATCTATCACTGTACTTTATCTTCACACTTAGAGCTTGTTTACAGTCCATTTAAGTGATATAGGCTACAGCTGGCAAATATAAGAGCTAAACTGCAACCTAGAGATGGCTGACCTAAAAAAATCTACCATTTTTCTAATAAACTGTGTTTATCAACCATGAAAGAGTTTTGTTAGAAATAACTGGATTTTTAACAGGATTTATACACTGTTCAACCTATTTCCCTTAGAAATTTCAACAAGCATATTAGTTAAGTCTGAATCTTCACCCTGCCATTGTAACTCATTGATTTAATCAATTCAGTCAACGCAATGGCTGAGTTATAAATATACATCCACACAGACTTCTGCCAGTGTTATATGTTTGGGCCATCTAGGTGTTCAAATTGAGTAAAAAAGTCAGATTAATTCCAATAGCACCAGATATATGTTACCCTACATGAAGGTTAAATTTCTTTCAAAACATTCACCTTTAGTACATTTCAAATCAATTCCTGAACACCTATAGGGACAGGGTATTCATTATCTCAGATAGCAGACATACTTGAATCCCTTTGGCATAAAACTCTGCCTTCACTTAAATACAAATCTATATTTTAAACACTTATCTAAAACAGACATTAATCCCCTTGCTCATGGCAGGCTTTCAAATTCTGAAGAGATATACCTAATTCCCTTGAGAGCCTATTCTTTGCTATTTTAAAATACCATGCAGCCTTCCATCATGTGTCTTGTGAAATAATTTAGAGTCCCTTGAATTCTACCTTTCTTCTTCATTTTATCCAAATTAATTACATTTTTATACATGTGGCATTGAACAAAACATCTGAGGAAACGTCATCCTCCTAATTCTTCAGCGAGGAAATCAAGTCATTTGTCATACACAATTATAAATCCTTTAGGGTCTTGTCATTTTGTATCTATAGAATCTAGTTAGGTGCATACAGTCATTTTTTTAAAGTTCACTGAAATATTATACCTTTAAAGCATTATTATGTTTCATTTATAGTTAACTGTAAGAAACTGAAAATATAGAACACATAGAAGAATAGTTAACAAATATTTGTTCTCTGACAGTTATATCAGCCATGAATAAATGTGTTAGCTTATGTCAACATTATTTTGAAACTGACTTAGGTAAGCAAGTAATTTGTATGATTTTCCTACAATATGTTCATCTTCAAAACTCAATATACTATTCTCTCAGTAATGATAGAGTGGTTACATAGTTCAATAGAGAACTATTCAGGTCAAACCCCACATAATAAAGATACTCAAATTGTTCTTTTAAGCTTCTTCTCCTTTTAAGATTTTTATTTGTGCTAGGAGTTTTAAATCAAAAACCAATTAGAATAAAAGAAAATCCAATTTTATGGGCCACAGAGAAAACATATAATTTCATTTATCATTACAGTGTCTTCCACTTAGATCTCTTTTGAACATTTTATTCCTCGGGAATATCGTTTCTCCAACTGCTTCAGTAAACTGAAGATGTAACACTGTCAATTTTTCTTGTATGTTCTTTGTTCTCATCTGACATCAGCTTAAGTCAGATGTCAGCCTCCAAGATGTAATGCGAACTACTTTTGCTACACAGACTATCCTGACACAGTTATTATAGTACCAATGAAAGCTTCAGCTGGAGGACACAACATCCAAACACCTTACAAATGTAATCCTTTAAAAATTTCTTTTCATATGAATTCCCATATGAAGAATTCTTATGACTGTACTTATTTCAAAGGAAAAATGCACACTTCCAAATTTACTGTAAATTTAAGATTCATATGAATATGGATTTAGCATTGGCAAAAAAAATGAAAAAAGGGTGGGGGCAAAGAGTAGTCATATGGTTAGGGTACAATAATTCACTTGCCCAGACTAGTGGAAATATTGCAGCAGGCCCAAGCTTTATGTGCTTATAGGAAATTCTTATTATTGATATCCTTTGCTCCTAGTAACTCAGCTATCAGCTAGGATCACCCTAATCCTTATCACGTAGGTTAAAATTAGCTTGAACACCCATTTTATGTCCTATGGAAAGAACGTTGTCTTTCCCAAGATTTCTACAAATGATTTCTTTAAATATTTCTACAAAAGATTAATTTAAATATGATTTATCAGGTATCAATTTTCTTATAAAGTCTCAGAACCATGTAAACCACTCATAATATCAACCATTGTCATGTTTCTGGCTTCTATCTACTGGACTTCACTTTGCATATTTCCTGCATAGATCTTCCAAATGCTTTCTAACTTTTTAGTCTCTCCCTAACAGTCTTAGTTGTAGGTCTATAATGTTATAAAATGTTCAGTTAAAATAAATGCAAGGTACTTTGTGACCCTTTGCCAATAAGAAGGACGATTTTTTTTCTCCTTTAGAAGAATCCATCCAGCTAGAATGTAGTAATATTTAAAAACATTAGATAATTCAAATAATTTGTTGTATGAAAGAAACAACATGTGGTTGAGGACTGTGATTTCTAACCTTAATTCTGACCATTAAGTTTTAGGAAATCTAGTTCCATCTTTGATAATTGAACTTCAGAAAAGTTGGGTAGGCAGATAAATAATTCCCTAAAAATGCCTATGCTCTAATCCCTGGAATCTGTGAATATGTTGCTTTACATGAAAAAAGGAATTTTATAGTTAAGGTTATGGATTTGAGATAAGCAGATAATTGTGGATTATCTGATGAGCTCAACCTAATTCCCTGAGTCCTTGAAAGAATCTTTCTTGACTAGAGTCAGAGTAAGGATATTACAGAAAAATAATCAGATAAGTGTCAGATATCTGGCTTTGAAGACTGAATAAGGGAGCCAGAGCTGAATGATCTTTGTGGCCTCTCGAAGGTGGAAGTGGAAAGGAAACGTATTCAGCCAGAGAGGCTCAGGGGAGGATGGTAATTCTGGTGATGCCGTGACATTAGCACAGTGAGACATACGGCGGACTTCTAACCTGCGAAAGTGCAAAATAATGAAATTATGTTATTTAAGCTACTAAGTTTGTAGTAACTTTTTACTTTAATAGAAGTCTAGTACAGAGGTCATTTATTCCTATTCCTTCTACATGCAAAGAGATGATTAAAATAAAAATTTCCAAGACATTTCCATACCTTAACTGTCTAATGAACATGCCTACAGTGGTGATTTTGGGAGGGTAATCTTTACTATTTTTCTGAGGGAACAGCAATCAACATAAGCCTATAGTTACTGTCTGCCTATACTCAGAAGTATGCTTCAAAATGTACTGTACTCCAATACTCCTTGTAGATAATTTACTGAAGTCAGTTAATCTCCAAACCAATACTTCCTAATCTCAGCACACACTGTTAAAAAGGTTCACTAGACTGTTATGTCTGGGTGTGATCTTTTCAAGGTTTTCTAGTATTAAATAGGATCCTGACTATCTCAGTCTCACTTTTATCTGAAAATCACTCCTCTCTTTATTGGTTAATCATAGAGTTGTTAGAAAATATTATGTATGGGTGTGTGTGTGTGTGTGTGTGTGTATATATATATATATATATATATATATATATATATTTATTTATTTATTTACTTACTTACTTACTTACTTACTTACTTACTTACTTACAAGTACATTTTATTGTGGCCACAGACCAACAGCAGAATATATAACAGTTAAGGCTCAGATTCTCCATGACTACTTTATCATATAATTAAATATGGATATATATATACAAACTTTATGTAAAATGAACTGTTTTCAAATCTTCATTTCCTAGTATAATACATATCACTGTTCAAGAGTGGGGGAAAGATTAGTCATACGGTTAAAGTACAATAATTCACTTGCCTAGACTAGTGGAAATATTGCAGCAGACCCAGGCTTCAGGTACTTATAGGAAATTCTTATTGTTATCCCTTGCTCCTAGTTACTGTTAACAGGAACCAACAGAATCCTCTTCCTTTAATCTTTCCAAGTATTCACTCGCCCATTTTGAATTAACTCTTATTTACATTCCCCATCACTTTTATTTTTTTAGTTCTCAAAATTTAGGTATAAAATTTAGGGATGAGAGGATTATTATTATTATTATTTTAGCTCTTAAAGATGTCACTGTATTGTCTTCTGGGTTGCACCATTTCTAATCTTTAGAAATTCTGCTTTGATTTTCTGTATGAAATGTATATTTTTCCTCTAAATATCTTGAACATTTCTCTTTATCTTAGCCTCAGCAATTTGAAAATGATGTTTATATATTTTAGTTATTATTAATTGTAATGCTTTAGGTTCTGTTGAGTCTGTGGTTTGATTTCATTCATTATTTTTGGAAAACTGTAGATCCCTATATCTCCAAAAGTTAGTATTCAAAATTCCTTTACCCACTATAAAAGAATGCATCTACAGCTTTTAAAAGTACAAGTGTGACCTCTCTGCTTCCCTAGCCTCCTACCTATATACATACTTTCAATATGGGTGATAAAATGCAAACACCTTGTGTGCTTCAGACCAGTTTTCATGGCAATAACATACCCAATGAACAAGTTAATAACTTCAGTAAGTTAAAAAAATGTTAAGGTATAATGTAAGGTGAATAACAGAGAAACAGAGTATCCTACTTTTTAAAATCAGTTGGGCTCAGCATCTTGGACTTAATTCAATAAATCAGGAAGAGCAAACAAGTAACTGCACTGTTAAATGACTTACAAGGAGCATTTCAATTCACAACTAAAGCCCAGATTGCACTAAAACTGACAGAAAAATCTTTATTTAACTTTTTACCAACTGATGCTTATTAGAACATCTAGAATTTTATTCCTTACATTAACATATTTTGTGTTAGGCACCAGAGACAGAGTGTGAACAAGATACAAAAGATTCATATTGTTGTGAAGCTTAGTGTCTAGATTTGCCCTCCTGTATCATAACCACTCCGTTTTCAGTTATTTGACTGGGTACCTGCACCAGCCAGAGTGAATGTGGCTTGTCATTACATCTACTCCTGGTCTGAAATGGGCTCTCCCTAGGTCAAATCTACTTAGTGGGATTTAGGAATTGGAATGGGGTCCAGTAAAACATGCAGAGCACAGTGAGCAAAGGGTGTGATGGGAAAGAACAATTTCCATGTCAAGTTGTAGGAACAGGGCTACTACATTGGAAACACAATGGAAGCTAATAGTTCTTCATTAATTCATTCAACAAATGCATACTGAGAATCTATGGTTTGCCATGTGAAGTTCATACAGGCAATCAAGCTGTAAGGATTTTTTCAGCAATGACTAAGGCTTCAGACACCTGCACATTGACTAAAGCAGGGAAATTAATACCAAGAGCACAGAAATGCAAAAACACTAGAGACAGAAGCTCAGCTACCTTGAAAATAATATGTGGTGAAGACTGTGTAAATAAATGAAGGCAAAAGTACAATTACCAGGTCTGTTAAAATGTTAATTTTTACAGTTACTTCTCTGAAAAAAGTCTTTATACCATCTTTATATTGAATTATTTTGTAGGTATAAAATTTAGGGATGAGAGGATTATTATTATTATTATTTTAGCTCTTAAAGATGTCACTGTATTGTCTTCTGGGTTGCACCATTTCTAATCTTTAGAAATTCTGCTTTGATTTTCTGTATGAAATGTATATTTTTCCTCTAAATATCTTGAACATTTCTCTTTATCTTAGCCTCAGCAATTTGAAAATGATATGTTTATATATTTTAGTTATTATTAATTGTAATGCTTTAGGTTCTATTGAGTCTGTGGTTTGATTTCATTCATTATTTTTGGAAAACTGTAGATCCCTATATCTCCAAAATGTGTTTTTCTGCCCTGTTATCTCCAGCTTCTTCTTTAGGGATTCACAGTAGGTCTCTTAATGACCTTCCCCCCATGCTCCACCAACACTCACACACACACACACACACACACACACACACACACACACACACACACTCTCTCTCTCTCTTTTTTCTATTTTACTTCTGTTTAAGGAATTCCTATTTTATGTATGTTTCTTTGGACTGCCATGCTTTGCCACTAGAGCCTTTAGGGTATTTTTTAAATTTCTCTGAGAATTTTAATATATAATTAATCTCTGAACCTAGTTCTGATGACTGTTTGTCTCTTGCTTCTTTTTGGGTCTTATAATTTTGATTGAATGATAGACCACCTGTGTAGAACTGTAAAAACTTTGATAAATAGTATGATGCCTGGAAATGTATATACTTCTTCTGTTAGGCTGTTAGCATGGGGTTTTGAGTCAATTTTGTCAGGAATTGATCTTGGTTTAGGTTTTGCCTTTGGGATTGTTACCAGTATACCACCATCTTCAAATGTCTCTGGTCGCTGTCTGCTTCAAGCAGGTGGTGGTTTACTGAGTGACTTTCCTCATTGTTCCTGCCCCAAGGGTGGTGGCCTTTCCTGTGTTGACTGTATGTCACAGAAGGTCTTTTGCTATGCTTTGCTTGTGTCCTGGCTGTAATAACAAGTTGCATTTTAAGTGTCATTTGTTAATCTGGTCATGGAGAAAAGAGGATGGTACTCTTTCCGGGCCTGGTTTAGCTTCCATCTTAGGCAGAACATTTTTCCTTGGGTCTCAGAGATGGTTTTCCACACAATGACTCTTGCTGCCCAGTGGTAGAAGTTTGACGATAGGGGCCTGGGATGGCTTCCTGCCTTTCCTCCATGGTCAGAAATGGGTATTCCTCTATGCTCTGGGAGGAAAAGGTTTATGGCCCTTCCACCAGTGGCTTTAGTCTTTTCTCCCTCCTAAGTACCAAACAACTGAGGATGGCCCCTTCTGGTATCCTGCACCACAACCAGTCATTCTTGGCAGTATCCAGTGTATTTTCAGGGGAAGGGCCTGTGAGCAGGTATGTTTATGGCTCCCAGTGTTTCAATACACTCACACTAGTCCACATTCAGCCACTGGGATCATATTCACAATGTTAGCTGTTCTTCTCACACTCTTCCAGGTAAGTCAAAAGTCTTGTCTCATCTGCCTCTGGAGGCAAAGACTTTTTCTAATTTTAGGCTATTTGGTTGTTCTTTGACCTGAATTCTCTGATGCATTCAAGAAAAGTTATGATAATATGGATCATCTTGCTTTTTGTAATTGTCAGCTTGGAATCAACACTCTTTGAAACTTTCTACATCCTAATGAAAAGCCACAAATCATCTTGATTTCTTTTTTTATTTAAAAATAAAAACCTCATGTAGAAAACTTAATACACTAATGTATTAAATTCCATTGTGCTCTATGCTTATGTGTTCTCTCTGACACAATCTCAAACATTTGATAACACAATATATTGCCAGATAATTGGAACTATATAATAACCTATTTATGCTTTTATTTTTAGACTCAGCAAACCAATTCTAGAACTTTACATGAAATCATGCCTCCAAGATTCCATGTAAATTATGCATAAGCTTATTTATTATAATATAGTATCAATATGCAGTCATAAAATGTTGGAAACATATGAGATGCTCATCCACAGGATATTGCTTTGATAATTTTTTTTAATACATACTATGGAATACTATATAGCCATAAAAAATTTGAGCAAGATGTCTACAGAATGATATTAAGGGAATTATTTTTTTGAAAGGTACAAAAACGTCTATATGATAAAGTACCTTTATATTTCCTAAAGCAGGGAAAACAAGAATATATACATCTTTAATTATTTTTCAAAAGTAAATACAAGAAAGACAAATGATAAATCAAATGGCTACTTATAAGAGGTAACAGGGAACAGGATGGAGATTTTAATGGATGGGGTCAGGACTTGTGTGGATTTCCCTTTCTCACTGCTTTGAATGTTGAAATATGTAAGTCTTTATATTTTCAAAATGCAAGACTATAATTGAAAGAGTATGGTTCTCTCATTTGTGGAGTATAAAAACAAAGTGAAACAGAAGGAACAAAAAAATCAGGAGACTCATAGACCCTGAGAAAGGGGAAGGGATAGGGAGGGAGGAGGGGATTAAGAGGTGCTATAATTCATAATCACAACATAGGTAGGTCACTGGGATGGTAGTACAGCATTGAGAATACAACTAATGACTCTGAAACATCTTACTATGTTGACAGGTAGTGACTGCACTGGAGGGGGTGAGGTCTTGATAACATAGGTGAATGCTGAACCACTATTTTGTATATGTGAAACCATCATAAAATTGTATATCAATGATACTTAAAAAATAAAACAGTATGGTCCTGGCTCAAAAATAAACCATAGATCAGTGGGACAGAGAGCCTAGAAATAAACTCGCATTAATTTGGTCAATCATTATATGACAAAGGAGGCAAGAATATACATTGCGGAAAAGACAGCCTCTTCAATAATGAAGGTGTTGGAAAAACTGGACAGCTACATGCAAAAGAATGAAATTGGATCACTGCCTTACACCATATGTAATAATACTCTTAAAATGGATTAAAGACCTAAATAAGACCTGAAACCATAAAGCTCCTAGAAGAAAACAGGCAGTAAACTCTTGAACATCAGACAACCAACAGGCACATGAAAAGATATTCCATATCATTCATCATCAGGGAAATGTAAATCAAAACCACAATAGCATCTCACAAAAGTCAGGGTGGCTAATATTAAAAAAAAAATAACAAGTTTTGGTGAGGATGTGAAGAAAAGGGAATCCACATACTCTGTTGGTGCAGCCACTATGGAAAGCACTATGGAAGTCTCTCAAAAAAAATAGAAATACCATATGACTCAGTAATTCCTCTTCTTGGAATTTATCTGAAGAAAACGAAATCACTAATTTGAAAAGATATATGCACTCCTATATTTGTGAAAGCAACATAAGTGTTCACTGATAGATGAATGGACAAAGAAGATGGGTTCATATATGCAATGGAATATTTTCTCAACCATAAAGAATGAAATCTTGCCATTTGTGACAACATGGATGGACCAGAAGGCAAAAAGTTAACTGAAATAAGTCAAACATAGAAAGACAAATACCATATGATTTCATGTACATGTAGTTTATAAAAAACAAAACAAGGGGATAAATAAACAAAACAGAAATAGAGTCATAGACACAGAGAGTAGACTGATGTTTGCCATAGGGAAGTGAGGAGGGGGCTTGAAAGAAGTGATAGCTATCTTCAAAATAAAGGAATAAAAGTTTATATACAAATGCTCATAACAGCCTTATTGTAACAGCTAAAATACAAAAACAATCCAAAATTTCATCAAAGGAGACTGAAAACTCAGGGATTTCATACAATTGAATACAATTTAGCAACAAAAGGGAATAAACTATGATACATGTAATGTTATGAATGATTCTCAAAAATTATATGCTGAATAAAAAAAGCCTGACACAAAAGGTACATACTGTATATTCCATTTATAAAAAATTCAGGACAGGCAAAATTGATCCATTGTGAGAGAAATCAGATTCATGCTCTACTGGGGTTAGGGAGCAGTAAGATTAACTAAAAAGAAAAAAAACCCAGGCATAAACTCTCTTTTGCATGTTGAAATATACTGATCTTAGTTGTGGTACTATGCTGTCAAAACTCTTTAAACTATTAATGTAAAATTAGTACATTTCATTACATATAATTTTTACCCCCAAAATTGATTTTGAAATAAAAAATGAAACAAAAGAGAACTGAAAGATAACATACTAGAATGAAATTCTAATTGTAGTTTTTTTTAGAGAGGATTAGTTTTGTAAGATTTCAGCTGTGCTAAGTTTAGAAAATAAAGGATTATATCATGCTTAAAAAAACTGCCTGTAACTAATTTTTTACTCTTCATATTATAGAAATAATTTTCTATCTGGCCCTTGGGCATATATATTTTAGATTGTCCAATGAACATAATCAATATTTATGGGTGCATGGGTAGTAACACAATCATATTGCATAATGACAATAGAAGCAATTCTTTTGCTGCAATAGAAAAATAGAAGATTTCACTTTTAATCTTATCTATGGTTTTGTTGAACCATAGAACCATTTTCTTCTAATATGTTGTTGTTGAGACTCTTTTACTTGGTTTTACATTTTTATACACATTGCAATAAGAAATTACCATAAGCTACCAGCAGATCAAGTCAGAGAAATCAAGAAAAATATATCCCCTGACATGAGTCTTGGCCATGTGCTGCATTAAGCTTTAGAGAGTCATAGATAGTTTTTAATATTTAAGAAATAAAAATAAATCTTAAATCTTTAATGAGTGCATGTCCTTCATTGTTATAAAAATCATCTCTGAATAATGGATTATATGTTCCTTTTCATTATTTATATTTTTCATCTGCTCATGTTTTGCAACTTAAACGTTTAGGAACTAAATTCAGTAACTCACTTCTACTGATTTTACTTAGATTGTCAAAGTGTTTTGGGAATCTTTGAAAGAAAGTGCATATTCCAGAAGACTTATATTACTCTTGATCACTTAAGGGGTGATTCTTTATAATGTCACACAACTATCTTTATTTTGCCTCTGAAGTTACTACTGATGAGATACACATCAATTGTTAAATAATATGGAAACTCAATGAACATGTTTTCAGTTCCTTTAAATTTCAATAGTTGAATAACTTGCTATGTATTTTTTTCTGAAATTTTCTTTTCATTCTAAAGTGGCAGAAATTACTGGCAATGTAAGTCATGATTACATTGTGCTACATATTGGCAATTTTAACATATTTTAACTTCAAAAATGTCTTTACAGTTCATTGATTTTTTTTCCCTACTCCTAGAATTACAACTGCAATAGAAATACTTCAAAAAATTACACTGAAGGTCTTTTCCTTCCCTTTTCTGATTGTTGCATTTCTTTGACTACACCAAATGTTTAGTTCTGCCAGAATCCTAAATTATTTAATCTCTTCATATGCAATAAACAAAACACAAAGGCTCATGCTCTTAAACACTATGCAAAACCTTTACATGTTTAAGTTGAATCATAGTCTTTATGTAACACTTACTTTAAAATAAAGAAAGTAATCCCTTCTGGTTTCATAGTGAATTTGGGGTTGATGCTAGCTGTTGGCTTGCCTAGTTGTCCAAGAAGAATTCTATGGTAGCAAGGCATTATATAATTTAATGGTAATTACATCTTGAAAAATGTATCCCTTTTCACAGAATCCATATGTCTCAGATGTTCTCTTTAGGTTTCTTGACATATCCAAGAATTTTTTAAATGGGGAAGTTTTTATAAGACTTCCTACCATGCAAAGTTCCTTCCTATTTTGCTTCTCTGGAGAACACCTGCTTGGTATATTGCATAACTTGAAGAAAAAAGTTTAAATTGTATTTCCCACTGTCTGATTTGTCCATTTATAATTTAATGATTCTAGCTCAAAAAGTTAATTTACAAATTGGAAAGATTATATACGTACCATTTCTAAGTGATTTTTTTTTAAAATGAGGGTTTTGTGGAAATAATTGTTAAGGTGTGCTCTTAGATTCACATAAAATAATAAGAGAATGTTGACTGAATTTAGTGACAATATAGTCATGTATTTTTCATATTTAAGATATATCTATTATTAATTTCATAAGCTGAAGTGTAGAATATCAATAGTTTTTAAAACTCAAGACTACAAAGTTGATGACTTTGTTAGTTGCGTTTCTCTATTACCATAGATAATCATTTCAGGAATAAAATTATCACTGATATTTTGTCAAAAAGTGAAGTACAATGTATACCAGTTATTAGGCAATAATAACTTTCCTAGAGTAGATTATAATAAGTACCCAGTATACAGATGATTGATTTTGCAAAAATAATCAAGACCTACTCTTTCAGCATTTTTCAAGCGTTTCCCTCCTCCGTCCATCAGAACTATGATAGATTTCAAGCCCATCTCTAATAATCAATTGAATCTCTCCAGCTGATAGACTAAAGCACATGGGGGAGTTCCTAGATGACGTGATGGCCTGTACTTCCTTCTGCCAGAAAATTGTAAGGTGGAGTGAGTAAGAATTTATTTTTACCTATGATAATTATTTTGGTCCCTTAAAGTTACAAAATGTGTTTTCTGCTCTTACCCATTGTTCTGCCATGTTATTTATTTATGCTACAAGAGTCTGTTCATTACTTGAAATGTCTCTAACACGGGTTAACCAGACCACTTTGATTTAGTACTAGGAAAGTGAGTTCCTCAATTTCGTCTCCTCAGTTTATAATTTCCTCAATAATAATGCATTAAACTTACACAGTGAATTAAATTTTTTCTTAATGAACAGTCTGATAAGAAAAATAAACACATTATAATAATAAAGTATTACCATGCGGCATATTATATGTAAAAATGTTTCTATTAACAAAGTTAGCATTAAATAATTAGTCATGGGTAATGAGCTCTGAAGGGTGAGGGTGTCTTCATAAGAAGCAAAGCTTACCTTTTGGTGGAAGTGAGTCTGAATGTGAAAATTAGGTATATGTGTTTATCACATGAGTGAGGATGTATTTTCCACCTCAATTATACTGTCACAATAAAGTTAGACATCATCATAAGCCTAGATTTTCAGTACAAATGCCCAAACCTTGGCTTTGACATCAGAATTCAGCCAAAATCTGCTTTTGCCTTGGCTGCAATATTTGGTACATCAAATAGGGGAAAAGCTAAATCAACATTTTTTATGATACCCCTGAATAGTAACCATTCTTAATCCATGATCAAGAAAAATTTTGTGAACATAGTGAAATTAAGATGCAGGTAAAAATTCAGAGATTATCTTGTTATCATAAAGCAAACTGCTTCATTGTTCCATCTCTAACTACAAGGTTTAATAACTAATCTTTCCCAACTGATTTTGTAAAAATATGGAAAAGTATTTTATATATATACATATACAGGTAAATACATACATATATATATTTAAAAGGTACTGTACTGGTATTAGGATATATATACTGTGTGTGTGAAATGTCTATGAAGCTCTGTGAAATATCCAGGAAATTCCATGATCACTACTGACCAAATGTCTTAAATTCTAGAAATGAACCAGATAAATATTTTTATATTAGTTTATACTAGAGATAAAAGAAATCTGAATCTAGTGACATTTCCATCAATCTAACTCTATACTATCTAAATCATACTGAAAAATACATTTTGATTCTATCCATGCCTCAGTGGAAAGTGAGCATCTATTTAGCATGGTAAAATGCAAAGCCTGGTACCTACAGTAGCTTACCAGCTGCTGTCAATGTGGAGAAATTATTGTGAGATACTCAGTTGTCAAACTATTTTGATCTTTAATGGATGACCTAAGCTGAATATTATTGACTGTTTCCTTTATCATGTTTGATAATATCACTTGATTTCCTTCTATAATTTATTAATATATATTATTGTTTATTTTTCTAATGTTGATTTACTCCTGAAGCTTTATGATAAATCCTGATTATCTCTGGATAAATTGATAATTGCTTTTATTTTATGTTTCATCCATAATCATAAGTAGTCGGCAGTTTTCTTTCACTGAATTAAATTTGTCACACTGTCATTAAACATATTCGAGTTAATAAAGTCAGAGAGATTACATGTTTTTTACAGTCTAGAATGTTTTCAGTTGTACTGGATTTAACTACTATTTAAAAATTAGGTAGAACCCATCTTTAAAATCTAATCTATCATCTAGTCAGGGTGCTTTTTAAGATGTGACTTCCAAATCGTCTTCACAATTTCTCTGTGGTAATTGACCTATCAACTTATTCTTTTATCAATATTGGCAACTTAACTATCACTAAGAAATCATCTATTTCCTTCAGCTTTTAAAACTTTTTGTTCCTTCTGTTTCACTTTGTTTTTATACTCCACAAATGAGAGCACCATACTCTTTTGATTAAGTGAAAATATAAAGACTTACAGATTTCAACATTCAAAGCAGTAAGAAAGGGAAATCCACACAAGTCCTGACCCCATCCCTTAAAATCTCCATCTTGTTTCCTGATACCTCTTATAAGAAGCCATTTGATTTACCATTTGTCTTTTTTGTATTTACTTTTGAAAAATAAGTAAAGATGTATATATTCTTATTTTCCCTGCTTCAGGAAATAAAATCTATTCTTTCATTATATTTTGCTATGTCTGTGAATAAATATGTTTTCACCCCTGAATCTCATGCTTTACTTCTATTTTTCAATTTAGTACATAAACCAGCTTTTCATGAATTTATACTTTCCAATATTTTCTTGTTTTCTGTTTCATTATATTTCTATGTCTGCTTTTACCATTATTAATTTCTACTTTTATTATTTTTTACAATTATGTTGTGTGCTCTCTAAGGTACTTTCTTATGATGAGGGCATGCATGGTGTGAACACTAGTCTCAATTTCATATGACAGATTCACTCTTATCTGTGATCTGGAAGAGGTTCCTTTTTAATAAAAGATGTTTTCATTAACACAGTAAGCCTGCAACAAAGATGAAAACTTGCTGTTCAGGCTTGAATTATTTCCCCCAGAAAGATGTTGATGTCCTAACCCTCCCCATCCACCAGCCCATCTTATGAATAAAACCTTATCTTGAAATAGAATCTTTGCAGACTAATCAAGTTAGGTGAAGTCATTAGGGCGGGGCTTCATTCAGCTGACTGGAATTCTTGTAAGAAGAAAACACTGTGTGAAGACAGACACACAGGGAAAATGCCACTTGACAGGGAGGCAGGGACAGAGGTGCTGCAGCTGAAAGCTAAGACGTGCTAAAGACTATGGCAAACCACAAGAAACTAGGAAGAAGCAAGGAAGGATTTTCCCCTGCAGGTTTCAGAGGGAGCATGGCCCTGACAACATATTGATTTTGGAGGTCTTACCTCCGGAATGGTAGATCATAAGTTTCTATTGTGTTAAACCATCCAGTTTGTGGTTCCTTTGTTATTGTAGCCCTAGGAAACCAATATACCCACCAAACAAAAAACATGCCCACACAGGTTTTTCAACTATACTTTCTGACTGAAACAGTCATGTTTTTACTCTTCGGGTATTGCTACTGTAATTTCATACATTTACTGATTTACACTTTATTAAATGGGCTCCCAGGAGAAAGATCCTTATCATAAATGATACCTCTTCATGACTCTATAAATTATGGGATATGAGGACAATCTGCCTACTGCCTTCTTGGAAATCAAAATTGTGAGTCATCCCTGCATGATTTATTTCAAGGTTTTCTAACTTCTAATGTATTTACCAGAATTACCTAAATGTACATGTTGGTTTGAGGCCATTCTCCAGTTTTGGTAAAGATGACAATTCATGCCATTTTTGTTTGACTTGGTCATATCTTCAGACTTTTATGTAGAAAGTTCATGTTTCCATAATCTTTCACTTTTCTTTTCCAAAAAGTAAGCTTTTTGAGAGGAAGAACTATGCCTATATATTTTTGCAACTTTCACACCTAAAAGAGTACATGGAACACTGTAAGTAAAAAATAAAAATGTATAAAGGCATGAATGTTATCTATTTTTTAATTCATCAAATGACAAAGACATGAAAAAAAATTCCCAAAGGTATACAACATTTGACAATGGAATACAGTATTTCATATAATGGTTCACTTATATAAAAAGATACAGTAACAAAATATTTGAGATACAACATCCAGTGTTAAAAAAGTGACTTTTGTAGCATGAGTTTCCTATTTTTAAATGATACTTTATTATTTGTTTCTGAGGGCAGTATATAAAAATACATATTTTTAATAATTTTTTAATTAAGGTATTATTGATATACACTCTTATGAAGGTTTCAAATGAAAAACAATGTGGTTACTACATTCATCCATATTATCAAGTCCCCCCACTAATACCCCATGGCAGTATTATGATTAGTACACATGGTGTGGGAGGGCTCATGGGGAAGACAGTGTAGCACAGAGAAGACAAGTAGTGACTCTGCAGCAGTATATATTTTTAACTGATATTTTCATGGCTTCTGAATTTTTACCTAGCAATTTTTATGAGAGCAATAGCAGTTGCATTACTATGGAGAAGGAGGATTTAGAATTCAAGTTACAAGTTACATTTCTATTAATCTTCATGCATTAGTGTTTTCCAGTCAATTAAATAGGTCAGTGCCATATTCACCCATGACTAATGTGAATATAGCATTTAGTTTTAGAATTCTTGATGGATAAATGATAACAACCCATGAACACCACTGAGCATATATACAGCATCGAAATCAATGAATCAAATTCCCTTTTACCCACTGCCTACCTAATAGCTAGCAAGTCCATTTTAATAGCTAGTCATTAGGGACTTGCCTTGGAATAGGACAAGAATACTTATTTAGGCAAATGGCATCTGCTTTTAATAGTTCTTTTCTTTTCCTGTCTTTATTTACTCTAAGAACTTATAACAAAAAATCTAAATGTAACTGCATTCCTTTAAAAATCCTTGATTATGTTTTGTAAAAATCATTGACCATAAATTTTCGGATTGCTTGTCAACTTTCACAAATGGAATGCATGATTAAGAAAAGGAGAATATATATTTTACATCCTCCAATAAAGTGAATGGGAAGACAGAATAAAATATGTCTTTGAAGAACTATCAGTTATGTTATTATAAACTAAAACATCCTATTTTTATGGGATTGTGATCTTTTCTGGGTGTTGAACAATCTGGCTTCTCACATTTTTTCTCAATAGCTGTTAGGGAATTATCTCTTACCCATTTTTGACCCCCATTTTGTGATAAGAGATAAGCAGGTAATCTACATTTGGCCAGACAGATGCTTTCACCCTAAGAAATTGGAATTGAGGTTACTCATGCAAGTATGGAATAAAGTCATCTGGTCAAAATCTACTTTTGAGACTGATTTGGTTCTCAGAATTTTCCAGGTACCTCCCTCTTCTCAATAGATTCTTCAATTCATTTTTAAAAAATCTGTAATATATTCCCACATTATTCTGATTAAAATGTTTTTCTTACTAAGAAACTCAAAGATAACTTAGGAGAAAAATCTAGGTGACCTTGGGTTTGGTTATTTTCTTAAATAAAATACCAAAAGTAAGTTATATGAAGGGAAAAAAATGATAAGTTGGACTTCATTAAAATTAAAAACTTCTACTCTAGCAAAGTTACTAAAAGAATGAAAAGACAAGCCACCAAGTAGAAGAATATATTTTCAACACCTATGTACGATAAAGGTCTGTTATCCAGAATATAGAAAGAACTGTTAAAATCTATCAGTTAAAAATAATACAATGCAACTAGCAAATGGGCAAAAGATCTGAAAGGACACTTCACCAGAGAAGAGGTACAGATGTCAAATAGCATATGAAAATATGCTCACTACCATATTGTCATTAGGGAAATGTAAAGTAAAACAATGAGATACCAATAACGCCAATTAGAATAGCTAAAATGCAAAACACTAAATGCTACTAGAGAGGATGTGGAGCAGCATCTCATTCATTGCCGTGGAAATCTCATTCAGCTCATTCCTTTGGAAGGAAGTTTGGCATTTTCTTACAAACTGAACATTGTCTTACCATTTAGGCCAGCACTGATGTTTGCCCAAATGAGTTGGGAGCTTATGTCTACACAAAAATCTGCATACAGATGTTTATAGCAGTTTTATGTATAACTGCCCAAACTTGGAAGCAACTAAGATGTTCTTCAGTAAGTGAATAGATTACCAAATTATGATATACCCATACAATGAAATATTATTTAGCGATAAAAAGAAATGAGCTAAAAGTCCAGGAAAGATACTGAGAAACCTTAAATGCGTATTACTAGGTGAAAGAAACCAATCTGAAGAGGTTCCATACTGTATGAATTTGAACAAAATTTATGCATGTTATGATTATGGTAGATACATTTCCTTATACACTTGTCAAAATCCATTGAGTGTACAACACCAAGAATAAATGTTAGTGTAAACTATGGGATTCAGACAATAATAATGTATGAATACCATCTCTTCAACTATAATACATCTACCACATTAAGATATTAATAATAGGGGGAACTAGGGGAGTGTGTAAAGAGGTGTAGGGGAACTCTATATATTTTCTGCTTCATGTTCCTATGAACTTAAAGCTGTTCAAAATAATAAAGACTATTCATTTAAAAATTAATCAACATTAAAAAATTAAAATATAAAAGACAGTAATTTTTAAGAGATTTTTGTACATTTTTATATGAGATTATTAAAGCTAATAAACCATAGTGATAATTTTAGAATACCCTTATAATCTCATCAGACACTACAGTATTAATTGAAAATGGAAAATTATTTCATACTGAGAAATTTGATTGTAATGAAATAATTATTTATTATTATAAGTGATAATAAAGGTTCTACAAATTACATGCACAGAATATTCTTTTTGTCTACCTGCCTTTTACCAATATAAAAGTAATCATGAAAACAGGATCTTGGTTATCTAGAAAGAAATGTTTGGGAATAGGACAACTAGAAGAATGTCGACAGAAATATGTAAAACAGTTATTTAAAAAATGAATAACTGTATTAATGAATAAAGTATAGAACTATAAATCCCAATTCTGTATTAGTATATTCTAGTATGAGTAAAAAAACCTCTAGCGTCTGAAAATGAGGAATTTTTATGGTTCTGCATTCTGTTTGTTTTGTTGCTCTTGACTATAAGGCCTCATTTTCGATGCTGCTTTTTTCTTTCTCCCATTGTTGCCTAACAGGAAAGAGGAAGATATTTACTCAGAGTTTCTAGATAAAATTCACAACTCCTTTCTTGTGCATCTCTAGAGCTTCTTTAGGTTTGTATTATGACTATGATAACATACAGACAAACACTCATATGTCTTTTTAGTACCTTCTCACTGATATGAAATGATTCTACTGAATCTCATATTAATAAATAACTTATATCTAGAAGTGAATTTCACTATCTTCTTCCAAGTCTTTGCCCTGGGTTGTTCAAATTGATCCATTGTCATAAAGCGTTAGTGACAGAACTACTACTGTAATGAAGACAACCAAAAAATAAGTAAAATGGGGCTGCATAGTAACTGTAGAGTACTCATGCTTTCTATAATTTCAGGTTGTTAATTTACATATTGATTTATAACCTATCTAGAGGCAAAAAGGAGAAAAATAAAGTGGTGTTATATTCAACACATCCAAGGCATAAAATTGAATATGAAAAACTGAGAAAAAATTAAATCATTGTGGAAAGGTAAGATGGAGTTAGTGAATCAAAACACAAATAATGAAGTTCTATATGCTTGAAAAATTATCTATATGCCAGGCTAAATTTCTGCATCTGGATCAGTCAGATTTTGGATACAGCTAATTTACTACAGCCCACTGTACCACACTGCAGTAAAACTGACCAGGAAGAGTATGAGAATTTATGAAGCACTAAGTTATTAATAATGATCTATGTCAAAAGTTATATATTGGGTAGAAATATAAGCAAACCATTCTCTAAATATTTTTACACATTTGAATTTTATTCTACAAGAATTTAATGAAAAATAAATTTGATAACTAACTTGTAGTTCATATAAATGTACATACTTTTGAAATGTCCCTTTCCAGGGTAAGGAAATAGCATATTTTTATATATTTGATCCCTAGCACAAATAAAATGATAAGGAAGGAGCACTAACAAATTACTTGGAAGTAGTTCTGATACTTCTTACCATGAAATTCTTAGTATTAACATTTGTTGCCATTTGATGATAAAGTTGCTATTTTACTCACATACCAAAAAAATAGGAAAGGCCCAGAATAGCCAAAGCAATCTTGAGAAAGAAAAATAGAGTTGGAAGTATCACATTTCTTAAATTCAAATTACATTACAAAGCTATAATAATCAAACCAGGTACCAGCATAAAAACAGACATAATCCAATGGAACAGAAGAGAAAGTCCAGAAATACACCCAAACATATACAGTCAACTAATTTTTGATAAGGATGTTAAGAATACATAATGAAGAAAGAACAGTCTCTTCAGTGTTGCTGGCAAAGCTGAATATCTAAAAGAATGTAAAAAATGAAATGTATAAAAAAATGAAAATGGACCCTTTTGCCATACACAAAAATCAACTCAAAATGGATTAAAGACTTACACATAATATTGAAATCATAAAATCCTAGAAGAAAACAGGGATAAAACTCCTTGACATAGGTTTTGGCAATGACTTTTGGGGTTGACACCAAAGTACAGGCAACAAAAGCAAAAATAAACCAGTGGGACTACACAAAACTAAAAAAGTTTCTGCACAGCAAAATAAAAAAAAAAATCATCAAAATGAAAAGACAATCTGCAAAATGGGAGGAAATATTTGCAAGCTATTTATAGATAAGGAGATGATGTCCAAAATACATAAGAAACTCACACAATTAAATCACAACAAAAAATAGATGCATAAAAACCTTAAAAGCCAGATTAAAAATTAGGCAAAAGTCCTAAAAATACATTTTTCCAAAGAAGACACACAGGTATATGAAAATGTGCTGAACATCACTAAATAATCAGGGAAATGAAGTCAAAGACAGTGAGATATTATCTCACACCTGTTAAGATGACTATTATTCAGAAAATAAAAGAGAAATGTTGACAAGGATTTGGAGAAAAGGGAACTCTTGTACACTGTTGGTGGGAATATAAATTGGTACATCCATTACAGGAAAAAATATGTAGATTACTCAATTATCTGGGTATATACTTAAAGGAAGTGAAATCTACTCAAAGAGATATCTGTGCCTCCACATTTATTACGAAGCTTTATTCACAATGACCAAGATATGGGAGACAACCTAAGTGTTCATCAGTGGAAAAATGGATAAAGAAATACATATTTATATTTGTATTTATATAAAATTCAGCATTAAAAAGTCATTTGCAACAACATTGATTAATCTGGAAGACATTATGCTAAGTGAAATAAACCAGAAAGAAAAAAATGGGATGAGCTCACTTACATGCAAAATTTTAAAAAGTTAAATACATAGAAGCAGAGAATAGAAATATGGTTGCCGGGGCAGAGAGGTGGGGAAAATGGGGAAATGCTTGTCCAAAGATTCAAAGTTGCAGTTATGTAGAATGAGTCTAGAGATCTAGTGCACAGCATGATGACTATATTTAATAATACTATACTGAATACTAGAAATTTATTAAGAGAGTAGATTTTAGGTGGTCTCATAACAAAAAGAAATGATATGTATGGTGAGGTGATTATATTTTAATTAGTTTGACTGAAGTAATCATTTCACTATGAATACATATATCAAATCATTATATTGTACACCTTAAATAGATGCAATTTTTGTTAAAAATAAAACTAAAAAAAGAAGTATTGCATCTTCATGAGTTTTTGTTGATGAAATGATTCACTTGTCATTGAAAGTTTAGACAATTCTCTTGAGTTTCTGAGTTATTTCCCCAGTGTTTTACTGTTGTTTCTTTGCTTATTTTTAATTTCCATAGATTCTAGTGCAATTTTATAGAAAAGGAGAATATTGTACTATGATACTGTGGTGGATGCTACACTTTCCATTTAACCTCTCCAGGATTCAGGTAGGGACATTTTCAACTTGCTTCCAGTACTGGCAATCAAGTTCCCCAGATCAATGCAAATCTAGCATCGTGTATATGGAATATGTAAATGTTGAAGGAGCTTAAAATAAGTATGTATGCTGAAACACAAGGTGCAATCTCTGTTGTAGACAAGACAGATTGACTGAATAAATACTGAATACTTGGCAATAAAACAGCATATGGTATTTTGCCTGAAAGTGTTTTTAATAAAAAAAAATTTATCAGTAAGTTGCAAGCTTCATATCTTATTTATAATATTTTTATGATCCAATGGAAATTAAAAGAAAAATATAGTAGATAAAATGAAATATGGTTTTGTTTTTGTGACAAAACATGAAAAAGATTTACCATGATTTGTAGTAATAATGAGATTGACACTAATATTTGATAATATTACCTTCCTCAAAGAGTCATCAGACAATTAAAAAAATAAACAAAACAAAAATGAGAAGAGTTGAAGGACTTCAGAAATAGGAAGGTATGAGATGATATTGGATAATGAATTGAATTGTTTATATGTGGACCTCATGTTTAGCTAAAAACAGTTACTGTAAGAAGTCATTTAATTGGCTTGAAAGCAATGATAAATGAAGTAGTTTAATGCAAATTTGATATGCCCTGAAATTCTTTTAGAAGGTATATAGCAGGGTCTTGCTTTTATTACCAACCTAACGATCACTCTTTTTACTAGGGTGCTCAGACCATTTATACTTAATACAATTACTAATATGATTAGATATGAATATATCATCTTGCTAGTTGGTTTTCATTTTTCAAACCATTCTTTTTCTGCCTGATTTTGAACTAAATGCATTTTTATTATTTGATTTTATCTCCTTTTTAAAGTATTAGCTATTCTCTGTTTTATTGATTGCTCTCAGTTTTATAACATACATCTTTAACTTATCACAGAGGACCCACAAATATCATACATTTTTGCCTATATGAATACTACATCAATGTAGATCTAATTTATTTCCTCATTCTTTGTGTTCTTTGTTATCATTTATTTTAAATTTACATGGTATGAAATCCATAATTAATTGTCATTATTCTTGCTTCAAGCAATTATCTTTAAGTAGTTAAAAATAAGGATACATGCCTTTTACATATACTTTCTATCTTTATTATTTCTGGAACTATTCATTTTTTTTGTGTGTATATTCAAGTTTCTCTGTGCTAACAATTTCTCTGTAAACTTTCTTTACCATTCCAAATAATGTATATTCATAGGCAATTCATTTTCTCAATTTTTGTCTGCCTGAAAGTCTTTTCACTTGTGAAATATATTTATATTCAATATAAAATTACAACTTTGCAGAACTTTCCCCCCAGAAGTTCTAAATTACTCCATTGTCTTCAGTTTCTGATGAGAAATATGTTATTGTAATTTTTGTTTTTCTTTACTTAATGAGTCTTTTGCACCCATTCGACTTCAAGATTTTCCTTTCATCTTGATTTTCAACCAGTTGAATATTATTTTTCTAGATGTGTTGGTTTTTACAAATGTGTGCAGTGTGTGTGAGAGATAGTTATCTTTGATAATTATCTTACTTTGAGTTTTCTTCACTTTTTAGATTCACTGCTTGATTTCTTATATTTTGAAATTTCTTATCAATTATCAATTCAAACATTTATTCTTTTCTCTTCTCTTTCTGGAACTCCAATTTCATGTACATTAGACTATTTGCCACTTGTCCCCACCCCACCCGCCTTTTCTTCTCTTTATGGCTCAGATTGGTAATTCTATATTCAATTTCTCCATTTTTTTCTTCAGCTCTATCAAGTCTACTGAGTCTGTCACAGGCAATTAGCACTATTACTGCTTTTTTAGGGAGCATTTCATCTTCCTTTTTTTCTTCTACTTTCCATCCTTTTCTGAAATTTCCAATATGTTCATGCATGTTGTTAGCCATCTCCCTAGATTCTTTAACATTTTAATCATAGCTTTGTAAAGTTCCTATCCTATCCAAAGTCTGTGTCATGAAGTGCCTCAAAAATCTTGTGTATAATAGATAACTGAGGTGAGTAGCTTTTCTGCCAGGGAACGGGTAGTCTCTTTTCAGGCAGGTAGCATAAGGGATTGACTCAACATGGTCAGGATCTGACCAGGATTTGGAGTTTTGGTTACTATGGTTACTTTCAATGTAAGAAAGGTAGATTTTCCTCATAATTGGAGCTCTCCCCTCAGTTTCAGCTAATTCTTTAAGACTTCACATCACGAGGGATGTCTTTCTCCATGCTCTGATGCTTCCCCCAGCAGTAGATGGTCCCGCTTGTTATTTGGTGCCTGTTAGGCTCACAGTTGGATTTTCCATTGCCCTTACAGCTAAGTGTAAGAGACCTCTAATAGTATTAGCATAGGAGCCTAAATTCCTCTGTTTCAAATTCCTTACCCAGAAGTAACATAGTTTCGCTTTATCTTTGTTTAGCAACAATGTGCCTTTTTCTGTTCCCAGGAGGGATACATTTTTCTGTACCTCCCCTAGAGAGTTGAGGCTTTGAAAAAACCCTCTGAGAAGGGTGAAGGGTTTGTGCCTTTTTGCAGGGTACATCCTACCTTTCCCAGACTTGCATCAGGAAGACAGACTCTCTCTGGTCATTGGCACCTCCTACAAGCATTGGTAAAAGCAACTGATAGAAATCCATGGTAGTCTATGAGTAGCTGAACCCTTCTCTATTTGTTTCCCAGGGGCTGTGTGTACTATCACTCTAGCCCAAGCACTGTTTTTATCAGCTTATTAAAGTTTTAGCTGATTTCTTCTCATTTACTTGTAACGTGGTCTGGATTCCTCCCTATATTCTACAACAGGCAAGACAGTCTAAGTAACACCTGTCTTCTCATGAGGAGGAGTGCTTTCTTTTGTTGGATTTCAGGCTACTTGTTACCTTGACACTTCAACTCTCTGAAGAAAAACTGTTTAGTTAATTATCTGTCTTTTTTCTCTTATTTTTCAAGTGAGTGAAATGCTATTTTCATCTTTCTACATTCTAGAAGGAAATGGAATTAGATATATTTAAACAGTTAATTATATATATTTTATATATATGTATATACACATATGCACAACATGGGAAGGTATTTTAAAAGCTTTAAATATTTTTAGTAACTAGAAATAAAAGTAAGCATTTCACAAGAATTATTTCAATCTTTGTTATCTATATATGTAATCACTAAAACCCACCTTATATATTGTGCCTTTATTGTATTGATTCTGCACTTCCAAACTTATCCCTCATTCTTTGTACATGTAATGTTCTGGTGAATGGCACTCTCTGTGCAGCTTTTAGTGAAAATTCCTGTCTAGTTCTAGAATCCTTTCATTTCGATCTCCAAACATATTTTTTTAAATGAGTCACATGTTTATGTTTATATTTTGTAGTATTTTCCTTATTACAAAGAAATTTGTCATAAAGAACAAATTTCATTCACTAGTAAAATTTTTAAAATATATTCACATCAAACATTCTAAAATTAAAAAAATTAAATTCCAATATCTAGTAGAGACCATTCTTAAATAAAAGGTCCGATATTTACAATGTGTTCTATTTTAAACTGGTGGGTAATATTTTCTTAAAGAAAATCCCAGTTCTATTAGTCAGTGCAACATAGGCCCTTTGTCAGAAACTCTTCCCATCAATTTCTCTGAAGATTTGACAGGATCCAGAGGTCACTTATTCCTCAACACCATTTTTTCAACCTATATTTCTATTAGTATCCTTTGGTCTAAAATACTTTTTTCAGTTCGGGTCAGCCTCTAATTTGATTTGCCTCAACTTGTTCTGTTATTGTCAATCACATATTCCTCACTGTACCTCTGTCAATAGCTGAGGTTGGAGGCCCTGACTGGATTATTGTTGATCAACTGTGTTCTAAAATTTCAAAATCCTAAAAGAGTCTGCATCTCCTTACATTACAGAGTTCATATAAAAATTATTACACCTTAACACAAAATAAAATTGTACCCATTTATGTATTATTATGATACAAGTTGACTTTTATCCCAATGACATTAGTTTTAAGAAATAGTTGCTTAATAAAAGGAGAAAATTCCCCCAGAAACTCCAGCATCTGTTTGATTTAGAGAAAAGGAAAAATTAGAAGGTGTGAGTCTCAGGCGAGGCTTAGATTGTCTTTTTATCCTGGGACTTTGTCTTAAATGAACTAAATATTTGCTATCACCATTGTCTTTCTTATACTTATTCTAGTTTGGAAATTCAGTGTTCCTAAATGGTAGACTATTGATAAGTTCCTTAAACTTTTGAGTTCTAAAATAAAGTTTTAACGTTACATACATCATTTGGAAAAAGAATGCCCAACACCAAAATTCTATTAACTTATGAAACACTTATAGATGTAATGTATCTATTTTTATTGATAATCCCTCTTTACAAATATATCACTGAAGTCCTAAGTCTGCCAGATATGACAATGGAAGAATGAGTACCTTAGCGAAATCGTTATGTGCAGTCCCTCATTACATTATTTCTTTTATTCTTCACTCTACAGTGTTTGATATTATTAGTTGTGTAGTAGTTCTTTTTAAAATTATAGTTGATATATAATATGTTGGTTTCAAGTATACAACACAGTGGTTCAGCAGCTATGTTGTATAATAGTTCTTTAAAAATCATTTTTAAAAATCAAAGTGGCTATTTTTCACAAATACACATTATTTAGCAGCTGGGTTTCTATTAATTTTCACTTGCTTTCCTAAGTATTAATGCACAAACTTAAAGCTCCCTTGAACTTCATTATCTCTTCATTATCTACATATTGAAAATATCTATTCCAATACCTTTGAAAAACTATGGATACTTTCAAAAAGAGAACAGTACCTTTCTGCACTTGGCCTTTACTCTGTAGTTTTTTCCACAACTGTTTCCTGTGAGTTGCACTGACTTTCCTCCCTTCCAGTCTCTACCTACCTCCTTCCTTTTAGCACATCCTAGTTAGACTTATTTCCTTAATATCAGAAATTTCCAATATAACTATCTCATGGCATATATGGACAAATTAATGTGGTAGCTAACACCTATCCTAGTTGCATAGTAGATCCTAGGGATTATGTATTAAATTAAATGTATATGTAATAACTTGATAATGGGGGGAATCTAGTAACCACAATGTTGCTCATGTGATTGTATATTAATGATTGCAAAATAAAAAAATTTTTATATGGAATAGACTATGGTTTTAACTGCCTACTCTATCATCTTTACTATCTCAGACTCCTATCCTGGAGAAGATCAAGATTATTTCAATGGAGAAGGTATAAAGATTACTTCAGATATGGGGAATTACATAAACTCTATAAGAAATACTGTTTTCACAGAACAAGATTGAGAATTGAAAATAACATCTTAACCTCAGACAGTCCATCTCCTCCAATCTATTACAGAACATACAGTCAATGAATAATGAAATGGTGCCTTTGCTCTAAAAATAAGAAATGTTGAAGAAATGGTAAAGTAATTGAAGCAAGTTTTGGGATTTCTATGAGTCTTTGGATTGTGAATCCTTTGATAGTGAATGTGTCAGTTTTAAGGTGATGTATGAATGAGAAAGAAAATACCATGAAGACATTTGAGGAACATCATATATATACAATTTTAGAACATCTGTCTGGGAAACTTGCTTGTAGTCTTCAAATATGGACCCAAGTGCTCAATTAGCACAGGGTGTTCTGCTTTACATGCAGATATATTAGTCACTCCCTGGGAAATGAAGCATACTTATTTTATTATTTTATTTATTTTTATTTTGGTATCATTACTCTATAATTACATGAGGAACATTATGTTTACTAGACTCCCCTCATCACCAAGTTCCCCCCATATTCCCCATTGCAGTCATTGTCCATCAGCATAGTAAGATGATGTATAATCACTACTTGTCTTCTCTGTGTTGTACAGCCCTCCCCATGCCCCCTGCCCCACATTATACATGCTAATCATAATGCCCCCTTTCTCCCCTCCCCCCACACCTTTTATCCCTCTCTTCCCACCCATCCTCCACAGTCCCTTTCCCTTTGGTAACTGTTAGTCCATTCTTGGGTTCTATGATTCTGCTGCTGTTTTGTTCCTTCAGTTTTTTTCTTTATTCTTATACTCTACAGATGAGTGAAATCAGTTGGTAGTTGTCTTTCTCTGCCTGGCTTATTTCACTGAGCATAATACCCTCTAGCTCCATCCATGTTGTTGCAAATGGTAGGATTTGTTTTCTTCTTATGGCTGAATAATATTCCATTGTGTATATGTTCCACATCTTCTTTATCCATTCATCTACTGATGGACACTTAGCTTGTGAAGCATACTTATTTAAAGTAGTACATGCACTTCAACAAATTATAACTGATGAGTATAAAAATAAATATGTACATGATGTACATAGTCTGTATTTTTTCTTTGGAATACGTCACAATTATAATAGTGCAAGCACTGCTGAGAAAGGTAGAGGTAAAGCATATCTCTGTATGCTACTTATGATAATGAGTCCTTCAGAAATGAGAAACTGATACAATTTTATGATTTTGACAGAAAACAATTGGCACACTTTTCAGAAAACACAATTTTACATGTAAAAATGCACACCATAAACAAAAACTTTACTAAATCTGAGGCATAAATGCTAATAAAACAAAGTTTGTTCCAAGATGACTTTGTTCCTATTCAAGCTCAATAGGCAGGTGTTAGAATTCCTATAAGAAAAGTCATTATAAAGATAAGTAGCTTTAAATCCAATGTCATTATTTTCATCATTCATAAGTGCTGTTTGTACTTGGTTTAGTACACATTTGCTTTGTTGATTTATTTTGCTATTTTCTCCCATGTGAGGGAATAAAACAGCGACAAATGATTCCCTTCAGCCATTTCAACATTATTATGTAACAGAATTTCAAACATAAAACAAGGGTACTGCTGTACTAGAGTGCAAGGCACCAGGGAAGATTAATAGCTATCTGTGTAAATGAGTAGCAGAGCTGGCAGAATCTGTGTTTCCAGGTTGTTAGAGGCATCTTGGATTCTGAAGTTGCTATTAATAATAATAAAAAAACACTCACTCCCTAAAAATGCACATATAAAGGGGAGCATGTCCAAGAACATTCCTAATATATTGGAAAACTGCTAATGATGCATGCATGTGTGGGGTAGTGGGGGAGAGGGGTGTTGTTCTTGACTGATACCATCACTGGAGTTGTTTAAGCTGGTGTTAACATTCAAATATCAGACTGTATAGATTTTAAAGAAAAAAAATAATTGTTTAGGATTAAATATAAGGTTAAATAAAGAAGATCACCCACACTGGTAAAAGGTTTAGCTTATGAGGAAGATTACTTAAACTAATCAAATTACTTAAACTAATATGCTATTGAAACATGACACATATTATATAAGAAAAAATTGAAACCATTACTAAGAAAAATACTACAATTCCAAATTGTTACCTGTGTTTCCTTTATATGCTCTCCCCACTGCCCTTCTGCCATTTTAAACAACATTTAATATATTTATTAATTAAACCTTCACATCTTTGTGTCAGTTTTCAGCTAATAGTCCTCCTTTTTAGTTCTTCCAATGTCTTCTAGTTCCTATAGTAACTGTTTCCAGTCTTTCTGCATATTAGGATAATCCGAGAAGTACGAAAAAATAGAAATTCCTGAATCTGATCACTAAGTGTAGAAATTTGTTCATCTGTGTGTTATGTAAGTTTTGGGGTTCCCTTGCACATTCATTATCTACATATCCCATTATGTATATGAAAGAGAAGAAAATACAAAGATAGAGGTATATACTTATACAATATACCACAAATGCAAACACCAGTGGGTTAAGGGGACATTATTTATTGAATAGCTATTGTGATATAGGCACTAACTTAGGCTTCTCTGTATATTAATTTAGATTATTTTGAAATAAAAATACATTACTATATTCATCATTTAATAAATGATGAAAATTTCCATGATCATATAAAATGTTCAGTGACACAGCCAACATTCCAAGTACAATACTGCCTACCTCTAATGGCCTCAAGAATAAACAAGTATACCAATGAAACAACACAGAAAATTCAGAGAGAGAAATCCACATATGGAAGAGAGATTAATTTATGACACAGTAGAATTATAAACCAGTGAGGAAAGGATATACTGGTCCATAAATATAAAGGCACTCAAACAACAGTTTATAGTAATTGGGAGAGGGATTGATTGCTGACACATGTGACAAAATTTCAGGTGGATCAAATTCATTCTAGGGAAAATTTTTTTACCAACCCAAAAGTAAAACATAGAGATGGCATAAACAATATGAAAAAACAAGCAACAATATATATAACTGACAAACATTAGAATCCAGAATGTATAATAACTGTCAAATATGTAAGTATAATATGACATAAAGAAATATGAGCTATCATTAATAATAAAGAACCAGACCATGATTTAAAATCAAAGTGAGATACCATGTTACTTGCATTAAAATGACAATATTTAAAAATATCTGACAATTCTAATTTCAGCTTCTTCTAATTATTTGTTCTAATTTGAAAAAAGTAAGAGCACTAATTTCTGGTGGAAGTATACACTGAAGTCCAATTTAGCAATATCTAGTTAGGTTTGTAGGGGTGTATTGTACATTATCAGGTAATGCCATTTGTAACTATACATGTCAGAGATAATCTTCCACATGGCAATAAGGAGACATACAAATACTGCTCAAAGCCTCACCATTCCACAGCAAAAACATTAAAAGCAATCTAAGAATTCATCAAAAGAAAAATGGAAAAATAAAATAAGATGTAATCATTGCAATCGCATTGCTTTAAAATGAATGAAACAGCCACACCCATCCATCCATGTGTTGTTATCAAAACAAGTCTTCGTTGGCAAAATTATTTAACAAAAAATGAAGAATCAGAATATGTGCTGAATTATGTCATTTATTTAAGTTTTAAAGTATTCAAGTTCATATTCTATATTGGTCTTATTTGTGTGTATGTGTTGTGTATTTAGATATAGGTGCTTTTTAATGATTTATTTTAGGAAACAGATTTACATACAGATTGTGAAAATATAGTTAACATATATCTCATACTTGTTTTCATTTAATAAATATTATATTAATATGGTGCATTTTTCATAATTAATGATATAACATAATACATTATTATTAACTAAAACCCATGTTATTCAGATTGCCTTCACTCTTTACCTAATGTCCCTTTTCTGCTCCACAATCACATCCACATTATATTGAGTCATCCCATCTCCTTAGCTCCTCTTAGTTGTTAAAAGTTTCTCAGACTTTCCTTGTTTTTGATGACCTTGAAAGCTTTAAAGAGAATGGGGCAGGTATTCTGTATACCCCAATTGGTATTTATTTGATGTTTTTCTCAAGATTAGAGTGATTATTGATTTTGGGGAGGGGAAGTGTCTGTTCATCATATCACATCAAGGTACAGACTATCAACATGACTTATTACTGCTGATGCTAAACTCAATCACTTACCTGTGGTAGTGAGGTAGGTTTCTCCTAATTAATTAACTGCAATTGCACAGTTACTCTGCATCTCAACCATTCATGATGTACTCTTTGGAAGGAAGTATGCACAGCCCACACTTAAAACGTGAAGCATTCTCTTCTACCTCCTTGAGGGCTAGATATCTACATAAATTATTTGGAATTCTCTTGCACTTGAGAATTGTCTGTTCTCCATTTATTTATTTAATCACATATTATATCAATATTGAGTCATGGATATTTATCTTATACTTTGGATTATAATTAAACACTACTGTTTACTTACTTAGTTATATAGGTGGTTAGTTACTATTGCTCCAATTATTCCAGCTTTGACCATTGGGAGTGCTTTCAGTGCATTTACCTGAAACATGGTGTTGAGTATCTTTTTATACACTTATTTTTCCATCTACATATTTTCTTTGGTGAGGCATTTGTTCAGATCTTTTGAGATTTAAGGCTTTTTTTGATATTTTGGATACAAGCCCTGACCTGGTATAATTTGAGCATATAACTTGCAATTAGTAAAACTCAGTTTCCATATATGAAAAAAATCATGGATAATAACTGTCTTTATTATCAGGATTACTTGAAAACTAAATCAGTGTATATATACATATATATATATATGCTTATCACACACATGCCTATCAAAATGCCTTCAACAGAGGATACATTAAATATTAGTTAATGTTCATTGAGTATTTATTATGTACACTGTTCTATGAACTTGTTATGTAGTAACTTCTTTAATTCTTATAACAATTCAATGCAATAAATATATTACTATCTTACTATTTATTATCACTATTCTTATTTTCACTGTACAAATGCACAAACTGAAGAAAAGTTCAAACAGCTAGTAAAGGATAGAGTCATCCTGGGTCTGATCTTTTTAACCATTGTGTTTCACATCTCCTTCCATAAAAAAAAAAAAACTACAAAAATTTCAGACTATTCTTGTTTGGGAAGTTTTTCAGGATTTTAAAATATATTAGTCTTTTTCCCTTCCTCTCTATCCCTAGTTTCTTTGGGTTTATTAGAGAATTGTAGTACACTGAGTCTGGCTTGAGGAATATTAAATTGCTCTTTTGCTCTTATAACAATGATGGCCTGGAGCAAAGTGCAACCCCCAAACATGGTGCCAGGGAATAGTCTTACAAAAGTTCTATAATGCAAGCTCTTTCCCAATGCAACATTTCCTATGGATTTGTTCTTGTTTGGAAACAATAAATCTTTATATATTCATAGCAACCTATATTCCATTTTTTAAAAAGCACTAGAGATGCTTGTAAAGAGATGGGAACAAAGAATGTACCCTCAGTGGTCTGACTGTATGATTTGTATCTTTCTTCCTAGTCTTCAGGTAACAGGAACCAGCAAGATTCATGTATCATTTGTGATCTGGAAAGTAAGACTCCTTGGAGAGACATTTAAGATGCCTTCAGTCACTATGCACTCTCATTCACCCATGCTCTAAAGAGAAAGGATTTCCTCTCAAGCTGCTAATTAATGTTTTCCTACCAATTACATGTAATACTTGGAAAAAGAAAAGAAGTAAAACAAACTATACAGCATCTTCTAATTTAAAATATCCTGAAAAATATATGGGGAAAGGAAAGCAGTCAAAACGTCTCTCCTAGGCTCCAGAACTTTGGCACTTGCCAGGTCTGTTTACTATATTAATAAAAATACTACCCTTTGGGAACTCACCTTAGGACCTCATTTTACTTTTAGTCTTAAAGTACAATAAGGAGGCAGAGACTGATAATAAAAAAAAAGTAATTTCACCAGAAAACTGTTATTACCTTAAGTAGGTGTAGCCACTGTCATTTCCATTCCCATTTAAGATATGAAGGACATAAAGCACTGCCTTATACCCCAAATTCATGAGCTTCTGGGGATAGTATAAAGTTTTCATAAATCTGGATATTAATATTATAAGCCATAAATTACCAGACAACAGATTTTCTGTCTCAACTATACAACCATGTTACTAGCAGAGTAACGGCTACTGTTAGGAGACTGATAAAGCAAAATCCAAGGCAATAAATACGAGTTTATATCCCAAGTCCTCTCTTCTAGCTAACCCATCTGAGAAAGGCATTACAAACTATGCCTCCTGCCATGGGGATATGAAGAATTCAGCATGTGCTACTGGTATCTAGGTTGGAGTTCAGCTATTTGTTTTTGGCAATGGGGTTCTTTTTTTCACCTCTTGCTCTGCTGAGGTACAACTGGCATTCAGTATCGTGTAAGTCCGAGATGTACAATGTAATGATTTTTTTACACAGACATATTGTGAAATGTCACCACAGTAACTTTACTTAACACATCCATCACCTCATGTATCTACTTCAAAAAATTTTTTTGGTGGTGAGAACGTTTAAGATCTACTCCCTAAGCAACTTTCAAGTATATACTACAGTACTGTTAACTACAGTCACCATGCTTTACATTAGATTCCCACAACTTATTGTTTTATAACTGGAAGTTTGAACATTTTAACCAACATCTCCCTATTTTCCCTATCTTTCAGCCCTTGGCCACCACCATTACAATTTCTACTTTAATTAATTCAGCTTTTTTTAAATTCAATATGTAAGTTATATCATATAGTATTTGATTTTTCTAATATTTCCTTAGCATAATAATCCTTAAGGTCCATCCATGTTGTCACAGATGACACAATTTCCTTCTTTTTTAGAATGGCTAAATAATCCATTAGATAGATAGATAGATAGATAGATAGACAGATAAACAGATATATATATATATATATATATATATGTGTGTGTGTGTGTGTATATGTGTGTGTGTGTGTGTGTGTGTGTGTGTGTGTGTGTGTGTGTATCATGTTTTCTTTACTCATTTATTGATCCATGGTCACAATTGTTCTTGATAATGAATCATTTGAATGTCAAGAAGGCTTAATTCTTTCAGGACTTAAAAACTCTATTATAATAAAGTATATACATCTTGAAATGAGTGTAATGTGGGAGTCAAATTACAGTTCAAACTGGAACTGCTCACTTAAAAAAGTCTGCTTATCTTTCAGATGTAGAGACCTCAAAAGTTATGGTAGATTACTCTTCAATGATGTAATATGCAATTTACTGCAGCTGCATATATGACAATACTGTGCATAAATCAAGGGATTAGTTTGTCCCATACCATTGTTAAAAATTGATAATTTGATTTGTTAAATTATTAATACAAACTCAAAATTTTAAACTCTAGATTAAATAGCTTTTATTCTCTACTCTAAGGATCATGACTAAGCAGCATTTCTTTATGATTCTAACTGGCTCTTTATCCTTGAAGTTGATTTTTAAATTTTTAAGTTAATTGATTCATTTATTGATTAATTCATTAATGATCCTTATGCATAGTTAGAGAACCTCCCAGATATTTGGGAGCTTTTAAACTACAGCCTTGCCAATATTCTTACTATCTTTCCAAGAAATCTGTTCTTTCTTTGAACTCATTGAGTTGGTGTGGGGCCTGATATGTACTGACAGAATTTCTTGAAGAGACTGACTTTCTGACAACATGCACTGCACAATACCATTTGCTCCTGGGTTCTGTGTTACCACATTCTAACACCTTTTAAGATACACAATGATTTCATTGAATCCTCTGATGTCTACCACCTACTTGAGCTTCTCTCATTTCCTGAGGCCATTCTCTGTGGCACTGCATCCTGGTTAATGGTTTGCAGTAAATGCACAGAGATGCTGCTATGCCCTCAGCAACTGCCTACAGAAAGGGTCTGCTCCCTTCCTTCCCTCATACCCAGCAGTACAGAGTTTGCTCAGTTTTGTATTTTCTTTCACTCCTAAATTCTTCCTATGCGTTATAATTTCTAATGTCCCTCCAAATGTGGCTAGAAGCTCAGTGCACTTTCCACCATGTTCTGACCCCTCCACGGCCAATAATAAAGCTAGATAAAGTCGCCTGACTGAAGTGCAGAATGCTCAGGTAATATTTTAGTGGTATATAAGAGAAAGAAAGAGTTGTGTTATATGGAAAATAGAGAGTCAAGGGAGCATGAAGAAATAACGGTGGAAGGCTGAAGATAAAAATTACTGTATTTCATACTGCTCTTTGGAATCAATTCTGTCTTGATCTCATGTGTTTCTCCAGGGCCTTCCAAATTACATTACTTGACTAAATATTTTTCACAGGTTCCATAAGTTTCTCATTGTTGAACACCAAATACATGTATGTCTTCAAAGGGCAGGCAGAGAACCTTTTTCAAGGGAGCTTTTCATCAGAAATATTTCTGATCACAATGAAAACTAATGTTTTAAAAATATAAGAAGTTCTTTTCATCTCCATAAATTTCTTCTCCCACTTTCTCATTGAGGAAAAGTAGTGTGATTTTACTGGTGTTTAACAAGTTTGAGGACTGGAGTAATCAACACCATATGAAAAATATTGCCATGGCAAATAATGCAAACTATAATTCATATGAACAATGATTATTGGGTAATATTTAACTCACAAGATGACACTTACTTAAAGTTTTTTTTTAAGGAATTTACCCTGAATGAGACCATGAGGGAAAGTTGTACTTTTGAATCAGGAAACATATTGGTACTTTCTTTTAAAAGAAAGAAATATGTATCACAATTTTTTATTTTTTTGCCTTGGGAAATAAGAAACTGACCAATTGCAGTAACTCAACTCAAGCTCTATTTTATCTCTTCTTTTTTCTAGCCTGAGACTTAGACTTCTATTTTTGCCCTTATATTACTGTTTTGTTTTACTTCCTCTATTTTATTAAAACTTATCTACAATTATTTTGGAATGAGGAAGAACAAAATCAGTAGAAGATAGAAATACTGTCATTTTTATCCTCTGATGGACCTTTTATTCCATCAAAGTACAAGAAACTAAATTGTGGATTTGATAAATGTTATCTTCATCAGCATTCTCTGACCAACAACTTTAAGGGTTTAGAATTCTCATGATATTTAACTCTCATCTTTTATGGAAACAGGATAAATCAATCTAATATTAACTTTTATATTTTGGTAGAAAACAATTCATACTTATGCATTAAATATGTCCAACTGGTTTTAAATCATTTATCTCAAATTGTGAATTACAAGCAAAGCTTACATCATTATAACAAATTGTTAGACATCAATAAACCATAGGGAATAGAATGGACAAGGATACTGGTATGGGTAAGGGTACGTACATGTATACATAGAGATGTAGATATGGATATAGATTAGCTATAGGTGTGTATCAGGTATACATAAGAAACAGATTGGATGTACATTAGGAATATATGCAAACATAGACAAAGAAAAACAACACAGGAGTACCTATTCAGACTATATGGATAGATTGATGTAAAGTTGAAAGAAAATAAATAAATGCAAAACTTAAAGTAGCTCACTTATATAGGGTACACGATCCCTCAAAGAGAGTGGACAAGTATTGAGTGTTATTGATAAGAATATAAAGTGAATATATTGGAGGAAGTATTAGATTAGAATGAGCTATCTACTTAATTGACTATCACTAGACAATTTTCAAATTTGTACTTGTAATGAAAGTATAATTTTGAAACCATCATATTTTTCTTGTTTTAAGGAATATTTACTTAACCTCTGTTTTATACAATTTATGTGGCACATTCCAAAGTTTACTGAGACATAAGCAATGATGTACTGGGCTAGCTCATGCCAGCTCATTGACAATGCTATCTAACTCCATTTTTGAGAAATCTACAAGTAGATGGAACTTGGTTTAAATTCAAGGCTTCTTTTATCATTTAAAAATTTTTGAGAGCCAGTTTAACATTTACCACTATGTGTCACTGTAATAGTCATTAATGTCTATATTATTCTAAGATTACATACAATCTTCAAAATGTTTCACTTAAAAGATTGCTTTTATTTATTTTATATAATTTTTCTGTACAGTTTAGCTCAATGCTGATGGTAATATATTAATAAACATCTAGTATTCTTCCAAGGTAGCTATGTTAAATGATGATGTATTTTTCAGGATTTGTATTGTAACACAGATAAGTTCCTATGAAAACAAATAAAAACAAATTTTCAATGATGGTAATTAAAGACAAAGTTGTGCTGCACAATAACTTGAAAGTATAACCTGAGTATAATTTTACATTTCTTGTCTTTAAGGTTAACACTGATTAATCAGATAGAGTGATGCAGGTCTATAATTCAATGGGTGTTAGGGAACTTTAAATCAGGCAAAATTTTTAAAAATCCTTAAAAAGTGAAGCCACTAGGAATTTGATTCATGTCTATAAAACATTGCAGTAAATAACTTATAAGCAACACACAGTCAAAGGTTTGTTACTCTGTTGTCAGTTCATCTGCTTCATAGAAACAGGAACGTTTTGGAAACAAAACCTGTGCATTATGTAGTTATTATTTGATCCAAATACTACAAAATGATCCAAATACCCCACTTCTATTGAAATCTCTGATCACGGACTAGATGAAATGCTTTTCCTCCATCTGACTAACACATGGTATTGTCTGATCATTTTGTTTAACTGCAGAATGTTTTATTTTATTTTTATTTTGTAAATATCTAGGCCCTCTGTGTATAACTTTGGAAAGTGTTAGTCATCCTGAGGTAAGTCTTGGCACCCAAGGGGGTTGTCTGAGTCCTGCCTGGTCAGATATCTTAACAGATGACTGGAAGATCATTTTAGAAGTACTTGCCAGCATGGTCAGCAAGAAGAACAAATCAATACAGCAAATCCTTCTCTGTTTCTCAGATGGTTCAGAATGTGTGGGAGCCACAGATGCTTTCCACAATTTAAAAAAATCGTATTTCTTATTTACCACAACATAAGGCATGTTTTCCTCCTTTGCCTGTCTCTATCAGGAATGTTTCAAAGATCTCAAATTCTCAATGTTCTTTAACCAAAGAAGTTCCATATTTTTCATATAAGAATTCTTAAGGGGTCTTTTTCTGCTTTTTCTATTCATCCTAAACTATTTTTATTTCTATTGAGAAAACTTTACACCTTCTCAGTAAAAGTTTGGTAGAGTTGTTTTTAATTTCTCCTTTGACTTAATGTTAATCAAAGTAGAGCTTTTGCAATATAGGCATTATTTGTTACAGTCTTGTAACAAGCCATGCAGAAGTATTTTAAATACTGGTATTTTGGTGTGCAAAAAACTAAACAAAACTGCCATCCAAAATAAAGTTACAGTATATCTGAGAAGTGGCTAGCCACAGACCCATGTCTGAATTTTTTAACTTTATCTATACAATGAGGTTATTAAGTCATCTTTGACAGATATTTTGTAAGGATTCATTTACACTAGGGAACACTGGCTGAAAATAGAAAATATTTCATCCATCATCATGACTGTTTTCTTCAGACTCTTGTTTCTTCTCCTTTTTTATCCTTTACCTCCTTCTCCTCTTACTCTTTTTCTTCTTTTCTCTCCTTTTCTCTACCCATCTCTTTCTTTTCACCTTTAACCACATTTTCCCATATGCCTAATAAAGGAGTGAATTAATAAGGTCTAGTTAAGAGAGAAGTGAGAGGGTTATTAGATAATAGGTTGTGCTGCCTCAGAGTTCCTGGAAAGGACTAAATTTCTTTTTAAGCCACTGGATTTTAGTTCTAAATTCAGGAAGGCACACACTTGCTTCTCAACATATGTTGTTGGTGAGTTCAACATATTTGTCTAAACTCAATTTCTATTCTTCCAGCTTACAGGTAATGAAGACAAATAGCCTTCATATGTCAAACACTGTCACTACTTGGAGAGGACTGTTAAAAATCCATCACCCATTGCCTAGAATGTTTATTTTAAATGTACATAAACTTCTTTAATCCATTAATTTATGTAAATAAGTAAAAACAGGTGTTTGATTTTTATATAAGCAAATTTGCTACCCTTTCACACTTACATGTACTTTTGAAATTATTGTTTAGAATTAATTACTGTTGGAACTTTTCTTCTAAGATTATATCTTAGATTGTTTTCTAAGCACTCATTTTTAGAAAAGATAACTAACTTCATGCATTATTTTATTACATTGCTATTATAGAGATATTGAGTTTATTTGGTCAATTTATTTTCCTTACTACCTTATTCAATAGTCTGGATGTACATTTTAAATTTAAAGTTTATAAGGATGCCAAAAATATATATATGTTTCTATAAGTCTTAGTGCAGATTTAGGTTTTATATAGCTTATTAATTTATCTACTTAGATCTCAAAAATATTACCAGGAACCCAAGGAGAATTTTTGTCCACCTCCAAGGGGAACTAAGCAACTCTCTTCAACAAGCCTACCTCCTCTCATTTTCCTTGTCTCTGCCATTTGCCCCTTTTTAACAAGTACCCCGACTCATATGAACAATCTTAAACCAATTCCCTGATTCTTATGGGCTGAATTGTGCCCAGCCCCTATTCATATACTGATGCCCTAAACATGGCTATATTTTGGGATGGCCTTTAGAAAGGTATAAGTTAGAATGAGGAAATAAGGATGGAGCCCTAATCCACTATGACTAGTGTCCTTAAAAGAAGAGGACAGGACACCAGAAATGTGTGTTCAGAGAGGAAAGGCCATATGAGGACAAAGGCAAAAGGCAGCCATCAGCAAGCAAAGTAGAGAGGCCTTGCCTCACCAGGAGCTGCCCTGCCTGCACCTTGATCTTGGACTTCTAGCCCCCAGAACTGTGAGAAGGTAAATTTCTACTGGTTAAGCCAGTCTGTGGAACATTGTTATGGCAGCCCTAGCAAAGTAATACACTGATCAATCCCAACTTTGAAATGGGATTTGGTAAGTTTTTCCCCATGTTCTCTCCTTTTTTTATTGATCACTCTGCTCATGCTGTGGATTTTCTTATGAATAAAATTATGTCCCCAAATTACTAATTACTATCCAAAATGTTTTATAAGTTAAAGTTATCAAATTGCCTTAACTATTAGTTAAATGGTGACATGGGAGGATTCTCCTTTGACTCCATTTCCAAATCATGTCCACATGTATGTTTCCCTTGAAATTCATGCTGGTTCAGTTCCACACCAGTCTATGTGCCAAGCTTCATGCTAGATATACGATTCATGAACAGGATATTTCAGGAGACAATGATAGAAACAGCAATCTTTTGTAGTATTTAGAAATTGTGACTAGGAACACAGTCTCATAGTATTAGGGACCACAGAAAAAGGGAATCTATGTCAAAGTAGAGTGATATCTAAGTTGAGTAGGAATGTGGCTGGTGAAAAAAATGAGAAAATGACAGAAGAGGTACGGAATTTTATTATTTCAACCCTTCTTCTTGACTAGAGACTAGCTTAGCTACCTAAAACTCATAGACAGGTCTTTGAGACACAAGCTTCCCAGCTGCTGACATTTCCTACTTCTGAGTAAATTTTAGAAGCCATACTGATATCTTTATTAAGTAGAAGAAATTTGGAATAGAGACATTTCTTGACCAGAGGAACCTGGCCAATAAGGAATAGAACCAGGATCCCAAACAGGTTCAGTTTCCTATAAATAGCTGTCCTTCTAAACTTACACTGCACATCCACTTTGTATATTACTTCTTGTAGATTTCAAATTTTCTTTATAATATTACTATGAGACCCAAATAATTTTCCTAGAAGGACTAGAGCAAATATTAGTGCACCATTTTCTATGTCCAACAATTTTACTGTTCATTCAAAAGTAATTACTAAGTAACTCAATTACCACTATGCTGTAGAACAATAACAGGTGCTCAGGAAACTTAAATATCATTTGGGAAAAGGTTGAAAAACATTACAAGGGCTTAAAAATGGAAAAACACCTTAACTGATAAATAACATAATATAGATTAACCTATATTTCTAGCTCCAATCAACCTCACATTTTATATTCTTCTGAATGCCTTGCAGGCAAAATAATGAACTTTTTAACATGGGATCAATTATGTTTATTCTCCAACCTCCTGGATTCCATCTCTTTTTTGTGGCATTATGCTCTGTTTTATAAGCCAAACTAAGAATCCTACAGTCATCTCTGACTTATCCAAGTCCCTCATATTCCCCTTTTCCTTTAGGGGGCACAAGTGAACAAAAGCTCAATCCTCACAAATATAAAATGAAATCGATGATCTCCTTCATGTTAACAGTTGTAGCTTTTTAAAATTGATTTTTATCACTATGTATGATTATACTTTTAGGGAGAAAAAGATCATAACAGCAAATATATTACATAAAGATGCTTTTTCACTTTGGCAATTCTACAGTGGGGCTTTAAGTCCAAAGGGCATAATGATATAAATGAATAAAAGAAAAAGGAAAACAACAAACAAAAAAAAACATTCAAGGTTTCTTTTATACCTAAAATTCTGCTACTTTACTGGAACTACTGATTAATTTTGAAAACTATTCAAATAAAAAGGTATAAAAGTATTGTGCAGAAACTGTGAAACTATAAATAGAAAATTTATGCTAATAAATAATGTGCATCGCAAAAAAAGTTGTATCTTTTTTAGTGCATGTTTTGCTATAGTAAATTAAAAAAACTTTAATATTTGTAAATTCCTACTTCTTTTTTTTCTGTTGCAGCTTTTATTACCTAATTCCCCTGCTTGTATCTTCACTCTTGTAGATGATCTTCCTATACCTTTTCTCTTTTGTCCTTGGCAATTCATCATACCTAGTGATGTCTAATTACTTGGTCCGAAGCATAGATCTTATCATGTTAACTTCCTAAACTGTGCTCAGTTAATCTCTAGCTACAGCATAGGTTGCACTGCATCAAGTTTTGGAAAGTTAGACATGAACAAAGGTGTAAAGGGCTTTGGAATGCACACTAAGAAATTAGATACCAATTAACATTAGTTTGTTTTGAAAGATAACTTGGTGACATTTAATTTTTTTTGAAATACAGTTAATATACAATATTGGTTTCAGGTATATACCATTGTAATTTGATATTATATGCATTACTAAATCCTCACCATGATAAATGTAATATATTTTAAAAAGAAGAGCTCTCCTTGCTTTTGAGCCTATAGTATATTCCATTTTCCTCTGAAATTGTCATTTGCTGCAATATTGGTCCTTAGCCTTGGCTGGCTGTGTAGTGAAATAACTTATGGAAACATTAATGACTGTTTCTCATCCTGAGAGATCCTGATTAATTGATCTGAATTGCAGCCAGAGCACTGAGATTTTTTAAAAGCTCATAAATGTGACTCCAGTGTATATCCAACGCTGAAAGCCACTATCTTAAAGAGATGCTATTCTCTTTCCCATAAAGTTATATTCTCACATGCCTACATAAGTATCACTTAAATAACTTTCTTTAAGGCAGTCATTCAAGATTTTAAACATTATTTTTTTGCCTCTTTATACATATTTTTACCTTGGCTGCTTAATTCATTAATACAATGTAGGCTTCCTTTTTCCTGGAAAGAAATAGGCACATTTCTTATTTTTCCAGCCATATTTATGTGTTAACTATCTTAGTATGCCCTAGGGCTGTAGTATCCAATACAGTAGCCACCAGCCTCATGTGCTGCTGAGAAATTAAAATATGATTAGCCTAGTGACAAGATTTAATATTTTATATATGTATTATAATGCAACAACATATTGGCTATATATTAAAAAAGGCTATTATATATTTATTATATACTCTATCAGCACATACTCATTTTTATTGTTTGTTTTTTACCATAATATACATATAATTATCTTGCTCATGATTTTTATATTGTCTCTTCCTAATAAAAAGTAATTCCATGAGAACATTGATTCATACATGCTTAATATATATTTTGAATGAATAACAGCTAATAGTTATCTGAAGCTATCCAATTTGATTACTGATTCTGTCAGTATTCAATATTCTTAAACTTCCAGAGTTTTGTTCTTTTCAGTTACATGGAAGAGTTAAGTTCTGTTTCACATTCATTTTCAGGGTTGTCATTATAATTCAGACTTAAAACAGGGGGTGTTTTTTCTTTCCTCCATGGACCCTAACACATTACATACCTCTATCGAACACTTATAGACTACTAGAGGAAAATAAACCAGCAACATTGATGCTAATGTAAATGCATACAGATCAAAGCAGTCATTGGATTTGAGATTTACTTTGAAGTACAAAATAGGGAGAAATGTCATAGGTTGAACAAGGAGAATAATTATGTCTGAATTGTATAAGAAAACGTCGAAGTATTTGGAATGAAAAAGTGGGTGAATGAAGGAATGATAGAGGCTAAAGTTTGGTGTTTCATGATGCTACGTGAGACAGAGAATATTAATATAGCAAAGCACTGTTTGTTAGGAAATAAGGAAAGAAGTATCAATAAAGTTTCTTACAAATTTTTCATTTGATTAAATGTTCCTACCAATGTCAGCTCATAGTAAAAACAACCTGGAACGGTACCCTTATTGGGCAGGACCATCCTCACTAGTAAGGTAGTTCACCCAGTTAGCATTCTGATTTACTGTCTTACTTGGCCTTTTTGCCTTATGCCTTCATACCTTAGTTTCAATAATCTGTTAACTTTTGAACTGATTATCTAAGAACAATGCTTGGTCTGAGATTGATTTACCTCCTGGATAGAATATCTTTCCCTGCCAACTAGCAATCAGCATAGCAACTGTGTAGAACAGACAATTCTTTAGGAAATTTGGCAGTTTCCATAAAAATTTAAATGCACAGATCCTTTTAGGAGCCAATTCTATGTCTAGGAATATGTTTTATGGGAACCCTTCAAATGGAAACAGAAGTTGATTTCAATGATATCCTATGCAACACTCAGTCATTCAACAAATATTATTAAGCATCTACAAAAAGCCAGGAACTATACTAGGCACTGGGATAATCCAAATAGATCCAATACATGAGTTCATGAAGACTACAGAGTAAAAAACATAATTAAATATTCACACAGATGGTTAGATAAAAACTGTGAAAGCACTATGGGAATAAATACAGGATGTTATGAAAGCATGGCAGTGGGATCCTTACATTACTAATGTGATTATTACTTAAGTTAGTTACATTTAAGATAATATTTCAAGGATTAATAGGAAGATAATACTAGTCAGGATTGCAGGGGGTAGGGTGGTAGTAAGAAACCCTAAAAGAATGGATCCTAGTCTATGAAAACAGAAATATTTTCTAAGGAAGTAACATTTCATCTGGGATCTGAAAATGGTGAGAGGGTTGGTTATGTGGAGAACAGAAGAATTTTCCAGACAAAGGAACCTAAATGTGTAAAGGTATGAGGAAGGAACCTATTTGGAAGTGAGATAAACATTGTGTTGTTTAAACGTAACATTTCAAGCTCTAAAAGAAACCCTTAAGTATGATTAACAAGAAAGAGCTAAAATATGCTTCACCCATAATATGCAAGCCTATTAAAAAATACAGACAGATAGATAATAGATCATCTATAGTTAATTGAAAAATACAAAAATGTATCTCAAAACAGTACTTGACTTTAGGAGAAAGCAAATATAATATAACTGCATATATTTATATGTGTGTGTATATGTAAGTGTGTAGTGTCAATGATTTTATAGTCTTCCATATGTGAAAGCAATAATTTGCCTTTATAATTACTGTTTTTAAGACATTTCTTGTCCTACACCATTATTGGATGTATAGGAAAGTTGTTTCTTATGCTTAGCAGTTATCTGATAAGTAGGGAACAGAAATCAGACCTCAATTATGATTCAAAGGTGTATGATTTGGGCATTTATTTCAGAATATAGATACTTGAACTCTATCGCTCATATTTACAATATGATGACCCACCTCCAGTGTCCCATCTCATTCTTTCTTTTATTCAAGATGATAAAACAAAAAGTGTACTGCCACAAAATGTGACTGTGCATTACACAATTTTGCATCATTACAGTTGAAACATTTAACAAAAGATGACAGAAGCAGGTTTGTTATAAGTTTCGCTATAAGCTCTTCTATGGAGAAATTGAATTTTACTGTAGGCCATTGTATATATCAGTAAAGTAAGGCAAACTGACTGGGGATAACAAAGTTTTTTTTTAATTTTTTAAAGTCTGGGGTTGGACAGGTCATTGCAACAAGGACAATAAGATGCTGGATCATCAATAGATAATGTTCATGAGACTTAATTTGAGAGTTTTATGCAAGTCAATATACGATACTGAAACCCAAGGGGTAAACAAAGACAAATTCTTGAAGAGAGATGCTTAGGATGTTGGATTCTAAAGTAGAACCCAAATTTTGGCTAAAAAAGGGAGAGGAGCAAAAGTTTATAGCAAATTGGGGTCAGAAACAAGGAATTCATATCACAAAAAATAAATAAAAACAAATAATTTGGCAATGTACAGGCTATGGCAAGGATACCCATAGTACAAAGCCAACATATCTCTTCAGTGTTTGTAAGATACACTGTAACAGTAAGACACTAAAGGCCAATCATTAGCATATAAGTGGTATCTCAAGTCACTGGGTGGGTGTAACTCTGGGGGAAAATATGTTCCCATCCAGTGCCAAATAACCTTTGAAGCTGAAATCAGTCAAAAAAAAAGGGAGAGAAAACATTTACTGCTTACAAGCAGTCTTCAACTTCTGCTCATCCATCTCTTATGGCTGCAGAAGGATCCCCTAAATACCTCTCTGGTTGAAATATGCCCTCACTGCCCCCTCCTTGTAATCACCTATTGATATGGAGATGGACAACTTTTCTCCATCCCATGGAAACACTGATTGATACGGAGGTGCACTAAGACCAGGAGAGAGATTCTGGAAATAATACAATTTTACCCACGATAATCCTCAAGCCAGAGATTTCAGCTAAATTCAAAGTCCTATGCAGATTAAGTCCATTGCTTGCCCATTCCACAGGCAGGCAGTAGCTAAATGAGCAGGGATTTCAGAGCAATCATCATGGAACAGCTGCAGCCAGGGAGTGGGTCCAGGCCACAGGGACTATAAAAGAAAATAAGCTTAAAGGTGATAAGATACATTTTTTAATGACACCAGCAGAGGCAAATCTTGTCCATCAGGTAGGATGCATGCAAGAGAGTGGTCCTGTGATAGAACAGTGGCAGGAATGGAATCTCATCCTGGTCTAGTATAACCAAACCTTCAACCCCTCCCTATGGGAGTTATCGATGGGTCAATATATAGGGTTATTGGAGGTACATGCACTGGCCATAAAGATAAAACAAAACTTCCCCATAAGGTGCTCTTACCTCCCAGACATTTTGGGTAATCTACTGTGATCTTTAGGGGCTACTCTGTTACTCCAGCTTCCAGGTCTTTTCTCCAAGGTGCCAGTAGGCCAGCCATCACTGGTTCATGTGCTGAAATGTCCAGGGCCATGTCCACTCAATAGAGTTTCTAGGGTTTAGCATGGTTGGGGCTGGCAGCATGTTGTTGCTCTGCTGGCCATAGCCTGTCTTCAGTAACTCTTCTTTGGTTTGCACATACAGTTGTACAGGAGAGACAGCAACATGTGTTAGCATATTCACAGGGCTCAATGATCCTTTTTTGGGCTTCTCATTTATACTCTATAGCACTGTCTATAAGTAAACTCATTAGCCCTGTAAACTATTGGTGTCTGACTTTAGGCAAGATTTCAACAAACCATTGTATCTCTCTGGCATGCCTGCCCTGGTAGGGTTATATGATACATGAAACTTCCACTTTATCCCAAATTGCTGTACCCATTCATGTAACACATATGCAGTAAAGTGGGTGCCTTGACTACTTTCAATCAAGCTACAAGGACTGAATTAGATCAGCTGTTGTTGCAGAACTCGCAGTCTCAATGTATTTGCCCTTCCAAAACAGCAAGTAGCTGAAGAACTGTGTAAGAATATTGTGTGATCACAATGAATCTGTAAACCTTTCTGATAAGTCCCTCATTTAAACAAAATGTCCAGCTTTTATTGAAAGGTGTTAGAATTATTCCATAGCTAGACTGATCCTGTAAGCAAAACATGACAAAAGTTCTTTTTTCAGCAAACATGCATACCAATGAGCCATTACTTTAGCAGTGATATTGCCTACCATGTGTTTATATCTATTTCAGCATATGACAGTTTGAATGTGTACTAGTAAGATTTATTTGATAGAGTATTGTCCCATTTTCATTGCCCCATCTTTTTTTTCCTTTTCTTTCCTACAGATAATATAAATCAAAATCTTAGTGCCATAAAACCTAATTGGACATCTTGCAATTCTGCATCATTATAAAATAATGCTATACATGAACAATGCTTTATGTATGTGAGTGGTTTATTTGCCTCTTCTGTAAGATAATACAAATGGCAATCAGCTTAGGAATCCACACATGGCAGATTTTCATGGTACTATTATATTGGTTTAGGTGCTGTACATGAAACCTGATGAGCCTAGTAATAACTTTAGAAAGCAGGGTTATCAAAGGAGTGCCGATTTCAGCAGGAAAGAGAATCATTCACAACTGGCAATCTCTAGAGACTGCCAAATTACCTAAAATTCTATTCTGCAAAGCAGTAATCTTTAATGTTCCAATAAAAAGTAACTCTTTTGGGGATAGTTATGGTGCTTGTAATTGCACACTCAGAAACTAATTTGCATAATGTTGCAAAGGACCAAGGAAATGCACTGATAAAAAAGATAATTTAAGATTACTGGAAAGCTGCTTATTGATGCCTATGGTACTCTGTCTTCATTTATTTCTTCATTCAATTCTCAATCTCCTACTCTGTGCATGGCACATGCAAATCACTGGGAGTAAAGATTTAAAAAGAAACATCCCATGGCCAAAAGGGGTCCATGTTTCAGTGTTAAGAATAGTAAACAGGTGGTAAGAGCAGTGTTTGATATTCTCACATGGAGGTACACATCACAGGTATTTGGGGTGAGGACCTGGGGCTTAGGAGTGATAAGTCAAGCAAGGTGCTCAGGTGAGAAGGTGTTTGTTTGATGAGTTAGAGGCAAAGATGAGAAACTGAAGAGAGGGCACATTCTACATGGAGAGATTGCCACAGAAAATGAAGGAGCTGCGTGCATTCTGTTCATAGGTAATAGTTTAGATTGACTAAGTAAAGGAAAGAATTAGCAAAAAATAGAAAGCAGGTTGGAAAGTCAAACATAGGGCAGTTAATAATAAATTTGCATGTCATACTAAAGACTTGATTTAATGCTGAAAGCAATTAGAATTCATTGAAAAATTTATGTATGAACACGTTCTAATCAGATTTGCATTTTAAAGAGATCACTGCGGTAAGAGATTAAAGAGAGGTAAGTGACAAGATCTATTAGGAGGATCTTAGAATAATCAAAATGAATGATGGTATGGATCAAACTTAAGTTAAAGGAGAGGAATGAAGGGAAGGGAATGAATTGTGAAATACTAAGAAAGCAGAATTGACATAAACTGGTAGAAGAAAAGGAAGAGTAAGGAGCCAAATGTTAATCTCTTCAGAAAAATTGATTTTTTAGTTAGAATTCAGATTCTATCTGAAACATCATTATATGCAATTTTAACTTTAAAAAGGATTAATCCAATGACTGTTTTGATTTACTTAAGCATTTTAAATACATTTTTCACAATTGTTAGCAGGGCATATATGTATTTCATAAGATACTAATATTTTGTAAATTTTGGGTCAATTTTACCCATACCTTGTATTATAAGAATAAAATAAGTTAACATATATAAATTTGATTAGCTCACTACCTGGCACATACTGGTTTTTTAAGGAACAAATATAAATTAGAAAACAACAGTGTATGTCTCACATGTTTTATCTGAGCACATTTCTGAAAAATTAAATCAAGATTGATAAATGAATTCTGAGTTAATCTTTCCATTTAATTGAAGGTGGTAGCATTTAACATCTGTAGAAAAGGAACACTGAATTTTTAATTCATTGTTTTTTGTACTTTCTCAGTTTATGAATAGTTTAGAATTTTTTTTTTGTATTTCCAAAGATATCATTCTTTTTTTCCCATTGATTTATTCATTTGGTAGTGATAATACATTTTTACTTTGTGCCCAGTAGAGTGCTTAGTAGTTGAATCGAGGTCAGTACAATATATTATATTGTTTCCTCAATGAAATGGAATATGTATCTATATATTTTTGTACTTGTAATCTCTAAAATCTGTACACATTATCTGTACAGATAATCTCTAAAATTTCTGCAACATTCACACCCTTACTCTATAGATTCAGATACTTGTGCTAAAAGCTTAGTCAGGAAACATTGATAAATTAATCTTTTTCAAGGAATGTGTTATGGCTCTTTCTTATGTATATCTATGTGACATGCTGAAAGGTAGGTGTACATATAAAATAAAAGCATGAGATATTTTTCATTGAAAAGCTCAGCAAATTTTATCATAAAAATGTAAGAATAGTGGGGGACTTGATAATAGGGGGAGTCTAGTAACCATAATGCTTTTCAAGTAATTGTACATTAACAATATTAAAATAAAAAAATTTAAAATACAAAAATACAAAAAAAATGTAAGAATAGAATCAGAGATTCCATTCTGATATGATTATTAAAGTGCACTAATGTTAAGCTATTGCAGAATGTCTTCTCAGAATGAAAATCAATATCTGCAAAATTAGATTTACAGAGCAGAAGTTATTATATTGAATTTAGGCTAAATAATGATCAAAATGAGGAAATTGATTTTTTTGTGTTCTTGCATTTATGACAATAAAATTTCTAAAATTATGCTTCTTTGTTTTATATTCTCATCTCCACTGTGCCCCACCCTCATTTAAAAAAAAATCTAACTACTACTAAAATTTTCTATGACCAATTACTTTAAAATTGTGATTTTTAGTACTTGTTCCATGAAAAACACATTACGCTTCATCCATCATAAAGCAAATTATGGAATTTCCTCTCCTCTCAATGTGTAACTTGACTCTGAGTGTGCTATTTCCTTAGTATTTTCCTACATCTGTCATTTTTTTAAATCACATACTGTGCCATTTTATTATTTCACCTTTATTTCCTCATATTATCTGGTGTGAATTTAATGTTCCTGTGGAAAATATACACAATTCTTAACTTATTCTCACCTTTACCTTTGCAGTACTTCAATATTCACTGTCCGTAGCAACATTATGAGTCTTGTCACAAATTGGAATTCGTCCTTTGCTTACACATGCTAGATACCGAATGATAAAAAGGCATTTCATACCTAATACAACAGAGTTGGATGTAATCACCCATCCCTTCACCTTTACAACCATAGCTTGATTTTCACTTCACTAAAATTATGTGTTTTAAGTGATTTTCTAATCTCTTGTCTCTATTTTTTAAGCTCTTTATTGAGATATAATTGATATACAAATAAACTGGAATTTGTTTTATGAATGAACAAAAGCAAGGTTTAAAATGGAGCTAGGGAGTTTGGGTTATCAAGTAATTGTAAAAAAAAGAGATAACAATCAATCTTCCCAACCCAGTTTGACACAGCCAAACCCACCTTCCAACTACTCCATTTCCTTCTCTTTCAATTGGTTTCTTCTCCATAGTTTAGCCTAGTCTTTTGTTCTCATGATTTTACCTTTAAATCCTGCTATCAGGGAAGCTATTTTTTGCTTGTAAAGTTGAAGACTAGAGAAGCAAAGGCCTTTATGTCTGGAGAACATACTCCTTCTATAAACTGCAAGTACGTTATGCCCTCCCCACTGGACCATACCCCTGATTTGGCAGGATCTTCTGAACAGTGCATATAGTAGTGCCCTTGATGGGTCTCTGGTATGTTTCCCAGCCTACTCTCCTGGAATAAGCTTCATCTGTTCTGTCTCAGAATCTGCCAGCAGCTTCAGTTTCTCCAATGTATACAATGTGATAAGTTTGGAGATATGCATATGCCTATGAAAACATAACCACAATCAAGGTAATAAACATATCTATCACCTCCCAAAGCTTCCTCCTACCACTCTTTTTTTTCTGTTAAGAACACTTAAGATGAGCTCTTTCCTCCTAACAAATTGTAAATATACAGTAGTGAATTGCTAAGTATAGGCACTATGTTGTCCAGTTCATCTTTAGAAGTTATTCATCTAGCAAACTGAAAGTTTATACCTGTTGAACAATGACTTCCCACTTCATCAGTAAAATGTAAATTCTTTGGGCCAGATCACTGAGTTATGTTCCTTAGTAATGGTGACTCTACTTTTCTGCCTTGAATTTTATTAGAGAGGGATAAAGCATAAAGGGAGAGTAAAAGAGTAGATCAGAAAAGATAAAAATACTTCTGGATGTAGATGAAAACAGACAAGCAGATAAACTTTTCAGAGTTAACAAAAATAATAGCAGGACAAAGGATAGAAACTTGAGCTATGTTGATATTATCCCTAAACATTTAAAAATTTTACTAAAAAACAAACTTTTCTTTATACAGAAATATGAAGATCATGATTGGGATTCTGGGAACATATAGCGGGATTTAAACAGATGGGGCAAAAAAGATAATTTTACCTACTAACTGTAAATACTAAAGCCATCATTGCACATAAGATAATCTCTGCAGCATTCCTGAAATTTAATCTTTAGAGGTCAACTACCTCATAAATTTTTTAAAGCCTTTCACAAAAATTTAAAAATTATGCAATATTTGACTTGTGGTTATTAGTGATTACTTGTGACTTTATTTCCATAAAATACAATAATGCAGCAGAGATCTCGATTGTATTCCACTTAGCATAATGGGCTTACTTTCTAATCACTCTTAAAATGAAAATATAGACTCGGGGGGGTGCTATGCAGAGGTATACAGTTAGATTATCACTTTGGGTGACTTCCAGTGTTATAACCTATCTTGCACATCTCTCAAAACTGTAAAAACAAAATGTAAAGATCCCCTAAATTTAGTAGAAAGCCTAAGATTGTAATCAAGCTTTGGAGTTCTCTTATTTCCCAAATATTATATTTTCACTATATTTTTGGATTTTGTCGATTCTTTAGGTTTGTGCCAAATATTTTTAAAAGTATCTATTCAGCATACTATTTGTTTCTAGTTCCGTCTGTATTTTGGTTCTAAGTATTTAGTCTACCATAATAGTAAAAATGGGATCATCACTGTAATAGTCATTGGAGATAATATAACCAATTACCAAACCAACCAAATTAAAATAGAAATAAATAAAAGTGTCTATCAGTAGATGAATGGATAAAGAAGATGTGGTACATATGCACAATGGAATATTATTCAGTAATAAAAAAAAAGAAATCCTGCCATTTGCAACAACATGGATGGAGCTAGAGGGTATTATGCTCAGGGAAATAAGCCTGGTGGAGAAAGACAAATACCCATATATATGACTTCACTTATTTGTGGAATATAAAAACAAAGCAAAACAGAAGGAACAAAATAGCAATAGACTCACTGACACTGAGAAGTAACTGGGGGTGTGGATTTAATAATTTATATAACTGTTAAATCACTGTTGTAGACTTGAAACCAATATAATATTGTATATCGACTATACTTCAATAAATTTTTTAAAAATAAAATAAAACAGAAATAAAGTAATCAAACAATCTATAACAGGCCTAAATACTACAGCAAAGTTCTGTAGGCTGCTGGATATAAAACATACATTTTGATCAAGACATATATTTGTAATAGCCTTTTCACTAGAGAAGTGGGAAAAGAAGTCAGATTATCACAGTTTGAATTTAGTGGTGATTTTGTATTTAATTCAAGTATTGTGACAGATGTAGGAGAATAAAGTTAAGTCAACTGAGGGTCTTTTATTCATAGAAAAATTAATCCATAATGATATGATTTGGGCATATGTGTGGGTTCTTGGGTAGTTATCAAACAAGTGGAAGAGACAGAAAATACATATTGTAAACAGAAGTTAATTAGAGGGGACTGTGTTTAATGGGTTATGAAGGAAGATCATTTGGTAATCTATTAATCTTGTATTATTTTTCTTTTGTATGGCCATGTTAAATTTCTGCCTACAGCAGACTGCATTTCAGGTCAAAGTTAATGATTTTTTTTTTAACTTCGCAGGTCTTATTCCCATCTAAAGTTCACAAATAGGCAATGGGTTTACTCTAAAATGTATTATTTTTCTTTTATTATTTAATACAGTGTTCCTGTCTGATAATGTTTGTACTTTGAAAGGTCACTAATTACAATTTTCTTATCATGTAACAACAGATTTTATTTCTTGGCAAACACACATACATTTTATACTTTCAAAAAAGTTTTTCAACTTGAAAGGTCCCACATGTATTTCTCTTTTCACTGTGACATTAAAATTTACTTTAAAAAATATTCCTTCCATTTTACCCCATAGATAGCTTCAAAGTTACATACTTTCCTGGACTCATCTTCTGATATTAATGGGTCAGTGGATTCTCTGAATTTTTAAGTCACATAGTTTTGTTCAAAACCATTAACAGTAATAGTACCACTTGCTAATTAAATTGGTTCACCCAATATTTTTAAGCATATACTATTAGTTACATTCTTAGGATACAAAGTTACTCAAGAAAGATAACATCTGTAGCTTAACAGAGTTTATTTATTGCTGGACATGGAAGATTAAGTAAGTGCAATGGGAGATTATATATGTTATGCTCTGGTAAATATAAGGTGAATATAACATGACTGCAAAGATGTTCTATTTAGAGAGACAATTTCCAAATCTATGAGGATGTTTCAGGCAGAACTAACAGCGTGTTACAAGTGCTAGAGAGAGAAAAAGCATGCCAATTTGGAGACTGGTAAATTTAGCAGAGTTTGCTGAGTTATGACAGATAGATAAAACTGGATATAAAATATATTCCTCTATGTTGTTTGTGCTATGGATAATATAAACAGTAAGTAACCCTAATCTAGTCCATAACTTCCTTAACTTCCTGTATGTTTTCCATGGAAACAGAATTCTTAAATTTGTTTATGTTTTGCAATCATTTTAGAAAGAGTTGATCAAAGAGAAAATGATTTCCTATGATTTATTTGTACCTGAAATGTGCTTAGAAGAAAATCTTTGCATAACAGATGTGCCACATAAAGAATATCAGGATGCACTGAAATCACTCCTATCCTTTCTTTCTTGACATGATTGCTCAGTTAAGTATATACATCTTCCACAAGTAAAGAAAAGAGAACAGATGGTAAAGGCTTAGTTAAAAAGAGATCAGTCCATGAAAATAACCTGATTCATCATACTTAAGTTTCCTTGCTCAAATTATTTTGTCCTATTGTTCAGAAAGTGATACTACTATTGAAAAGAAAGAAAAATTCAAGAGCCTAACTCTAATATCAAATTGATTTATTCCAACAAATGTCACATTACTGCTATTGCTACTGAAGAACAAACAGAAAAAAATATTTCTTGAATGCCCATAGTGAACAAAACTTCATTTGAAAGAAAATAGCAAACTGCTGGGATCAGGAGATAACTATGTGGAATCTTGGAATCTTTGTAATACACATATTATGGAAATGAAATTTTAAATACAGTAAGCCCTCAATAACCTCTATTATAGATAGGTCACATGCTTGGATACACTCCTCTCTAAAAATAAATACATATATTCCACATATACACACAAAAAATTGGGCTTTCTTTGTCAGACCTTTCTAGTTCCTTAAAGCATACTCTTATCCATTCATTTGTTCATTCAGAGACCAGGTGTCATATTTTTTTAACCTCTTTCTTAATACCAGGCCCACAAATTTAATTTTCAAGCCACATCAACTTTTTCTAAAAGTAGCCCCTGTCTCCTTGAATTCTCTTCTACCAATTTATAATAACTTCTCAAAGCTTCTCAAAGCTTCTAGGGGATCCCTTGAAAATACTATATTTTGCAACTTTTATGATCAGAACTTTTTAATGGCCTATTATTTACCTTAGAAAAAATTCAAATCTCACTAATGCCTACATTTTTCAGCATCTGCCTTATTCTATAGCTACTTCTGGTATTTTAGGTTCAGGCCACTGGTATAGCATAAATTAGAGCAAACATTTTTAGAGTAGTTAAACTGTCTAAGCTCAATTACATGTGTAGTAAATGAGATTATTAATAATAAATATTATATAGGGTAGTTGTAGGGATTCAGTAAGAAATACATAATTTTTTCTGGTAGAACAATCTTTTCCTTTAATTCCATCTTGATAGGGCATAATTGACAAATTGTAATATATCTAAAGTGTAATTGCAGTGACTTTTTAATTATATGTATACACACACATTGTGAAAAAGATCCACTCTTTCCAGTTCATTAACACATCTGATAGAACAATCTTAATATGCAATCTATACATTGTTTCTATAATAATAAAAGGGTAATTTGCCCTTTGTAAACAGGAGTCATCTCAATTATATACACTCATGATAGTTTGAATCCATGACAGAAAAGGATTATGTTTCATTTACTATTATTTTCAGAAGCCTCACCCTGTGTCTGGCCCCAAATAGACAGTCAAAATAGTTGGTTGAGTCACTGAATGCCAGAATAGAGAGATCATATAAACATAGGGCCCTAAATCTATGCTTAAGTTATTGTGTTCTCTTTTAGGATAGGATATTAGTATAATCCAATGATTTTTTGGAGTACGTAGTATCTTCCTTCTCAAATATTTTGACTACAATTCCTAGCCCTTCCTTGCAGCCTGAATCTTGGGCTGCTCTTGTCATGGCCTCCCTATTGGCATCCAACACCTTGGAAGCTTCAAGGACCCCTGTCCCCACTCTGGGTATGTTTTTCTTATCATAGGTAAATATCAGTCTTATAGATGCAACTACATAACAGAATTATATAATTTTTACATTAAGTTCATGAATCCCCCTGCTAAACAGGTATCACCATATCATTTACTATTCCTGATGACTTAGTATGTTTTTTAAAAGTTGGAAAAAAGACATTCATAAAGCAGTATATGAATTGCATAATCAATTCAAGAGAATGCAAGTAGCAGTCAGGAATCTGACATTTGTTAATCCTGCCTCATTTCCCTTCATTTTTCTATAATAACAAACTTAAATCTTGGCTGAGCAAGCTCTTCATTCACCAGTTCTGCCATGTTTAGAATTCCAGCTGAGTATGAAATGAGTCATACCTAAACAGACCCAGCCATCTCAATTCCCTTCCAAAAACGAATAGTTGTGCTTTATCTTCACAGTTAAATCGATTCAGGTTCAATATACCCTGGTGGTGTGTCCCTGGGATGTAATCTGATTTGGAGCACGGCTCTTCTACTTTCCCATATCCCCATCAGGTGATCACTGTTCTTAAAATAAGGTTTCTTACTATATTCCTTTGTTTAGGCCCTCATTTTAAGTTTTTGGTAATAGTGATTTACGAAACAAATCCCTGGCATATACTCAGCTTAACATTATTCAATTTCCTCTGAAAAATATGGGAGTTCTGCTCTTAAACTCAAGTTCATGTCCTGTTCCATTAGAGTAAATTTTCAGGTGTCAAACATTTGATAGTTGCAATATGATAATCAGATGTAAACTCTGAAATTTAGAGACACAAAGATGGCAATCTTTAAAGTGCCCAAACATACATTTTATTTGTGCTATTCTATTCCATATGATTTTCTAGCATAGGCACTGTAATAGGAATAACTACATGAGTCATTAATGACTCTGGAATATAAGATGCTTAACTGTAGTTTTTTCTTTTTTTAAATTCCATATTGCAAAACTTGTCACTTGCCAGGAGGCAGGACTATTGTTATTCCTATAATTGTGTCACTGATATGAAATAGACTGCATAATAAATACACCAGACTGCAACAAACTAATGTCTAAAACTTTGTATTTGACATGTTAAGAAGGAAGTTCTAAGGGAGGGATGATTCAGGTAAAAGTTTGATATCAGAATATTAGTGCCATTAAGCCTCAGTAATTCCCATATCTATAACCATTTTGGAAAGCATCTTGCAATCAAATTTCAGGCATTTCTTTAGAAGTTTTTCAGCATCCACACCATTTCCCTCATTGTGTTAACATATTTGTATCTTACACTGTGAGGGAGGTGCTTCACTATACAATATACATGGTCCCTACACTCACCAATCCACTGAAGGAGCCAAGCTTCTATACAAATAACTATTATACAGAATAATATGTGCTATGCCAGAAACTCGATTCATGTAGAGTCACAGTAGAAAAAAAATTCTGAATTTCATCCTGGAAACAAAAAGGGTTGTCAGGAAATTCCTCCTGGTTAATGTGACATTTATTTTAAGATTTGCAGTTTTACTCTAGGCAGAAGGCAGATATGCAAGGACAGGGAGCCATAGAAAAACTCGGACCTTCCTCTCCTCAGGAATTTTAGCTGATATATTTTCAACATTCTGTAACTATACTTATTTCTGTTTCAAATCCCTAGGAGACATGCAGATGTGGAGCTATGATATTTCTTGACTCATTTCAATGCCCTTTCTGGCCTCCATTCTTTATGTGTACTTCTTTGTACTTCCTCCCCTGCTATCACCACCACCAATCCAAAAATAAATTAATAATAAGTAAATGTCACCAAAGAACCAAGCTATGTAAAAATGCATATTCACTTTACAATTTTAAAAATATTCCTTCCTTCCTGGATGGCAGCTGCCTCCCAGGGAGGGACTTTGACTTCCTCTTTTTGGCATCATCTTTTTTTGTGGACAGCTATTTCCCTGTCATTTTAAATGGGAGAGGAATGATCTGGCCTGTCCTGGCCTTGATATACTAAGAGCTTCTTTGTAAGTTTCTTTGCTCTTTAAGTTACATAGAAGGCATATCCTAAAACCTTAACTATTTTTTCCTTGAAATTAGAATTGCTACAATTGTAGCTCATTGTAATTAAATATCCAATTCATGCTTCAGGAAGGTGGTTAAACTAGGTGAAAGTTAAAGTTCCTTTCAACCTTAACATTATATAATCTATATGATTTTCTCTGAAAAAGGAGGAATTCTGGGAAATGAGGAGTTTTTACATTTAAATCACCATAATTTTCTGCGTCCAGTGTCAAAAAATGATGACTTAACAAATCTGAACAAATTTGTATTATAGAAGAAGAAAAAAGAGTGGGGCTTACAAACTTCAGTGAAAGATTGTGGCCCAGTTTAAAGTAGAATGTTACCAAGCTACTTCCACTTAGGGCTTCTATTTAAATGTTTTATTTGTATATCTGGTTGTAGTTTTTTTTTTCTTTAAGAGACTAACATTAACTACTTATACACCTTGAGTACTATTTAAACAATTCGTTACTTGGGCAAAGTGCAACCATTTAAGATTTACCTGCTTTTAATGTAAACCAATATTGAGAGAGAATGGAGTTTAAGTATTGATTCAAAAGCTTCTGACATCTGAGGAAAACTGTTTCTTTGCACCCACACCCTCTAATTTCTTGATCTTTTTAGAAAAAGGATAATAATTGGAATTTTGGTACTCTGCACAAGGTTTGAAATTTATAAAATAGGTAACCTTTGCTACTCCAAACATACACACACACACACACACACACACACACACACACACACACACCCTTAGAGGACAGTTCTGTGACAATTTTAGAAATTGCTTAAAAACATCAAGGGAATAAGATGTAATAAAATCTCAAGCAATATTCTTAAACATTTGCATTTGAAAGAATTGTTGGGAGCATGACATAGTTCAGGATCTCTCAAATCAGAAGTCCAGGTATCCCTTATGGCCTCGCCAGCACAGACCAGAAGCCTAGGAGACCTTTTTTTTTTTAAATAATTGTGATAAAATACAAATAACATGGAACTTACCATTTTAGTCATTTTTAAGTGTACAATTCAGTGATTTGAAGTATGTTCAGTACTTTAAGTACATTACATATGTGTGAATATGTGTGTATGTGTGTGTGTGTATTGTTTTATTTTTAATAGAGATAGTGTCTCATTGTAGTTCTTAATTTGCATTTTCCTAATGATCAGTGATGTTGAACATCTCATGTGCTAACTGGCCATTTATATAACTTCTTTTGAGAAACGTCTATATAAATATTTTGTCCATTTTTTTAATTGGGTTGTTTGTTTTTGTAGTTGAGTTGAAGGAATTCTTATATATTCTGGATAAGTTATCAAATATATTCTTTGCAAATACTTTCTCCCATTTGGTGACTTGCCTTTTTGTTTTGATAGTGTCTTTTCATGCACTGAAGTTTAAATTTTGGTGCAGTTGAATTTATCTATTTTTTTCCTTTTGTTGCCTGAGCTTTTGAAAAAAATCATTGCCAAATCTAATGTTATAATTTCCCTTTATGTTTTCTTCTAAGAGTTTTATAGTTTAAGCTATTAATGTTTAGGGCTTTGATCCACTTTATTAGTTAATTTTTGTATATGGTGAAAAGAGTCCAACTTTATTCTTTTGCGCATAGATATCCAGTTTTTGCTACACTATTTATTAAAAAGAATATCCTTTTCCATTGCATGGTCAAAACGATCTAATCATTCATGAGAGGGTTTGTTTCTGCTTCTCTTTTCTATTCCATTGGTCTATATGTCTGTCTTTATGCCAATACTGCATACACTATTTTGATTACTGTAGTTTTGTAGTAAGTTTTGAACTCAGGAAGTATGAGGCCTTCAGTTGTTTTTATTCTTCAAGGTTGTATTGGTTATTTGGGGTCTGCTATGACCTGAGTATTTATATCTCCCCAAAATTCATATGTGGAAACCTAGTATCAATGTGATGGTATGAAGAGGTGAGCCACTTAGACTATAAAGGTAGACCTTCATGAATAGGACTAGTACTCTCATAAAAGAAATCCCACAGAGATCCTGAGTTTCCTGCGACACAGGAAAAAGATGGCCATCTAAAATCAGGAAGCTCTCACCAGGTCCTAAGTCAGCTAGCAAGACTTCCTAGCCTCCAGAACTATGAGAAATTCACATTTTTTATTTATAAGCCACTCAATCTACCATACACTGTTATAGCGGCCTGAACAGATTGACATAGAGTACCTTGATAAATCATGTGAATTTTAGGATGGATTTTATGAAGGACATCATTAGGATTTTGATAGGAATTGTGTTTAATCTGTGGATCACTTTGGATAGCATTGCCATCTTCACAATATTAAGTTTTTCAATCTATAAATATGGATATCTTTCCATTTTCTTGGTGTATTTAATTTCTTTCAGAGATGTTTTGTGGTTTTCAGTATACAAGTCTTTTGTCTCCTTGGCTAAATTTATTTTTAAGTATTTTATTCCTTTTGCTGTTATTGCAAGTTGAATTGTTAATATCATTTTTGAATAGTTTATTATCATTATATAGTATGCAACTGATGCTTGCATGTTGAATTATCCTGCAACTCTGTATACTGCAACTTTGTTGAATTAATTTATTAGTTCTAAAATGGTATGTGGGTGCCTAGATATCTTTCAAATTTGGATGTCTTTCATTTCTTTTTCTTGCCTAATTTCTCTGGCTAGGATTTTTTGTATTATGTTGAATAGAAGTAGCAAAATAAGACATCCTTGTCTTAGTTTTGATCTTAGAGGAAAAACATTCAGTCTAGCCCCGTTTAATATATTATCTGTATGACCTTTAATACTTTGAGGTTGCTTCCTTCTATTTCTAATTTGTTTAAGTCTCTATCATGAAAAGGTGTTGAATTTTGTCAGATGTTCTTTCTGCATGAATTGAGATGATCTTGTGTGCCCCACCACTACAATAATTCTGTTAATGTGGTATATTACATAGATTTTTGTATGTTGAACCATCATTACATTTTAGGGATAAACCCAAGTGAGTAATGGAATATAATCACTTTATGTGCTGTTGACTTCTGTTTGCTAGCATTTTGTTGAGGATTTTTGCACCATTCATCAGGAATATAGGACGTTTTTTTCTTTTTCACCTGAGAGTTCTAGAGAATAAAGAACCACAGACTCTGTCCCAGACCTAGTGAGTCAGAATTTTCACTTTAACTATATTCCAAGGTGATTTTATATACACTATCCTGTGGCAATTTTTCTCACCTTTATTTTTAATGGGTTTGTTTTAATCCTATTTGCTTCTAATAAAAACATATATTAAAAAATTCCCTATCCTCCATCTCAAATTAATGACCCTTTTCTTCATATTTTTATTGAGAATTACTGATGTAAATGTTCTCTCTTCAGTTTCACAGTGTCTTTGCCTGCAAAAGATTTAAGATAAATTTTATCAGTGTGTTTTGCTATTGACTTTAGCTTTTGTGAATTCTCAAGTTAGCTTGAAATCCTAATATGTTAAAAAATGATTACTCTAGTGAAAATATATGGACTTGGAGATTACATTTAGCTGGACTTGTTTCCCAGACAAACTATTTACTATCTGCGTGAACTTGGGAAAGCTTATCTACCGAGCGCTCTTTATCACTGGACTATGCTGAAGACTAGATGGCAGAGTCTATGTAAAATCTCTTTTTTTGTAGCAGCTTAGTAAATTTTAGCTACCACTTCACGCTTCTACTTGCCTTGTATGAAGCAGAGAAAGTATAACTCTTGTGAGAATGTGTCAATTCCCCATTTCAATTCCTTCTTTCTCCTAGAGGAATAGAATCCGTGATTTTACCGGAGTCTATACTTGTCTAAAATACACCCTCTTTCCAAACTTTCTTGAATGTAGTCGTGTGGAAAATAAAATTGGAAGTGTTGTATATAACAGGTAGGCAGTTGCATTTAAGAAAGTGACATTGCTCTCCTGAATCATCCTCTCTTTTTCTGTAATCTGCTGTCTGCATTATGGATATGTTAGCTGATGCCAGAGCAGGCATCTTGAATCAGAAGTTGTAATGTTCTTGATGAGAACCACAGAATACCAAGAAAAAGGATAAAGGATATGGGTTTTATGGACATCACTGACTTTTATATCAACCTTGGTCCACTTGTGTGACCTTAAAATTCAACTTTTATCCTGAAGAACCTGTTAATATTTTATATTTTTTGTCATTCAGAGCTAAAATTACTCATAACTACTACAAACACTTGACCAAAAGAGTATATATAGGAATAAGTATAATGGTAAATAGGTCAAGAAAATATAATTTCATACCATGGTTCAACTTTTAATTGAACGACAACATATTTAAACATTATGTTCCTGAATATACTAATTTTTAAAGGAGAAATAACAATAACATATAGTCATGTAAGTGTAAGAATTAAATGAGATAATTCATATACAGTATTTGGAACAGGAATTGGTAAATTAAAGCCTATGACCATATCTGGCCTGCAAGTCATACTCTGTCCTCTGTTTCAGTAAATAAATCCTGTAAATAAGTTTTTATTGGCATGGCCACACCATTTGTTTATGTATTGTCTTTAGCTACTTTCATTCTAGGTAGAGTTGCATGGCTCCAACAGGGCCATGAGAACCTAAAATATTTATTGTTTGGCTATGAAAAAATATTTATTATAGCCCAGAGAACCTAAAATATTTATTATTTGGCCCTTTACAGAACAAGTTTGCAGACCCCTGATTGAGAACATAGAAACTGACCATTTGGTTTTGTATTCTCAATGAAATACTTATAGTAAGATGCTGTTTTAAGTGTGAAATGATTATATTACTGGTCAACTTCAATGATGCATATACTTAGGGATAGTTTTTGAATGATGGATGTGAACTTTTATGAATCCATCATTGTATATTGACCTAATTAATCCCTTTGTGGACTATGGCATACATCTACCTAAGGCTGATACAGATTACAACTGTAGTCTATAGTTCAGAGCAAAGAGTAACAGAGTCACCAATACCTGACGAAATCCTTGATACATTAATTACTGTTATGGGTTAAAAAGCTAGCCTACATATAAGCTCTTTCCCAAGCAATGCAGGATTCTTCTCCTCATGGGATGCAGTCCGCTAACCTTCACATATTAGAAGGCCTCTAAGTGTAATCAATCAATTTAAGCCCAACTGAATTGATCAACCTCAGGACCTAAAAATTAATGATTTAAATGAAATAAGTACCATGCAACAATAACATGAGGAAATGTTAAAAGATCCAGTTAGACCATTTTTTTTTTTTTTTTGGGTAGAAAATTTTTTATTGAAGGGTAGTTGACACACAGTATTACATTAGTTTCAGATGTACAACACAGTGATTCAACATTTATATACATGATAATTCTAGGTACCAGCTATCACTATACCAAGTTGTTACAATATTTTGACTATATTACTTATGCTATACATTACATCCTGGTTACTTATATATTTTACAATTGGAACTGTCTACTTTTTTTTTTTTTGAGGGCATCTCTCCTATTTATTGATCAAATGGTTGTTAACAACAATAAAATTCTGTATAAGGAAGTCAATGCTCAATGCACAATTATTAATCCACCCCAAGCCTAATTTTCATCAGTCTCCAATCTTCTGAAGCATAATAAACAAGTTCTTACATGGAGAACAAATTCTTACATAGTGAATAAGTTACATGGTGAACAGTACAAGGGCAGTCATCACAGAAACTTTCGGTTTTGATCATACATTATGAACTATAAACAATCAGTGCAAATGTGAATATTCGTTTTATTTTTATACTTGATTTATATGTGGATACCACATTTCTCTCTTTATTATTATTATTTTTAATAAAATGCTGAAGTGGTAGGTAGATGCAAGATAAAGGTAGAAAACATAGGTTAGTGTTGTAAGAGAGCAAATGTAGATGATCAGATGTGTGCCTGTAGACTATGTGTTAATCCAAGCTAGACAAGGGCAATAAAAAATCCACGTATGCAGAAGATTTCTCTCAGAACAGGGGGGGAGAGGTTTTAAGCCTCACCTCTGTTGATCCCCAGTTTCTCACCTGATGGCCCCCCTGTGACTGTGCCTGTCTTAGGTTGTTCCTCCCTTGAGGAATCTTACCCATCTCTGGCTAACCAGTCATCTTCCGGGGCCATACAGGGAAATGTAAAGTTGGTAAGTTGGAGAGAAGCCTTATTGTTTGAAAAGGTTAGTTTTTTACTTCTTTGCATATTTATGCCCTGTGGCTTCTGTGTCCAGCATTTGTCTGGAGGTATCTTTACCACTTGGAAGAATTATGATACACAGTAAATTCGATATGAGGCACGAATTCTATTTAAGGGTTGTAATTAGTAAGGAAGAAGAAAAGCTATAGAAGTAGGTGGAAGAAAACATGGGAAGATTGATTATTTCTTTGACATATGTTCTTGTAGAGTAACTTCAGCATGTATAGGTTTTAAACTACTAATTAAACTGCGCACACACATTAACATAATAGGAGTACAGTTACATAACCAGAGCATACCTATAATTACCAGCCATCTCCAGTGAAACCAAGAAAACCAGTTAGGCACCTTAGGCATTTGTGAAAACTTATCTATGATATGGTGGATATTGTCCAAATGAACTTGAACAGTCTGAGAGAAATCAGACAAATTAAAACAGCCCATTCCTGGGGACTGTTCACATCCCATATGTTCTTTTAACAGTAAATAGTCTGTAGTTGTAAGATTTTGGAGTGCTACAATTTGCACTTCTCCTAATTCTTTGTTGAGTTCCAACAGTATAGATCCAGTCAAATTTGTTGTTTTACTGTATGCACAGGCCCGCTTAGATATCTCCTTCTTCATTCCCATGGCAAGTCCAGGAACTGGTGGGATGAGTGCATCTACACCTGTAGCAGCATGTGGATCTTTGATGGGGTTTTTTGATGATCATCTTCTGGCATGAGTTTTCCAGAGAGTGCTGATGTTGGAAGTTCTTTTTCACATTGTATCTTAGTTCATTTTCAGGGTAGCCAACTTAGGCTTTCATCCTCTGTATAACCAGGTCCCCCCTATAAACCCCTTTACAGTCACTGTCCATCAGCATAGCAAAATGTTGTAGAATCACTACTTGTCTTCTCTGTGTTGTACAGCCCTCTCCTTTCTCCCACCCCACATGCATGCTAATCTTAATTCCCCCCTTCTTCCTCCCATCCTCTTATCCCTCCCTACCCACCCATCCTCCCCAGTCCCTTTCCCTTTGGTACCTGTTAGTCCATTCTTGAGTTCTGTGATACTGCTGCTGTTTTGTTCCTTCAGTTTTTCCTTTGTTCTTAGACTCCACAGATGAGTGAAATCATTTGGTATTTCTCTTTCTCTGCTTGGCTTATTTCACTGAGCATAATACCCTCCAGCTCCATCCATGTTGCTGCACTTGGTAGGATTTGCCCTTTTCTTATGGCTGAGTAGTATTCCACTGTGTATATGTTCCACATCTTCTTTATCCATTCATCTATCGATGGACATATAGGTTGCTTCCAATTCTTGGCTATTGTAAATAGTGCTGCGATAAACATAGGGGTGCATCTGTCCTTCTCAAAATTGATTGCTGCTTTCTTAGGGTAAATTCCTAGGAGTGGAATTCCTGGGTCAAATGGTAAGTCTGTTTGGAGCATTTTGATGTACCTCCATACTGCTTTCCACAATGGTTCAACTAATTTACATTCCCACCAGCGTAGGAGGGTTCTCCTTTCTCCACAGCCTCGCCAACATTTGTTGTTGTTTGTCTTTAGGATGGCAGCCATCCTTACTGGTGTGAGGTGATACCTCATTGTAGTTTTAATTTGCATTTCTCTGTTAATTAGCGATGTGGAGCATCTTTTCATGTGTCTGTTGGCCATCTGTGTTTCTTTTTTAGAGAACTGTCTGTTCAGTTCCTCTGCCCATTTTTTAATTGGGTTATTTGTTTTTTGTTTGTTGAGGCGTGTGAGCTCTTTATATATTCTGGACATCAAGACTTTATCAGATCTGTCATTTTCAAATATATTCTCCCATACTGTAGGGTTCCTTTTTGTTCTATTGCTGGTGTCTTTTGCTGTACAGAAGCTTTTCAGCTTAATATAGTCCCACTTGTTCATTTTTGCTGTTGTTTTCCTTGCCCAGGGAGATATGTTCAAGAAGAGGTCACTCATGTTTATGTCTAAGAGGTTTTTGCCTATGTTTCTTTCCAAGAGTTTAATGGTTTCATGACTTACATTCAGGTCTTTGATCCATTTTGAGTTTACCTTTGTATATGGGGTTAGACAATGGTCCAGTTTCATTCTCCTACATGTAGCTGTCCAGTTTTGCCAGCACCATCTGTTGAAGAGACTGTCATTTCGCCATTGTATGTCCATGGCTCCTTTATCAAATATTAATTGACCATATATGTCTGGGTTAATGTCTGGATTCTCTAGTCTGTTCAATTGGTCTGTGGCTCTGTTCTTGTGCCAATACCAAATTGTCTTGATTACTACGGCTTTATAGTAGAGCTTGAAGTTGGAGAGTGAGATCCCCTTTACTTTATTCTTCTTTCTCAGAATTGCTTTGGCTATTCGGGGTCTTTGGTGTTTCCATATGAATTTTTGAATTATTTGTTCCAGTTCATTGAAGAATGTTGCTGGTAATTTGAGAGGGATTGCATCAAATCTGTATATTGCTTTGGGCAGAATGGCCATTTTGACGATATTAATTCTTCCAAGCCATGAGCATGGGATGAGTTTCCATCTGTTAGTGTCACCTTTAATTTTTCTTAAGAGTGACTTGTAGTTTTCAGAGTATGTCTTTCACTTCTTTGGTTAGGTTTATTCCTAGGTATTTTTTTTTTGATACAATTGTAAATGGAGTTGTTTTCCTGATGTCTCTTTCTGTTGGTTCATTGTTAGTGTATAGGAAAGCCACAGATTTCTGTGTGTTGATTTTCTATCCTGCAACTTTGCTGTATTCTGATATCAGTTCTACTAGTTTTGGGGTGGAGTCTTTAGGGTTTTTTTATGTATAGTACCATGTCATCTGCAAATAGTGACAGTTTAACTTCTTCTTTACCAATCTGCATTTCTTTGTTTTGTCTAATTGCTGTGACTAGGACCTCCAGTACTATGTTAAATAACAGTGGGGAGAGTGGGCATCCCTGTCTAGTTCCTGATCTCAGAGGAAAAGCTTTCAGCTTCACACTGTTCAATATAATGTTGGCTGTGGGTTTATCATAGATGGCCTTTATTATGTTGAGGTACTTGCCCTCTTTTCCCATTTTGCTGAGAGTTTTTATCATGAATGGATGCTGAACTTTGTCAAATGATTTTTCAGCATGTATGGAGATGATCATGTGGTTTTTGTCTTTCTTTTTGTTGATGTGGTGGATGATGTTGATGGACTTTCGAATGTTGTACCATCCTTGCATCCCTGGGATGAATCCCACTTGGTCATGGTGTACGATCCTTGTGATGTATTTTTGAATTCCGTTTGCTAATATTTTTTTGAGTATTTTTGCATCTACGTTCATCAGCGTTATTGGTCTGTAGTTTCCTTTTTTGGTGGGGTCTTTGCCTGGTTTTGGTATTAGGGTGATGTTAGCTTCATAGAATGAGTTTGGTAGTATCCCCTCCTCTTCTATTTTTTGGAAAACTTTAAGGAGAAGGGGTATTATGTCTTCCCTTGATGTCTGATAGAATTCTGAGGTGAATCCATCTGGCCCAGGGGTTTTGTTCTATGGTAGTTTTTTGATTACTGCTTCAATTTCATTGCTGGTAATTGGTCTGTTTAGATTTTCTGTTTCTTTCTGGGTCAGTCTTGGAAGGTTGTAGTTTTCTAGGAAGTTGTCCATTTCTCCTAGGTTTCTCAGCTTGTTAGCATATAGGTTTTCATAGTACTCACTAATAATTCTTTGTATTTCTGTGGGGTCCGTTGTGATTTTTCCTTTCTCATTTCTGATACTATTGATGTGTGTTGACTCTCTTTTCCTCTTAATAAGCCTGGGTAGAGGCTTATATATTTTGCTTATTTTCTTGAAGAACCAGCTCTTGGTTTCATTGATTTTTGCTATTGTTTTATTCTTCTCAATTTTATTTATTTCTTCTTTGATCTTTATTATGTCCCTCCTTCTGCTGACCTTAGGCCTCATTTGTTTTTCTTTTTCCAATTTTGATAATTGTGACATTAGACCATTCATTTGGGATTGTTCTTCCTTTTTTTTTAATATGCCTGGATTGCTATATACTTTCCTCATAAGATTGCTTTTGCTGTGTCCCACAGTAGTTGGGGCTTTGTGTTGTTGTTGTCATTTGTTTCCATATATTGCTGGATCTCCATTTTGATTTGGTCATTGATCCATTGAATATTTAGGAGTGTGTTGTTAAGCCTCCATGTGTTTGTGAGCCTTTTTGCTTTCTTTGTACAGTTTATTTCTAGTTTCATGCCTTTGTGGTCTGAAAAGTTGGTTGGTAGGATTTCAATCTTTTGGAATTTACTGAGGCTCTTTCTGTGGCCTAGTATGTGGTCTATTCTGGAGAATGTTCCATGGCACTTGAGAAGAATGTGTATCCTGTTGCTTTTGGATGTAGAGTTCTGTAGATGTCTATTAGATCCATCTGTTCTAGTGTGTTGTTCAGTGCCTCTGTGTCCTTACTTATTTCCTGTCTGGTGGATCTGTCCTTTGGAGTGAGTGGTGTGTTGAAGTCTCCTAGAATGAATGCATTGCATTCTATTTCCTCCTTTAGTTCTGTTAGTATTTGTTTCACATATGCTGGTGCTCCTGTATTGGGTGCATATATATTTATAATATTTTTATCCTCTTGGTGGACTGAGCCCTTTATCATTACATAATGTCCTTCTTTGTCTTTTGTTACTTTTTTTATTTTGAAGTCTTTTTTGTCTGATACCAGAATTGCAACACCTGCTTTCTTCTCTCTGTTGTTTGCATGAAATATCTTTTTCCATCCCTTGACTTTAAGTCTGTGCATGTCTTTGGGTTTGAGATTAGTCTCTTATAAGCAGCATATGGATGGATCTTGCTTTTTTATCCATTCTATTACTCTGTGTCTTTTGATTGGTACATTCAGTCCATTCACATTTAGGGTGATTATTGAGAGGTATGAACTTATTGCCATTGCAGGCTTTAAGTTTGTGGTTACCAAAGGTTCAGGGTTAGCTTCTTTACTATCTTACTGTCTAACTTATCTCGCTTGTTGAGCTATTATAAACGTGGTCTGATGATTCTTTATTTCTCTCCCTTCTTATTCCTCCTCCTCCCTTCTTCATATGTTGGGTGTTTTGTTTTCTGCTCTTTTTAGGAGTGCTCCCATATAGAGCAGTCCCTGTAGGATGCCCTGTAGATGTGGTTTGTGGGAGGCAAATTCCCTCAACTTTTGCTTGTCTAGGAATGTTTAATCCCTCCTTCATATTTAAATGATATTCATGCTGGATACAGTAGTCTTGGTTCGAGGCCCTTCTGTTACATTGCACTTAATATATCATGCCATTCTCTTCTGGCCTGTAGGGTTTCTGTTGAGAAGTCTGATGATAGCCTGATGGGTTTTCCTTTGTAGGTAACCTTTTTTTTCCTCTGTGGCTGCCTTTAATACTTTGTCCTTGTCTTTGATCTTTGCCATTTTAATTATTATGTGTCTTGGTGTTGCCCTCCTTGGATCCCTGGTCATGGGAGTTCTGTGTACCTCTGTGCTCTGAGAGGCCATTTCTTCCCCTAGTTTGGGGAAGTTTTCAGCAATTATTTCTTCAAAGACACTTTCTATCCCTTTTTCTCTCTCTTCTTCTTCTGTACCCCTATAATGCAGATATTGTTCCATTTTGATTGGTCACTCAGCTCTCTTAGAATTCTTTCATTCCTGGAGATTCTTTTATCTCTCTCTGCATCAGCTTCTCTGCGTTCCTGTTTTCTGTTTTCTAGCCTATTAATGGTCTTTTACATCTCATCCATTCTGTTTTGAAGTCCTTCCAGAGCTTGTTTTATTTCTGTATTCTCCTTCCTTAGTTCTTGCATATTTCTCTGCAAGTCCATCAGCATGGTTATGACTTTTGTTTTGAATTCTTTTTCTGGAAGATTGGTTATATCTATCTCCCCAGGTTCCTTCTCAGGGGAAGATGTAGCAGATGCCAAAGCTGTCTGGGTTAGTCTTGTCTGGATCATATTTTTTTGCCTTTTCATGTTGACAGGTGCTATTGACTGTCAGCTGGGAGGGCCAAACTTTTCACTTGCTACTGGCCTTTCTTTACTGGGACAACTGCGACCCCTAGTGGCTTGTGTTGGGTAATTGCGTGTAGACTGGGTCTTTGTGTCTTGCCTGGCTGATATGGAGGAATCTCCCTTTCTGAGGGTATGGTCTGCCTTAGGCTGCTTCTCTGCTTTCACAGCGTCCAGAGGGCTGATGGACGGGTGTGCTGTTTGGTTGTTTACCTCCATGAGGGGTCTCAGAGCTGTTGCCCAGGGGTTACTGCGCCTGGTTTTCCCTGTAATTTCCAGCCACTGAGCTGTGATCTGTGTTGTTTCCATCCAGCTGTTGCATCCCTGTCCCTTTAAGACTTTCAAAAAGCACTCACTTTTCTTTGTCACAGGGGCATCAGCTTTGGAACCCGCTCAGAGGTCTTGCTGCCCTGATTCCCTAGTTTCCAGCCCTCCACACATGCACTGTGTCTGCGCTCTGGTACAGGTGGCTGGGGCTGGGTGTTTAGCAGTCCTGGGCTCCCTCTCCCTCCCACTGGGTGCTGTGGGGAGGCGTGCTCGGGTCCCGCCGGGCCGGGGCTTTTATCTTACCCCTTTCACCAGGCACTGGGCTCTTGCACTGTGGATGTAGTCTGGCTATTGTCCTGTGTCTTCTGGTCTCTCTTTAGGATTAGTTGTATTTGTTGTATTTTCAAAAATATATATGTTTTTGGGAGGATATTCCCACTGTTCTACTCACGCTGCCATGTTGGCTCCGCCTCCCAGTTCCTTCTTATATTGCTAACACAGCACTTGATTTGAAGGAATACTATTTATCCTTATTAGAAACCACCCTAGTGGTTTCCATGTATCTTGTTCTTGTTCTGATTGTAAACCATTCCATGCTGATTAACTGAAGTGAGTCTACTGGCTGTTAAAATAGTACTTTTAAACCACAGTCAGACTTTGTTACCAGGAAACATTCTCAGGCAGTACAACATTTATCAGTAAACTATTTAAACACTTAAGTTTCAGAACTGGCTCTTTAATGGCCCACTGCCCCCTCCACAATGGAAGGTGCTTATTATATACGTAAATTAATCACATTTACCTCTCTTAAGGATTCAAGATTGTTACTGCCTTATTATAATAACAGTATTTTCAGTGTAGTTTTTTACACAACTCACTTGTCAGATTTACAAGACTGAGAAACTGTTCAATTTACTTTTGTTCAAGAAACATTAATTTTTCCCAAATATGGCAAAATACTCTCACTTTCAGATTTAGGTTTAACTTACACATGGTTCTTCCTCTCAGGTATCTAAAAATGCAATATTGATGATACATACATGCATATATACATAGTTAAAGGTAATAAAATGTAGTGAACAACCCCAGTGTGGTAAAGATCTTAATCTGGGGTCAGTTTATTATATTTCACCTAATAGCTTTTACAATTGCTTATGCTATAATCCTGGGTAAACCTTTACTGAGCCTCTGCCTTCTTATCTGTAAAGAAATGTAAATTATTACACTTACTTTTTTCGGTTAGGTTTAAATAAGATGACATATGTTAGGAATTTGGCATTTGGTTGGGCTTTGATTAATACTGGTTTATTTCTCTACTTTGAGTCTACCTAGAGGCATAGAAGAAAGAGTGATACTAAGGAAGGAAATGTTCATGCAAATGAAGAAGCCAAATTGAAAACAGGCCATTTTTGGAAGCCAGAGATGTGGAGGCTCGGGTTTTGAAAATACAGACCAGTTTTCTCAATCTGGATATAATGTGTGGGGAGATAAGACTGGCTAGTTCTGTGAAAAGGAAGGGTAAAGGTTTGATGGAAAAGAAAAACATAATGAAATATCACATTATTGCGATTAGATTAATTACTTCTCAATTGTCTGAAGTGATGTTGAATGAGTTTTGACATGTATTTTTACTCTACTTCTATGTGTCAATTATTATGAATGAGAGGGCAACAGGTTCCTATTCTTTGTGAAATATTTATGTAGGACAATGAGATAGATAACTCATTCCATGTCAGTCTAATAACATGCCATAAGGTTACTCTATTTCCCCAGAGTGATTGATTTAATTTTGATTATAAAATAGAAACTGGGCAACTAAAACACATACAAGCACACTGACACATATACAAACACATACACACTGTGAAACAACATCCTTCAAAGAAAAAGAAACTACATATCACACTGTTGCCGTTACCTTTTTGTTTTTTTCTGTCACTTAAAAAAATTAAATCTTTAGTTCCCCAAATAAAAATATGCCATCCAGTATGGCAGTCATGCTAGGAGCAAAGAAACTGTATTATTATTATTTTTCCCAACTAAAATCTGGAATAATGCAGAGGATTGTGGTTAGAAAAAAGGGAGCATATGAGACTCACAAGTATAGGATAAAAGAGGAGATTTGAAGTTCAATGACGTCTTCAATTTGGAAATCTCCAGTTACCATTGCAAGAAGGGATTTATTTCTAAATTCTAAATAAACTGCTCTTTTTCTCATTTATTTCCCTGCAGTGATGTTCTCTAAACTATTAAAGAATCATTTTTTAAAAGTGAAGAATGTATATTCTTGTTTTGATGGAATCAAAGAAGAGAGAGAAATTTTCTTACCAGTCTATAGCCACGCTTAAAGGGGAAAGAACCTGGAGCCATGAATTCTGATGGAAGGCAGCCTATGCTAGCATTACAAAATAATGATACATGGAACAACTTTTGTGAGAAGGTGATATGGACCTGAGCAGTAAGTAGATAAACCTGCAGAATTTCCAATGCACCTGTTTTTTTAAAGCTGATTTTCAACGTTATCATAATGTAGTAAAGGCAGATAGTGACTTTGGTAGAAGGAATGGGACATTAATTTTGAGGAGATCTGGGATTTGATCTAGTTCTTTTCCTCTCTTACAGCTATGCTACTTAGGACATATCATTTAATGTTTTCTGGTAGCATTGGATTAAGTGATTTTCAAGAGCTGTTTCTGCTCTAAAATATTCTTTGATGTTAGGAAATGGATTACTGGAATCCACTGAGACAAAAACAAAATTTCAGTTCAGGTGCAAACAAGAACCTAAGATGTTGGACTTTCAAAATAATTTTCATTCCTCTGGTAAGGAGACTAATGAGCAGTGAAATGATCAATTGTGAGCAACAGATGGAAAACAGGAAAATAATTCTGCAAAAGTGTATCACCTAGATAATCAGCCCCTGAATAATACAGTGCTGACTGAATTTCCTTTTCTCATTGTCTAAACATTTAGCAAAATTCACTGATGCTACTCCTATGACTCTCCTGAGGTCACTTTCATCAAAATAAATGCTCTTCCATAATAGGCCAATGTTAAGTAAGAAAAGAAAAACAAAGGAAGCTTTCCCTACTTGCCATTCATTGGTGATTTTGCACCCTGCTAGGTTTTTCCCTGCCTCTTTCCTTTTGGAAGGGTTCTTTCACAGCCATCCCCACTACCAAACCCTTAATCCACGTCACAGTGCCTCTCTCCTAGATTTCTGCTGGAATCACCTAACTTTACACTGTGACTACAATCTCTACTGCTATTAAATATAGTAACTCAAAGAAAAGATTTTTAAAATGCAAACCTCTTTAAAATTGCCAATACCTTTTTGCTTTGGACTTCCATTTAGCATTTAAGAACATATATATATGAAAAGTGAGATAATGAAAATTTCATGTCTGATTCCAACATCTCCAAAACTTAAAAAATTCATTTGATTTTTCATGTTACTTGAGCTTACAAAGCTCTGAAACACTGCTAAACCTTTGAATTCCTGTAACTTATTTGTTTATATGTAATTTTTCCTCTACTTGGCTGACCTTGAATTAACAGGGGAAAAATAGTATATTTCCTTTCCAACTCAGGCTACTTTATTCTACTACTTTATTATATTTTATTTAGAATAAGTAAAATACCATTATCTTCTCTGAAGAGAAAATATCACTTTATTTCATATAAAGCTACAGATATACACTCATAAGATATTCCATTCATTCTTCAGCAGAGGGAGAACAGTAGGTTTTAATATATAGAGGAAGTTGACAATATTTTAAAGTTCTGAAGTGTAACTGAAATGCCATTAAATGTAAATGTAACAGCAATATGTAGCAAAATGTTTTAAAAAGGAAGTTTTTTTACTACATTGCTTGAACTCAGTTACTTAGCAATTTGTATCTATCTATATTACTATCATTCCTCAAGTTTATTGTAATTAAACTTAGCAAATTGATGACTAGCTTTGGCTTTTATTGCATGTCAGATACTCAGTGTTCACATCATTGCCTGGCAGGTAACAATTACTCTGCAAATGTTGTATAAGTTACACTGAATAACAAGGTAGCAGGGAACTTTTTGATGCCTTACGCAAGAGCAACTGCACAGAGCATGAAACATGTCAACTGACATATATTGAGAATAAAATGGAATAAGGAATGAGGTCTCCCAGTAAGGCAGTTCTTTAAAGTTGTTTGTTTTTTATCAAAGGGGGCTGGTGGAGGTAAGGATGATGGAGTTCTAGCAGAGGACTCCATGGGAAAAGGAAATCCATAAATAGATATCAACTTATTTAAATGATTAATGATATATTATATTTTAGAAATGATATATATACATATCACACACACACACACACACACACACACACACACACACACACACACACCCGATTGATTCCATTTCTTTGGAGAATCTTGACCAGTACAAGTATTCAGAGGGAATTAGAAACAGATATAGACAATGTTTTTAGCATTTAGGAACTTTTATATGAAATGTTTAAAATAATTTTTTAATGAATACTTGAAAAAACCACAAATTTCCATTAAAATAGCCCTATGAAATATAATGTGTAATCAGGATATAACCACTAGTAACTACTGAGAACTTTTTATAGGTTCAATATTGTTCTACCTGTTCTGTATGATATAAATTATTTAAGTCTAATAACCCTATGATATAGGTATTATTATCACATTTAGCTGTCTTACAGATGGAGAAACTGAGGCAGAGTGATTGCAAAACTTAAGGTCTTGTAACTAGTGAATAGAGTTATGCTGTGAACCAGACATTCTGGCACTAAACCCCATATCCTGAAACTGCTGTAGTTTAACTCAGAAGCAGGGGTGGGGTGGGTAGGCTAGAGTCTTCTGTCCCTGGCTCATAAAGTTACTGCTCTATTTAATAGATAATAGGAATGTTAGTTAGGGTTCTCCAGAGAAACAGAATCAATAGGATATTTACAGGTATATAGAAATAGATTTATTATGAAGTGGCTCATGTAAATATGGAGACAGAAGTCCCGTGATCTGCTCTTTGAAGCTGGTGGTGTAGTTCCAAACCCAAGGGCCTGAGAACCAGGGGAGCCAGTGGTGGAAGTTCCAGACTATGTCTGGAGGCCTGAGAACCAGGAGTGCCAATGTCTGAGGGCAGGAGTAAAGATGTTCCAGCTCAAGCAGAGAGCAAATCTGCTCTTCCTTTCTTTTTTGTTCTATTTACACACTTAATGGCCTGGATGATGCTTACCACATTGGTGAGGCAATCTTTATGAACTCTACTGATTCAAATGTTCATATCTTCCAGAAACACCCTCACAGATATAACCATATATAATATTTACCAACTATCTGTGTATCTCTTAGCCCAGTCAAATTGACACATTAACTTCCATAAAAGGGGTCCTACAGAACTAGAAAGAATGAATAGGTTTTGTAAAAGTACCACAGAAAATAGAACCTTTACACATGGTTCTGGTACTAACTGAAGTATTAGGAAGAAGGATTGAGTGCACACACACAGCACAAGAATTATAAAAAAGATCCAAAGCAGCTGTCAATAACTTAACCTTCTGGAAGGTGATTATGCTATGATGCAGATTTTTGCAATTGGTTAAACTCTACCAGTTTCAATGTTTTTCTCACAAGAGACATTGTGGATTTTGGATGCTAAGAAAGCTTTTCAGAAGAAATGACATTAGAAATTACATAAACACAACATTATGAAGTAGTGAAGTTGTTGACTGGAGGTACTCTCAATATTGGTTAAGACTTGGTTCCTATTGCAAAAGACTGGATAACCAAATGATGCTATTGAACTTGTGGAAGCTTGTAGGACATTCATCTATCATAATCTCTCTCATCTAGCATAGTGAAGGAGGGATTCTGGTGGGTAAAGGGAACTACCAGCGGCAGATTCATTATGTAGCCAACTTTTAAATATTGCTTTCTCAGTGACTTAAGAAAAATGAACATGGCATGTATGTGTTGGATGCATAAATAAACTGTAAACTAAAACTGAAGCTCCAGTACATCATGGTAAAAGGAAATAATATTTGCTGAAATCACATCAAGTCAGTAAAGACAATTGTTAGCACAAGTGTAGTAAAATATAAGGACCTTGGTGCACTGTGCCAGGTGACTTTACGGTGAGACTAGCTAATGACAACACTACACCTGTCCTATTTTTAAAACTTTATTACCTTATTTTGGGCTTGATGAGGAGCAAAGGCATCTAGAGCAGAGATCTTGTTGACAGAAAGTCACATGGGAAGCAATATTTCATCAGATTTAGTAGTGCAGGCTTTAGAGTTATATTTCTTATGATTCCTAGCTCTACCTTTTACTGTAAGGTAGTTTGGAGAAGCCTCTTCCTTAATGTATGGATAACAATGCCTCCCTCACAGGTGGATGCTATGGTAGAATCTCCTATGAAGGTCTAGGGCTTAAAATCCAAGAGCTGTACATCCCTCCTCCTACATGGCTCATAGCTGAAACCAGGTTTGAACAACTTACTACTTCATACTGAAGTAAATACCCAAAGGCATTGGTGTGCATTGGACATAGTTCGATTTCTCATCACTATTCACTACTAAGAGATGAGTAAATAAATGGCATGGACATTTTAAATTCATTATTTTTGAAATTGTAGTGATTACTAAAGTCAAAGAACTAGAACAAAGGAAAAAAGGTCTAACTCTGGACATAGTGCCTGATGTTCTATTTTATATTTTGCAGCACATACTTCCCTTACTTCAGATGACATCAACATTGGGACAGGCTTTTTATAAGAGATTATATCACATGTAAGGAAAAAGGAAAAGGCCATTTCATCTTGGACAGAAAATAAAAAAATGAAAGTGGGAAATCTTTGCTTGGAATTCAACAAAACCTCATGAGGAGAACAGTGGATAGGAAAAATATAGCAGAATAAAAACAGGTTTTTTCATTGTTACAGTTGAAGTGAAATCTGATGCAAAATTGCTGGTCTGAAAAAGTAAAAGATGCAGAGGTTAGTGGTAGAGAAACTCTAGGACTAAAACAGCACCAAACAGAACATCCTTCTAACCCAGAGAATGTGCATCATGATTAGAAATTAGGAAAATGTGAAATAGTAAAAAAGCTAATTCATACAGGATGACTTCTCATTGCACTGGCTGATTGAGAGATCACAATGACAATAGAGAAATAAGAGAAAATTTCAATTTTCTTTGTCTAAGTTAAAATTGGTTATTAACTCCAAACATAAGAACAGATTTTATTCACTAAAATAATTTATTTCCTTGGAATGAAGATACAGGCTTCCCTTAAAACATACAGAAGATTTAATACCAAGATACAACATATTATAATCATTATAGGCAAGCAGTAGGGAAAATTAAGGTACATATTGAGATATATTGAAAATAAAGTTCTCATACTATAGTTTTTTTTTATTTTGGTATCATTAATCTACAATTACATGAGCAATATTATGTTTACTAGACTCCCCCCATCATCAAGTCCCCTCACATACCCCATTGCAGTCACTGTCCATCAGCATAGTAAGATGCTATAGAATCACTACTTGTCTTCTCTGTGTTGTACAGCCTTCCCCTTCCCCCTTCCCCCACATTATGTCTGCTAATTGTAATGCTCGCGTTTTAGTTTCCCCTTATCCCTCCCTTCCCACCCATCCTCCCCAGTCCCATTCCCTTTGGCAACTGTTAGTCCATTCTTGGGTTCTGTGAATTCGCTGCTGTTTTGTTCCTTCTGTTTTTTTCTTTGTTCTTATACTCCACAAATGAGTGAATCATTTGATACTTGTCTTTCTCCATCTTGCTTATTTCCCTGAGCATAATACTCTCTAGCTCCATCCATGTTGTTGCAAATGGTAGGATTTGTTTTCTTCTTATGGCTGAATAATGTTCCACTGTGTATATGTACCACTTCTTCTTTATCCATTCATCTACTGATGGACACTTAGGTTGCTTTCATTTATTGGCTATTGTAAATAGTGTTGCGATAAACATAGGGATGCAAATTTCTTTTTCAAACTAGGCTCCTGCATTCTTAGGGTAAATTCCTAGGAGTGGAATTCCTGGGTCAAATGGTATTTCTATTTTGAGCTTTTTGAGGAACCTCCATACTGCTTTCCACAATGGATGAACTAATTTACATCCCCACCAGCAGTGTAGGAGGGCTCCCCTTTCTCTACATTCTCACCAGTTTTTGTTGTTGTTTGTCTACTGGATGGTGGCCATCCTTACTGGTGTGAGGTGATATCTCATTGTGGTTTTAATTTGCATTTCTCTGATGATTAGCGATGTGGAGCATCTTTTCATGTGCCTGTTGGCCATCTGAATTTCTTCTTTGGAGAAGTGTCTGCTGAGATTCTCTGCACATTTTTTAATTGGATTATTTGCTTTTTGTTTGTTGAGGTGTATGAGCTCTTTATATATTTTGGATGTCAACCCTTTATTGGATATGTTACTTATGAATATATTTCATGGTGTCCTTTGCTGGACAGAAGCTTTTCAGCTTGATATAGTCCCACCTGTTCATTTTTGCTTTTGTTTTCCTTGCCCAGGGAGATATGTTCATAAAGAAATTGCTCGTGTTTATGTCCAAGAGATTTTTGGCTATGTTTTTTTCTAAGAGTTTCATGGTTTAATGACTTACATTCAGGTCTTTGATCCATTTCGAATTTACTTTTATGTATGGGGTTAGACAATGGTCCAGTTTCATTCTCTTACATGTAGCTGTCCAGTTTTGCTAACAATAGCTGTTGAAGAGGCTGTCATTTCCCCCCCATTGTACATCCATGGATCCTTTATTGTATATTAATTGACCATCTATATTTGGGTTAATATCTGGACTCTCTATTCTGTTCCACTGGTCTGTGGATCTGTTCTTGTGTCAGTATCAAATTGTCTTGATTACTCTGGCTTTATAGTAGAGCTTGAAGTTGGGAAGCAAGATTCCCCCTGCTTTATTCTTCCCTCTCAGGATTGCTTTGGCTATTTGGGGTCTTTGTGGTTCCATATGAATTTCAGAACTATTCCAGTTTGTTTAAGAATGCTGTTCATATTTTGATAGGGATTGCATTGAATCTGTAGATTACTTTAGGCAGGATGGCCATTTTGACAATAATATTAATTCTTAGCCAAGAGCATGGGATGAGTTTCCATTTGTTAATATCCTCTTTAATTTCTCTAAAGAGTGTTCTGTAGTTTTCAATGTATAGGTCTTTCACTTCCTTGGTTAGGTTTATTCCTAGGTATTTTACTCTTTTTGATGCAATTATGAATGGAATTGTTTTCCTGATTTCTCTTTCTGCTAGTTCATCATTAGTGTATAGGAAAGCAACAGATTTCTCTGTTTAATTTTGTATCCTGCAACTTTGCTGAATTCTGATATTAGTTCTAGTAGTTTTGGAGTGGAGTCTTTAGGGTTTTTTATGTACAATATCATGTTGTCTGCAAACAGGGACAGTTTGACTTCTTCCTTACCACTCTGGATGCCTTGTATTTCTTTGTTTTGTCTGATTGCCATGGCTAGGACCTCCAGTACTATGCTGAGTAACAGTGGGGGGAATGGGCATCTCTGTCTTGTTCCTGATCTTAGGTGAAAAGCTTTCAGCTTCTTGCTGTTAAGTATGATGTTGGCTATGGGTTTGTCATATATGGCCTTTATTATGTTGTGGTACTTGACCTCTATACCCATTTTGTTGAGAATTTTTATCATGAATGGGTGTTAAATTTTGTCATACTATAGGTTTTGAAAAACTCTGACACCTATTTTAAATTAATAAAATGTGTTAAAATCAAGGAAAGTTAATAAATATTATAAACATTGTTTTGTTAACTGTACTTACTCTTCTAAGATGGAAGAGATATAATTTATCTACTACCCTATATCTGTTCTATATAAATGGAAGGTAGAATGTGACTTACAAATTTGTGAATATAAATATGTATTATTGTATCAGGCAAAAAAAGAAGACATCAAATTTCAACATACTGTTTAATAATAATAGTAAACAAAGTTAAAATTCATTGAAATAATTTGAAAGTTATATTGAAATATACCTAATTCCTCCTATGAAATTGCTTTTTTTTCCAAAAGAACTGGAACACAGAAATAAGGTGGAAAGAGAATGAGCTAAGGAAACAGATACAGAATCAAATGTGCTAAACATCTAATATGTTAAATATATTAAGTAAAGTATTTATAGAACAGTAAATACATCAAACATTTAATATAGTGTTTACTATAGCATTTTCCATTTTTGTATGCAAAATGAGGTATTTAGGGTGTTTCCTCACTTTCTTTTTTACATGAAAGAACGGGCAGTCATTATTCAGTTACTAAGCATGAAAAATAGAGATATAGTTATATTCCCACTATCGAAAGGGGAAATGTAAATAAAAGAATAATTGTAATTTACTATGTGCAATTGTGAAAGTATTTCTAAGAGTGCATGCATAGGGTGCTTTGCTGAAGGGTGCGTGCATTTTTATTTTTAGTGAACATTGCCAAATTGCTCATGAAAATATTGTATCAATTTATGTGGTATAATATTCTCCTCAGTGTTTATTAGCAACTATTAAAGTTATTCTTCTCATAGTCTTCTTCAATTGAGGTCTCTAATCTGAATCATGGGCCACAGAAAATGAATTGACTATCTTCTCAATTTCTCCAAAGATGAAATATAACTAGTATCATTTTAAATGAACTGGAGAGAAGTTAATTAGTCACAAATATTCAATGCTTATGGGAATATGTCTTGATAGTCTCCTGAGCCCAGATTGAGATGCATTGTATCATGGGTGGAAAGGGTTACAGTGATATCCTAATGAAGAACTAATTTGCATTTTGCTTATTAGTAATGAAAACTATATATTCCAAGTTTTCAATTAGGCCTAAATGCTAATTTACCTTAAATTTCAAATAATTCTCCTTTCACTGTTAATCTTACTCTACCTGATCTACTTGTTTTTTCTTTTTTTTGCCCATAGTACTTAAACCTTCTAAAAACTACACAATCAACTTCTTTATCAATATAGTACCTATTTACTATCTTTCTATACCAAATGTAAGCTCACTGATATAACCTAAGTACCATTATTTGGAAAATAGTAGCTACTCAATAAAGGTTTGTTAGATAAATCAAGTTTAGACATCTTTTCATATTTATGAACCATTCATCTTTCCTTTACAGTGAACTCTTTATTTTGACTATTTTCAGTTTTCAAAACTAATTCTTAGGAATTTTAATATGGATACAAGACTCTGTGGTTTTGAGCACTGCAAATATCCCCTGCTAGCTGAATGGCTGCATAGCTGCTTCTTTTTAATAGTATCATGTAACATATAAACTTCTTTAGTTATCATCTATTCCAATTCATTAGTGTTTTTGCATTAAGTGTATTATTTTTATCTTCTTAAATCCTTATCTTCATAGGTGCAATAAAGATTATTGACACTCTGTAACACAAATTTTAAACTTCTACTTCTCAAATCTACTTATTAATCATTCTAGAATTAACTTTCTGGTCAATTACAATAAAAATAATACAATATGTTTGACTTTCAATATATTTTATATTAATATATTCACTTTCTCCCTCATCTTTTAGTGAATGGTCCACTTACCCATTATTCTATATGTGGTTTTTATTAATTTCTAATATATGCAAAGATTTATTTCTAGTTTCTGTATTCCATCAGTCCATTTGTATATACATGAACTAATATGAAGCTCTCAATATTACTATAGCTTTATGATGTCTTAATATCTTGTATAGTGTGTTCCTCTTCTGCTTTAAAATATTCTTGGTTCTTCCATGTATTTTTAGAATCAGTGCGTCAAGATCTATAGTTCTTATCCTCTTAGATAAGTGTATATGTTTTCTTTGACCCACTTACAGGTGTTAAAATACAAAGTACACGGTTTTTTTCCCCATAAAATACCAGCATATTAACTGAAAAAATATGTTTAAGTAGCTAATATGATTTATTATTTAAATTTTTGGTATCTAATACTAACATAGCTGAACATTCCTCAGTTAGTATACTTTTTTCTTTTATAAAATTTTATTGATCTTACATTCACACAATATTAAGGAGAACAATTAATGTCACAATGCTGCACAAGCACACAGCTAGTTACAAGACATTTTCATTATGGTAAACGTTGCCATGGAACTAGTAGGCAGCTACTACTTATTCTCTTTTCTCCCAGCCCCTCTCAGTCACTTATCTATTTTCTGTGTCTATGTCTCTATCTTCATATATTTCATACAAAGGGAATCATACAGTATGTAACCTTTTGTGTCTGGCTTCTTTCACTTGGTATAATGCTTTCAAAGTTTATCAAATTGTAGCAAGGATCTGAACTTTATTCCTTTTTATGGCTGAATAATGGTCCATTGTATGAAAGTAAAGCAAAATGTTTATGTGTTTATCCTTTGATGAATATTGGGTTGTTCCTATGTTTTTGCTATTGAGAATAGTGAACTATAAATATGTGTTTACAAGCATATTTGTTTGAGTAACTGTTCTGAATTCTTATAGTATATACCTAAATGTGGAACACCTAGGTAACTGAGTATATACCTAGATGTGGAATACCTGGGTAATTCTGTAGTTGTATGTTCAACATTTTAGTCCACACACTGAATAAGGCTACAAGTAAGGAGCAAAATAAAATCTTAAAAATCTCATGTATAAACTGATGACAAGTGTTAGCCTTCATATTAATTAGGTAATCTCAAATCATACCATACACCAGAAACATAATTCAGATAAAAATGTAAAGTTGGGAAACATGGCTTCACAGCTGAATTCTGCCAAACATTAAAGAAGAGCCCAAACCCATCCTTCTTAAAGTATTCCATAAATTGGAAGAGGACAGAATACTTACAAACTCATTCTATGAGACCAGAATTGCTCTAATACCAAAACTAGAAAAAGATATGCAAGAAAAGAAAATTATAGACCAATATTCCTGACGAGCACAGATGCAAAAATCCTCAACAAAATATTAGCAAATGGAATTCAAAAATATGTCACCCATCACAACCAAGTGGGATTTATTCCAGGGATGCAAGGATGATAGAATATTCATAATTCAATCAATGTGATATACCACATGAACAAAAAACAGATAAAAACCACATGACCATCTCAATAGATACTGAAAAAACATTTCACAAAATTCAACATCAATTCATGATAAAAACTCTTAACAAAATGGGAATAGAGGGCATATACCTCAACATCATAAAGGCCATATATGACAAACCCACAACTAACATCATACTTAAAGGCAAAAGGCTGAAAGTTATTCCTCTAAATCAGTAACAATACAAGGATGTCCACCCTCCTCACTTTTACTCTACATAGTAGTGGAAGTCCTAGCCACAGCAATCGACAAAATTAAGTGATAAAAGGGATCCAAACTGGTGAGGAAGAAGTAAAACTGTCATAATTTGTAGATGACATGATAACTGTACACAGAAAACCCTAAAGACTCCAACAAAAAAACTATTAGAACTAATAAATGAATTCAGCAAAGTTGCAGGGTAGAAAATTAATACACAGAAATCTGTTGCATTCTACCTGAAGTGGACTAAAGACCTAAATACATGACATGAAATCATAAAACTCTTAGAAGAAAACATAAGCTAAAATCTCTTGAACATAAGCATGAGCAGTTTTTCCTGGACACTTAGGCATGGGAAACAAACTAAAAAATGAACAAGGGGGGACTACATTGAACTAAAAATCTTCTGTATAGCAAAGGACAGCACCAACTGAACAAAAAGGCATCCTACATAATGGGAGAATATATTCCTAAATGATTTATCCCATAAAGGCTTAACATCCAAAATATATAGATATATATAAATATATAAAATATATTTACCTGATATAAATATATATATATATATATATTTATCCAACAAGGGATTAACATCCAAAATGTATAAAGAACTTATATGATTCAACACCAAAAAATACCTGATTAAAAAAGTGGGCACAGGACCTGAACAGATATTTTTCCAAAGAAGAGTTACAGATGGCAAACAGGCCCATGAAAAGATACTCCACAGCACTAATTATCAGGGAAATGCAAATAAAAACCATTAGAAAAGCAGTGAGATATCACCTCACACTAGTCAGGATGAACATGATCCAAAGTACAAGAAATAACAAGTGCTGACAAGGATGTGGAGGAAAGGGAACCCTCCTGCACTGCTGGTGGGAATGTGAATTGTTTCAGCCACTGTAAAAGCAGTATGGTAGTTCCGCAGAAAAATGCCATACAACCCAGTAATTCCACTTCTAGGAATTTACTTGAAGAAAACAAAATACCTTATTTGGGAAGATATATACACCCCTATGTTTTCTGCCACAGTATTTACAATAGCCAAGACATGGAAGCAACCAAAGTGTCCATCAGTAGAAGAATGGATAGAAGAAGTGGTACATATACACAACAGAATATTATTCAGCCATAAAAAAGAAAGAAACCCTGCCATTTGGGACAACATGGATGGACCTAGAGGGTATTATGCTCAGTGACATAAGCCAGGTGGAAAAACAAATATCATATGATTTCACTTATTTGTGGAATCTAAAAATAAAACAAAACAAAAAGGACAAAATAGCAGTAGACCTGGAGACACTGAGAAGTGACTAGTGGTTTTCATGGGGGAGGGGTTGGAGTGGGTGGGAAGGTGAGGGGAATAAAGGAGCACAAAAATCTGTCACAATATAAGTTGGTCATGAGGATGGTAGTACAGCATGGAGAATATAGCCAGTGATTCTGTAACATCCTTCTATGTTGACAGATAGTAACTGCACTTGTGGGGGGTGAAGATTCAATAATGTGGGTAACCATTAAATCACTGTGTTGTATACTAGAAACTAATATAAGATTGTATATCAACTACACTTCAATAAAAATATATATATAAAGTTTGGCAAAGAGCCAACTCTTTTCTATAAATCACTTTTGTATTACTGTGTTTATCCCCAACTCAGCTAAAATTTTACAATGAAAACTATATGATCTGTTTGTTTCTGTCTATATGGTTATGTATGTTTATAATATATGTGTTATGCATCTGTGATATTATCCTACCCCTGGATGTTATTATCAAATTAATTTATGAGATCTGTAAAGGTTTTCATAGAAGAGATCTTTTCTAATTGGCTTGGAGATAAATAAGTACTTACATAAATTAAATATGTCTAAAATTCAAAAAATATATATAGGAATCCAAATGTTTTTCAAGTACACATATTTGGCAAATAAGACTAATGCTGGTTTGTTAAAAATAGCAGAATTGCAGATAGTCACCTTCTTGTTGTATCCTCACTTGGCCGAGAGTAAGGGTGAGAATCTCTGGGGTCTCTTTTGTAATACACTAATTTCATTCCTGAGGGCTCCCCCCACATGACTAAAGTACCTCCTAAAGGCCCCACCACTAATACTGTAACTTTGGGAGTTAGAATTTCAACATATGAATTTGGTGGGCAGGGCAGCAGGGTGACCATCTTTGGGACCAAATATGGCATCAGGGACTATACTGTCTCACTAATTCTGTTGGTGTCATTTGTTTAAAAGTAATTATGACCAGTCACCACTTTGAATATTCAGCGACTAGATGACATAAATATAAGAAAGTATTGCTCTGGGCTGTGTAGAAGTGGGTTGTATACGCTGTCACTTTCCACCAATTTTCCCTCAGCATATGCCATTGTGAGGGCACATTGGTTCAATCTCCAACTACTAGCAAACACATCTGTTTTCCTGAAGTATTTCTGTGCCCACTGAGCTAATTATGCCTGTGTGTTCTAAGGACAGAAACAATGAAAATTTAACACCCTCTGGGAACAATACTCATCGATGTACAATGAAAATTGAAGTATATATGGTACAGTTCCTTGCTCCTCAAGTTAAACTAACTCTGTGGCGCATGTACTGCAAAACGATTCATGCTGTTGTCTGCAATGGTGACACTGCAAATATAGCCTGAGAGCAGTGCTTGTGTTTGTTCTGTTCACAGACATAACCTAAGTGCCTACAACAGTGCTTAGCACATAACAGTTAATCATTATAAAAGCCGGCATAGAGTAGAAGGTAGCCTACAGTCTGTTCTGTTAAATGAATTGATGAATGGATTTCTACAAAATGACACATAAATCACAAGAAAGTACAAAGACCAGATGACATATGTCTGTGAATTCTATTAAAACTACTGCGTTTTTTGTTGTTGGGGTTGGCGGCATGGACAATACTTGCATCACTCCATAAATCAGTCACAGTAAGACTGTGTCAGCCAATGTTACAGTGAAGACAACATGCATGGAGTCAGTAGTCACTGGAGATAACACAATCAAATTTACAAATAGTTAATAGTTGTAACTAAGTGAACTTACTGATCCTTCATTATCTTAATATTGAACAGTGAAAGAACAAGACTGAATATTTTCCTATTAGTTTTAGACATTCAGTTGTCTGAAGGCAAAGGAATAGAACTAAATGGTTTATGAAGGTCTCATAGCTCTTTGAATAAAAGTTCAGCCCAATCCCAATTAAATGAAATGCTAGAAGTTCTAGTTTATAATAGATCTTTTTCTAGCAGCCGCCTACATTGTCTCCTCCAACTTCTCTCTATAATATCTCTGAGGACATGAGAAATTACAAAAACAAAAAATATAAACAAAAACATTTACAAAGTTGTGTGACTCACAAGTAAAATGAAAGAAACCTAATGCTGGATTTTTGAGGAACTCTTACAGTCAGATGGATAAAACTGAATTGAGGAAATGATGACCTAAGCTTTCTATCATGGCACCCACAAGTTGTACCTTATAAAACAGAATACTTTATAAAATACAGAAAGGGATTTCATACCCTACCTATCTGTTCCCCTGACAGTGTTTGGGAAAAAACAAAAACAAATAAAGAGAAAACCAGACAGCCTTGTGTCTAGTCTGCAGGAATTACTGTGGAAGATGTCCAAATCCTGAGAAGTAGAAGATGCTTATCCCACCATAACTGTGTGTTGAGACATAGAGGAAACAAGTAGCACTTCCTGCTGGAATAAGATTAGTTTAATACATTTGAGGGCATGTTATCAAATCTTGGTGAAATTGGCTTCATTCCCCATTGTTTCTCCCCAAACACTTGACCACTTAAGTAGCTTCCTAACATCCCCAACTCCTTTCCTCTATTAACTTCTTTTCCTCAAAGAACTTTTGAAACGCACATCTTAATAAGTAAATCCTTGTTTAAAAGCATGCAAAGGCTTCTAATGGTCTTAGAAATAAAAGTGAACCAACTTAGCGTATGAGGACCTCAAGGGTATGGACCCATCTATGAACTGACCTCATCTCATGTTGCTTTCCACCTTAGTGGAAATCTTTGCACCTTAGTCACACACACACTGGTATTCTTCAAGTTCTCTCAACATGACATCCTATTTTGCCTAATGTCACTGCATATGCATTGGCAAAAAAAATCCCACTCAGGCATTTTTTCCTCCAATCTTTCCTTTAATTTAGATCATTAGCAGTCACTTTCTTGGGAAAGATCTCCACAACCACCAAAAGTAGAGCAGACTTTTCTACTATCTTATATTTACATCACTTAAGTTATTTTCAATAATATATTTATGTGATTGCTTAATTATTTTATTTTCTGCTCTCCTTTGAGTGCATACTCTTGGAGATCAGAGACTGTATGTGTTTTATTCAACATTTTATCCTCCATATATATGTGTATATATATATATATATATATATATAAAATGAATGAATGGAAATAATGGGTAAAGCTTAAGTTCTATAAAGTAAATCTGCATTAGATGAAGTTCTTCTAAGAAAATTATAATTATGAGCATTAAGTTTCACTTATAGTTGTAAATCAGATAAAAAGAACTGTCTTCTCAGATATGGAGACAGAGCAGGAACAAGGGAAGTTAACACATCATATCAAAAGATTCTGATTATATATATAACTTTTTTAAGGGCAACTTAATGTTCAACATAAATAGCCTATAGAAAGTTACCACAGAATACTAAACTGAAAGAACAGAATTAGAACAGAATACTAAACTGAAAGAACAGAGCACACTACAGAAAATGATCTATTATAGGATAATTCTGTGAAAGTGAAGGCAGTATCATTATCCTAGAAATTCTGTTAAGGAGATTTTAATCTGCTTGCTCTATTTCCATTCTTTCTGGCAGAAGATAGGATATTCCTAGGTCAGAGACAAAGGACTTATCATGAACAACAAGCCCCATAAATGTGATGTGGAGTGGCCCACACAGATGTTGCACACAGATAGAGGTGCTTTATATTACAGTTGAGAATGCCGAAGCTTAGGAAACTCCAATCTTTTAAAGGAGGCTTCCAGAAAATCGTCCACATCTTTGCTCCAGAAGGAGACAATATCTTTATTTTCCTGGAAAGCAACAAATCTAGCTAATGATCTAGAGGGAGAACTATTTTATCTTACAAAGTTGTTAGCTATACAAATATCTTTGAAAAGATAGCCTGTTAAAAATGCTGCAATACCCTTACTCCAAATATATCCAGCAGCCCAAGGCCATCATGGAAAACTGACTAGTAACAAAAGCAATAACAAGCACAAAGAACATAAAACTGTAAAAGTTTTCTGCATTAACAGGACAAGAAAGACTAAAAAGAAGAAATGAGTATCTTGTTAATGGATTGGCAGTCTCAATATTGCTGGTGAGTATATTTTTCCAAATTTGCATCTAATTAAAAAAGTTCTGGTTGAAATGTCAGGGAATATAAATTTTTTCCAAAAAACTTCTAAAATTTACTTTTTAAATTTGCCAAGAAAGTTTGTGAATTAATGGGCTACTCGGAGAAATTTTGTATCTTGAATACTGATGGCTTTAAAAATGCATAATAAATTTTAAATGTGTGGTATGGTAACAGAAACAGATCATTTGATTAATTGATCAGAATAATACCCCATGATCTGAGTATCTCTATCTTTTTCATATATACAGTATATCCATCTCTATATATTCCATATTGATTTCTATATGCATGTATTTTTTCAAATTTACTTCAAAATGCATTTTCCTTAATTCTAATGAATCAATTTTTTCACATTTCAATACATCTGAATTAAGGGTGCCTTGTAAAACATGTGATATAGAAAGTTAATGTTTTTGATGATTTTGAAGAATATAACTATAAATAGATGCTATGTCATAAATTAGAGAATTGAGGAAATATGGGGCTACAAATCACATAAATACTTATTTTTTATAAAGCAGTCATTTGAGTTAATTTAAATATAATTACATGGTTGGTTTATATATATATATATATATATATATATATATATATACACAAACAAACATTCATTTATCATCTATCTATCTATCTATCTATCTATCTATCTATCTATCTATCTACCTACCTACCTACCTACCTACCTACCTACCTACCTACCTACCTACCTATCCATCCATCCAGCTATCGATCTTTAGTTAAAACCAAAAGAAAGTAAATGGTTATTAAATCTTGGAATAAGGTTGTCTTTCTAATTTTACTTTCTGACTTTTATATTTGAAGAAATAGAATGACAAGTTGGGGTGAGGATTTAATAATGTGGGTAACTGTTGAACCACTGTGTTGAAACCAATATAGGACTGTATATCAACTGTTAGAAAATAAATAAAACTAAAGAAATAGAGCAAATTTAAGATTTGATTTCCTTATGCCAAAAAATCACTAACAAACTAAAAAATACCATATGAGAAACATTTTCATACCATACAATAGATGAGCTGTTAATTCACCTAGCATTTCTTGTATTCTTACAAACCAAGAAGAAAAAGGCCGTATGAAGACACAAGTAGAAGGCAGCTATCTAAAAGCAGGAAGAGAGCTCTCACCTGAATTCTTATTTGCCAGCACCATCATAATGAACCTCAAGCCTCCAGAACTATGAGGAAACCAATGTCTGTTGGTTAAGCCACCTAGTCAGTGGTATTTTGTTATAGCAGCCTGAGAATACAATTCACTTGTAGACATTTTAAATACATTTAATGACATGTCATCTTTATTCCCCAAAAAATTACTAAGTTGAAAATAATGGGATGTTTACTAACCCTAATCAATAGTAACCAATAATGCAAAGGTCAATGTGAGGATGGCTGCTAATATAAATCATGTTATCATTGTTCTGAAAGTGGAAACATTTTATATGATTTTCATCTAAATAAAAGGGAACAATCTATAGTAAAACTATTGAGATAGTTTAATAATGCAGTTATACTATTCCCTAAGCAAGTGACAGAAATGTAAAGGCAAAAAGGTTCAGACATAAAAATAAAAATTTTAAGATAATTCACAAAAAATTAACAAACCTACAAGATATTTAAAAAGAAACCTCAAATGTTTAATGAAGTGCCTGAAAGAACTTTGAATAAAAGTTTTAAAGATTTCTTTTTGAAATTTCTCTATTTAAATTTGTGTGTGCATGTGTGTGAGTGTGCACGTGTGCATAAGCACGAGTAGTAACAAATACTACATTAAATCGTTAACATTAGTTGACTCTTCTTGAAGATATTTTGGCCAATTTAACAATTGTGTTCTACGTTCTTTTGCTAACTTTTAACTTACAAAATATAAGAATGCTTAATTGGGAAAATATTAAAAGTACAATGTTGGCTTAAATTTATCACTATCAGCTAACAATGCGCAAAACATGAAGCTGCTCTGCAAAGTACCAAGCTCACATCCCATCTTTTCCAATGATTGTGAACAACTAACTAGAGAAAACATAGCTTTTTCCTGTGTTGAGTATACACTTTCTCATGGTAAAGAACTTACGTATCATTTTGTGTGTGTTATCCTATACAACACTATATATGTTTACATACAAATACATACAATTGATTACAGATTGATCTAGGTTGACAACTGGCAGTTCAATGAATCACTTTGTAGAGAGCCCAGTCAAACACAACCTTTAGAAATTTAGTAGCATCCAGAGACTGTGAGAAAGTAATGTTTTTTCATTTTTTTTCCCTAATGGAATTTCTGCCTCACTTTTTGACTCAGTCATATATTATTTTCATGCTGGTTTCTGAAATGAATGTGAATTGAAACACTTCTGAAGTCCTAACACTAATATTTTAAAAGATCAGCCTTTTAAAAATGCAATTTAACTCCAACATTTTCTGCAACTGTGAATATTCTGACTTTCAGAATATTTAAAAAGATCCTTCGAGATGTAGCAATTTCAATACCATGATGGAAGTATTTTAATAAAAGTAAAGTGATAGAATAGGGCACATATTATTAATAAATAAATCAGTCAAAAATGTTTAATAGCAATTTGACTCTTCATTTGTTTAACTATTAAAGTGACCGACCTTACTGTGTGAGTATGGTATTATCCTTACTCAACATAGCATGTAATTCTCTGGTAAAATATTTATATAATATTTCATATATCATAATATGGGTAAGGTGATTCCTTTCTGTTTGAATGCTTCTTCAGTAATAATATATTCTTTCTCTCTCCATATTCTTTATTCCAAAGCACTATTAGATTTACTGTTATATATTATTCCTCATGTTTCTATTTTAGGAAACTAGTAATCAAGATTCTTAAGAGATACCATTTCTTTGCATACCAACATGATTAGGTGTTTCAGCATTCAAGAGAGTACACGATTTAGATCTTTAAAAGACTGTCACCCATCAAAATGGGTTATTTTAATTTATTTATTTTAAAACCTAAGTAATAGAAACTCTCTTCACTATTGTTCTTAATCACCATTAGCTGTGGGAGTTTTTCTTTTTTCTTTTTTTGCTTTGGCTTTAAAGTCTCGAGTGCAGAGACTTTGCTCCTGCTTTGGAGTTGGCTGATAAAGAGAGGCGCATCCATTGTGAAGCTCTGAAGACATGACCTGTTCTCTGCTGCTAAGTACCAGAGTGATTTGACTCTCTTTTATAATTGAAATGATGGACAATGAAAATGATAACTTTTCTTCTTAGGGTAACTAAGTTTTAGAGATCCCTCCTTCCCTCCCTCCTCCACCTTTCTGTGTGTGTGTGTATGTGTGTGTGTGTGTGTGTGTGTGTGTGTGTGTGTGTGTGTGTGTGTGTGTGTGTGTGTGTTATAATGTGTATATACAAACTCTATAACACATACATGTTTATATGTATGTATGCATCTACAAAGTAATACAAAATGAACCATTAACTTCTCAGAACAAAAATAAGATACTAAAAAAAATATCAAGCAGACAACTTATGCTTTCCATCTTTCTCTTCTGTAACTTACAAATAATCTCTGGGGAAAGTAAATGGTGAAGGTCTTGGAGCACCAGGCATTCTGATTCTTTCCAAAACCATCTCCTACTATGGGTAACTCAGGGCCTGCAGTGAGGATTTCCCTAGGTTTATCTAGCAATCTGTCTCAGGTTTATGCACTAGTAGAAACTCACCTGTTTTGATGATATTTAGGACAAATTTAGGATATTTAGGACAAATCTAAACTCAGAAATCAATCATTCTTACACAGAGCTAACTTCTAGTTATCCACAAGCTGAGGAAGATTTTTAATCAACAAATCCACTGATTTTGAGAAGTTTAAGTCTGACACAAAGTAAACAGAGATGAACATGTTATGGTGGGGTTTAATCATTATTTTAGTGTTAAAGCACTGTATGGTTACTGAGCCTACTGATACTAAAACACTGTATGTTTTTGTATTTGTCAAAATAGACAAATTCTCAGTCAACAGTTCATTATTCAACAATTATCCTAGGCCATGGCTCATAAATCTAAAACCAAGTCATCAATACTATCTCATAACACTCCCGCTAGATTTTCCCTCTTTTAATCAGTGTTAGAGAGAAACAAATGAGCTATTTCCTAGATACCTGAGCACTTTATTTATGCCTGTGGTTTCCTAGTCTCATAAGGTACAAAAACCTACATTCTACACTTCACCTATTTTGGGTACAAAATGATAACTTATCCCCTTTTAGCATTCTTCTTAAACTCTTCAGTGTCCCAAGAGTGACTTTCTTTCCTGTGGAAAGGAAAATGCTGACACTTGATAGTCCCCTGATAAATCTATTTTGTCCAGTTATATCCAAAATAGCAAACATTTGTTTTTTCCCACCTGTTTGCTGGAGCAAACTCAGGGAGTGCGAGAATACTGTGAAGGCCTGTCAAGACTCCTTTGAAAAGGACCGAATTGTTTCTGTAGTTTTGAGGATGACATGCAAGAACTCTGATATCAGAGACCTTGCATTTGTTTTGTCACTTCTGCTACTGCCCTCTGTTGACTACTGATACCTGAATTGTGCTGATTATTGCTCCATCTTTAAATAAGGGAGAATGTCCTCTAAAGAACTGTTCTAGATCTGGAATGTCTGCAAGAAGGCGAGCACAGCATCTCCCTCCCCAACTGGATAATTCTCAGTTATTATATGTATCTGATATACCTTAAAAACTAGAATCAGGAGATTTGAAGTAGCTTTTTTAAAGGCAATGAGGAGAGCAAGAGGAGAGTGAATGGCACTTGATATTTTTATGGAAATTATTAATATATAATGATATTCATAAACTTATTACAAAGTTATTATATTTATATCCAGGTACCTATATTATAATAACCATTCTTTAAGGCTGAATATAATTTCTTTGCAAAGAAATTTCAGATCAGTTTTAGCTAAGATTAGTAATTTGATTTATCAATTACCATTATTCATTTATCTAATTCAATTGTCTGGGTGTCTCTCCTTATTTTTAAAATGAAGAGATTATAGTGGATCAGTGTTTTTAAAACTGCAGAAAACGCAGTATACCTCTGGGTTACATAATTTTTAATAATCTATGACCAGTATTTTCAGTGATAAGCTAGTATGTACTGAAATAAAATTGAGTAAGAATAGGAAATGAAAGTATGGTTCATGTGTAATAAGGAAGATTTTTTATAATGTTTTTTCTGTGCATATGTGTGTGAGTGTACTGGGTCAAGATTTTTCAAAGTGTATTATTACTGTGGGTTATCAAAATTTTTCAAGTTAGTATGCTAAATAACTGGCTTTTGTGAAGATAGATTGTTTTGAGAGTCAGATGAAATGCATGCATATGCCACATTTCCATACCAATTAATTATGATTTCCCTGAAGTCTTCTATGGAGTAATCCCTTATTGAATAGAGAAAAGCAGGCCAAAGAGCAATAAACTACATTTGTTCCACATGTTTTTCTATCTTTAAATATCCTAATGGTGGTATTTCTAAAGTTATTAAATAGCCTAAGGAGCAGACAGGTGTCAGATAAGAACCATTAATTAGAATGAAAATCAAGGAGAAAAAAACCTGGAATTTCAGCTGAAATGGTATTAGGATGACTTAAATTGCGAAGTGATGAAAATGTAGCCAAGTTGAAGGATTAACAGATGGGGTCTGCAACCTGTATGCTGATGAGGACATAAATTCAGGGCCAATGTAGGTTGCTAAGAAACCAGTGACCTTCATTTATTTAACACCCATATATATTAAGCATACACTGTATATATATGCAGAAATGATGAAAAGAGGTAAAAATCCTCCTTTTGTGGAGATTGTGTTCTAGTGGGACCTAAGGGAGAAAGTGTGTGGAAGATGGTTTTATAGCTGACAGCTAATTAGGTGGGTATACAAATGTCATAGTAAGCCAGATTTTGTGAGAACAATACTATGAACCAGAGGAAGTTTAGACTAATTTGGTAATTTTAACTAAAATATGGGAAAATACATTGAAGTGCAGTTTATAGGTCCTTAATACCTAGGTAAGGAAACACTGAAGAAAATTTGATATAATCAAATTATCATTTTTCTTTTAAGAATAACATTAACATCTTCCTCATGATGTGGTTTCACTCATTCTAAGAGACAGATGGTAGGTGGAGGAAAGAGAGAATCCTAGGATAGTTTAAATATTACTTTGGAGAAAAGACAATTATCCCCCTGATAGAAAGAAAAATCCACATCTACGTAAAAAGTTAAAGGAACAAAATGAAAGAAAATTGGCTAAAATGCAATGAAAAAAATAAACTCTTCAAAGCACATGTCCTCAAGATTGTGTCTTCAAACAAGTAATTTTCAAATAATAACTGCATTTATAAATGATTTTAATAATCTGTATGACTGCTTAAATGGTCTGTTAATATATAGATCTGCAGACAAAAAAATAGTCACGCCAAAATTACGATTGTTTAGGTTTTTCAATAATACCACCAAATGGTCTAATCAGTTGGGAAAAAAAATGAGTTCTCAACTTCCAGAAAATATTTTTATACTACATCTGTTCTCATTGTATACTACTTTAAAATTTTATGTATGGAATGGAAAATCTAGCATTTTCAGCAAAAATGAACTCATTTTACAAATCTGAACTAGAAAAAAACATAACTTTGGAACAATTATATTTATTGTACTGTTTGTTTTCTTGTAATATCTCTTTTTAAAAAGTTAACTGTAGAAATTTCATATTTGACAGAACACAATGCATCACATGTAATTATTTTAGCATTTTACTGAATTCTACTACAGTTTTAGGATAATGAATGTGAACTTTAGCACATGAGAATAATATAAATGAATCACTGATATTTTGCAGAAATAAACATTTGCCTATATTCACTTTATTTTTTCATCTTTGAATAACGATCTGCCTAACACATACCTCTATCAATCTCATCTACTGTGTAATACTATTTCTGACACTTTATGTTATAAATATAATTATTTATATGTCTATTTTTGTGTGCAGACTGTCATATGCTGAAGGACAGAACCCAAATTTTTGTAAGTCATTTCTTTACTGGTTTAACTTTCCTAGTTGTTCTTTTGAAATTAATGTAAATTTGTTGGCATCTTTGAAAAATGAGTGAAATGTATGAGAAAACCTAAGCTATACTCCCTTGAGCCCAGGGCAGCGATTATCAACATTTAATTAACTCTTGATAAATACAGTTTTCCTATTCTACTATTCTATTTTCTAAAATGACTGTCTTTATATTTTGCCAGAAAGTATTTTTTATTTTTACGTTTAAACTTTAATAATATATTAATTTTAATATTTTATGGTATTTTTAGAGGTGACACTTCAGATTTAATTTTTGTTATACTTTTTTATGTGAATGCAGAAAAACTCCTACTCAGCCTGCATACTCATTATTTTTGACCAGAGTTCTATAGTTAGTTTCTTATTCCAGGTTAATCCCCAAGAAGTAGTCCTGAGTGTTTCTTGGGTGAATAAAAACACTTAAAAAGATAGCTTAGTATGTAAGGTAACATTATGCTAAAATTTTTACTCAAACTGATGTATTCCTTTTATTTTACTTTTACTCAGTATTTACCCTCATGGAGCTATTACCCCACTATTACTGTGTCTTGGGCATTTTGCTGAAGATTAGATGAAAAATGAACATTCTAAAAAATGAACATTTGAAGAAATGAAGGAGGAGAAATATTAGCCTTATATACTATTATGCTGTCCTTTGTAATTTGTCTTGTCCCACCCAAATCTCAAGTTTATCCATAGATTAGTTCATGTTTCTGAATTACAAAATGTTAATTTTACAGTGCCAGTATTAAAGGAATCTTACTGAACCTAAATAAACTGAGATTAGGAGAATGTTTTAAATGGTTACTCCCTCCATTCTCCTCTTAGAATATCTTTTAGGCAGAGTAGTTTTGAAGGATTTACATTGAACTGTAGCAAGAATGATCTTTTTCAAGTAAAAAGATCACAGCTCTGCTTAAATTCCTCCCACATCTCTCATTTAACCATTTGAGGATTGCATAAGAGATTTTTCCTGCTTTCTTTATGTTACATTGGTTTCCATAATTTGTTGAAATCAATGAAAGCAGTAAATACTATTTTGAAGTTATTAATGATTTAATAGCATATGAGCATTTAAACCATTTGCTGCTGGGTTACAGGAACATTGAAACAGAGAACTGCCTTGTCTATGCCTCATACAGTGCGACAGCGATACTAGGTGGGAACCTAGGTATGACTCCACTCCCATTCCAACACACTTTCCATGTCACAATTTCGTCTTGTTGTATTTGTAAACTGTTCATTGCTTCCTCCTTTTTCTTTGCATACAGACATTACCTAAAACCCACTTTCATCTAAATTCCAATTTTATCTTCCAAAAGCTTTTCCTTCTTTCAATTGTTCCAGATTAAATTACTTTTGCTTCTCCTTTATGCCTGATTTTTTTACACTTCTATGGCTTTATAGGTGCTCATATACTTCTCAGTCCTTGAGAATCAGATGAAACATCAACTTCCTATGAAACATTACTCTCTGAATTCCCCTGGCAGGACTGGTTCTCTATGATCACATAACTCCTCAGACTTGCTGTTGCAAATATAGATGACGAGCTTTCTGTGCAGTGGTTAAAAGAACAGATTCTGGAACCAAAACTGCCTAGGGACAACTCCTTGATATGCAATTTAATCAAATGTTGCCCTTGAGAATTGGGATAATAATGGGATAGCAATGGAAACAATTTGATTAAGTGAATTAATAGAGAAAATGTAAGATAAGCCTTTGATAATTTCTATTTTACTTTTAACATAATATTTCCCTCTGATTGATTTGGAATTGCTTCCATATTTTTCTATATTAATATATTCAAGGAAATGTATACCTAATTCTCATGTTTGAACATCATAAATGATACAATTCCTGATATACAATAGAAATTTAATAAATGTTTGTTGTATGAATGTATAAACTAGGCATCTGTAATGCTATAATAAATGATCTAGTCAAGATTGCTTTCTTTACAATCATAGCATACTTAATAGAATATTCAGAAATAAAATATTTTGACATTCATAGTACAAAAGATACTTGAATTTGACAGATTTTGGCATTTGGAGAATAACTGCCAAACAAATAAAATATGTACATTAATATCAGAGTTGAACGAATAGTGGGAAAAGAAGATTTTGTAACCACTAGCTAAAATCAGTTCTCCTCAAGGCAATGAAATGTATTTTGTTTAATCATTATCATTTATATCACAGTTTTCCTGTACTTGACACAGCAGATAACCATAATTTGCACATGTGTGCTATTCTTGTTTGTGTTCTAAACACCCCTTTCACTGACAGTTTAATTATTGTCACTTAAGTAAGCAAAAACACTTTGTGAGGGAAAAAGATATTGAAGCTAATTAAATTTGCAGCTAAGCACAAAAGAAGGAAAGCAACCTTCTATTCTAACTATACAGTTTAGATGATTTTCCAAGCTACAAAATGATTTATGGATAAATGTCATCAGTGATAAACTGTTTATCCAATGGCATTTATATTGTCTTGTAAGAGAAATCTAAAATGCAGTATAAAACGTATTAAGGGCGAACTAAAAATTCTTATCTACATTTTTACTTTCCCAGATTACTCCTTATGAAATATTATTCCAAAATGATGAATGAATTTTAAATGTGGATTTTTAATTCAAGAGAAGAAAGGCATATAATCAATTTTCTACAAAAAAGACAATGTTATTTATTATTACTGATATATGTTTACACAGTGATAATGACTCCCTTTACTCTAACAATCTATTGTAACAAGATAAATCATTTTAAAATTTACCAAATCATAGCAATATGCCTAAATCAATAATTGTCAAAGTGTTATCCTTTGACCAAAAGCTTTATTTTCACCTGAGAACATGTTAAAAATGTAAATTCACAAGTTCTACCAGAGAATACTTAAAAACTCTGGAGTTGAGTTCCACAATCAGTATTTAACAATTCCTCTAGATAGTTCTGATACATGCTAAAGAAATATTCCCAAATAAAAAGATGTATGCTGATGCCAGAACTGAATGAAGGAAGGTAGGTATGTGCTATTCCTAGAATTTAATGGCACACACTAAACTACTGTTTTGGCCATCTAAAGTTCTAAGAGATAAGTTTATCCATATTTACAGATAAAAACTAAAGGGTAAGAATATTTAGATTTTTTATATACTTACTCAAGTTAGTCAACATTTTGGAAATAGCTTTTTCTATGGCAACATTTTGATTTATTCAATATATCAAAATTAGCCATGCTTGAAAGCACTCAATCTGACTTTTTTATTAAGCATCTGGCTGATGAGATTAGTTGTAATACTTTGCAAACATTTGGACAAGAGGGTAGCAAGCCCAAACTAACTTCCTCTTTCAAATTCTAACTGTGTTTCCAGAAAGACAGTGGGTTAAGATCCTGGCATCCATTTATTTGATTTCTTAGTCAATAATTTACTTGATTTTAAATTTATTAATTTATTCCACAAATGTTTTTTGAGCATTTACTTTAATCTGGTCACTAGGAAAGAGGCAGATCTCTCTTGATGCTTCCTAAACAGGTGACATCAGCTTACCGAAAGGGATTTGTGAGAGTCACAGAGAGACCATGCCTTGAATTTCTTTAATTCCTGTGGACTCTGAGCAGGTAGTTTCTAAAAGGGTATTAGTTATCATCAGTTTTTAAATATTGAGCTACTGATGATTCACAGAAATCATATATAAAAAGCTGTGAAGTTTGCTTTTGGCATCAGTCATTATATAGAGCAGAACAATACTTCAGTAATTTTTTACTGATCATCCCTCCATATTTGCATGTTTACATTTGATGCAGAAATTTGAAGTTTATTTAATAGCTAAATAAAGTTCTACCTTCAAGTCCACTTACATCTAAAATTCACTCAGACTTTCTGTGGTAGGAAATGAACTGATCAGAAGACAAAATCTCTAAAACTTCAAAACACACAGATATATATTGGACAAATATATCTAAATATAATAGTTATGCTTGTCAGCAAATAAACTTTTTATAATAAAAAACTAAAGAGATCTTGACAAAATAAATTTTAAATAAAAATACCTAGATGTGGTGAGGTACTGTATTATTCATATATTGTAAATGGTTTGGCCTTGCCACCAAAATAAAGCCAAAGCCAGAAATTAACTTTCCAGCTATGATATGGGGTCAAAATGGTCCAACCTTCCACGTACATAGTTGTAACTACCAGTGGTTGAGGACTGCAGGTGAAATAAGCCCAGATCTAAAATAAAATTAGAAGGTGTCAGCCCTAGTGTAAGCAACCAAACTTTGATAGCTACATAACTGTTAGGGAGTCTGTCCCACAGGACCTACAGAGACATGTCTTGAGACCCTGATAACTTGAAAAAAAAAGAACTAATTAAACTCAAGGGCAAAAATTGCATAAGGAAAGAAATAAAAACAAGTGCATAGCATATGTGTGTTCTGTTTGAACAAGATACCAATTTTTGTAAAAAAATAATTATGGTATTAGGAAGATCTAATTTTTATACTGAAAACTGGTTTACCATTAATAGAGACATCATTAATCAGTAAATATTTCATATTTACTTTAATTGTAATGCCTCTTCACTTTGCTCCTCTGGAGAGTGATTTTATCCCTAACTAAATTCTGCATTTTTGTAGTCATTACATTAATCTTTCATAGTTTCTTATCACTTTTGTTATTCATATACATTTATGTATATAGTGCTAGAATCTATATTAAATATCCAAGTTAATCTAGGGAGTTCAGTGTTTAAGAGGTTGAGATCCTGGCATATTCCATGTTACCAAGAAATCTTGTTCCTGCAGAAGCTTTCAAGTGTTGGCTGGCTTGTGTATATGAAGGGACCGGAGCATCTCAGCATATGATCCTTGTGAGCATACCCAAGAAAGTGGGTTTAGACAGTATTTGCAAAATAGTCTCTCCTACCTTTTCTTATAATGCCTTACCATAAGTTATGGAATGTGGATTGTTTTAACTATACAGAGAATCATTAAATAAGAGAGATTATTTACCTGGTTTGTCTACACTGGGCAGGAGAATAATTGCAAATGTCTAATGACCAAGAAGATATTAACAGTAGCTAATTAATTGCACATGGGAACAAGTGATGGATATTTACCGATAAAACCTATGCACAACAATTTCAATATATAGAACTGTTGATGTCCAATCCTCCTACATTAAGGAAATGTTAAAATCCTTCACATGTATGGTTAATGCAAATGTAATTTTCATGTGTCTTTCCAGATTTAATCTATTCATTTTCTTAGTTCATTATTTTTTTAACTCTCTTGCAAACTCTGGTGATTTATGCCAAGTTGGTGCCTCTACCTGCACTGATATGATTATTGTTGGAAATTCTTATTATTTCACTTTGCTAATGAAAATAGTCTATAGGTTCATAAATCAAGTTATGACATAACATGATAGATATGAAAAGACTACATAATAAAGAGAGAGTGAAAAAGTATTTTACTAAAATTATAAAAATTGTAATTTTGATCATTGTCTCTTCTACCATCTGCAGAGGCTGGGAAAGAATACAGATGAAAGCCCATATACCATACGTCTAAAAACATGATTTGTAAAGCAAGTTAAGACATGGCCTAGACTGCACTCCTACCCAGGGCAAAGTTACTCTACACATTTTCTGATCCAGGCAGCCCACACACACACGAACTCAATCACACACACACACACACACACACACACACACACACACACACACACACGAATTCAATCACACACACACACACACACACACGAACTCAATCAGCCCTGATTCTCTGGCTTAGCGGCTAAATTTGGTTTAAAATCTGTCTTCCATGAGTTTTGTTTGAGCAATTAGTCAATGAACTCTCAAAACAGTCTTATAAGGCCAAATGTAAAAAAAAAATAGAAGTTTTGTATTTTTATTTGCAATCCAGAGAGTCTTCTAAATTTATTCTTTGAGAGAAGCCACAATAAAAATATGTTTTGTAACTATAAAATATTAAATACATATACAACATTTAAGATGATTCCACAAGTGTGGAAGAAAATATAGGAGTATAAAACATTTTATAGGCACAGAAATTATTAAAGCATCACATCTGAAAAGGTTGTATCACAAGTTTTAAACATCTGCCATTTTAATTTGCAGTCTGACTGAATTTGCAGCTTGTTTGTATGCAATATGGCTACATTTCTGCAGTGTTGATTTTTCTATTAGAGTTTCAAATTCAGATTTAACAATTATCTGTGTCATATTGTATTGATTTTTTCTATGCCCCTCAATGCTTCTACATTTGTAATTGGATTTCTTATAAAAGGAAGAGTTGTCTCCTCTTTGTTTTTATATATTTATCCAACTATTTATGAACTCACAGATATCTTATTTCATGGATTGTAGTCAAACACAATTGTTATTTATTTTTTTGATCAAATTGTTCCACCTTTGGCTATTGGAAGCTCTTTCAGCTTGGCACCTGGGTGCTTTCAACCTTCCCCATTATTTTTATTGAGCAATTCATTTTTCATTTTATATTGATAATGCAGGAGTTACAATAAGCCCCAAAATATATAAAACTGTTTATGTAATGCTATTTCAATTTAATAAGTAATTATTTGTGTGGAGTAAATTATATTACATGAGTGCAAAATCTGTTGATTATAATTTTATATGTATTTTTGTGATGTAAATCACATATTATTTCAAAGCTATTACCTCTACTAAGTGGGAAAGAAACAAATGTTATGATGTTTATCTTTATATTTTTCAATTATTTTATAAAATTAGTTTTAATTTTACAGTGAGAAATAATATTTTAAATTGAAAATAAATTCTAGATTCTGGATGAAAGGCAGTCTTATTTTCTTCAGTTTTGACTTCTTGGATTTCACTTATCTATAGGACATTTTCAAAAATAAAAGAAGAAAGAAACCAACAGTGTGTCATGAATTTATGAATATCTTGGTTTCTAATATAAGGAATTAGAACTCTTTGGATAAATGTTTGATTTTAGAGGCAGGGCAAAGAAAATAGTGATGTGCCTTAAGTGACCTGTAGTAGCAAAAAGTAAGGACATACTCAAGGAATAGGATGGGGCATATTGAAAGTAATTATTATGGAAAATACAAAACAATAGACTAGTACTCTTTAGAAGTGTCAAGGTTATGAAAGTCAAGGAAAGATAAAGGAACACTCACAGATTTGAAGAAGGTAGTATGGCCACAAGATGCACAAGTGTAATCCTGGACTGGCCCTAGGAAAAAATCACATTTGTGAAGACTTGCAAATTTGAATAAAGTTGGTAGTTAATTTAATCATATTGTACCAGTTTTTTGTTAGTTTTGATGGTTTTACATGTTAGTATCTGATTTGATCATTAACATCAGTGAAATTTGGGTGAAGTTTATAAGGAAATTTGTATTATTTTGCAGTTTATTGGTGTGTTCTTTCAGCAGCTCCTTTCATGTTCCTGACCTGATTCCCATGTGCATGTGTTTGTGAGATGCGGTCTTCCCACAGAACACCAAGATATTTTTAAATATGGGCAAGGTGTCTGAGGACTCAATTCTGGTGCTATCTGCTGGGAGACAATACCAGATTCCCCAACTTAAGGGCTCCATCCTATAAGACTGACTTCCATCCATCAACTCTAGATGCTAGTCACAAGCCCCAGTCAGTTACCTGTGCTTCTGACCAACAGGCTACATACAGTTTGGAGGCTCCCATGACCTTTCCCCTTAGGTTCAATTAATTTGCTACAGCAACTCACAAACTCAGGAAAACATTTACATTTACCAGTTTAATAAAGGCTAATGTAAAGAATACAAGTTAACAGCCAGATGAAGAGATACATAGGGCAGGTCCCAAATAAAGGAGTTTCTATGTTGGTGGAGCTTGGGGCCTGCCTCCTCAGCACTGGAGGTGTTCTTGGTTCCCCAAGTGTGTGAGCTCTCTCTCCAACAAAGGAGGATGATACAAAAGGGAAAACAAGCTCTCCTCATGGGTTTTGTGAGGTCTTCATTGCAAACCATTACTGACTAAATCATTGGCCATTGGCTGATTAAACCTCCAGCCCTTGCCCTTGGGTGGGATCCAAAAGTATCTCATTAAAGTGACAAGACACCACATCACCTTTAAGGCTCTGATGTGCTTGCAGGAACTGTGGATGAAGACCAAAAATACCTGGGAAATATGTATTTCATCATCTGAATGACAAAATATATATTCCTTATAACACGTTATATCACACTTGGCAATTAGTTTAAGATAAAAAGTTAAACACATTCATGAATTCATCTGGTACTTCCTCTTGACTTCTGAGCTGTTAGAAGGATTTTAGTTTCTAAATATTTCTTGACTTTCCAGATGTCTTGCGATTGACTTCTATTTTAATTCCATATGGCTCAGAAGTATATTTGGTTTGATGTAAATTTTTTATATTTGTTTTTACAGTTGATAATATGCTATAGTTTGATAAAGCTGTATATTTACCTAAGCACTTGAATAGAATAAATATTCTCCAAGTTCTAGATTGAAAATTTTAAATATAAATTAGGACAAGTTGGTTAGTAGTCTGTTGGGTCTTCTATTTTCTTAGTGTTTTCTATTTTTTCCTATTGATTATCAAGAGAAGAGTAATAAAATTCAACTATAATTTTAGATCTATTTCTCCTTTCATTTTTTTTTGTTCATGCACTGAAAACTCTAGTTTTAAGTACAAAACCATTTAGGAGTATTATGTCTTTTTGACTAATTGACTCCTTTATCAGTATGTAATGTTCCTCTTTAGCCTTGGTTATATTTCTTGCTGGGATGCCTATTTTGTGCAGTGTTAATATAGCAATTCCAGCTTCCCTCTAATTTGTATTTTCATGTTACATATTTTCTCTTCTTTTACTTTTAATATATCTATGGCTTGCATACTTTTTGATAACAAGTTTGCTGTAATTCTTATTTTGCTCTTGGTATGTTACTTTACTTTTTTCCTAAACATGTCCTTCCATCAGTGTTTCTAATCATTATCAATCAGGAAGCAATTTAGAGCATAATCACATATTTTCAAACTAGCTAAAATTAAAATAAGTCATAAAAACCACTGTTGGTGAGGATGTGGATGAATAGGAGCTCTCATATACTGCCAGTGATATAGGTATTTTGCAAGACTGTTCAGAATTGCCTAAAATTGAGTTTCACTGTACCCAATGACCAAGTACTTTCATAAATGTTATATAACAACCTAAATGTGTGATCACATCTGACAAAATACATGTGCAAAATTGTTCATGATAAATAACTTTTAATAGTTAGAAATCAGAAGTAAAATGAATGGTCACTAATTGTATAATGAGTAAATTATGGTATATACATATAATATTTGTAACACAAATAATTACACATTTTAGAGATTATGAACAAACTATAAATATGCACAGTTGTATAGGTGAATATAAAAATGTATATTGAAAGAAGCCACATATATTAAAATACATATTGCATGATACTATTCATACAGATTTCAAAATTAATACTGTTAAATATATAGACAAAATTAAAGCTGTTAAAAGAATAGTGGTCACCTTTGGGGAGGGCATAAAGGATAACAAATTGAATAGATCACAGGTTACTAGTGATGATCTATTTGTAACTCAGTTAAAAGCTTTGTTTTGCAGTAATTTATCATACTTATCACTTATGATTTGACTTAAATTTAAAAATAATAAAAAGTATATCCTTAGATATTTAAAAAATTTCATGATTAATTTTATAATATGATATAAACTATTTATACTATACAAAATAGCTTAGAATGAATTTAATAGTTTTATTTTTAAATTTATATGCCCTTGTTAGGTGTCTTAAATCTTTTATGCAATATAGAGGGAGATAAATAAGTTGATGATACCTGGGTGGCTAGGTAGAGGTAGATAATAGATATATAAATTATACATATATACATAGGTACAGGGACACATAAATATTTGAATCACTGAAATCATCATAAGCTCTAATAATCCATTTTAGTTGTGCATACATATTGATTTTATGGGGAAATTTGTATACCCTATTTTTTTAAATTGGTACCATATTATAAAGTCTTAGAAAATAACTGTAAATATCATGGACCAACTGTCCTTACCTTTTTACTGAGTATTCTAATAAATGAGTTAATGTACACAAATTTTATAACTTAAATAACACTTAAAATGCATTACATGTATTTACTTTTTTATTATATAGATGAACATTTTCAATATAATATTTATGTGAGGATGAGGTTACTAAGCTCAATGGCCTTTTACAAAACAACAATACAAATGCTTGTATGTGATAAGAGCGTTGCCTTTGGACAGACACTGGCAAGATCTAGGACATAAAAATAATATATATGAGGCTAATGTCTTTCTAATAAGCCTCAAGTACTAAAGCAAGCTTTTAGTCTAATTTGGCCTTGCAGTAGGCAGAATTCTAAGAATGACTCTCCAGCTACTCATTCTTTTGAATTTAGGTGGGCTTTGTAAATACGAAGAGATGTCATTCACATGGTTATGCTATGTTATGAGGTGCAGTGACCTTAAAATAGAGTTTATCTAGGTTGGCCTAATCTAATTACTGGAGCCTTTCAGAAGACAAAATTTTCTTCAACTGGTAGCAGAACAGGAAGTCAGGAGAGATTTTAATTATGCGAAAGATTTGAAACATTGCTGGTTTGAAGATTGGGGTCATTTGAAAAGGAAGGTGGGCAGCTTTTAGGAGCAGAAAGAAACCCATCACTTATGCTGACAGCCATTGAGAAAACAGACATCAGAACTACAGCCTCAAGAACTGAATTCTGCCTCTTGGAATGTCACTTGGAAACGGATTCTTCCTCAGAGCCTCCAGATAAGAGCCCTATCCAGTCAATAAATTGGTGAGACACAGAGGAACCTGTTGATCTTGCTTGAGATTCTGAACTACAGAATTATGAGATTATAAATGTGTTTTGTTTTATACCAGTAAGCTTCTGGTAACTTGTTATATGGCAATAGAAAACTAATACAGGCTTATTATAAAAAGATACTTTAGCTCTCCAAGATCTTAATAGATCGCACATATTTAGTTAAGAATGACAATGAGAGACTGATTCAAGGGATCATGGTGCATAAGACATGTATACTGGCTGCTCAGTCATGATTTGTATCTTACTACATGCTAACAAAAGAAATGCATTGGGTATAAATACCTTCATAAACCAGGTGTATACCATAAGATACTGAACAAAATATTGTAGATTTAAAATCATACTTTGTTTATTAAATAATCACTTCACAGGAAAACATTAACACTTTTAATGTTAAGTTAATGGATAGTGAAGCAAGTAGATTAGAGAACCCTGAATCCTAAATCAACTTATGAAATGCTTTTTCCCCAGCTTTTCCCCCTCTAGGACTTACCATGGTCTGAGTCATGAGAGAAAATCTTTCTCTGAATAAAACCACTGAGATTACTGTAGTTTATCTTTCACAGTTGCTGAAGTTTAAAAAAACTATTCATTAAGGAGAAACAAATCAGTTGACATTCCCTAGGAGAGTGATAATGGCAACTTGTTCAAATATAATTCTACAAAGTATTTGTATTCACTTATTAGTGGGGTGGAATGGTGGATGGAATAAAAATGATCTCAGATCTATCAGTAAGTTGATAATTTTAATAAGCATCTAACCTTTTTTAAAGTATTGTATTTATGAGAAATCCATACTGTTAAAATGGGAAAAGTTACTGCACAGTTATACAGAATTAAAAAACATGAATGTCAGGGAAGTTAGGATTACAGCTAATCTTAAAAGATACATACTTAGAGTTATCCTTTTGTAATATTAGTCAATAAATTAAAATTACATGAAAAACTGAAACAAGCATTATATGAAGATGTAAAATCAATAGGTTATTTTAAAACTACTAGTTGTATTTAGCCAGTAATAATGAGTGAAAGTAATCAAACTTGGACTGAATATTAGAGAACATAAAACACAATTAAAAGTGATTTCTATTGGTTTTCCCCTTTAACTCCCAGTGTTCTTGGCTCCTTTATGATGTCACCTTTTAATATCACTTACTTGAACTTATTTGTGCTTCAGTCCTGGCAAAACATTTGTTGGGGAAATGTCTGTACCAAGATTGTAAGTCCTCTTGTCAAATTTTATGTTTTAAAATAACTGAAATGCTCTAGTTAGCTTTATGTTTATTCTCTTTAATGTAAATAGGTGTTATACTATTATTATACCATTAATAAGCAAGATAGTATGTGTTTAGCAGACACATACATTATCATTCACTTCAGTAAAAAGTACACATGGCCTTGTATAAGCCTTTTCACTGTGATTCTTCATTTTTTATTACATTGCAGGTTGGAACATATAGAATAAAAGAATTCATAGTTTCCATTCAAGAAACTATCACTTCCTTAAGGGTTATCTGAAATCTTGTGGGAACGTTTTTTTTTTAAATGTCCTAGTGATAGAGGAGTGCTACTGACAGTTAAGAGGATTAGTATGAGTCAAGGGTGCTAAACCTTTGCTAATAAGTGGGGCAGCACAACACAAGAAGACCAACTAAATGATAATTGCATCCCACTTGATAAATACTGAAAGTACTTTGTAATGAAGAGCAGATTATCCAGTTATGGGAAGTCTTGATGATGGTAGTTTCCTTATGCCTAATTTATTTTGTGTTAAAATGAAGTAGGAAAATGAAACCTTTCCATTATGTAAACTTTCTTACTGTGAAGACATGGAACAAAGGTGACTACATGGAACACTGAAATTACAGCAAAGTGTAACTGGGTTCTCTTTGGACAGTACTGTTAAAGGGAAGATGAAACAAATCTAGAAAATTAAAAAAAGCAGGCTTCCTATAAGCACTTGCACCTACTTAACTATAACACAATCATCTTTTTGAAGGACAATCTTCAGTAAAAGGTTTGAATGTATTTGTCATGATTGTTTAGGGGCTGAGTAACTTGCTGACTGACACACAGTAATCTGTGCTCTGGCATATAACATGGCAGAATTGCACTATATCATTATTAATTGAAACTGTCTAAACACAGTAACATATTGATGGTGTTACTATTATCAGAAGCATTGCAAAGCTTTCAAAGAATTTCACCTCAATGGTTTAAAATTTACTTTTGGGTTTATGACTATTTTTTATGTTGTTTTCAGGTGTATTCCAAAACTCTTTTGCTATTGTAGAAAGAAAATGTGGTTGTTAATAATCAAATGGTATCACTGTTAGGCAATCACATACAAAAATTCTAAGTAAATTCTCAGATTTCCTTGCATTCAATTGGCAACTTCTAACTCAGAGAATGTGAGATGGAGAAAATATTTTTCTACTTTTTCAGTCCTCTGAATTCTACAATGATAGGACCTAAATTTTAGTCTTATATTTCTATATCATGGCTACCAACTTGTACTTTGTAAAGAAAATTCTCCTCTTTGAGCTCAGTTTACTCCCTCCCATTCATTCCTCTTTAATATTTTTATTCATCCAGACCTCAAAACCCCACTCAAGAGTATTATTATCTCTTCTTGCCTTGGCCTCCAACTCCAGTTGTGTCAGTCAACTCAGTCCTTTCATCTCTAATACTGAATAGGACTGAGATTTCTAAAGAAAGTCGAAGAGGTTTTTCACAAAGATTTGTCATGAGATAGTATAGCTAAAAATATTAACTTTTTAAATTTCCATGTTAGCTTCCATATCTCATATCCATTGTACAGTTTATCTTTCTTTTCCTGGAGTTGCATTAATAAAGTCCTTTCTTATTTTCTTGGCTTAGGAATCTACCTTGCTATAAAATACATTTTATCAATCGGCATTATTGACATGTTGAATGGGATAATTCAATGGGAGTTGAGGACTTCGTAAAGGTCCTGTGATTATGAAATGTTTAACAGCATTCCTAATCTCTACCCTCTAGAGTATCAGCATGATGTATGCACATGCATGCGTGCACACACACACACACACACACACACACACACACACAATTGTGATAACAAAAAATCTCTGACACTGTAAAATGTCCCTTGGGGAAGGGGATTCAAAATAAACCCAGGTTGAGAAACATTGCTCTAGGAAATGTTAGAAAAACACAGGGAGTCTCACCATACCACACACACAGCCATCCCTCAGTAAGACAATAACCCTGGTGCAGTTCACTTTTGCCTTTGTGTAGTGAACCCCTCTATGTAGCAAATGCAAGAGTGGCTCAGGCTTTAGTCAGTCCCTGGAGAATGTTCTGCCAAGTCCTTTATGGCCTTATCTAATGTAGAATCCAAAACCCAAAGCCTGCTGGCAGGAAATTTTGGGATACTTATACGTAGAGAATGCCTGTTCAAATGACACTGGTACAGAAACCACACTATTCAGAGCAGAGCACTGACCCTTTATTTATTATATACTTACAACACATTTTGAAAACATACCCAAACAGAGATACAGTTAAAAGCAAGAGTAAATGAGGTGTATTTTGTATTTAGATTAAAAATTTTCAGAGTAGGGGGCGGAGCCAGGATGGTGGCGTGAGTAGAGCAGCGGAACTCTCCTCCCAAAACCACATAGAATTATGAAAATATAACAAAGACAACTCTTCCTAAAATAGAGACCAGAGGACACAGGACAACATCCAGACCACATCCACACCTGAGAGAACCCAGCGCTTTGCAAAGGTGGTAAGATACAAGCCCCGGCCTGGCGGGAGCCGAGCGCCCCTACCCCCGGCTCCCAGCGGGTGGAAAGAAACCGGAGCGGTTTTTTTTTTTGGCGAGTGCTTTTCGGAAGCCTTAAAGAGACAGGGACCCCAATACTAAGCAAACAGGGCAGCAAGACTGGTGAGTGGGTGCCTGAGACTGGTGCCTGAGGACAAAGAAAATCGCACGTTTTTCCCTTTTTTCTTGGCGAGTGCTTTGTGGAGGCCTTAAAGGGACAGGGACCCCAATACTAGAGAAACAGGTCAGCAAGACCGGTGAGTGGGTGCCTGAGACCAGTGCCTGAGGACAAAGAAAATCACACGTTTTTCCATTTTTTTTTTTTTTCCTCTTTCATTGTTGCTGTTGTTGTTTTGGTTTGGAGAGAGCTTTTTGGAAGTCTTAAAGGGGCAGGGCAGGACACTTAGTCCAGAGTCTGGGGATCTCTGGGCACTCTAACCCCCAGGGCAACAGGGAGCACAGAGGCCCATTACAGAAATGAATAGCCTCCCGGCCGCTCCCCCTCCAACGGGCTTCACCATTTTGGAGGAATAGCCCCAGACAGGCCATGCCCACAGCAACAGTGGAGATAAACTCCATAGCAACTGGGCAGGTAGCAGAAGCCTTGTCGGCGCACAGCAGGCAAGCATAAGCCACTAGAGGTCGCTATTCTCCCAGGAGATGAAGGCCACAAACCAACAAGAAGGAAAGCTCTTCCAACTGTGACTCGTACCAGCTCTGCAAACTATCTCTATCACCATGAAAAGGCAAAACTACAGGCAGACAAAGATCACAGAGACAACACCTGAGAAGGAGACAGACATAACCAGTCCTCCTGAAAAAGAATTCAAAATGAAAATCATGAACATGCTGACAGAGATACAGAGAAAAATGCAAGAGCAATGGGATGAAGTCCAGAGGGAGATCACAGATGTCAGGAAGGAGAACAGAGAAGTGAAAAAATCCCTGGAAGGATTTATAAGCAGAATGGATGAGATGCAAGAGGCCATTGAAGGAATAGAAACCAGAGAACAGGGACGTATAGAAGCTGACATAGAGAAAGATAAAAGGATCTCTGGGAACAAAACAACACTAAGAGAACTATGTGACTAATCCAAAAGGAACACTATTCGTATTGTAGGGGTACCAGAAGAAGAAGAAAGAGGAAAAGGGATAGAAAGTCTCTTAGAAGAAATAACTGCTGAAAACTTCCCCAAATTGGGGGAGAAAATAATCGAACAGACCACGGAAATACACAGAACCCCCAACAGAAAGGATCTAAGGAGGACAACACCAAGACACATAATAATTAAAATGGCAAGGATCAAGGACAAGGAAAGAGTTTTAAAGGCAGCTAGAGAGAAAAAGGTCACCTATAAAGGAAAACCCATCAGGCTAACATCAGACTTCTCGACAGAAACCCTACAGGCCAGAAGAGAATGGCATGATATATTTAATGCAATGAAACAGAAGGCCTTGAACCAAGGATACTGTATCCAGCATGACTATCACTTAAATATGATGGCGGGATTAAACAATTCCCAGACATGCAAAAGCTAAGGGAAATTGCTTCCAACAAACCACCTCTACAGGGCATCTTACAGAGACTGCTCTAGATGGGAGCACTCCTAAAACGAGCACAGAAGAAAACACACAATATATGAAGAATGGAGGAGGAGGAATAAGAAGGGAGAGAAGAAAAGAACCTCTAGACAGTGTATATAACACGTCAATAAGCGAGCTAAGTTAGGCAGTAAGATACTAAAGAAGCTAATGTTGAACCTTTGGTAACCACGAATCTAAAGCCTGCAATGGTAATAAGTACATATCTCTCAATAGTCACCCTAAATGTAAATGGACTTAATGCACCAATCAAAAGACACAGAGTAATAGAATGGATAAAAACACAAGACCCATCTATAGGCTGCTTACAACAAACTCACCTCAAACCCAAAGACAAGCAGAGACTAAAAGTCAAAGGATGGAAAAACATATTTCAGGCAAACAACAGTGAGAAGAAAGCAGGGGTTGCAGTACTAATACCAGACAAAATAGACTTCAAAACAAAGAAAGTAACAAGAGATAAAGAAGGACACTACATAATGATAAAGGGCTCAGTCAAACAAGAGGATATAACCATTCTAAATATGTATGCACCCAACACAGGAGCACCAGCATTTGTGAAACAAATACTAACAGAACTAAAGAGGGAAATAGACTGCAATGCATTCATCTTCGGAGACTTCAACACACCACTCACCCAAAAGGATAGATCCACTGAACAGAAAATAAGTAAGGACACACAGGCATTGAACAGCACACTAGAACATATGGGCCTAACATACATCTATAGACTCTACATCCAAAAGCAACAGGATATACATTCTTCTCAAGTGCACATGGAACATTCTCCAGAATAGACCACATACTAGCTCAAAAAAAGAGCCTCAGCAAATTCCAAAATATTGAAATTCTACCAACCAATTTTTCAGACCACAAAGGTATAAAACTAGAAATAAATTCTACAAAGAAAACAAAAAGGCTCACAAACACATAGAGGCTTAACAACATGCTTCTAAATAATCAATGGATCAATGAACAAATCAAAATAGAGATCAAGGAATATATAGAAACAAATGACAACAACAACACTAAGCCCCAACTTCTGTGGGATGCAGCGAAAGCAGTCTTAAGAGGAAAGTATATAGCGATCCAGGCACACCTGAAGAAGGAAGAACAATCCCAAATGAATACTCTAACATCACAAATATCAAAACTGGAAAAAGAAGAACAAATGAGGCCTAAAGTCAGCAGAAGGAGGGACATAATAAAGATGAGAGAAGAAATAAACAAAATTGAGAAGAATAAAACAATGGCAAAAATGAATGAAACCAGGAGGTGGTTCTTTGAGAAAATAAAAAAAATAGATAAGCATCTAGCCAAACTTATTAAGAGAAAAAGAGAATCAACACAAATCAACATAATCAGAAATGAGAATGGAAAAATCACGACAGACTCCACAGAAATACAAAGAATTATTAAAGACTACTATGAAAACCTATATGCCAACAAGCTGGAAAACCTAGAAGAAATGGACAACTTCCTAGAAAAATACAACCTCCCAAGACTGACCAAGGAAGAAACACAAAAGTTAAACAAACCAATTTCGAGGAAAGAAATTGAAACGGTAATCAAAAAACTACCCAAGAACAAAACCCCGGGGCCGGACGGATTTACCTTGGAATTTTATCAGTCACACAGAGAAGACATAATACCCATTCTCCTTAAAGTATTCCAAAAAATAGAAGAGGAGGGAGTACTCCCAAACTCATTCTCTGAAGCCAACATCACCCTAATACCAAAACCAGGCAAAGACCCCACCAAAAAAGAAAATTACAGACCAATATCCCTGATGAATGTAGATGCAAAAATACTCGATAAAATATTAGCAAACAGAATTCAACAGTATATCAAAAGGATCATACACCATGACCAAGTGGGATTCATCCCAGGGATTCAAGGATGGTACAACATTCGAAAATGCATCAACATCATCCACCACATCAACAAAAAGAGAGACAAAAACCACATGATCATCTCCATAGATGCTGAAAAAGCATTTGACAAAATTCAACATCCATTCATGATAAAAACTCTCAGCAAAATGGGAATAGAGGGCAAGTACCTCAACCTAGTAAAGGCCATATATGATAAACCCACAGCCAACATTATACTGAACAGCAAGAAGCTGAAAGCATTTCCTCTGAGATTGGGAACAAGACAGGGATGACCACTCTCCCCACTGTTATTCAACATAGTACTGGAGGACCTAGCCATGGCTATCAGACAAAACAAAGAAATACAAGGAATCCAGATTGGTAAAGAAGAAGTTAAACTGTCACTATTTGCAGATGATATGATATTGTACATAAAAAACCCTAAAGACTCCACTCCATAACTACTAGAACTGATATCGGAATACAGCAAAGTTGCAGGATACAAAATTAACACACAGAAATCTGTAGCTTTCCTATACACTAACAATGAACAAATAGAAAGAAAAATCAGGAAAACAATTCCATTCACAATTACATCAAAAATAATAAAACACCTAGGAATAAACCTAACCAAAGAAGTGAAAGACCTATACCCTGAAAACTACAAGTCACTCTCAAGAGAAATTAAAGGGGACACTAACAAATGGAAACTCTCCCATGCTCATGGCTAGGAAGAATTAATATCATCAAACTGGCCATCCTGCCCAAAGCAATATACAGATTTGATGCAATCCCTATCAAATTACCAGCAACATTCTTCAATGAACTGGAACAAATAATTCAAAAATTCATATGGAAACACCAAAGATCCCGAATAGACAAAGCAATCCTGAAAAAGAAGAATAAAGTAGGGGGGATCTCACTCCCCAACTTCAGGCTCTACTACAAAGCCATAGTAATCAAGACAATTTGGTACTGGCACAAGAACAGAGCCACAGACCAGTGGAACAGATTAGAGAATCCAGAAATTAACCCAAACATATATGGTCAATTAATATTTGATAAAGGAGCCATGGACATACAATGGCGAAATGACAGTCTTTTCAACAGTTGGTGCTGGCAAAACTGGACAGCTACATGTTGGAGAATGAAACTGGACCATTGTCTAACCCCATATACAAAAGTAAATTCAAAATGGATCAAAGACCTGAATATAAGTCTTGAAACCATTAAATTCATGGAAAAAAACATAGGCAAAAACCTCTTAGACATAAACATGAGTGACCTCTTCTTGAACGTATCTCCCCGGGCAAGGAAAACAACAGCAAAAATGAACAAGTGGGACTATATTAAGCTGAAAAGCTTTTGTACAGCAAAAGACACCATCAATAGAACAAAAAGGAACCCTACAGTATGGGAGAATATATTTGAAAATGACAGATCCGATAAAGGCTTGATGTCCAGAATATATAAAGAGCTTACATGCCTCAACAAACAAAAAACAAATAACCCAATTAAAAAATGGGCAAAGGAACTGAACAGACAGTTCTCTAAAAAAGAAATACAGATGGCCAACAGACACATGAAAAGATGCTCCACATTGCTAATTATCAGAGAAATGCAAATTAAAACTACAATGAGGTATCACCTCACACCAGTGAGGATGGCTGCCATCCAAAAGACAAACAACAACAAATGTTGGTAAGGCTGTGGAGAAAGGGGAGTCCTCCTACACTGCTGGTGGGAATGTAAATTAGTTCAACCATTGTGGAAAGCAGTATGGAGGTTCATCAAAATGCTCAAAACAGACCTCCCATTTGACCCAGGAATTCCTCTCCTAGGAATTTACCCTAAGAACACAGCAATCAAGTTTGAGAAAGACAGATGCACCCCTATGTTTATCGCAGCACTATTTACAATAGCCAAGAATTGGAAGCAACCTAAATGTCCATCAATAGATGAATGGATAAAGAAGATGTGGTACATATACACAATGGAATACTACTCAGCCATAAGAAAAGGGCAAATCGTACCATTTGCAGCAACATGGATGGAGCTAGAGGGTATTATGCTCAGTGAAATAAGCCAAGCAGAGAAAGAGAAATACCAACGATTTCACTCATCTGTGGAGTATAAGAACAAAGGAAAAACTGAAGGAACAAAACAGAAGCAGAATCACAGAACTCAAGAATGGACTAACAGGTACCAAAGGGAAAGGGACTGGGGAGGATGGGTGGGTAGGGAGGGATAAGGGGGGGGAAGAAGAAGAGGGGTATTAAGATTAGCATGCATGGGGGGGTGGGAGAAAGGAGAGGGCTGTACAACACAGAGAAGACAAGTAGTTATTCTGCAACACTTTGCTATGCTGATGGACAGTGACTGTAAAGGGGTTTATAGGGGGGACCTGGTATAGGGGAGAGCCTTGTAAACATAATATTCATCATGTAAGTGTAGATTAATAATAACAAAAAAAATAAAAGCAGTTCCTGTGTGGTGACCCCCAATGAGTTCTACACAATGGTATAAAGGGCATATGAAACTGTAGGCAAAGGGTTTGTTTGTGTTTATACAGAGGAACAAAGCCTAATTTGGCTACCCTGAAAATGAACTAAGATACGATATGAAAAAGAACTTCTAACATCAGCACTCTCTGGAAGACTCATGCCAGAAGATGATCATCAAAAAACTCCAACAAAGATCCACGTGCTGCTACAGGTGTAGATGCACTCATCCCACTGGTTCCTGTACTTGCCATGGGAATGAAGAAGGAGATATCTAAGCTGGCCTGTGCATACAGTAAAACAACAAATTTGACTGGATCTATACTGTTGGAACTCAATCAAGAATTAGGAGAAGTGCAAATTGTAGCGCTCCAAAATCTTACAACTACAGACTATTTACTGTTAAAAGAACATATGGGATGTGAGCAGTTCCCATGAATGGGCTGTCTTAATTTGTCTGATTTCTCTCAGACTGTTCAAGTTCAGTTGGACAATATCCACCATATAATAGAGAAGTTTTCACAAATGCCTATGGTGCCTAACTGGTTTTCTTGGTTTCACTGGAGACGGCTGGTAATTATAGGTCTGCTTTGGTTACGTAACTGTACTCCTATTATGTTAATGTGTGTGCGCAATTTAATTAGTAGTTTAAAACCTATACATGCTGAAGTTACTCTACAAGAAGATATGTCAAAGAAATAATCAATCTTCCCATGTTTTCTTCCGCCTGCTACTTCTATAGCTTTTCTTCTTCCTTCCTAATTACAACCCTTAAATAGAATTCGTGCCTCATATCGAATTTACCGTGTATCACAATTCTTCCATGTGGTAAAGATACCTCAAGACAAATGCTGGGCTTAGAAGACACAGGGCATAAATATCCAAAGAAGTAAAAAACTGACCTTTTCAAACAATAAGGCTTTTCTCTCACTTACTAACTTTACATTTCCCTGTATGGCCCCGGAAGATGACTGGTTAGCCAGAGACGGGTAAGATTCCTCAAGGGAGGAACAACCTAAGACAGGCACAGTCGCAGGGGGGGCCATCAGGTGTGAAACTGGGGATCAACAGAGGTGAGGCTTAGAACCTCTCCCCCCCTGTTCTGAGAGAAATCTGCTGCATCCGTGGATGTTTTATTGCCCTTGTCTAGCTTGGATTAACACATAGTCTACAGGCACACACCTGATCATCTACATCTGCTCTCTTACAACACTAAACTATGTGTTCTACCTTTATCTCGCATCTACCTACCACTTCAGCATTTTATTAAAAATAATAATAATAAAGAGAGAAATGTGGTATCCACATATAAATCAAGTATAAAAATCAAATGAATATTCATATTTGAACTATTTATAGTTCATAATGCATGATCAAAACCGAAAGTTTCTGTGATGACTGCCCTTGTACTGTTCACCATGTAACTTATTCACTATGTAAGAATTTGTTCTCCATGTACAAACTTGTTCGTTATGCTTCAGAAGATTGGAGACTGATGAAAATTAGGCTTGGGGTGCATTAATGATTATACATTGAGCATTCAGTCCCCTATACAGAATTTTATTGTTGTTAACAACCATTTGATCAATAAATAGGAGAGATGCCCTCACACACAAAAAAAAGTACAGACTTCCAATTGTAAAATAAATAAGTAACTGGGATGTAATATATAGCATAAGGAATATAGTCAAAATATTGTTAACAACTTGGTATTGTTGTAGCTGGTACCTAGAATTATCATGTATATAAATGTTGAATCACTGTGTTGTACACCTGAAACTAATGTAATACTGTGTGTCAACTACCCTTGAATAAAAAATAATTATCTAAAAAAAAAGGAAAAAAAAAGAAATATTGTACAATTTAGTGAGAACACCACATGAAATGAAGACTTAAGAAGCATCAATGAAAAGCTTAAGGGAAATAAAACTAAAGCCAGAAGAAACTGGCTTATGATGACTTTTTAAATTACTTATCAAGGCTTTTTTTTCTCTTAAAAAGAAAATAGTGGCCATTTCTCTCCTTTAAGGAAGGATGAAGATCAAAATTTTCCAAATTACCAAAGTAAGTAAATTTAAATGAGACATATTACAGAGATTCAAGTTAATTTTCTCCTTGATTCTCCTATTCCACATGCTCTTAAGAGACAGCTTTCTATGAACAGTGAGGTTTAATTACTTTGCCTGCTCTTTAAACTTTGGCCCCTGATCTCCTATACCAACTAATCAAGGTTCAATGACTTTTTAAACTCATGGTCTCCCAGGTGACCCTACCATGTTGATCTAGATCATCTGTAACAAAAGAGAGTCAAGGCTTGGCCCACTCTTCTCCTCTCCTCTTCCCAGGAAACCTCTCTGCTTATAGTACAGTTCTATGTTCAGTTTTTCAAACTTTTCTGGAAATGTTAGCATATCTCTGAAGATTTAGGAAATCATTTTAAGTCTTCCTTTCCCTCTTAAAAAAAATCCTTAAGATTATTTTCTAACTTGCTCTTCAAAAGTCAAATTCTAGATTCAAACTTAATGTATAAAGAAAGAACAACTGAACTTCTGCTTTTACCATTCTACTAAAATGTACTAAGGTCACCAAGAACCTACAGGTAGCCAAATCCATTAATAGTAGGCTTTTTACCCTAGCTTCTCCTTTTTTCTGTCTATTTATTTCTCTTAGTTATTCCATGCATTCCCATGGCTTCATATACTATTTATATGCTGTTGAGTTTTACATTTTAAACCAGTACTGACTTCTCCACTCAACTCCAAATTCATATATCCAAATACTAAATTCAAGCATGCACTCGACTGTTTTCTAGGCATCTTAAAATCAACATGTTCCAAAGATAATTATTGATATCGCTTCATCCAAACCTGTTTTTTCCCAAGTTTCCACAAACTCAGTAAACTGACACTGATATCTAAGATGTGCCTGAACCTAAAATTGATGAGTCATTCATAATTTTTCTTTTTTCTTTACCCTGCCTATCTATTAGTAAGTCCTGTCTACCTCCAAAATATTTGAATTGGTCTACCATTCAAATGGTAGACCATTAGTACACTAGAAATCCAATTAGAGATTATATTTCACTTGGAAATCCTAAGGACCCCCTAAATGCAGGTGAAGTTCCCTACTTCATCTTTTACCACCACCTCACATCCCATTCTCAATACAGCAGTTATAATGTTCTTCTATTACTCTAAATCTTATAATGTATTGATGTCACATTTAGCATAAACTTTTCTTTTGCTCTGGCTGATAAAATCTTTGATAATCTGGCTTCTAGCTACTTCTTTACCTTCATGTGGTAACAAAAATATCTACCATGCTCTAGTCACACTAGATTTCTTTCTGTATTTAAATACACAGATAATAGTGCTTTCAAGGCTTCACACTTGTTTCTTCTGCCTATAACACAGTTCTAGAACTTCACATTTCTGACTCCTTTAAATTATTCACTTGCAGCTTAAATCTTACCTTTCCAGACACTTTTAAAAATATTTTATTTTTTAGAACATTTTTAGTTTCACAGAAAAAAGTGATCAGAAGGCCCAGATATTTCCCACATAACCCCTATACCCACGATTGCACAGCATCCCCCATTATCAATATCCACCATTATCAAATGTAAAAACAGTGCATTTATTACAACTGATAAACCTATACTGACATATCATTACTGAAAGCTCATAATTTACATTAGGTTTCACTCTTGGTGGTGTACATTTTATGGGTTTTTAAAAATATATAATGAGATATATCAGCCATTATAGTATCACACAGGGTAGTTTCACTGCCCGAAAAATCCTCTGTGCTCTGCTGATACATTCCACCCTTCACCTCCTGGCAAGCACTAATATTTTTACTGACTACATAACTTTGCCTTTTCCAGAATATCGTTTGGTTGGAATCATACAATGTGTAGCCTCTTCAGACTGGCTCCCCTCATTTAGTAATATGTACTTAAGATTCCTCCATGTCAGTAATATTACATTGTTTTAGATGTACCAGAGTTTATGATCTATTGACATACCAAAAGACTAGTTTGTTGATTCTAAATTTTGGCAATTATGAATTAATCTGCTGTAAACATCCATGTGCAGGTTTTTGCATGGACATAAGTCTTCAAGTCCTTTGGGTAAATACTGTGGAGGAGAATTGCTAGAGTGTATGATAAGAATGGGTTTAGTTTTGTAACAGTACCCATATTACATATTTAAAAATTTGCCGAGAGTAGATCTTGCATTATGTTTTCTTATCACATATACAAAAATGATAATATATAGACAGTGGAAAGAAACTTTTGAAAGTTATGGAAATGTTTATGGTATAGATTGTGGTGATGGTTTGATGGTTTCACAGGTGTTACTTATTCGTAAACACAAGTCATTACATTGCATACATTAAATATGGACAGCTTTTATATGTCATACCAAAAAAGAGTATATATATCATATATATGTTACACATATATATGATATATATATATGATACATACATACATACAAAAAACACTTATACACATATATACAAAAGAAACCTTCAAATCATCTTCATAGTGGCTGTACCATTTTGCATTCCCACTAGAGTGAATGAGAGTTACTATTGCTCTACACCCTCCTGGGGACTTGGTGTTATCAGTGTTTTAGATTTTGGCCATTCTAACAGGCATGTAGTGGTATCTCATTGTTTTGATTCGTGTTTTCCTGATGACATATAATGTGGTCCATCTTTTCATATGCTTATTTCTCATCAGTTTTCTTTGCTGAGGTATCTGTCAAGGTCTTTGGCTCATTTTTCAATTAACTTGTTTACTCATTGAATTTTAAGAGTTCTTTATATATTTTAGGTAACAGTCCTTTATCAGATGTGTTTTACAAAGATTTTCTTCCAGTATGTGGCTGTTCTTCTTATTCTCTAGACAGTGTCTTTCACAGAAAAGAATTTTAAAAATTTTATTTCAATGAAGTCTACCTTATCAATTCTTTCTTTCATGGATGTGCCTTTCGTGTTGTATTTAAAAGTCATCACCAAACACAAGGTTATCTAGATTTTCTCCTATGTTGCCACCTAGGAGTTTTATAGTTTTGTATTTTAAATTTAGAACTGTGATCTATTTTGATCCAGACATATTTCAACCACCTGTCTCTCCTCTCTCTTTATCTAATCTGGTTTCCAATCTACTCATCTATAACCTATTTACCCATTTATCTAACTTAAATAATTTATTGCATATTACCTCTCTCCTCCAGACAAATAAAAGCTTCACCAGGGAAGAAGGATTACGTGACTTATTTACTGCTCTATCTTCAGTGTACAGAACTATCTCAAACATGTAGTATACACTCATTAACCATATGTCAGGTAAATGAATAAATACAATTTGGAGTACCTAGTGGAAAAAATCACTTACTAAGGGGAGCCTCTCCAAAATATCAAACGGAAACATATCAGTCTTAGCAAAGTGAAACTAAAACAATTATTAGTGTTCTCTTGGAAAGGAGTAAAGTTCCAAAAAGGTAATTTTGATAGTGACCATTTGGAAAACAGACTACAGTGTTCTCTTATGAATTTAGTGATTCTAAAGTTGTGTCTATAAATGCTGGCAGAACTTTTTTTTTCCTTCCTAACCTGATAAAACATATGTTTAATTCTAACAATTACTAACTAAAAACAAACTCCAACAAAAGAAAATTGAGTTTTTCTCTGATGTTTAGTTTTATGCTATGCTTCTTTAACACTAAGTTCTAAATGGCAATAATTTGATGCAGAAAAGAGTGAGACAGCCCCACTTTGGTCTACAGCACAACGTGCATTTTTCACTACAGGTTCTTCTAGAGTCCTTCATTAGTGATATAGGAAGATTGTTCAAATTAAATATACATACATACATGCATACAGACAAAGCAATTGTGAGTGTGTGTGTGAATGTGTATGTGGGCATGCACTATACATTCAACAAATCCCAAAGAGAAAAGAGTATAAACAGAACACTCTGTATCTTTTGCAGAGAAGTTCTATGGCTAAATTCTGTAAGTATATTCAATACTTTAAATATTGGGTATCTGCATGCCTCATGGTAAGATGAATAACTGTTGATCAAACTTTGTACAGTTGTTTTAATTATCCTCACTACCTGCCTGGTTTTAGTATACACAGATAAATTATTAACAGTTTTGACTGCTGTGCTTACAGGATTGAAGGATTGACAGTTAATGCCAAAAATACACCTACATGCACATACATGCAATTAATTGACTGAACTTTTCATTTTTCTGCTATTTTTGCATCATAAATATAACTTGCATTTCTTCTGGCTTTTTGCTTTTATGAAGTTGAAAGCTTCTTGGTTTTGTTTTACTCCTATAAAACTTTGATAACATAGGTTTCCCAAGTATTACAAGACGTTAAAGGGGTATATTTTTTTCTCAAAAAATGTTTTAGGTTTGATGACTTTGACACTTATTATAAACTTTGGTACTTCAGGTTAAAGGAACATATTTCTGTAGAAGAGGTGATAGTCATTCTATCTTGATAGTCATATCTACTTGAAACCTGATCAAACCATCTAAGAGACAAAAATTGGGTCCAAGTAAATGTAACCAATTTTGAAAACTGGGGTAAGGGAAGATACCGAAGAGAATAAATATTATGAATAATGTACTAAATATGGCTCAATCTCACAAGAGACGGCAAAAAAAAACAAACAAACTATTACTCTGAGTGTTTACACAGTCAAGATTTTAAAGTGTCTTCATGAAGTATACCAAAAAGTTGCCTTCAGAAAAGAAGGTTTATTAATATCTAAACTATTAACCTAAGGTCCATAAACATCCAAAACCTAAATGCCAGCTTTGTGGGCATTTGTATTATATTTTACACAAAATTTGGCCTCTTTGAGAAGACAGTCATCCAGAGAAAATACATAAGCAATTCTGAAGATATTATCAAATTTTCTTTGCAATATACTGCTTTGCCAAGTTATAAAGGATGCTAAACCTGGATTATTCTCCTTAAGAGCAATAATAGTTCCTCTAACATGAAAAATTGCTCAAAGGCTTACAATAATGTGGAAAATCAATCTCTCTTTTTCTCTCTGCCTCCTCTCTTCTCTCTCTCCCTGAGGCTTCTTCAATCATTTTAGTATTTTTACATCATGCTCTGCCAGATCTATTTTTTAATCCATTGGACAATAATTAACTAGTAAATACACCATATGGAAGAATTCTGGTGTTTTGATCATCATTTAATATGGCATCTGGAAAGACCTAATACTTTCTGAGAAAGAAGCGATCCTATTTAAAGCCTCTCCTTGCTAAATGATTCAAATAGAACTCCTGCCCTCAGCCTAATTTGGAGCCTAATGCATGATAAAAACAAAACTGAGGAAATAAAGTACAATATGTTATGAAAGAAAAATATTATTCTGGGAAAATAGTGGGGAGGGGGTTATCTGGAGAGTGACTCCTAGTTTTCTCATCAGACTGAAGTATTAGGGGAAAAAAATAACAGGAAATCTACTCAAGGTTCTGAATCCAAGAATTTTATAGTCGTCAAAAAGTTGTAATGCATGTTAATTTTTTGCAGTTCCTAAGTTATTGGATGTAAAAGGAAATAGTTGCCGTAATGATTTCATTTTTAATTTTTATAGTGGGCAATAACAAAAGAAATAAATTTCATGGTGTGTACAGAGGGTACAAGAGTGACTGAACACAGAATGGTACAGTTCAGCCTTGGGATAAAGGGACTTAAATAAAAAAATATACATGGGCATTGGAAATACATTTTTTGTGAAAAAAAGATAACGGTGTGATTTTTATTGATACCAAGATTAATTACCTCACACCAGTTTGGATGGCCAACATCCAAAAGACAAACAACAAATGCTGGCAAGGATGTGGAGAAAGGGGAACCCTTTTACACTGCTGGTGGGAATGTAAATTAGTTCAACCATTGTGGAAAGCAGTATGGACGTTCCTCAAAAAACTCAAAATAGAAATATCATTTGACCCAGGAATTCCACTCCTAGGAATTTACCTTAGGTATGCATGATCCCAGTTTCAAAAAGACATAATTACCCCTATGTTTATCACAGTAATATTTACAATAGCCAAGAAATGGAAGCAACTTAAGTGTCCATCAGTAGATGAATGAATAAAGAATATGTGGTTCATATACACAATGGAATATTATTCAGTCTTAAGAAGAAAACAAATCCTACCATTTGCAACAACATGGATGGAGCTAGAGGGTATTATTCTCAGTGAAAAAAGCCAGGCAGAAAAAGACAAGTACCAAATGACTTCACTCATCTGTGTAGTATAATAACAAAGCAAAAACTGAAGGAACAAAACAGCAGCAGACTCACAGGACTCAAGAATGGACTAACAGTTATCAAAGGGAAAGGGGCTGGGAAGAGTAGGGGGGAAGGGAGGGAGAAGAGGATTAAGGGGCATTATGATTAGCACACAGAATGTGGGGGGTGGGGCACCGGGAAGGAAGTATAGCACAGAGAAGAGAAGTAGTGGCTCTATAGCATCTTACTAAGCTGATGGACAGTGACTGTAATGGGGTTATGTGGTGAGGACTTGATAATGGGAAGAATATAGTAACCACAATGTTGCTCATGTGACTGTGTATTAATAATACAATAAATAAATAAATAAATAAATAGAAAGATTAAGCAGGACCACAGATTTGAAAATCTATTGATACATTTAGAATAAAAGAATCATTGAGGCAATTTAGCATGAATCATCTGTAAGAAAACACTTCAGTGTTCCTTGGAGTGTCTATGGAGAGCATGTCAAGGGAAATGGATTACTAACTTTACCAACAACTATTTAACATTAAATTATGTGAAATCAGACAAAACAGAGAGAAGGAGACTAATCTCAAATGCTGATTCCCAGTCCAAGTTCAGCTCTGGAGATATGAATGAATGAGTGAATGAATGTCAAAAGCTAGGTAAAGACAATGATCTAGGATGGAAGGAAAGCAGGGGCCTCTGGTAGCGAAGTTAGCCACCGTGGTCAGAAAAGAGGCTGTGAGACACGTTTCCTCTCTCGCACTTTACCTTGGGTTACCATCTGCTGTTGCTCCCTCTGGGAAGAAGAAAAGATACAAAAGTATCATTGATGGCACCAGAGTTGGGAGGTGCATGTAGCCATCAGTGTAAGATGATTATTCTCCTGCCCTTTATTCATGGATTACAACCCACCAAGGAGAATTGCTTTAATAGGAGTGATTTCCTGAATCACCTAATAGGAGTGAAGCAAAAGAGGATGTAAGAAAATGACAATGTGAAGAGTCCTCCACCCATCAGGAGCCTTACTGTGGTTTAGAGTCTAAAACCACTGTACTTTTTACTTAGCAAGTGTTTTTATTCATGTCATTCATTTATTATTCTCTTTAAAATTTTAATAGGCTGTGTAAGTATATGTGTATGCCAGTTATTGATTGTTATATATTCTGCTCTTTACTACTTTAAAGGACATTATAAAGGACATTATGTTCCGTATAGGTTTTATTTTTTTTTTGGTTTAAATTATTTTATTATCTCTGTCAGTTCCCTATTAATTTCATGTTGTTGGCTTAGCATCTCATTAATCATGGCTTGTAAAAATGTGACAAAAAGAAAAAGATGCATGCCAATTGATTCAGTTGATTTAGCAGGACAAATAACTTCCTCTTAGGAGGAAAAGTTATTTGTCTTATTCCCTTGATGGAATAATGGGATATTTGAGCATGGAAGATGAGGCCTTCTAAGCATAGCCCAGGTAGAAGACATTTGTGTTAGAAAAAGTTAATATCCCTATATAAGAGATAAACAGGGCTTTTTTTTTTTTTGATGGGGAGGGAGGGAAGCTGGCAGTTGGTGCTGGAGAAGCTATCCTAAGAAGCAAGGGTAAGATAGCAATAAGGGGCATAAGAAAGCGAGGGAGAAATTCCCCTTTATGTATAATGGACAGCTAATTTTAGGACAATGACGTCTAATATGTAAGGTTTTTCTTGTCACATTTTATTGTTATTATCTGCTCCATCATACCCGCAATGAAAACTATTTGCTCCAGTAGCCTTGTTTTAATGATATAAGTGAATGAGTTCATTAGAAAAATTGTAATAGTAAAGAGGACAAAGAAGGAAATTTCAAAAGGAAATTTCAGGTGGGCAGCATTTGTGAAACAATCCAAAAAATAAAAACTAACCACTAAAATGTATCCTATTAATACTGAATCCTCTTAAAATTCAAAATATTAGTAAGAAAATCTCAAAGTTTATGTGATTAGAGTTAAACTTTTCTTATGTAAACATAAAAGACATCTATGAATGTTGAAGGTTTAGAATCATCTGGAATACATTTATTTCACAAAGGGTTCTTTAACTTTCAAGGAAATTAGAGGTTTTAATTTAATGAGTTAAAGTTACCTTATTACTCTAATTTACTTCAGGGATTTAATTGATGTGGGAAAAAGTGTGACCATCAACTGTATTCAGTATGTTCTACTTATATCTTCAGAAGCCTCTTTCATGGTATTTCCCCCTATTGATACATATAGTACTCCCCTCTTATGCACAATTTCACTTTCTGTGTGGCTGGGAAGGAGATGATCCACCTTCTGACATATTGTCAGAGGTCAAGAGTAAGTAGCCTAACACTATTTCACAATGCCTATGTCATTCACCTCACTCCACCTCATCACATAGGCATTTTATCACCTCACAGCATCATAAGAAGGGTGAGTGAGTACAGTACAATAAGATTTTGAAAAAATAGACTACATTTGTATAATTTTTATAGATTATTATAATTGTTCTGTTTTATTATCATGATTAATCTTACTATGTCTAATTTATAAATTTTATCATAGGAATGAATGTACAGGAAAAAACAGTTTATATAGGTTTCAGTACTATCCAGGATTTCAGGCATCCCCTGGGAGTCTACAAAATATATTCCCCAAGGATAAGGGGACACTACTGTACTTAAATGTAAGTAAGTATATTCAAAACTTATGTTCCTAAACCTAGTATAACTGGATACCAATTGGAACTCCTTTAACTTTTTCTAGTTATACTTGATAAGTCTTTCTTAGAATTTATGGAGCAGGGTGTATTCACTTTCCAAGTCTTCCATAATAAAGTACCACAGACTGAGTAGCCTGAACACCAGAAATTAATTTTCTCACTGTTCTGGATGCTAAAAATCTGAGATCAAAGTATCTGCCTAGTTGATCTCTTCTGAGGCATCTCTCCCTGGCTTGTAGATGTCTGTCTTTTACCTTTTTTCACATTGTCTTTCATTGCATGTCTGTGCCCTCATTTCCTCTTTTTCCAGGAAAATCAGTCATTTTGGATTGGTGTCCAACTAATGACCTCATTTATCCACACTTATTTAATGTCCCTGTCTCCAAATATAATCACATTCTGAGGTACCAGGGGTTAGGATTTCAACATATGGATTTTGGGGGACACAATTCTGTCCATGAAGAGGGGTTTATAAGATTAGTTTATTTTATAGTTTTAAATACTCAGAATCCTAAGGTAATAAGTTTGGAATTCACAGCTTCAGCAGGGCAATTTATACTTATTCTTTTGATAGAAACTGCTACATTTGGAGAGAAGCTTTGGCATCTTATTTGACTCTGTCTTATTATGTTCCAGGACTACCATGAAGATGGACAGAAAATTCTACCACACTGGAGAAGCGCAATCCCATTCAGTTGGTCACCTTTCTGTCATGAAAGTTGCTTGACAGCTCTAATTTTGAGTGAATGCATTAAACACCCCATGAAATAATCAATTAAAAAAACCTACTCTCCGTATTACGTGTCTATTTCCTATCTGTTCTTACCTACCTCACAGCCACCACACATAGTTGTCTGTGGCCTCTATTTGTCAATGCCAAACTATTGAATTTTGCCAAACTATCGAAACAGTCTTAGTTAAAATCATCTATTTATTTTCCTACTGTTCTACTTTGACTTTGTCTTCAGCCCTAAGACTGGGATATGCAGGGATCTTTCTCTCCTGTATCACATAATTCCTTTGCCATGAATTTCAGGATTTCGCCAAAGTTTGCAGTTACATGTTTGACATCATTACTTAATTTCAACACTGTACTTTTCTAATTTAGGCTGGTTCTTAAATGGGTTTGAAAATTTGCACTTATTCTAGGTTATTGGTCCCCAGATTTCCCTGTTCACAAAGCTTATTTTCACCTGAATACCCTAAAGATCCCCCATTACTAGTATTTAAGTCCCTAATTCCTAATTTTCCCCCACTACAACACATTTCTCTTTGACAGTTTAAAATTCAGCAAATGAACTTTGTGAATAAGTAACTTTTCAAGTTATCTCAAAATCATCATCAGTGAACAAAATCTTTGTCAATAAAATTAAAATCTAAATCAATCAATGCCAGGCCATATCATTTCTTTTAAAAGGTACCTTTTGAATTTCAAATATATTTTCAATTGAATGTAAAGGATTTACAATCATTTTACACATTTCCTCTCTAATCAAACTATACACCAATATTCCTTCTTATTCTAAAATATATTTTATACGTCTCTTCTTTGATGGTTCCATCATGCTGTCTACTTGACTTGGAATAGCATTTCTTTTCACTGCATCTGCCAAACATTTTTATGTCCACCAATTCTGCTATTTAGGCAGCTAGCGTCAAAGCAAGTTTCCTGTTCATCTTCTGTAATCTGAGCCTAAGACCCCACAGGTTGGTATCCACTAGAGAAATTCTGAGATCTTATCTTCAGAAGCAGGAATCAGGGTGGTATGCAATGACACAGACAGCAGAACAGTTCTTCCAAAGGATCAATGTTTAAAGTCCATCAATCCTCCTAATCAGGGTTGGCTTCATTGAAGCTGCACAGGACTCAGCACCCAATAGGGCCCTGCACTTGGGGTTTAATGTTTTGCAGTCATCATTTTGAAAATATTTGAATTTCTGTTTTATAAATTAGTCTTATGAGACAGTGCAGGATTGAGTGGGTAGGGCCAGATGTAAGGAAGGGTCTTTCAGCACCCGGGGTGGCAGCCAGCCCTGACTTGGGCAGGCAGCTCCACAGTGCCTTCTAAGAGGACTTGGTGGGGCTTCTCACCCATTCCACATTCAGATGCTGAGTGCACCCTAGAACAGAAGTTGTAACCCCTTGGGGGTCTGCATGGGTCAAGGTGTTGGACTCTGAGAAAAAGTGACTGGTTTCCTGCCCCCATCCAGGGTCCTGCATTTTCACTTTGCACTGGCCCCTCAAATTATGTAGCCAACCATAATTTCAGGGAATCACTCAGAAGAGAACCACTCTATACCAATTATTTTGAGGTAACAGGAGCTCCTTTCCTCCCAACTACTCACACAGTTCAACATTTAAAATTAAACAAGAGTAACACAGAGGCGTAAAAGGCACTCCACAGTCACTGATTATATTTTTTCCTCTGGAATGGTTTCAGTAAATATTATTATTGTGTTAAATTGAATGAATACACTTCTGAAGGGAAGATTTGTACATGTCTGACTAATTAGAATGCACATGCAAGTGTAATCTGACAAAAAAGTTATATATGTATAAATGTTGTAAGGGACAATTCATTATAATGTGGTACACAGAACGTGTGTCCACGTTCTGAACCTGCCCTTTTTTAGATGTGTATTCTTACAACACTCTTTGGTTTCAAAATAGCAATCTTTCACTTTATTCTCATTTTTTTATTTGCTTAAAATCAAAAGTATGTCTGAAATAAAATGGATGCTCAATAAATTTTAATTACCCTCTTAACTCTAAAACAATTATCTTCTATTATTAACCCAGAAAAGCACACTGAGCCCCTAATTAGCTCCTAAAATATATCATGTAAGGCATGGCCTGGATGTGTATTCTTACAACACTCTTTGGTTTCAAAATAGCAATCTTTCACTTTATTCTCATTTTTTTATTTGCTTAAAATCAAAAGTATGTCTGAAATAAAATGGATGCTCAATAAATTTTAATTACCCTCTTAACTCTAAAACAATTATCTTCTATTATTAACCCAGAAAAGCACACTGAGCCCCTAATTAGCTCCTAAAATATATCATGTAAGGCATGGCCTGGAAATAAAAACACTGACAGAAAACAAGAAAAATTAATTTTTATAATTAAGTGAGAAATTTAGAGTTTTCAAGAGGATCTGAGTAAAGGCAGATGAGGCCTTAGAAGGTGGGGAGGGGGTGATGTGGAAGATGATACAATAGGCACACCATCAGTATCGATGGTTAGTAAGAATACTGAAAGAATCTTTAAGAACAGGGATGAACTCTTATACAATAATGGCATATAGTACATTCAATAAAATATCCCCCAATGCTCAATAAAAGTCACAACTACATACAGCCTTGGGCACTGCTTTTGTGAAGAGCGCAGAGTAAAGGCAGAACTACCAGAGAACACGGCCCGGTGGTAACACATGAGCAAGGCCAGTCCAACAACTGTGTTAATTCCCTACATGGGCTTCCCATAGCACCTTTGCTGGAGAGAATGGGATAATAGGGAACCATCACTAAAATAATTGCAAACACTTAAGAGAGCATTAAATATGTAACAAGCACTATTATAAACAACATAAAAAACTACTCAGAAACACGTACTGTCAACAGACATAAGGAACCCAAGGAACTCAGAGGTGATTTGCACACTATCACACAGATTACAAGTGGAACAGCCAGGATTTGAACTATGACTCTTCATCTCCAGAGCCTATGCCCTTAACCCTCTGTTTCACCACATCTCTCTGTACTGATTCTTAGTTTCCTAATATAGGTGAATGTGAGTTCAATTTTTTTCAAATAGCTGACTTACACTAATTTGGATCTTTTCTGTTTTTCTCAGTCAATATGGGGAATAGGTAGACAAAAGTAAAAAAAAAAAACATGACGCATTTTTTTCACCCACAATAGGTTAGGAGTGACACATTTTTTTTTTCCTTTTTCTCAATTGCTTGGGACAGTGTAGTACATTTTTTGATGATCCAGCAGCAATAAGATGGTAGATTTTTGAAACAGTTTCCTCCTTTATGTTTATTTTAGCCTTCGATTTGTATGTTTTCAAGTGATATGAAACTGATATTATTTGTTCAGGATTGGTTAATGTGATATTTTCTAATTAGGCAACTGTTCTAGCTTTTACACCATTTTTTACAGTATATTTTCTAAGGGTAAAGTGTCTAGATTAGAGTTTGCAATTACTATTGCCTTGCTGGGACTGTTACTGAGGGACATACCATTTGACAGGTAGTGTTTATTTGATAGATAACATTAGACAAGGCAGAAAAAAATAGAAGCAGAGTGAGACGTGGCATGCCTGGATTGTGTTTCACTTGTGAATTTAAGATTGTTTACAGTGGTTTGGGAAGTTAAAATAATTCAAGGCTATTGTCACTGCTGAAATTCTTTTTTTCAGTTTATTCAGAAATTAACTTTCTTTACCTTGAGTCACTGTTTCTAGCTAAGATGGACAACAGTGTCACACAAGGTGTAGGAAACTACATAGAATGGACACAAATTATTTTTATATCATTGACTAAAGATAAAAACATAAATTTTTCATATTGGTATGTATTAAAAAACCCTTCAAATTTATCAAATATCTACTATGTGTCAGGAAATATATGCTTTATCATAGTACTCTATTCCTCTGCTTACATTGTCTTAGTTTCCTAATTTACCCCAAAATGCACTAAATCATCCTGCTCTTTATTCTCCCTGCTCTATCTTAATAGAAGCATATTTTCTTTTTATTTGACTTTGTTTTTATTTAAAAAAGAAAAGACTGTTAATTTCTCTTTTCTCCTTAACTCTTTGACTTGCGTTAGAGGGCACTTAGCCAAGCTTTCTCCTCTAGACTGTACGCTCAGTAAGGATAGCCTCTGCTTCTCTTTAGAGAGGGCTATGAGCAGCCTAAAGTCTTAAATGAGGTGTGCACTGCTGGACCTGATTTGAATGGCCTGAGGACCTCACTGGTAGATTTAGACAAACAATAGTGGCCTTTACCATATAAGATCTTGACATTTAATTGAGTAGATATAGTTTTATCTTGTATTGCAGGACATGCTGATGCTGAATGCAATTTTCCTTACGCATTGTTGAACAAAATAACATGTCCCACTGCTAATTTGCAAGATTCCCACAGGGTAATTATGTGCCTAAGCTTCGAGCTTTAAGTTGTTAGTGCTCCTAGGTAGGCAGAACTAGATGGGATAGTTAAACTCCATTTGAGATTAGAGGTCAGGAAGAGAACAGGAAATGTTCCCTTTGCATCTCTAACATGCAGGTGGTTGTCCCCAGACACAACAATCAGGATCCTAAGTGGTCTCAAATTAATTCCAGGTTCATAAATTAAGTCTGAGGCTCAAATATGAGTTTTCCCATGAAAAAGTATTAGATTTTATTAAAACACACTAAAAAGGAAATGGTGGCTATTATTATTGTGAATATATGCCAATTTCTTAAGATGAGTTAGTGAAAATACTCATGAAATTATTGCAAACCCGAAGAATAAGAAAGCAATTTAAAAGATCTGAGTTTGGAGCATTGCCCCTGGAAACCAAGTTTGCAAATACATCAACAGAGAAGTAGAGTACATTTTGTCATAGTGTCAGAATGAAAGCAAAATAAAGGGAGAGAGAAGATCATGAAACTAAAAATAGAAAGAAGTTTCCTTAAGGCAAATGAGGAAATATTAAGGGATATATTGGATACATATAAAATGAGAAATGAATTATCAATGGCCATTAAAAGAAAAATGTTGGCTTACTCACATTAAATCGTTTTCAGGGAAGACATTGGACAGTGTGTCTCAAATATTAATGTGGTCTAGGATTGAGAAAACAGCACATTCTCAGGGCAGCTCTCATTTGAAACAAATGTGGGATTTGAAAGGAAAATGAAAGTTAAGTGGTTTGGTTACCCCAGAATTTTTTTTCCACCTTTCAGGAGACAATTTGCACATGCGAAATTTTCCCCTCTAGATATTTTAATAAAGTACCATAGCAAATATCAAATGTTTGAGTTCATTTATTCCAAAGGTTGTTGATTCTGAAATAGACTGTTTTGATGATGATAAATATTAGATTTTTTTCCCCTATTCACAAGCCATCACGTAGATAGAACTGAGTCTCTTATATGATTATTGAAACCACTGCATTTATGTTTTGGAACATAAGTTTTCCTGGGATACTTGGTGAGGGCTAGGATTTGACCTTTTCAAAAAAATATTTTAGCATACGGGATTGGCGCTGTAATGATGTTATTTCATATTTGTTGAACCCTTTAAAAGTGATATTCGTGAGAGACTTGGCCTCAGATTCAAACAGTTTCTGATACCCTGAACGACTTAGCACACTCCAGAGAGACACACCTAAGACTGAAACTGCTATTTGAGTCCCACCTTTGCCTCCGCTATTCTCCAAATTAATCCACATTAGGAAATCAATACTAGAACTTTGCTTATTAGACTAAAACTGTCATTTCAGTCCACCAGCCATCTGCTGAGGCTCTAGCACCACAGACCTTTATTGAGGCTTTCTGCTTTTGAGGCCAATGCCAGAACTGCTCAGTGGAGTTGACATCAAATTCTTACACAGAAATTGTAAGATAATAAACGTTCACTGTTGTTTGAACCCATTAAAATTTGTTATAAGTTGTTATTCAGCAATAGTAAGTGATAAACAGAGCAAAAGACTTCATAAAAAGCTTTAGCTTGCAAGCACAGTGGTGTACCCATGAGCTGGCCTGAATCATGCTGTGAATTCTTTTACCCACTCTTGAGGTTCTCAGTTCCAAAACAAGGCTGTCAAAAAGCCTGCTATGATTCCAAGCCCTCGTGTAAATCTTAGATCTTAGAATCTGCATAAATTCAGACAAGGAGAAACAACAAACCAGACTAAGCCATTCCACTCAGACTCCTTGTTCAACTCCTGTCCTAAATATTTTTTTACATTTTTCTCACATTGTGAACAATATATTTTATTCATGTGATTCTTCTTACTGTCACTGGTACAAAATAAATATTTGTGCATCTATTTCACAACAAAACAGTTAACTGGAACTTTATAATTTCTAATACTTGTTTAGTGGATTATTATGTGATTTTTAATGTAGATAATCCTATTGCCTACAGTATGAGGGAGAAAACACTCTTGTAGTACTTTATGTCTTATGCAATTTTTACATAATTTGCATGGCTTGCTACTCAAAGAACACAAATAAGAATAACAGTAAAGATCACACCTGGAAATAGTTTTGTTGTAAACTTTAATGGACACCGTTAAGGTCTCTATCAAGGCATTATATGTTTACTTGGTTTTGTTTTTCATTTGCCATCTATGGTTCATTTTTGTACATTTCAAAAGTAATCCCAACTCCTATAATTTTTCAGTGGACTTTTCAAAGTTTCTGCTTTGATTCATTATCCCTCTCCCTATTAAACGTTGGGCCTGGAAGAATGAATACATGAGACATCACACAGTATCTCCACTATAAAAGAAGTCCAATGATGTTTCTGACTTTTCCTTCTTTTCATTCCTGTTTTGGTCTAGAGCTAATTTCACCCTGTCAAAGCAGAATCAGCAATTGTGACATGATACCTGCTTTGGTTTTTATTTTATTCTGTCTTAGAAGCCAAACAAGTCATGTGAAGTATAGAAAGTGCTGAATTTTACACTGCTAAACTCCTGCCTTTTTCAATCATATTTTAATAGAGATTGCAAAAATCTTAATGGAATATAAATTGGATGTTGCACTGAAATGTCTTTTCCAACATATTAAGAACTTTCACCATTGAATTATACAATTAAATGGATGAATCATATGGTATGTGAATAATACCTCAATAAAACTTAAAAACACATAATGTCATTAAATTTTTTTTTACAATGTATCTTTGAATTTCCCATATTTAGGACACAGATAAAAGGCAGACAGATAAAGACAAATATCATATGATTTCATTTATATGTGGAATCTAAAAATAAAACAAATTAAAAAAAAAGAAATAGACCCATAAATACTGACAACAGACTGTCGGCTGCCATAGGGCAGAAGGGTGGGGGATGGGTAAAATAGGTAAGGGGGGTAAAGAGGTGCAAACTTCAAATTATAAAAAGTTGGTCATAGAAATATAAGTATAGCTTAGAGAATTTAACCAATAATATTGTAATGTCTTGGTATGATATTGGAATAACTATACTTACTGTGGTGAGCATTTAGTAATGTACATAATTATCAAGTCACTATGTTGTACATCTGAAACCAATATAATATTGCATATGAACTACATTCCAGTAAAAATGTGATACCAATATAAAAACCTGTGCACAATATTTATAAGAGCTTTATAATGTCAAAAACTTGAAACAACCATTACGTTTCTCAATAGTTGAAAGGATACACAAGCTACAATACATCCATGGAATATTACTCAGTGATAAAAAAATGAGATATTAAGCCATAAAAGGACATGAAAGAATCTTAATTGTATGTTTAAGATTTTTGTAGATACATTGTATTATTCAAATATATAATATGCATACTATATTATTCGCATTTTATGACATTTTGAAAATGGTAAAATTATAGGAGGAGTAAAAAGATCAGTAGTTGGCAAAGAGGAGTCTGTGAGAAAATTGAATAAGTGACACCCAGGGGATTTTTCAAGGCAATAAAACTATTTTCTAGGGTACTGTTAATAGAAACCATTAAGCTTTTGTCAAAATCCATAGACTTTAGAAGACATATAGTAAAACAATTTTTAAAATATTTAGGAAATTGTAGAGTCACAGTATGGATTGCAGAATGTGGCAAAAGAATTTAAGTTTATTATAAATGTGTGAAATAAATTTCCTGAAGAGAATGGGGGAATAAGGTGCTGACCTAAGAAATTTTTGGAAATGAATAATGTCAGTAAGATTAAAGACCAAGATGACTATATAGCACTGTTAATAAAGTTGTTTCCTATATCGGTATAGGTTAACAATTTTGATACCACTATACATGTATATTTGAAAGGTTAACTAAATATATGGCTAATTAACTTTTCAAGTGAGAAGTTAAAGGTAACTGAAGGGAGAAGAAAGGAATGAGTTATGTAGTTCAGACTAGAGTTGGAGACATCATTATGGACTCATATTTAGCTTAAAATAATATATACAGATGGTTACATACAGTTATGTGTATATGTGTTTGTGTGTGTACATGTTAGTATATACACACACATACACACATATTTCCTTGCCTAGTAGTAAGTCACACTATAGCAGCAATGAGTACACATAACACATATATCTTGGTTTCTAATAATTTTTTTTTCAATAAAAAGACTTAGAGTTCTTTAGAAAAATATTTGCCTCTAGGACTGGCACAGGAAATACTCAAGATGAATCTACCTTGTTGTGTCATAAAGTAAGAAAATACTGAAACAAAAAAAAAATCTAGCGGAGTATGTCAAAAGGTTATAGGAGCCAAATGAAAGAGTTCCAATGGCCAAAACTAGAACTTAAAAAATAAAATAAATAGTATTAGATAATAACCCAAAATATAAAATAAATATGAGTCCATACTGACATAAATGAGTAAACAAACAACAGGTGAGATAGATAAATTTCTTACAGAAGAATTCTGAATAATTTATGTAAACACTCTGCTGTCAAGGAAATGGAGCATAACTCTCTACTCTTTGAGTGTGGCTGGGTACATAGAGTGCATTTCTTCCAAAGGGTACAGTATGGAAATGGAGAACAAAAAATAGTAATGTTATGGTGGAGAGACCTACAAAGTACTACTATAAGTTAGATAATCAGTGTTAAATCATCAGTGATAAAATATTAATAATATCACCCTTCATATGATGTGCTGAGAGTCTCAATTTACCTCTGTGATCTTCCCACAAAAATATAACACATCAGCCTAATCATGAGAGAAACATGAACCAAATATTTGATACAGTTGTCTATGAAATAGACCTCTTAAAAAGCCATCAAAGTAATAAAAAACAAGCAAATTCTAAGAAACAGTCACATCCATGAGGATTCTAAGGAGACATGACTACTAATGTGATAACCTGAATGGAATCCTCAAACCAAAAAAGGACATTAAGGGAAAACTTAGGAACTCTAAAAAAGTATAAACTTTAGTTAATAATAATGTATACCAATTCATTCATTGTGCCAAATAGTGTAAGGTAAGGTATTAATGATAAGGGGAACCAAGTGTGGGGTATGTGGTAACTGTGGTATATTTGCAATAATTTTGAAAATCTAAAATTATTCTTAAATAAAACATTTAATAACAAATGACACATAAGCATTTGATGCAGAGAAGGCAAAAGAAAAATGTTTTAAGGAAGTTTTATTTATTACATGAATAAATGCAGTGTGATATGAAGGCTATACTTAGGCCTAATATTAGAGAAAATATAGTCAAAAAATATAGTCTCCAACAGACACATGAAAAGATGCTCCACATCGCTAGTCATCAGAGAAATGCAAATTAAAACCACAATGAGATACCACCTCACACCAGTAAGGATTGCTACCATCCAAAAGACAAACAACAACAAATGTTGGTGAGGTTGTGGAGAAAGGTGAACCCTCCTACACTGCTGGTGGGAATGTAAATTAGTTCAACCATTGTGGAAACTAATATGGAGGTTCCTCAAAAAGCTCAAAATAGAAATATCATTTGACCCAGGAATTCTACTTCTAGGAATTTACCCTAAGAATACAGCAGCCCAGTTTGAAAAAGATGGATGCACCCCTGTTTATTACAGCACTATTTACAATAGCCAAGAAATGGAAGCAACCTAAGTGTCCATCAATAGATGAATGGATAAAGAAGATGTGTTACATATACATGATGGAATATTACTCAGCCATAAGAAGAACACAAATCCTACCATTTGCAACAACATGGATGGAGCTAGAGAGTATTATGCTTGGTGAAATAAGCCAGGTGGAGAAAGACAAGTACCAAATGATTTCATTCTTATGTGCAGTATAAGAACAAAGAAAAAACTGAACAAACAAAACAGCAGCAGTCTCACAGAACCTAAGAATGGACTAACAGTTACCAAAGGGAAAGGGACTGGGGAGGATGGGTGGGAAGGGAGAGATGAGGTGGTGGGGAAAGAAAGGGGGCATTACGATTAGCATGTATAATGTTGGAGGGGGCACAGGGAGGGCTGTGCAACACAGAGAAGACAAGTAGTGACTCTACAGCATCTTATTACATTGATGGACAGTGACTGTAATGGGGTTTGTTGGGGGGACTTGGTGAAGGGGGAGCCTAGTAAACATAATGTTCCTCATGTAATTGTAGATTAATGATACCAAAAGAAAAAAAAAATATATATATATATATATATACATATGTATAGTCAAACCAGGTATAACTTCTGCCTTTTATTTCTCTTTTGTCTTATAAGCAAGAAGCAAACCATAGTTCTCTGAATTCTGAATTAGCATTCCTTTTTAGAAACCTCTCATCATTCTAAGAGTTTGAGCTGTAGGATAAATGTAGGGCACAGTTGGCTTGACCCATAAACCATAAAGCATTTTTCCCAGGAAACTGTGGAGCAAGCTTCATGATAAAGATACGGAAAGAGAAGGAGCACTCCAATCGTATTTCTTCAAGGGCTATGTTTTCCATTTAGTTCATCTCTAATGCAGATTTGAACTCTTAATGAAATTCATTAGAAAATGTTTGCTTAGCTATGTAGGTTGATCCAAACTTACAATCGTGCCTCAGAGAACAGGTTTTGATTTTTGGAAAAAAAAAGTGTCAAAACATTTTTTGGATGGAACTAAATTGCAAACTGTGGCATTTTAACAATAAAGCCCTGTGAGCTTCAATTTGTAGAATTTAAGATCAATGAGGCCAATCATATTTGGTGGGGAAAAAAGATTTCATGTTATTTTATTTATTGGATGTAATTCAAATAGTTTTGAATTTCTAAGTAAAACTAAAGGAGTATGAATTTTTTTTGAACTATTGAGAATCAAATGTAGTAATGCCATTTGTATGCTATTTTCATTTACATTGTTTCATGCAAATAATCTAAGGTATTAAGAAAAATATGGAATCATTCACTGAGAGGAGTCTGAAAACTTATTATCTAAATTGTAAAACATATTGGTAAGGTACACACATTTTGACATCTGATCAGAGTTTATGTCCATGTATCAAAAATTTTACCAAAACTTAAATAATGACTCTTAGTTTACATAAGATGTCAAAATATCTTCAAAGTAAATTTAAATGATAACTACCAATTTATATGTCAAAATATTCTTCAAACCACTGTAAGGTATCATTTGCCCTCAAATTTTATCTACTCCATTCCTTCACAGTTCATTTTAGCTAGACTGAATCCCTACTCATTTATTTGCTTATAAGTGCAATAATGTGCAAAAGCTTCTTATCCAGGCTGATCTTTGTTTTCTTCTCTACATATGTGGGATGGATGACAGGGGGCATGGGAGGAGGACAGTAACCAATTTATGGGTTCAATATCAGGATTAAATGAGATATGTTATGTTAAATACTTTTTACATGGGTGGCACAAAGAATACCTCAGTAACATTAGTTAGGAGGAGAAAGGTGGTGGTGGTGAGGGGAAGAAACTTAAGGAATATCCATCGACTGGGCATCTATTTAGACCTAAGCACTGTCCCAGGTGATAAAACCAGAAGACAAGTAGATATAGATTCTATCTTACAGAAGGCTACAGTCCAGTGGAGGAGAAAGAAATTCAAAAGAACAACCACAGGTAAGCATCACAGGTCCTGTGTAGACTGGAAGAAGCAGACAAGTCCCTGTATGAGAATATGAAGGAGATAAATAAAATAACTTAGAATGCTATATCAATTCCATTGATATCAAAATGAAGTCTCAGCCTTACTTCAACTTTTAGACCAGTTGTGATTAAAGACAGGAATCCTAGAATCTACCTTAATACTCATTTTTCAACAAAACAATTATTGGTATCTCTTCCTCCTCCTAGGCCTATGGGATCTCCTGGGCCTATGGGATCTCCTAGGCCTATAGGGCCCTTCCCTATAAATACTTACAGATGACAGCTGATTGCGCTACTTAGAATTCTAAGCACAGTACTCCACTAATTCATTTCTATTTTTCTCAGATCAACTGGTAAGTTTTCAATTCCTCATACTGAAATATGAGAAGATAGGATGTTTTTTGAAAACTAAATATACCACCAAAGGCTCTTGTATACCCAGAAAACAGTAATCAACATAAGACAAGCAGAAAATGGAACATTTTATAAGTCACATATTATAATGAGAATACAAAACATTCTTTAGACTTTTCAGTATATTATCTGTATTCTAATTGTGCGTTGTAAAATACCTTAATATATTGTTCAAAATATTTATTTTTATAATAAAAGTATTTTGTATACAATATATTTAAAGACACAAAAGTCAAAAAGATTTTTAGAAAATGTACTCTGACTATCCATTTACAAAACACCACTAGAGTATTTTATGATAATTTTTAAGTTTTCCTATATTTATAGTTTTTAACATATACACTCATGAATATACATACATTTTTAAATAAAGTACTCTTCAAAAACTTTACTTATTAAACCTTCACAAATCTCATTTTACTAGTATAGAAATTAGCCACTCCACTTTTTAAGGTATTTGGTAATTTCTGCAATTACAAGTTATGATATGTTAAATTATATGACATATATTCTCACCATTCTGATTTTTTCCTTCCACAGATTCTGGCAGTACATAAAAAAGCACCATCAAATAATGTAGTGATTTTGAAGCTCAAAAGACAACT